>NC_052048.2:6307835-6907835 GCF_903992535.2 Arvicola amphibius
CAGTGGAATTGCCTGGGGAAATCAAGCCCGTCATTACTCTGTGGAGATCCACAGTGTTGAAGGACATTGGTAAGGTAGACATACCTGCCATGGTAGTTAGTGATGAAATTAATCACGAGGAGACTTGCTTTCCAGTGTGTACTCATATGGACTTGGACAGCATTGTTTTCTCTTCATCTTGAAGTCCCCTTTCCTGGTGTCACTTATGTCTTGGAGACTCAAAGTTTAAATGATTGTCTTCAGTAAGGAGCAGAGCACTGGAGGCTAGCGAGGTGGAATTTCATCATCCCATCATTCCTTAGGATGAGGTGAGATGCCCAGGAGTTCCAACTAGCTTAGGGTACATACCTCACGAAATAAAAAGGTGACAGCCATGAACTATTACATAGTATTAGGGCACCCATATCTGCTGGCAACTAACATCTACCACCCAGGCATGGGAAACACTGGGGGCCAGTGCTCTGCCGTCATGTGATACCTATCTGGTAGTAACAGTCTGGTTCGGGATTAAATTATTGTTTTCATATTTGGGTAGAAATTCATCATTCTTGAACTTTTCTATTGGGATATAATATTTTATAGAGGCATATGTAGAAAGTATTGAATTCAGGTTATCAGTGTGGCTTTATTTACTGACCACATTTCTTCTCTTTTATCTGACCAGCTCAGCTACTATGACTTTATCCTAGGACATGTGGGCCAGAGCTTAGTTTTTCTTAGTCCATCTGTAGTCAGGAACTTTCTAAAGCTTAAATTGCATTTGCTATCTGAAAATACTTATCTGATAGTCTGATCTCTGTCTCTTTCTGTTTATTTAAAATGAAGCTGTAACACCTTGTGTAGAAACCAGCATACCAACAGGTGTTATTCATTCCCACTGCACAGGCTGAGCTCTTTTGTTGCTGCTTCAAACCTCACAAAACAATGAATTCCAGTTTCTGCGTTATGGAACACTGAGCTAGACAGTTATCTCAGCCACAAGTAGACTGCCCCGAAACTCTTTGTTTAAGTAGTCTACCTATTAAGAAAGGCATTTGCCATCCTCCATGGGTGAGATAGTTCTACTCAGTGGGCTAGACTGATTTTGAAGATTGCAGCTAGATATCTTTACACAGGACTGGCATGTTGCAAAATTCTGTCACCAAATGGTGACTTGTTCAGGCTTTCTCTTTGTTTTTAGTTGGTCTCTCTGAAGGTGAGGTTAATTTGGGCATCTTTCTTCCTCATCTGAAATTTATATTTCAATGAGCGGAAGTGGGGGCATTTTCACACTTATGTACCAGTTTCTACATCAAAATCACTCTTGACCTGTGAGTTTGTTTTCCTCAGTCCTTCATGAACAGAATGAAGGTAAGTTACACTCTGAAGCTGCTTGTTCTGGGAGAAAATCCAACATAGATTTGCACAAGAAATGGTTTCCTTAAATCACTGAGGGTCAGTTCTTTATGAAAGGATTTTTATGGCTCTTAAAAGCAAGATCATTCTCAAATCCATGATTTTAATTGGAGTGTTTGTTCTCTCTATATATCTCATGCTAGCGGCTTAACAGGGTTAGCATCTTGTGACAAAACTATTCACATAACTCACTGGGGTTAGAAGAAGAATAAAGGTTTCTGTTCTGCTTTAAAATGACACAGATAATGATGTCTAGAGACCAGACCTTGTCATAACACCAGAACTCTTCACCTCCCCTCAAGAACATGTCCAGGTCTTGCTGAGAGCTGATGCTGAGACAGCAGAGGCTCCAGCTTTCTTTCCCCACGCGGCAGCAGTATCTCCTAAGATGCTCATCTACCAACCTTAAAAAATGAGAGCTGTTATTCCCACCGGTTGTGTCCAGCCCTGAACACACTGTAATGTATGACATGGCATTTATACATACTGCAGAAAAAGCTATCTTCCCAGGTTCTTTTTTTTCAGAGGAGAAACCTCTTTGTTATTGACTTTTCCTTTCTTCCTCTATGTGAACTTTCTACAGTAATAACTTTTTAGCAATGTATTTCCCAATTTCCTTTTTACAGTAAGTCACTCTGTATCTGATGTGGATGATTCTCTGTTTCACATAATGAACCAAGGCTGGCGGTTCATCTTGACCTGACTCACTATAGGAAAACCTTTCAGGAAAGAGAATGAGTGACCTCCACTCAGCTTCTCTAGGACAACAAATTGAGCATCCCCAGAGATGCACGTTTCTTTTCTGATTGGACTCTCTGAGGAGATGGAGTTTCTGTAGCTTTGGGGGAAGTGTTTACAGGCGTGCCTTAGTTTATGTATTCACCTATTTCTAACAATACTGGATAGAATTCATGGGCTTTCTTGTCTACGAACAGTGTTGATCCCATAGTGTGTTCAAGGATGAAGTCCTTTAATATATCTTAAGAGAGCCTGCTGCTTGTCAGAGGCATTTGTCTCATGGCTCCCTCCGGGACTTTATGTCTGAACTTTAAGAGAATCGTGGCATTACTCCATCTCCTGCTCTGAGCAGCTTCTGGACCACTGTCCGGGGAGAAAGAATCAGTCACTTATAACCCAGTTTTACTGTTTCTGATCCGTGAGGTAAGCAGGCCATGTTAGTCACTGCTCTGGCCCACTGACTCTGCCCATGGCTGTTTGGGTGGGGAGGAAGCCCTGCATCCCCCTGGTGTTCGTTCCCACTGGGTAGAGACATTCCAGTCTAAAGCACATGAAGAAACTCAACCCTCAGCTTATGCCTGAGAGGCTTCCTGAGGAGACCTGTTCCTGATGACTGAGCTGCCCTCAAACCAGTCAGCACATTGGCATGCCTCGGTAGAGCAGTGGCGCTGAGACCCTGCCTGTTGTCCTCTGAAGTTCTTCCTTCGCAGCTATAAAATGGGATCTTAACACCTGAGGAGGGACGCCTCTGAGGAGAATCATTTGGTGAACACATACCAGCTTAGGAGGAGGGAGAAAAAAATGTGTTCTTTCAGTGTTTTCAGGGCCAGAGAGCTTCAGTATCTTTTCTAGGCATACACAAGGCACACACACCCAGGCATGTACACATCACATAAGTATTGAGACACATTCACATTTACATAAACAGTCACTCACACATTCTCGCATACATGAATGCATAGAGATACACATATACATATATACATAAAGAGATTCGTATGTACATGTATATATCTATATACATACTAACACAGAGACACATGTAGTGATGAGACGAGCAGGCCTGCTTTTTGTCCCACCTGGCTCCCGCACAGCTAGCTTTACACCCGAAATAACAACACACAAATTGTATTCATTTAAACACTGCCTGGCCCATTAGCTCTAGCCTCTTACTGGCTAACTCTTACATCTTGATTAACCCATTTCTATTAATGTGTGTAGCACCACGAGGTGGGGACTTACCAGAAGTATTCTAACCTACGTCCATCTTGGTCCGGAGCTTCATGGCAACTGCCTGACTCAGCTTTCTTCCTCCCAGCATTCTGTTCTGTTTACTCCACCTACCTAATTTTCTGTCCTATCAAAGGGCCAAGGCAGTTTCTTTATTAACCAATGAAATTAACACATAGACAGAAGACCCACCTACATCAACACAAGAGTATAGACACAGTCACTCACATATGTACACATACACATATTCACACACATATACACAAATTCATACAGTCACACCCATATATACACAGACAAACAAAAAGACATACACATACACACAGAAAAATACATATACCCTTATAGACATACACATATAGAAACATGCATATACATGCATGGAAATTCATTTATATGAATATACATACACACAAATATATGTACACACAAATATACACATTTCACATATATACATACTTATATATGCATATGTATACATGCAGATTCACATGCACAGACACATAGACAAACATATATCCACCTGCATGCATTACACATAAACACACATAGTACACATGTAGATACACACATGTGCACACACATACATATAACACAATCTACATGGGGTCATCACTAAAACTGAGAGTACAATGTTGCAGATTCATGAGATTTTTGAACTTCAAGGGGTTTTCAAAAGTTTCTATTTGGACTCATCTCTCCTTTTCACATTTGTGATCTGAGACACTTAAGATTGGATTTTCCTCATGTCTGAAAGTTGGGGATGCTGGCTACTTCTAAACATCCCAAGTTTTAGCCCCATTCATTTCTATCCTACCAATATCCTACCATTTATGGCCTAATGGTCCAGCTTTGAAAATGAGTCCCCCCTACCCAGCCCTGAGAACTTAAGCTTACAAAGTCAAAATGTAACTTGACTTAGGTGCAGTTGAATGATTAAGTCGCAGTCATGGGTTCAACCAATTTGTGAGAAAGGCTTCGTTTTATTGGAGCCAAAGTTCTCTGAGCTCGTTAGAATTTGGGTAATTCTTGATAGATTATTATGCAGAAGGAAACCTACTGAAATACCATATTGAAAATATAATAATGTTAGCAGTGACACAATCATGCTTAGCTGTCCTGCTGATTTATGATTTCTTTCCCTGAGTGTGGTAAGTCAGAGGCCTTTTACTCCCCTCAGTAAGACCCCCACATAAAGGCGCACAGAGAGATTACAAGGTAACCTTGTCTCTTTGGGAGACTGGAAATGCCAAGAACAAGCAGCGGGCCATTAAGGCAGCATTTGAACCTGAGAAGGGACTTCATTAACCCCTGGAGTTCCGGCTCCATTTGTACTGTTTGAAGTACGAATCCCATGACTGGACGGGATGTGTCCGCTCTTGATGCTGACATAGGAGACTCAAAGAGGGCGCAGGGAGGTGGAAGTCATTTCACGAGCTCCCTGCTCTTCTGTCTTTCACGTTCTGGAAGCAGAGCTGCTTGGGCAGGAAGGTGGTATGTCCTGACAGAGAGGCCGAGGGCTGTGACTGACAGCAGGCCAGCTGTCTGGGCTTTTCATCAGAAGAGATACCTGGAGCCCCTGTGAGATTGCTGCTTCGATAGGTCTCCTGGCAATAGCACAATGTCAGGATTGCAGGCATCCCCATTCACCTTCTCTCTAGGCCGAGCTGTCTCTGTAGTCAGAGGCAGGGCTAAGTGGGTTTGCATCTGTATCCTCATTTCCATACATAGAGCCCATGTTATGTGGCAAAGTGGGCACTGGGAATAATGAAAGCAACCGTAAGGTCCCCTGGTCTTTATGTCTTACACACACACACACACACACACACACACACACTCTAGAGTGTGGTGTCTCACATCTGTCATTCTAGTGTTGTGGAGATGGGGCACGAGGATTACCATGAGTTTGAGGTCAGCTTGACAAAATAGTGAATTTCCAAGAGAAGAGACTACACTGTGAGACACAGTCTCCCCAGCAATAACAATAACCCCCCAACCAAATATAATTGTATCACTCTTCTGGTACTCAAATGACCCTAAAATGCAGAGATAGCCCCAGGTCATTTATTGTTGTTGCTTCTGTTATTATCGTTATTATTATTACCTTGCTGATATAGTCTTTCTTCCCCATCTGGCGCTGCACAGTACAGTTAAGTGTCCATTATGCTATCCTAGTAGATCCTCTTAAACTTCAGCTTCTTCATAACTGCTGCCTTGTCCAGAAGAGCGAGTCTCTTGCCACTTGCCCATGTTGGACAAGGACACCCTCTCTCCTTACCCTCCAAGAACCCAGTTGCTGGTTTCTGTATATTTTCTCTGAACACATGATCTATAAATGTGCTTCACCTGCAAGTTTTCTGACAGCTGAAAATCAGGCACTATTTACACTGTCAAGGCATCCCACATCTTTCCCACCACGTTCTCCTGTCCCACGGTTTCTAATTGCCTTTTATTTTTTCCTAGTTTTCTCTTCATAATTTTAGCCTCAATATCTCCTTAAATTCCTTAAAGATATAAGAATAACTAAAATCTGTGCAGTACTCTTTTCTTCAATGACTGCTCTATTGCCTTTTGCCCTTTCCTTTGGGGTGAATTTATTTATTAAATGTGTGTGTGTGTGTGTGTGTGTACAAAGGATGTAACGGGTGTAACTATGATTTTTAAACTTGTCCATGTCATTATTGAAACACACACTAAGCAAACAGACAAACAAACAAACAAAAAAAGAAGAAGCAATGCCTGCCTTCCTCTTAAGATGACTGCATTAGAGTCATGTTGATGACAGTGGTCCGAAGTTCTAGTCTGGGTTTTAAAACAAAACCTGACTTGACCTCTTTACCAAAAGAGAGATGGGGCAGGGGAGGTAGTGGAGGGAGGAAGTTCTCTTATGAAAGGAAGTCCCTCCTTTCCTCCCTCCCTCCCTCCCTTGCTTCCTTCCTTCTTCTCTCCCTCTCTTTCTTTCTATCTTTCTATTTTGGGTCATCTTCTTCTCCAGATGATTGTTTCATCTGAAGTTAGTGTAGCCAAAGCCTGGGTCAGAAAAGTCTGCAGGGAAATACACCTGGAGCCTTCATCCAGAGCATCATATCCAAACCTCCTCTGTTTGAGGAGATTCCCTTTCATGAGCTGCAAATATGACCATTCTATCTATGACAATCCAGCCCAGTAAGAAGGTGAAGGCAGGTTTGCCATGAGTCCCAGTAATTTCCTGGTTGCTCCCTGTGGACAGAGTTAGTTGATCCCTTCTCTTGATCTGCGATCCATGTCCTATCATTTACAAAGTAGGGCCTATATGCTCTTAGATAAGACCATGGGGATGTAACTGTCACCAGTGGAAACAGCACAGATCAAAGAAAGCAGAATTCTTGGCATAAGTCGAAGCTGGCCTAACATGAACCACTGTTGTTCTGTTTGTCTTACTTCCATGGGGAGGTAACACAAATGCTCCTGCGTGGATTCACAGAATCCATAGAGCATTTGGAGTTCCTGATTTTAAAGAGATTTCAGGAATAGAAAAGATTATAGATGAGGGAAATTATCAGAATATTAACAGATGAGCTATTGCATGAAGAGCACAGAGACATTACAGGTCAGGACCCGTACCCAGGCACACGCAACACAAAGAAAATGTGTATTGGGTCGCAGACACACAGATTACTTCTGTTTTTTTTTTTTTTTTTTTAGATTTTGCTGAAACTTATAAACAAAGTAAAATTAATTGCTATTTTTACTTTATGTATATGTATGCTCACATGTATCCGTATGTGTTTTTTATAAAGTCAGGTCCAATGATAATTGGCTAAGACCCCTGTATGTGTTTGTAAAGTCAGGTCCACTGGTCAGTGGCTAAGACCCCTGTATGTGTTCGTAAAGTCAGGTCCACTGATCAGTGGCTAAGACCCTGGGAGCACAATTTCTACACAGTAAGAAATGAAGCTATTTTATGTTGTCATATTTTTATATTTAGGAAAGAAAGACAGATCATTGGATAATAAGGAGTTGACATCACCTGTCCCATAACTCACAAGGGCCCTAAGGGTTGTCACTCTTTTCATCATGCAGGAGAGGCGGAGTGTGTTTCTTCAGTGATGAACGTTCTGGAAATAGTAGATTCTCAGGCATTTTCTCAGTCGTCACCTTTCTTGAGTGCAAAGCAGCACTTGATAAAGATGAAAAATCTTGCTTTCTTGTAATATTATTCAATGCGCGCGCGCACACACACACACACACACACACACACACACATACACACTACTTCCTATGCCCTTTCCCAGCTTTGTTTTGTGAAACGTGCGCCATTCTTAAACGGTTGACTCTCCAGGGTGCTCCATCCATGACTTGCTTCATGTTCTGACCTGACTTCCTTGTTGCAGTATGTTTACATGACATTTACATGAAGAAATAGTTCACTTTTCTCTCCATAGTTTAGGTGCCTCTCTGTTCAACCTGAGATCACATCTCAGTGCCTACCTACCTTATTAACATGGATGCTTAACATACAACTCAAATCTCAATTTGTCAAAATATAGCCTTCAATTATCCCCTAAAATCTATTCTTTGCTAATCTCATCATTACTAAATTTGACATCATTTGTCACTGGTTTGATCAAAGTCTCAGAACACAACCTAGTTTTCTTTTTTTTTTCATAGTTTTTTTTTTATATTTAAAAATTTCCATCTCCTCCCCTCCTCCTCCCCCTTCCCTCCCCTCCTTCTCCCCTTTCCCTCCCCTACCCTCCACCCATACCTCCCCTCCCTCCCTCTCAAGGCCAAGGAACCATCAGGGTTCCCTACTCTATGCTAAGACCAAGGTCCTCCCAACTCCCCCCAGGTCCAGGAAGGTGATCGACCAAGCTGAGAAGGCCCCCACAGAGCCCATCCATGCAGAAGAATCAGAGCCCAGCGCCATTGTCCTTTGCTTCTCAGTCAGCCCCCACTGTTGGCCACATTCAGAGAGACGGGTTTGGTCGCATGATCCATCAGTCCCATTCCAACTGGAGTTGGTGATCTCCCATTAGTTCTGTCCCACCGTCTCCATGAGTGAACACACCCCTCACGTTCCTGGCTTTCTTTCTCATGTTCTCTCTCCTTCTGCTCCTCATCAGGACCTTGGGAGCTCAGTCCAGTGCTCCAATGTGGGGCTCTGTCATTTTCTTCATCTATCACCAGTTTTCATTTTCTTGTAGCTCAAACTGAGCCCGTTAACCCTGTTTACCCTCAGAAGCTACCAGCTCACCAGTCTTTGGCACTGACTTTCTAGTCTAGGTGGCCAACATCTACCGATGAGCTAATTGCACCACCAGCCCTCACCGTCCATCACTGAGACTTTTCCTTAGACTCAGTATTAGCTACTGTGCTCCCACCAGATACCCGACAGCAACCAGGAAGGACAGATGTACTTGAACTCATAGGTTCAGAGAGTTCATTCATTGTTTCCTAGTCCCTCTTGCTTGGACAGAACATCAGAGTGGCAGGGGCGTGCAGTGGTGGCCGAACTTAGCTTTTTATCAGACAGCAGCGGAAAAAGGGAGATGCAGGAAGGATCAAGATGAGGCGCTGCCCCAAAGAGATGCCTCGGTGACATTTCCTCTAACCAGGCCCCACCTCTGGTTGTGGTTTCTTTCCAACAACCTATAACCAACAGATAACGTATCTTTCAAAACAACACGCTACTGCTGAGGGCTGGTGATGTGATTCTCTGGAAATAATGTTGACATACTGAGCTTGCATGGTCGATCCCTTAGGCATCCCTTTACTGACCAAACTGACCACCAAAACTAAGCACCAGAGACCATCTATGGAAATCTTGAACTTTACTGCTAGTATGGTAGTCTCAGTCTGGATACTGTGCTCAAAATGATTTCATTTATAATTTCATGTTCCTCAGCCTGCTCTACTAGGCCGAATCTCTGCCACCGTCTCAACTCATCCTTTCTTCTCCCTCACTCTGACGATCAGTCCCTTCCTGGTTTTCAGAAGCAGGCCAAGAAACTTCTAGAATCAGTGTGTGGACATTTCCACCTACACACCCCAGAGCTCTCTCTTTGCATTTGGTATGAAACTTTCTCCATTTGAGACTCTTCAAATGTGGTCATTTGGGGGAGGTGGCCTCCCACGCCATGATGCTTTGCTCCCTTCTTCTGCTTTTGGATTCCTTCTTACTGACTGAACAAATAAATTTACTTGGAGTTGTCTTGTTTGGTCTGCTCTCATACGCTAACATGCACTTGGCATTAATTTTTTTAACATCAAAAATCCTGTCTTTCTCATTGATATAACCAAGCATCTGGAATGGTGTCTCAGTAACCAAATGACATAAGCTTATTTTATGGAATGAATGGTTCCATTAAAAAGCAAATTAGAATACATTACCCATTATGTAGTATAGAAAAGATTAAGACTGACAATAATTCCATATTTCTGTTTTAAATTTTTTATTGTACTTATTTTTTGTGTGTGTGTGTGTTGCTGACACCTTGACAGTTCATCATCAATTAACTGAAAAGGTACCATCCTCCTCCCTGCACTCGAGGCTGCTGACAAGCAATTTCATTCAGATAATCGCTGAAAATGAGACAAACTAGACTTATCAAACATAATAAAGCCGACAAATTGGCAAATGTGACAGCGTTTGTTTTAAGAAAGTCATTTAGCTTTGCTTTCTGCAGTAAACAGAACAAGAGCGGTTCTTTTCTAAATGGATAAAGTAAATATTTAAACACAAGGAAGATGGTCCCACATGCATATGATTGCCTAGATGGGACTCCTCATTCACCAGGACTGCGAAACCGAGACTTCTGTCTTCACACAAGAAAGACTGGCTCGCTCTTCTTCCTTCCTTCCTTCCTTCCTTCCTTCTTTCCTTTCTTTCTTTTGCTCTTCTTGATCCAATTGTAATACCTCAATAAGTAACTAGCCCAGGCAGACTGTCTTCCATAATATAAACACATGTGTGTCAAAACTGATAGTTATTTTGATATCATACATACATGCTGCAGTGTAGACCCATATAAATTAACATTTGCCGTGTATGTTGATGTTCACATATGTGTGTCAAAACTAATAGAATTGTTTTGATATCATACATACATGCTGCATTGTGGACCTATGTAAGTTAACATTTGCCATGTATGTTGATGCACACATGCACACACATTTACCCATATGCATACTCTTCTCGCTTCCCGTGAGCACCGTTCGTTTGTGGGTACAGTCTAGTTCTTTTCAGCTTCCACATCTCACTTTCCCGCCTGGCCCAGCACCTACACAGACACCTGCGCTGCCCCATGGGATCATTTCCTGGTGGTTTTCTCTATTTCTTGTATTTTATTTCCTCATCCTATGATTCCTTTCTTTACCTGACTTTTCTTCTCATTGTCCCATTACATTCTATATTTTTATTAATTAAATTTTGAACACAGATCAAAGAATGGCTCAAATTATGTTACTGTGGAATGATATATGTGTGTGTATGAGAGAGAGAGAGAGAGAACTGTCCCAGCATGTTAGTGTAATATGTTGGTGCCATCTTTTCATGATAGATGGCTTGTTGTCATGAGCACTCCTGTCACACAGCCATAAAAAGAGGCGGGATGGCGCCGCAGTCAGGAAAATCAAGAGATAACAATAAAATTCTTCTGTTGCCTGGTGGAGGTGTTTAGAATGTGTTTTCTTTATATCTTCATCCGCCCCTAATTGAGGATGCTTTAAAATTGAATGACTAGCAGTCAAAACGTGTTTGCTTCAAGCTGAGAAGAAAAATGCTGGTGTCCCCGCTTCCAAACTGATTGCGCTTTGTACACAACTGACAGGGACAGTCACTTTGAGTGACTGATAAGTGGGAAGCTTCGCCACTTATCAAAGAATGCAGCCTGAAAAGAAAAGACTGAGCCGCTTAGATGCTCTGGCATGTTCAAAATAACATCTTGCATCAGTCAGGCCCAGAAGCACTAAAAGACATTTGACAATGAAGTAATGTATATAAAAAGGTGGCGTTGCGTGTGTGGAGACAGAGAGACATAGAAATTATCCCACAAGCAAACAGCTACAAAGAGGTGAGAGAAAACGCATTGTAGTTAAGGTCGTGATTCGGGAGATGAAGCAATGGTTGCATAATACGAGCCCATTTGTGTTTGGATTTGCAATTAGCAAGAAGCATCCCATGTAGAAATTTCTGTAGACTCTTGTGATATTTCTACAAGCAGTTACCTTTGACGCAGTGATGCCTGGAAGCACCTGAGTTATAAAAGGTGTCACCCTGAGCAGGGGTGATCATTTCCTCTCCAGGAGTCCCACTTCACACTCGTCTTTCTTTCTGTAAACATTTAATATTTATACTGTGTGTTGACAATATTCTGCCGTGCCTAAGTGGAAACTGTATTCCAATAGAATAGAGTTGGATGTTTAATTTTTCTTTTCATTTTATACATAACACTGAGATAATTCTAACAGAAACCTGAACATTTTGGATTCCCTGAGTGTAAGTTTCACAAATTAAAATAATTCCTATAAAGGACTCTTGGACACTCAGTGATTAGGTTGCATGTCCTATTTGAATATTTTGGACATTCATTTTCCAGATGCTTCATTTGAGTATCCACGCACTTCGTTATTGCTTAGATCCTTAATAAGATAGAGGCATTGACCCCAGTGTATCCCAACCCTCCAGTGCAAACATGCTAACTATTTACATAACTGATTTCAGTTGGGTAGCCCATAAAAACACTTGTATCTGTCAGAATAAATACCATATCCCACTGCTTGACTTGAAGAGAAGGTCACCATAAATATATTCACAGTTAATTCTTCTGACTTTCTAGCTCGATTCTGAGATTCAGTAAATAAATTTACGGGGTATTCATTTAATTAATTAGTGGGTAGCCGACCGCGTGCTTGAGACGACAACTGTTGTAAGATGAAATAATACTAATGTTTAGTGTTGAGCTTCAGGTATGCTTGGAAGATCAACTTTCGAGTGAGCAAGAGAAGAATATTCTAGAAAAATATCCAACCGCAGCTGTCTGCGGATGGTCACAAGTCCTTAGGGAATAGGGAACTTGCTGAAGACCACCTTTATCTAGGCTGCGTTTTTGCATTGCACTATTTTCTCATCGAAGGAGGCATCTGTGTGGGTCATGATTCTACTCTAAGCCAATGTCCTCAGCACAGTCAACATGTTAAATAGTACTAAATTACCCTTTGGGTTGGTGATGTAACTAAAAGAGAAAATAGAATTGACAGGGATAACTTTTCAAACTTTTCTTTTGTAGATAAAAATGTGATCCAAAAATAACGAGGGTCCTGCCCAAGGCACTCGTTAGGTATGGCTGTGTTCCTGTTCTCACTTCATTCCTGCTCAGCATCACACAACAAGGGTTCCAGCAAGGGCTACAAGGGCACAGCTACTTATGGACACAAACTGACATCCAGTCCGCAGAGTCTAATAAAGGGAATTTACTTTACCTGTAATGTGGCACAAAGATTAACTCTCCTAACAAATTGGGACAATGTTTGAATGTTTGCATAAGAATTATAAATGGCATCCTTTATCCAACAATCAGGACATTGGAAATTCCAACTCCGTCACAATTATCAGAAGTTTGCAATGGGAAGTGTACATTGAAAACTTAACATTATATACAGTTAGTAGTTTTCTTTTTTAGGCAAGTTTATTTTTTCTTTCATTGAAAATATATTTTAATGTAATAAATTGTAATTATAATTTCCCCTTCACCCACTCCTCCAATTGCTGTCTACCTCTTCTCCCATCGGGATCCACACCCTTTCTGTCTCTAGTTAGAAAACAAACAGACATCTAAGAAATAATAATTAAGTAAAAGTACAGTAAGATAAATCAGAACCAAGCAAAATGGAATAGAAAAAACATAACCAAACTAAATAACCAAAGAAAAAGCACAAGAAACCTTTAGATATGCATATATGTATACACACACACACAAACACATTCTAACACAAGTATTCCCATTTTTATAAAAACAGAAGCCATAATACATACATAAAGACCTGTAAGGTTAAAAGATGCTCTGACTTAGCATTATGTAGAAGGAAGGGCGGGCTGTGTCCCGCCACCCGGCTAGCTTTACCCAAAATAATTACACGGAAACTGTATTCTTTTAAAACACTGCCTGGCCCATAGTTTTAGCCTCTTATTGGTTAATTCTCACATATTCCTTTAACCCATATTTAGTAATCCGTGTAGCACCACGAGATGTGGCTTACCAGGAGAGATCTTAACCTGCGTCGATCTCAGAGAGGAGAAGCATGGCGACTCCATATGGCGACTGCCTGAAGTGTCTCCCCACTCCTGCTACCCAGCATTCTGTTCTATCTACTCTGCCTACCTATTTTTCTGTTTTCTTAAAGGGCCAAGGCAGTTTTCTTTATTAATTAACCAATGAAAGTAACATAGACAGATAACTCTCCTCCATCAGCATTATGAGACAAAGAAGCTCCAAAAAGGTCACTGAGTTCATTTGATGTTGACCATCTCCTGCTGGCCACGGTGTCTTCCATCCCCTCTGAATCTTCACACATTTTCTGCTGAATTCCTTCCTTTATGCAGAGTTCCCTGGTTCCTAAGGGAGAGATTTAATGGAGCCATCCCTTTTAGGGATAAGTGCTCCAAGGTCTCACTCTCTGCATATTGTCTGCTATGGGTCTCAGTGTTTGTTCTTTGCTGCAGGAGGAAGCTTTTCTGCTGATGGCTGAGTGCAACACTCATCTCTGATTACAGTACAATATCATGTTATTGCTACGTTCCTTTAGCAGAACAGTAGTATCTGTTTTTCTCCTCGGTCCTTGGCCTACCTACTCACAGGTTCTTGGCAAACCCAAGCAGTGTTGGGTATAGGTTTCATCTCATGGCGTGGGTCTTAACACAAACCAGATATTGGTTGGCCAGTGCCACAAGCTTTGCACTGCTATTGCACCCAGCAGGCAGCTAACTCTGGGAGAAAACAGTAGTTTATAGCTGGGTTGGTGAAGAGTACCTTCCAGCAACATGAATACTAGTACCTAAAGGTGAAAATTCCAGGTTGGCACCACTCGACGGCTCTGTATTCAGTGAGTCAGTTATATACGTGTTGTCTTCAGCAAGGGGGGCCTTGCTGTCAGTTTGTAGAGAGCTACCAGTAGCCTTTGCAATAGCCTGGGTTGTTCCCATGGAATCCGTTTGGCCAAGTATCAGCTGTATTCCTTTCCAGTACTGGAAGCTTCCTTTGGTGACAAGAGAGGCCCAGCTGGGGCTCTGTTGCCCCTGTTACTTGGCAATTTAATTTGGATCACCTTCATATATGCATAGACTATAGGACTTCTACTGCTAGGTTTCCTTCAACCTCTCGCTGTCCTTAGTTTTAGCCATCTCTTCCTGCATTCCCTCCTTTGTCTTTCCTTCCCCTTCCTGTTTGATCCGCTGATGTCAGTCCCTGCTCCCATCCATTCATAACTATTTATTTTCCCTTCCTAAGGGCATGCATCCCTCCCCTTGTATTTTATTATCTACCTAGCCTCTGTGATTGTGTGGGCTGAGACTAAAGAATATCTCTAAGCTCTCAGACCAGCTAGCCTGGGATGTACAGCAGAGTCTACAGACGAGCTAGCCTGGGATATACATCAGAGTCTACAGATGAGCTAGCCTGGGATATACAGCAGTGTCTACAGATGAGTTAGCCTGGGATATACAGCAGTGTCTACAGATGAGTTAGCCTGGGAAGTATAGCAGTGTCTACAGGTAAGCTAGCCTAGGATGTACAGCAGAGTCTGTAGATGATATAGCCTGGGAAGTACATCAGAGTCTACAGATGAGCTATCCTGGGATATACAGCAGTGTCTACAGACCAGATAGCCTGGGATGTACATCAGAGTCTATAGACGAGCTAGCCTGTGACATACAGCAGAGTCTACAGAGGAGCTACCCTGGGATATACAGAAGTGTCTACAGATATGCTAGTCTGCGACATACAGCAGAGACTACAGATGAGCTAGCCTGGGATATACAGCAGTGTCTACAGAGGAGCTAGCCTGGGATATACAGCAGTGTCTACAGACCAGCCTCTTCTTTAGGTAAAGACTGACAGAAGAAGTTTAGCTTTCATCTTTTGGACCACAACCTCAGGACAAAGCCAAAATGCCAGTTTGAAGTAGTTCCTAAGTTTTTAAATTTCATTTCACTGAGAATATTTTAGAATACTTGAGCAGTGTACATACCAAAATAATTGCAGTCTCGTTTTCTTCCTCTAAATAGCATTTTCTAGAAGCACTAAGAAGTGGTAACATCCTTAAATTTTTGTGATTATTTTTTCTCTAAATCTTTCCTTCATATACATATTTTAAATTTTGTGTTTAAAATTGCGTCTACATTTTGTTTATTGTGGGGAGACGCACATAACACAACAGATGTGTGGCTAGCAGAAGACAACGTGCAGAAGTCAGGCCTCTCTTTCCACCATGTGGGGGACCCAGGGTTTGAACTCTCATCCTTAGGCGTGATAGTAACCAACTTCACCACTGAGACATCCTTCTCGCTAGTCCATGTTCACGATACTTATGACTTTATTCTCTTCTGGAAATGCTTAGGCTGTAATTTATTATTTTAATGTTAAACATTTTGTAATTATTTCGTCTTTTACACTCTGTAATTTGAAAACACTTTAATGTGACTTATAATTGAAGAAGTATGAATTATTTTCCTGAGTAATAACCAACTAGGCAACATAAAATATATTCTAAGTCACCTGTTTAAATGGAGGGGAAAAGTTCATCAAGTCAGCAGCCACCTCCCCTCACGGGCCCGGGACAGTGTGGACAATAGGAACGTCGCTCTCTTTCTCTTCACTCTGTGGTGTTGTTCACTTGAAGGAGAAGCGGGTTTACTTCAGCATCTGCTGCCCTCATTTTGTCGTTACTGGTCTCTCCTCTCTGCCTGGACCACGATTAAGTTTTATTCCATTGCAGCTGCATGAGGCCATACTGACTGCCAGTGGGATGTCCCCCACATCATCTGTTTAGATGATCTGCTCGGGTACACGCGGGCTCCTTCCCTCATCGGTGTCCTTCAGTGACAGGGTCACATGCAAACACACCTGCTTTAATAGCATTCTTCCCTCATGTGATCCTGAGCCAGTTTTAATAAACATGATAGTAAGGAAGGCTGTGGGCCTCCTTTCTGTTCACACCCGCTGAAAGTCAGAGAGCTGCAATTAAGACCATAAGTGTCTGTCATCGATGGGTAGAAGAACAATAACGGAGGTTAAGGGCAGTGTCAGTGGAACGTGGCCCAGCAGGAACCTGGTATTACTCACCCTAACCGCTCTTAGCTCTTTCTTTATTAGCAATATTCAGTGTTCTCTCTTGGCATCTTTGTTGATTTCTGAGAAATGGCTTTATTATTGGCCGGACTGGAGTTAGGCTTCTTTCAAACCACAGCCCTGGTTCACCTGGATCGAGGCAAAGCGAGATTTGCCGAAGCTTTATTTCCATCCCGTTTTCTGTTCTCTCTGCACTTTAGAGTTTCCCTCTAACGTTGACTTCAAAGTGTAGTAAGCTTTTAAAAAACACAGCGGAAGCTGTCCACGGGAATATTTTAAGTCTGCCTTGGCTCATGGGAATTTTGTTCAACTGCAGTAGGTGGTTAAGCTAAGTCTACATTTTCTGAGCTGTGTTACTGGAGGTCATCACATGGCGATAAAAGATGGTGAAGTGGTCTTCACTTGTTGATCAACCTATTTTACTATTCTTCGGGGCTGAGTTTTGGACAATGATGGGCAGCCTAAAGCTGCAGTGTGCATCACCACTGACACGCATGTGTCGACTCCACCCGGCAGAAGGAGCATGTGCGAACAGCTGATCGCCTCACCCAACCCGGCATCTCGCCCCCAGCTGCGTCCAATAATCAGGCGTCGCTGTGTTTAGTGCAGAAGGGCTGATGTTATTGCTCGTAAAAGTTAAGGTGCTTGGAGTAATAGCGGGCTCCGCAGAGCAGAAGTGAGTGTGCCCCTTCTCTCTGACCTTTAAATGTTACTTCTGTCACACGCTATGAAATTCAAACAGGGCTAAGCGGCTCTGACTTCCCACCATACTCTGTCTTGTCAGTGTGTGCCAAAATGAAGACAGGTGGCAGGAAGTAGTTGGACATAATGCCCAGTGGCTGTTATTCCAGTATTTGGAAAACTGAGGCAGGAAGATTGTCACACATTCAAGGTCAGCCTGGGCTACATAGTGAGTTTCAGTCCAGTCTGAACACCTGTGTGAGATCCTTTTTCACACACACACACACACACACACACACACGATAGTTAACAACACAGTTGCTGCAGGCATGGGTATTCATCAGGGTTCGGAGAGATGGCTCAACTGACAAGAGCACTGGCTGCTCTTCCAGAGGACCCAAGTTCAGCTCTCAGCACTCACCTTAAGAGTGACAATGGTTACTGCTTGCCCGTGGCGCGCAGACATTAGTATAGCAAACACCCATGCAAATAAAACCGCATAAACCTCTAAAACGGCAGGCACGTGCATACCTGTGTGTGTGTGTGTGTGTGTGTGTGGCCATCACAGGATGCAATTTTGTTAAAATAATAAATCTTATGCCTCAGGAAGGCATAATTATCACTCTTAAACAATTCCATGAAATACTACTTTATGATGCTTATCTAAATGGTTTTGTGAGACAGGGTTTTATGTAGCCAAGGTTAGCCTCAAACTTTCTATGAAGCAGAGAACAGGCTTGGCCTCCTCATCTCTCAGCCACTGGTACTTGAGGTGTGTGGACCTATGCACAGTTCTGCGTATTGATTTTTCATAAAATTAATATAGATTTTTATACAGTATACCTTCTGTATTCATAGTACTTGATAAAAGTTTTCGTAATATTTAAGTACCCATTTTTGTTAAAATAACACAACTTAAAATTCAAGAGGCATATTTCCACAAGTCATCAATGTTATTTTTCTTTTGAAAAATAAGTATTTCTTTTTAAATATAGACAGTTTCTCACTTTTTTCATTTGATGCTTAAATATATTAACTCAAAACAAGGCATATTTACATAGAAAATGGAATATTACTTGAAACTAAAATGGATTGATTTAAATATTTCTAACTTTAGTTATGAAGATTATTCCACAGCCTTGGACTACAAATTTATATAAGGTTTTTAAAAGATAATTTGAGAGAAGTATTTGATAGTTCCTGCTGTACATATATTCTGTGGAATATCACAAAGAATTCAGAAACCAGTAAGACAGATGAGCATATATGTACACCAAAAGACACCTGAGAAATAATAGCCAGAATATTTCAATGAAGAACACTATTAGTGCTCACATTGTGCAGACAAGGCAAAGTACTCCAGGACAGTATATTCATATACACACCCCTACACACACACACACACACACACACACACACACAGACACACACACACACAGACACACACACACAAACACATACATGAGCACATGCACAATCCCCTGCAAGTATCCATGTCAACCATGAAGCTCAAAAATGGGGTAATGCAGCATTGGACATCTGGGGAGCTGTAACAACCAGTGCCCAGGAGCACCCCCAGAGCTGCAGGCTGCAGTGTGGGTTCTCTGGATACTCATCTTTACAGCATGTTAGTTGGATAGCATTCTCATTCAATGCTGTTCGAGCCGCTCTCATGATAGCTCCACGGGCTTCCATTGTAGATGATCTCACGTTAGGTGGGCCACAACGATGGAGATTTACTTCTTTTTGGTTCTGGGTCAGATGTGGATAGGGAGGGACCTTGATCAGGTGTGCGTAGGATGGTGATGATTTGTTTGTGCTGTGACAAAGAAAGCTTTCCTGAAGATCAGGGAGGTAAAGGATCCCCCCACTAAAGACTTCTTACCTCTACCAAATCCTCAGAACAAAGGACTGAGCTCCTGTCTCCTTCTACCTTATATTCCTCTCTTTGCCCAGCCATATTGCTTCCTGTCTCTACATCCCTAGTGCTGGGATTACAGGTGTGAGATCCCAAGTGCTGCGATTAAAGGTGTGTGCACCACCACCCGGCCTCTATGGCTAACTAGTGTGTCTAGCTCCACACTCTGATCTTCAGGTAAGCTTTATTTGTCAGAACACAAACAAAATATCATATGACAGGGTATGGTGGGTTCTGGGTCAGGCGTGGGTCAGGTGGGTTCAGGGTCAGGCGTGGGTCAGGTGGGTTCACGGTCAGGTGTGGGTCAGGTGGGTTCTGGGTCAGGCGTGGGTCAGGTGGGTTCAGGGTCAGGTGTAGGTCGGGTGGGTCCAGGGTCAGGCGTGGGTCAGGTGGGTTCTGGGTCAGGTGTGGGTCAGGTGAGTTCTGGGTCAGGTGTGGGTCAGGTGGGTTCAGGGTCAGGTGTAGGTCGGGTGGGTCCAGGGTCAGGCGTGGGTCAGGTGGGTTCTGGGTCAGGTGTGGGTCAGGTGGGTTCACGGTCAGGTGTGGGTCAGGTGAGTTCTGGGTCAGGTGTGGGTCAGGTGAGTTCTGGGTCAGGTGTGGGTCAGGTGGGTTCAGGGTCAGGTGTAGGTCGGGTGGGTTCAGGGTCAGGCGTGGGTCAGGTGGGTTCTGGGTCAGGCGTGGGTCGGGTGGGTTATTCTGGGTCATCTAATAGAGAACGCAGACCCTACTCTCAGCACATCCTGTTAGCTTCCCACAGCGATCCTGGAGATTCTTGCCTAGTCAGTGCATCCCTGTGTCATTGAGTCTTTCTTCAAGTCCTTTCGCCATCGGCTTGTGTATCTGTGACATCCTTCTGTGTTCTCTTATATAAAAAAAACACCAGTAAGGATTTAGTTTTATATATTTTTTAAATTTACGAGGATCCTATTTCGTTACAAGGTCATACTTATAGTGCTGAGGGTCAGAAAGTGTGGCTATCACTTTGGGTCCAGCCCTCAGCCTGCAGCGGCTGTTACAATCTTTTGTATACTGAACTGCACTTGTTTTGACAGCCAAGTATCCCGTTTCTCAAGAAAGTACTGACACACACACACACACACACACACACACACACACAAATGAGCAGGGACAAAGTTCTAGATATGCTTCTTTTAATTATACTTCATTCTTCAGCGTCGCTGGGATCTGGAGAAATGGCATGGTTATCACTGAGGGACACAGTGGCTTAGCTTCAGGGGCTTTATTAATTTCTTACACTTTGGATGTTACTTAATCTAACTGCAGCTTCTGCTTTCCTGTATTGTAGGTAAAGGCTTAGTGTGGGGAGATCATAATGATATCTGTCCTGCCCTGAGTGGGCCTTACTGCTGCTCTGTCCTGAGTTTAGAATAAGCAGCAGTGTCTTGAGGCTCCGAGGCTGTGTGCGTTCACATAGCCTAAGGGTCATTTGTCCCGAATCCACATTACGTTGGCTAATGAAATCTGTACACATTGCTTCATCATTAACGAATACTAGTTTTACATATTTCTCATTATTCTTATCACCATATACTAGACTCCTGACCATCTGGATAGAGAATTAGCATCACTTTGGGCTATGTCTAAATAAAATGCCAAAATATTTGATGAATTCACTCAAATTTTTAAACAAATAATCATGACGGGCTGTGTTTTGACTGTGCTAACCATGGTGGCTGGTGGGGTGGCATTGTCCTGTCATGGAAGGTCCCCATGGCAGAGGCAGTGAGAGGCAACACACTTTAACCCCAGCAAGCAGAGTGTGCACAGCCACTGAGCACGTGAACCAAGCTGCCCTCAATGTCCTCATTGAGGACACAAACACCATATCTTTGCTGTGGATTTCTTAGGGTAATCTGAAATACCTCGTGAAGTCAAAACCCAGCCTCTAGAAGTTTCTTCAAACATGGCAGTTCAAAAAAAAATATGAAGAGCGCGGCTGGCTGGGCATATACACCTAGAACCTCAGTACTTGAGAGGATTGGGAGTTCAAGTGTAGCCCGAGCTACAGCTTCAAGGCTAGCCTGGGCTAGAGGAGACCGCGTGAGTTCAAGTGTAGCCCGAGCTACAGCTTCAAGGCTAGCCTGGGCTAGAGGAGACCGCGTGAGTTCAAGTGTAGCCCGAGCTACAGCTTCAAGGCTAGCCTGGGCTAGAGGAGACCGCGGGAGTTCAAGTGTAGCCCGAGCTACAGCTTCAAGGCTAGCCTGGGCTAGAGGAGACCGCGGGAGTTCAAGTGTAGCCCGAGCTACAGCTTCAAGGCTAGCCTGGGCTAGAGGAGACCGCGTTTCAATAATTGATTAAATGAAAACAGCATGCATGTGTTGCTCCTGGCGATCTAGAGGGAGAACAGATGTGCGGCCGTTCGCGTTGAAGAAAGAGTTTAGTGCTTCGCTGGGGTGTTCACTTTACCAGTGTGATGTTTAAATTCTGCCCAGGTAAATTTACTCCAGAATATTTTAGTAAAGAACTTTCTGTTTAGTTTTATTTACATATAATAAATGTTCTGTTGCATGCTGTATAAGCTATATTAAGCGCCCAGCATAAGTTTCCATAAGGTGTGTTTAATTGCTGAAAATATATCGAAAGCCTTTTTTGTTTATTGATTTTTTTTTGAGACATCTAACATACTATGTAGACCAGGATGGCCTTGAACTAGAGAGATCTCCCTGCCTTTGTCTCCTAAGGGTTGGAATTAAAGGCATGTACCTCTGAGACTGGCCTAGAGATCTTAATTTTTTTTTTTTTTTTGGTTTTTCGAGACAGGGTTTCTCTGCAGCTTTTTTAGAGCCTGTCCTGGAACTAGCTCTTGTAGACAAGGCTGGACTCGAACTCATGGAGATACGCTTGACTCTGCCTCCCGAGTGCTGGGATTAAAGGCGTGCGCCACCACCGCCCGGCTGAGATCTTAATATTTTAAAAGTAAAATAATACAGCGTTTCAAAGATCAAACATTAGATACATGTTACTGTTGATTGAGTGCCTACCTTTACGCACATGTATTCAAACATAGTTATGTTCCTTGCATAGAGACACATGCTGTTCTTGGTCTATACTTTAAAGTTGTGATAAAATCATCACCCAAACAAAGCATAGGATAGGATGGAAAGTATTTCCTGCTCGTGCTATGTTTGTAAAATAAGAAATGAAGACTCTCCAGCGCTGCAGTATAATAGAGTTTCTCCTTTTCATTTCATTTCTACTTGGGAAATAATGAAGCCGCCATAGGTGATGGTTCTTCCCGAAAGCGACCCAGTGCCACAGGCGACAGTCAAGTAAAGCTGGGGGAGAAAGAAGAGAAAGAGTCCCCTTGAAACTAGTCATTCTTTCTCTCAGAAAAACCTGCTTTTATAATCTTAGGAAGGCCGAAGTGTACATTTTTCTTCTTTTCAGTCTCTAGAAATCGCCTACCTGCTGGCCATGTGTACTGAATGGAATTTTAAATATCACATAATAACTGAAAATGTAACCAGCAAAATTTCCTGCCACGTGCAATGAGCTTCAATCTAATGGAAACCTTCCTCCTCCATGTGTGAGCTTGTTAGGGTATGTACGTGTGTGCATATGACACATCCCATAATGTAGGAGCCATTTTCTTAGTGACTTTATTCATCAGAGTATCATACAAACAACTCTTCTCAGAAAGATAAGTCCTTCTACTAGAAGAAAACCACATCAAAACATTTATTCTGGCATCACACTATATTGGGCAAGACTAAACTTCTATTTAGAAATTGTTAGGATTGGGTAGGATGATGTACACCTTTAGTCCAGCACTGGGGATGCAGAAGGCTGATCTCTGTGAATTTGAAGCCAGCCAAAACTACATTTGTTGGCAGAGTTTTTCATTGGGATCACTGGCTCCCAAATAACCATACAGAGACTTAACATTAATTACAGATGGTTGGTCAATAGTTTAGGCTTTTTTTCATACGTAACTTTTATCATTTAAATTAACCCATTTATATTCATGTGTGTGCTGCCCTGAAGCTTGTTTACCTCATGTGTGTACTTCTCATTCCGCTTGACCCACAGTGGGGTCTTGCAGCCCCCGTCTCTGCAATGACTGTTGCATTGTTCTAGTGGCTTCTCTTTGAGTCACTTGTGAACCCTGTTGTCAGACAGGCCTTCTAGGTCTTGCAAGTCCAGCTGCCCCAGCCTTTCAAACTGTGACATTACAGGCTTCTAGCTGCCCTCCCCTCCAACAACAAGGCAAATGTTCAGCTGCCACCCAAACATCTGTGTGACCCCTCTCATAGCCTTTTCTCCTCTCTGATTTGTACCTTATCCTACTGTGGTAAGCTTTATACCACACTTCTGGGAGCAGTCTGGTACTTCCCCTCCACAGGAGACGTTAGAGACCATTCACCTTTGCCTTGTAACAACCTGTACACATGAATAAGAATATAATAGCTCAGTATAGACCTCCATTGACATCAGCCCAGAGTCCTCCCCCACCCTTCTTCAATACAAAACTAATTTGTGTAACAAAAGTTTGCACTCCAAAAAACAATGTTGTCTTCATCCAATCAGGAATCATCACAGTCAACCATATTTCCATTGTCTGTGGCTGGGTGGGTGGTTACGAAAGTACAAATTACTACTGTGGGTGATTCTTTAGGAAGTGTCATCTGCCCATTTTGAAATGCTTATGGGAACACAAGTAATAACCGCTCAACAGCTAGCAGTGATCCTCTGTGAATAGACATATGTTTTATTATCCCATTGTTAGGTTTAGCAAGGAAAGTTAAGTCCAAAATTCAGGCTAAGAAAGTGAAATTATCTTAGAGAGCATGAGAGATTAAAAACATAGTTCTGTCACATCCTTGTTCTCTCTGTCCTGAATGCTCCTTCTGAGGCCCAGGTCTGTGTCCCCATACAGGTCCACAGGCCTGTGCCCTCCCTGAGGTCAAGCTGTGCACTGAAACATAGCCTGAATTACATTGCTGTGAGTCAGACCAGGTCACCCCAGGCACCAAACTAAGGGCCCAACAGACAGAATCTCTGCAGTCCCTGTAACCAGGAAGCAGTCGTACACCCCAGTTTCACATTCTAGTTCTTTTATATTTGGTGCTTGCTGAATATTACAGGAGCAAGAGCTGGGGAAGATGGCTTATTCTGTTGTGTCTGCTTGCATGCACGAGGACCGGAGCTCAGTTACATAGGAAAGCTGGGCCCAGCCCTGCAAACCCTCATCCCATTGCTGGATGAACAGAGCTGGGAAGAGCTGCCCTGCTTGGCTGCCAGTTAGTCCAGCTCTAGTGGGAGTCTCTGTCTCAGAAAACTGAGGTTAAGCTCAACTGAGCAAATGCTCAGCATGACCTCTGACCTCTGCAAGCACGTATACATACAACTGAGGTGTGTTCACATTCTCTCTCTCACCTCATCCCTTGCTCTCCTTCTCTCTCCTTCCCTCCCTCTCACAGTTGAGAAAACATGAGCTAAAGCACCCACCTAGGAACAAAATAAACCTGTCAATCAGCACGAACTATCAGTACAACGAATGAGGTTTTCATAAGCTCTACCTGCACAGGGTGGAGCTGTGTGAAGAGTAAGGTCATACATACATCAAGTAGAAAAAAAACCGAAACCTGGCTTTATAAACCTACTCACCATGGTTATTAATATATGCATTCTGCACGTGCCTGTGTGGTGTGAGGAATAACTCACAGTCATATTATCTGTATTATGTGGGTATCTAGGTTGTTTCCAGGTTCTGGCTATTACAAATAATACTGCTATGAACATAGTTGAACAACAGAGTTACCGGAATATTCTCTGTCTCACTCAATAACTTCAAACACTTTGATAAGAACATGGGTCAAGGCTGGCATATACCTAAACAGAAATTGTTACACAGTGAGACCCCAAAGTTCTAAAATAACAGTTTTATTTAATATGAAATATCTCAGTTGTCACTATGTTCATGTTTTTAAGTGGGAGCTGGAGAGATGTCTGAGCAGTTAAGAGTGTGTACTATACTTGCAGAGGAATGGCATTTGGTTCCCAGTTCCCACATCAGCGGGCTCACAGTTGTCCCCAGGGTCCCCCAGGCATTCAACAGTCCCTTTGGCCCCTGTGCACACTTGCACACTACACATAAAAATGAAATTAATCTTTAAAAGATAAAGTTTTAAAATAGACAATTCTCTATAGAGGACTTAAAATGACATTTTTGGTTCTGCTTATGTGAACTTTATTAAATGAAAGCTTACAGCTATTTCAAATTTTTCTTTACTGTAAAATAGTCAGGATAATTTGTCATTCTGCATTTTCAGTTTTCTTCAAGCTAAGAATATCATAAAGTGAGCTATATTGTGTTCCCCTTAGTTTGAGGGCTTTTTCACTTCTGATTACTCTTAGGGGTTTTGTCACAAACTATATGAGATCACACATTTAATGAGTTTCCACTTTGACTAGCCCAGGTGCCCCAATTCTGTAAGACTTTTATCATCAGTATTATCATTATACTGTTTTATTGAGAACAAGGTCTTGCTGTGTAGACCCAGCTGGCCTTAACCTCACTGCATAGAGCAGACTAATCTCAGACTGAGAGCTCACTAGTCCTCTTTCAAGTGCTAGGGTAACAGCGATGTACCGCCATGTCTGGCACATAAATTTATCAGAAATATTGAGATAAGATGTTATCCAGAAATTGACCAAGTAGCTTGAGATTTGGGCATATTTGAATAACACTTGTTCTGTGGATCCAGGAGAACCTGGTTATCTCAAACCAGTGGCAGCAATTGGGGAAGGACAATCAGACAGCTATAATTCGTTCCTTTGCTTACTTTTATGGCTAACTTGTGCCATTCCCCAATCCCTCTCTGCCTTTTGTTTATTGTATTCCAAATTGTTTTTAAATGGTTACACAAGGGATTATGTCCCCTGGGAACGGTCCATTACGTTTTGAATATCAGTGTCTTTCCAATTTATTTGGACCATGGCATTAATCTCACTTAAAGCTCTGAAAAGGAAACAGCAGTAAAAGGCGAGATGCATAAAGCATTACTTTAAACAGCTGAAAGAGAGCGCGTGCGAGGGACATTAAATGCTCGCTCTCTCTGAGCTCCCGGAGCTCTGGATATATCTGTGTACGACTGAGCAAGTGGGAAGTAACAGTGAGATTATTAGTGGAGAGAGGAGCTGGCGAGGGCCATGAAAAGGGGCCTCTTTGCTTCCTGGCTCCTTTCTTCCCGTGTGCAGGTAAAAAGAGAATCATTGAAAAGGAGCCCCTGTAGGACTCTCTTTTATTGGCTTCTTTTCTTAGGTAAAGTTACCAACGGGTTCATTCATGAGGTGATCTTGAAGGTTGTTTCTCTGTCACTGAGCCACTATTAAGGTGATTTGTAAAGGGTGCCACCCAAGTATAAAGATGCCTGGTAGGAAAATAAGGCCTTTAAAAAAAAGAAAAGAAAAGAAAAAAAAAAAAAAAACAGCAGCAGCCCATCACGTCTTTCCTTTTCAAACCAGGCAGTTTCCCACTCAGAAAGATTAATTACAGTCAGGTAGAAAAGACAGCCCAGCTCTGTGTGTGTGTGTGTGTGTGTGTGTGTGTGTGTGTGTGTGTGTGTGTACATGTATGTATGTCTCCCTTTCAACATTAGAAAGATGAAGCGTGTGATTAGTGTGCACATAGCCTGTGATCAAACCGGCATCAAGGCTTGTGACAGGAGGTTCAAACGCGCCGTGGCTCCCTGGGGCTGACAGGTAGATCACACAGCCCTTAAACAGATGTTTAGCAAGAGGGAGGATGGCAGCGATAGCAGACACAATCTTTCCCTTGGCCAGTTTAGCCTGTGAAGTATTAAAAGTCCCCAAAGACGGCGAGTCCTCCACGAAGGCACAAAAGTTACTAAGAAGCCTGTAGGAAATCTCATCCTTTCTTTTATGATCAAGATTTTTAATACAGTGTGAATTTGAACATGGTCAAACTTTGTGTAGAATCAGATGATTAAACTCACTTCATTCATCCAGTGTGCCCAACGGTGCCCAGTGATGGCTGCATAGACCATTTCCAGCCCCTCTGCTGTGGGTAAGAAATGCATTTGCTGCACAGAACACAGTATTTGAAGTCAACTAAATATAATCCAAATCCAAAAACATTCTAACAGCATGTCTCTTATATTTGTGCACAATCATCAGATAATAGTACCAAGGAATCATCATCCAAACCCAACCCCATGTATTTACCTGAATTTCCATGGTAAATTACATATCACCAATAATTATTGTTTACATTACTTATAATCTCTAAGAATGTGTTGTATATTCTTACAGAGCAAGAATAGAATGTAAACGTGATGTAGATATAAACATGTCACTGTGTGTGTGTGCGCGTGTGCGTGCATGTGTACTGCAGAGCTCAATATGTAGGCATCAATTATTTTATCCTTCCATTACCATCATAGGACACCACAGTGCTGAGAGTTCTGTCCACTGAATAAATGTGTTCATTGCTAATAACTATCCCTGGTGTCATTATACATTATTTTCTCTGTATTATTTATGAAATCAGACTAACTGATAGGAAGGAGCACTCAGCAGGATCCAGCCTTTTCAAGGCCATAAGGCCATGACTCTACAAAAATACCTTTCTTAATTCTTATGAAAATACGTATAAGTAATTCATAGAGTAGGGGAACAGAATTGATTCTTGTAAATTTTGCACTTTATAATGGCTATTTCCAATTCCTTCTATATTAAGTTCATGTTAAAGAGAGCCATGGCTTACAATGGTGTGGCCACGTTAAAATTAGCATCAATGGAATCACACACATAGGAACCATATTCTGAGATGAATCAGGAATGCACTTTTAGCATAATGGAACCTTTACATAGCTGCAAAAATATTAGAAGGTGAAAAGGAGGATGTCTGAGAGGAAGTAGAAGAGACCAACTGATATCAAAAGCAGGTTTATAAAAATTAAATGTTTAGTGGGGAAGCCATATAGTTCTATCAGAATCATCATGATATTCTTCAAGGCCTTTCTTAGTAATTTCATGAATCCATTCTCCTTCCCTGAGTAGCCAAACTATCTGGACTCATGTTTCTAAAATCACTGACAATGCTTTCAAAAAAAATGTTGACAATTCAACCACCACCTAATGAACCTAGTATAGAGGAGCTACAATGAACGCCCACAGATGGGGAAAGAGTGGCTTAGGACCAGCCCTTGCTCCAGAGCTTAGAGCTGGGGGTCAAAGGGGCCTGACAGGACTGGAAAAAGAAATGATTTTGGTCTAATTTCCAAATTAAAGCATAGAGGGAGAGGGGGAGGGAAGAGGGACGGAGGAGGGAGCAAGGCACAGAGACAGAGAGAGGGGCAGGGAGGAGGTATACACCCTGACTTTCACTCTCCTTGAAGGAGGTGTTCCTGTGCAAGGGCCTTCACGTGGCAGAGGAGAAGCCGGCTTCACAGCATCTCTTTCTCTGTCCTTTGGATTTTTTTTTACTCACTGAAATTTTCCTTTTAAAAAAAGAGTTGTTCGTAAGCAACTTTGACAATTATTTCTTACTCGGAGTGTGGGACTGCCTGTTTGAATGTTTCCAAGAATGCATTGTTCTTATGTGACAACAGGTCAGGAAGACTCTGCATTAATTACACTAACATATGGTTATTAACAGATTCTAGCTCAGGGAGCAATACTTCACAATGTTATCTTCCACATAGTCAGATGTTAGCCATATTGTCGGTGCTGGCAGCTATTGTTCCACTCATTTACTTCACAGAGCTAATTACTCCCTAATAATAGCTTTACCTTGGAGTTTTTCACTTGCTTGTGCCAGCAAACCTGTTCGCACTACATATGCTAATTATTGGCACTTACTCCTTATGTTAAGATAGCTTTAAGTTCATGCTGAGCTGCCTGGCTTTCGTATGGAGCCAGCTGGCTGCAAAGTTCCACCTTTTTTTACTAAAGTCATTAAAAGTTTTAATATGGGCCCATCTTGTTCTCTTTACAAGATAAGTCTTTCTGGAATTCAAATGAACGTGCGGTTACCCATGGACAATCGCGGATGCTAATAAGAGAGTCTTCGGTTTCAGCGAGAAATCCTAAAGCTTCCAGTCATTGTGGCCCTTTTCGGGCAAGCTAGTAAAGATGAGGGAATGCTTTTGCGCGTAAATTCTGGTCATTCTGTCTGTTGGAGGACTCCATATGCAGGCTGTATGTGCATGGCTGTGCACACACACGCGCACGCACACACACACACACACACACACACATACAAACAGGCACATACACATTCTGCATTTTCTAATTTCTCTTGGGAATTAGTCTCAGGCACCAGTAGGGTTTAATTTATGCAGCTTGAACGACACCGTTGGGTAGTGTCCTCTCTGAAATCCTTCCCATAACTTTTTTCTCCTTCTTTTTCGTCTTATCATTTCTCATTTCAAAAGATTTCGGATTAATGCCAGGGCCAAAGACTGTACTTGAACTCTGTTCAGGATTCCCATTGATATCAGCGGGAGTTAATATTTAAGTGTTGTTTTCAGTCAAAGTAAAATATGGTTTCTCTGGTTTTAATGAACAAATATCTCCATTTGGTTCGCATCCAAATATAATTAGAAACTACAACCACTCAATTAAAACCCCAACTTTGATGAGCATGATTCAAAATGGATTTGACCTTTCTAGGTGGTAAAATTTTTTGGGGGGTGGGTAATCTTTTGAGAGTCTCCCAAATTAATATATATTCTTAGGCATGAAATCTGTCTAAATTCACCTTTGTTTTTGAAAGACAACTTTTGGATACTCGGCCTTCTGATGTCCACCTTGAGTACTGAAATATAATGACAATGTTTAGGTTACGTTTTCAGGTATGTGTTTGCTGTGCTAAATCTTCCTTCCATTTCTTTCCCATCTATTGCCTGTATTTGTTAAACTGGGAATTTTCTGCTAGAATGTTCAGGGCCCTTGTTCATTTTGCATAGTGCCAAATGACATGTTTTCAAGATTTCTTAAACATCAGAGTAATATTTAAGGCTGTGTTTTAAGGGTCAGTGCTCACAGGGAATCTACCCACACATGGAATTATAGGCAAAGTAGGAGAAAACTCCAACTCTGCTGGGTTCTCCTCCTCAAGCTCCCACGGGTGACGGTGAATGATGGGGGAGCCAGAGCAAATTGCCGTGATGTGGAAAAGCGGGCTCCCTGTCGGCACCAAGTCATTCTTGCCAGAGACGCTCCAGTGGCTGCTGTGATGTATGACTCCCTTCAAGGTCCCTTTGTGCCGATGGGCTCGGCTGGTCAGGACCTAGAAGCCAATGTGATGGAAAATTGAAAAGACTCATTCATGCTAAGGACTGTCTCTACCAACCTGAGAAATAAAAACTTCAAACTTAACAACATATTTGTGCACATGAAACATCTACACAGTCATTGAACTCTTAAAGATATGACTTAACTCCATCTGGTTATATATATATATATATATATATATATATATATATATATGCTCTTTTGGAGGCAGATAGCACAGTGGTCTCTGGGAGATAGCTCAGCTGGGAAAATGCGTGCCATGCAAGCACACAGACCCCAGTTGGAGCCCAGCAGGCATGGCCATGCTCCCAGCTGAGGAGGGTGTGCCTGGGGTTCACACTGGCGCATTTTGCAGAATCGCAAGTTCCAGGTCAGTGTGAGATCCTGACTCTAGAACAAAAAGATGAGTGGCCAGTAAAATGATGATCTTGGTTGTCCTCTCTCTTTCCTTTCTCTCTCTCCCCCTCCTTTCTTTCATGTTTGCACGCATGCATATATATAATATGCACACATATACTTACATACAAATGTTAAATATGAAAAGCAGTTAGCTACAACTTAAATGACAGGCACTTTTCCTTAAAACGGGGGGGAGGTAAGTGAGAGGTAGTGGCGCACATCTTTAATTCCAGCATTCTGGAGGCAGAGGCAGGCAGATCTCTCTGTGAGTTTGAGGCCAGCCTGGTCTACAGAGTAAATTCCAGGTCAGGCTCCAAAGCAACAGAGAAACCCTGTCTCGACAAACAAACAAAAATAAAAGGGGATCAGGTTTCAAGATATCCCGATTTCTGTTTTCCCAGCTTGTATTGAGCAGTACATTCATGACGCTGAGTTATACTAGATGTTTTGGGATAAGATGATGTGTTTGTTGTGCCACATGGATTGGCACACACTGACAATGGCCAGTTTCTTTTCAGAGTACTTGGGAAGAAAGATCTAAACAAAAGAAAGCTATAATTGCAGGGACTGAGACCTGTACCTAAGAAGTCTGAAGAGGGCTTCTCAGTTTCTTCAGTTCTTTTGGAGACCCTGATCGCTCACTGTAAGATTACAGATGAAATAAGTCCAAATAGCTCAAGGAAAACTTGCTTTTAAATTTCTTCAAACCTTCTAATGTCTCCATGAGTTCTGAGTCTGGGATAATGTACTGTGCTTTCGTTTGAGGAGTTTGAAACCGCTATTAGCCATCAACATAATAAGAAGATTGAGTGGCTCCCAAGTAGTCACCATGGACTGGAAATTCACCCTCACCCGTCTCTGGTGTCTCAGTGATTGTTTCCGGCTTTCTTATTTTCCTTGAGTAACTTCTGGGACCCTGGACATTCTCCTCATGATTACCCAAGTCTGCCTCAGAAAGCGGGGAGCTTGCTTCTCCTCACCTCGTCTATGCTTCAACTTTGAAAATGGCGGTGCCCACCACCATGGGGAGATGCTTTTTCTTTGGTTATTTTTCAGCAGGGTAGTGTGTTTGGCTTTAGTGTCCCTTAACATTATATCCCAAATGGCCAGATTTGTACCTGAGGCAACTTGAAGGCAAGATCGCTCTAAGATGCAGAGTTACAGAATAGTTAGTTTCCACATTAAAATGCTTTGCCATACATTTCTGCTCTTACCAGCGTTAAAAAGAAAAATCTCAAAATACACATATGGAAGAAAAACTTCAAGACTGAGTCCAGCACTCCAAGACTACAGCTCTAGAATCTACCACAAAATCTGGCCTTCCGCTATGGTCACCTCCAGACAGGAAAATCATCACTAGAGAACCCCTTCGTAAAGTATCTGCATTACCTGAGATTCAGTATCCCGTGGGAGCCCAAGCTAAGCGACTGGAGCACCTGCAGGGCTTGGGTCTGGGAGCGCAGGTCCTCCCTGCGTCTACAAGTGCCAGCTACAGTGTTTTGCCCGTTGAATACTGGGCTTATGGGTCAGCTCTAAGTCATGACGCTGCAGCTGGAGCAAGGGAAAGAATGTAACAGAAACGTGCAAATGCTTGTAATGAAGCTTTCTAGAAACTAGATGCAATATTTCTCTCCTGATGTTACTAGGCAGATCTCAGTGATATATAAAGACAAATACTTCTATCTGCACTAGGGCGAGTAGGGCAGCCTGCCTGCCTTCCTTCCTTCCTTCCCTCTTTTTTTTTTTTTCCTATTCAGCTTTGGTGACGCTGTGTTCTTCGATGACATAGGCTGACTTGATCAAGAGCTTTCAGTGTCAACTAGGCATGCCTAGTGTCTCCAGAGCATGGGATTACAAATATGCACGGCCATTCTTTACCTTAGCAATTATTATTTTCTTTTTGTTGTTGTTGGAAATCAATAATATTACTATTATTATTAGTTAAATTTATTCATTTACTTTACATCCCCAAAGCAGTTTCCCCTTCCTCCTCTCCTCCCATTCCCTTCCCCAACCTTCCTCCCATTCTCCCCCAATTCATTCTTCCTTCGTTTTTGTTCAGAAAGAAGCAGTCTTCCCATGGGTGCCAACAGAGCCTAGCATGTAAAGTTAAGGTAGGCCTAAGTTCTTCCCCTTATATTCAGGCTGTGCAGGACAACCCAGTATGAGGAACAGTTCCTGGAAGTCAGCCAAAGCAGGGACAGACCCTGCTCCCATCTAGATGACCCTCAACCAAAGAATGGCTAAAGAAAATGTACATTTACACAATGGGGTGTTACCCAGCTGTTAATAACAATGACATCAAGATATTTGAAGGCAAATTGATGGAACTAGAAAAAAAATCATCCTAACTGAGGTAACCCAGACCCAGAAAGACAAACATGGTATGTACTTACCCATAAGTGGAGTTTAGCTATAAAGGAAAAGATAATCATGCTACAGTCCACAGCCCCAAAGAAGAAATTACTTTTTAAAAAAATTCAATGATGTTTTAGAGGCTCAAGTTTAACACTTCCTGCGAAAATCTGGTATAATAAGTACATGTTCCTGGAAGGAAGACACCTCTAATTTGGATCTCAAGATCACCACAAAGTCTGATTAAAAAACATAGTCTGAAGTCAAAGGGTATAAAGCACAATATAATTCTTAAATTAGACAGTTGTTTAAAAAAGCAAGGTTCACCTCCTACCAATTTGTCATTTCAGGAAGCCACTTAATTTGTGAACATTCAGGTCAATTAAAGCAAAAGACCAGGAAAATTTAGACTGTGTAAACATTAAGCAAAAGAAAAGAACATGCGTACAGCTTCCCTAGAATCAAAGTGAGTCTCAGAACAAAGAATCAGATGCTCTCAAGACATTTCATAATTACAATATGGTTGAGTCATCAAAAGGACAGAAAAATAACTTCAAGTATCTGTACGCCCAGTAAAAGGTGTAATAGGCTTAAAGATATTTTTAAAAAAATTTTAGTGTGACATAATTAAAAGGATCAACATAACAAATTTACAATTATGGTTGAATGTGTCAATTATTTTCTTTATCACTGATGTTACGTAGGTAGGAGATTAGTTCTTGTGAAGATAGGATTCCTCTTTATTCCTAATTACATCTGCAGAGCAATGAGCTGACCATCACAGAATAATGATTCTTTTATAGAAAATGTAAAAACAAGATCATGGTCTGGGCCATTAAAAGTCTCAGTAAATTTAAGGTCTGAAATAATATTTAAAGTGTGCTTTGTGGGGAAAATATAACACCAATTCATTTGGAATCTCAGAAGATACTTAAGTAATCCATGGATCCGAGAATAAGCTGCATTTAAAATGAGAAACTATTCAGAGTTAAATAGTAATGCAAATTAATTAATAACAAAGAGATTTATCAGATTAAGGAAATGATTATCTGTAACAAATAGATTGCCATAGGAAAATTATCTCAATGAATCTAGAGAAAAATTTTTAACATGATTTGACACTTGGTTATGGTAAAACCCTGTGTACAAAATAGGGATGGAAGGGATTTTCCTCAAATGTATAAATTATTTTCACAAAAAAACTTGTGACTTTTTGATATTTAATATTGAATATTGGGCATTTGTTCCTATAAACTTTGTATTATTTTCTGTTCTGTAGCTATTTTCTCCAGTGTAAGCACGGAGGAAGTCTAAAAGTCATTCACATACAAAGGAAGTGATTACAACGCATTTTTCACAAATGATGCTATGTGTGGGAACCCTAATAGACCTAATTTTCATGACAATTTGATATTACAGAGTACACGAGGGTCACAGGTTTAAAAGTGAACGTACGTTTCCTGTATGTTGGAAACAATAAAAATTTGAATTATATAAAACGGCATTTAAAACCTCTTCAGAACATCAAATACTTTAAAAATGAATCAAAAGACAGGGAAGACCTGTATAGTTACAACGAAGAGAGTTATAGACAAGTATCTTTGAAGGAAGAAGTGGGACATGGTACCCCTGGCAGCCAGCTTTGGCTCACTGCCAGAGACCTCAGAGAACACCATAGGGAGGAACTCATGGGTCTGTGGAACTTTATTCAAAGTTCTCTCTCTCAGCCACCTGTTTTGAGCTCCTCTTACATGAACTCATGCTGAACAGGCTGCTCCCTCCATGCCCACAGGAGAAGAGAAGTTGACTGAGTCCCAGTGTCCCCTCAGAAACACCAACATGCACCTGACTAAAGGCCCCAATCTTGGACTATAGAGTGAAGCCCTGTCTCAGAACACCTACATGAAAAGCTATATATAAATAGAAAATGAAACCATAAATTAGCTAGCAAGCAATGTAGGATTATTTTAGTGAGCTTGTGTTAGGTCAAGATTATCAGAAAAAATCCTCCAACAAAGGAAATAAAAGATAATGAATTTGTTTTCACCAGTGTTAAACAGTTTCATTTTAAACCACAAAGAAGATAAAAAAGAAAGCCACAGACTGACAGAAAAAAATTACAAAGCATGTAACTGAGAAAAGTTGTAAAAAAATATACCAAGATCTCCCCAAACTCAAGAATAAAATGAGATGTAACTAAATTAAAATATCTCAAAGAAATGAACAGACTTTCAACCAAATAGGATATAAGGATGATGGAGAAGTGCATTAAAAATATGGTTGTCCCTTACAGTTAGAGGTGTGGATTGACACTGGAGCCTGGCCTAGAGCACCTGCAGGGCTGCCCAACCTGGATGCTTCTCCAGAGGGAAAGACTGAAGAAACTGACTTTCAGAGAATATTGTTTGTGAGAATTCAAGCAGCATGCTGATGTAGGAAACCATTTTGACAGCATTTGTTTGGTGTTGCAAACTTTGCACATATAACCAGCAGCCCCACCCAACCTACAAATCAAAGTTCAATTTGCATAAGAAAAAGGTGTGTGTGTGTGTGTGTGTGTGTGTGTGTGTGTGTGTGTGTGTGATCATAACAGTTTAATCTTAATCTCACTAAACTTGCAAAAGCCCAAAATTCATTGAGTGGGTAAATGATTTGTCATGACTGCTGAACAGCCAGATGATAGCAAAAGTGATTGGCTTCCAGAAGAACCGTCTAGGAAACACAGGGAACAGGAACCAATCTCCAAGTCATTGTGCAGAGTGAGACAAGGCAGAGGCTGAAGTCTATGGACTATATATTGCCCAAGCAATGCTTAGAGGAGCAAAACGTATTGATTAAATCCACTCTGTGTGGCTGCTGAGGAGTAGGGAGAGTACATTGACCCCACAGAACAGGGACAGGCATGGGTCCATGTGATGGGACCATGCCAACAAATTCCAAATTGTTGCTGATTATATGATTAATACATCCACCTAAGCTCTGTAAAGAATATTGAAAGGAACTTTATTATATATAAATTATATCTCTATAAATCTAACTCCCAAATTAATGTCAATTATTTGATTAAGCCCTTGATTAGACAGATTTTGAGAGACAAATCATCAATTGGATGAGAGAGCTGAAGAATAATTATGAACTCAAAGAAACAAAATTGAGAAATAATGAAACACGAGGAGGAGAAAGAGTAGAGAAGAATGTTCTAGAACTCAGTTTAAGAAAAAGCTTAAGTGTGTCTGTAAAAAGAGCAATGTTCTCAAACTGTATAAATAAAATCAAATGCACTCACAGTTTGTTTCATGATTCCTAGTTATGGCTTATCAAAGGAAATGGTGCTAAAGGCTATTGGTGGAAGTAATTTAGGAGATTATTAATAAAGCCTGACAGGTTGACTTACACGACGGTTGGGTTTCTCTGAAGGGATATGGGATGAAAAGCCATTAGCCTGAAATGAAGCCCTATGATGAATTTTGTTCTCATGTTAGAACAAAGTCACTGTGCTTGGTCAAATTCCAGCCTGATGTGTGTTCACCAAGACATCTTTAGATAGAGACTCGGAGCTGCCATGTTTACCAAGACATCTTAAGGTAGAGACTCTGGAAGGGAAATGGATACAGATAGGCAAAAAAAAACATGTCATGAAAAAGTTTGGCAGTGCATTTTAATGAATTTAAGCTTCTATTCCTTATTGTTTAAAATATGTATCATTTAAAAAGAAGCAAACTGAAATATTAAAAAATAAAAATATCTAAGTCAGGAGGCAATCGTAAGAACTAAAATATCCTTATTTTCCTTTCACAAAGAGACATTAGCGATTTAGATTTTTAAGTGTAAAGAAAATCTTCAAGGGTAAACTCAGAAAGAAGCTGAACTGCATCAGAGCTGCTGGCAGGATAAAGAAAAATAAACTAAGACAGAATAAAAGTTGCCGAAGTAAATAATGATATCAAAAACATTAAAAATGATGACAAAAAAACCAATATTAGAACTAGAAAAGCACAAAGTTTGTAAAAATGAGTTTAGAACATGCAAATATTTAAATCCTTCATATCCTGAAACACTTTACAGAAATGAATAAGAAAATGAAATGACCTGCTTGCTGTTATTGAAAGAGGCATAAAATTGAGGACACATACATAGCAGAACAGAAAATCTGAAGGTCAGAGGATAGCTTTTAAAAAAGACTCAGTAGCCAAACGCTGAGCTAAATAAAGCAAGCACAATAATTCAGTCTGTAAATACCAAACCAAAGCCAAAAGTGTGCATACAGATAAATAGGGTGCTGGATGGAGATGCAACTTTCAATTTATTGGGAATGTGTTATCTTTTAAGCTTGACTGTGTCTAGTACATGGTGCTTAGATTAGAAGATTAAAATTAACAGATATGCAGTGAGTAGGGGCAGAAGGGAGTATAGAGAGAAGGAGAGGGCCATCATTATGGATGGCTTTGTCTCTCAGTTGTTAAGACTGCTAGACGCAATGTTTTTGAAGATGTAGAATAGATAACAAGAATTATTTTAAACACTAAATCAATATTTAGGGGTAAATATTCTCAAAACACGTTCATACAATACAATTTTGAAAATACTGGTTATATGCTCATTATTCATCATGTCATTAAATATTGTAGAGTAAGGTAAGATAGGTAAGAAAGACAATGTCCTAGCAATAATATGATTTGTAAATCAACCAAAACTTAAATAAAAGCCTAATATAGAGATAGTGAACAAGTATCTCAATGACTAGACAGCAAGGAAGGAATTTTAAACAGCTGAGGATATGTAAAAAGGATAAGACCGAAGAGTTTGAACTTCCTAGTAACTGCGCTGATGCCTATGTTCTGGAGAAGAGCCGAGGGGGTACCTTCGTTGAACATCCAATTCTTATACCACTTCAGAAAATTAGTCTCCATTCTCTCCATAAGTTATAGGAATAATAATTCAGAAAATCTGAAACATATCTACAAGGAAATTAGATTAAGTACTTGGGAAGTTAATGAAGGAGAAAGTAAATATGGCACAAAGAGGCAAATAGATTTTTGTTTGAGTAAACCAATGAAGTATATGTCTTTAATGAGAACAAACAGTAAAAACAGACTCAAGTCTTGCCGAGATCGAGAAGACAATGGCCGAACCCGGAGAATGCCTGTTGCTGCTTTGTTGTTCCTGTTTGACTGATTACATTTTACAATGAGGTGGTAATGGACAATATGGATGAATATCAACCCATACGTGTCATTAAACATTGAAAACTTAGAGCTTATGGCCATTGAAAGCATAGAACAGACGCGAAACATGTCAAAGATGCCAACACTGTGATTCCGTGTGATGATTCCGTGTGATTCTGTGTGATTCCATGTGCCTTAATCTACACCCCAGAGACCACAAGCTTAATAATGCTATTACTATTACTCTTTTAACATGAATGTAGAAAGAGTTGGAAAACAGGCTGTCTGGAGTTTGTTTGGAATAGGAAGCATCATGCCCAATGCTGTAGATGAAGTTATAGGAGAGCTTTCAAGTTCTATTTCCTTTTCTGCATTTTTTTCCAAATTTGAATTTAAAGCCTTCATTGTAAAAATTATGATTTTATATTGACATTGAGCAAGACCGTGAAAACACTGACTCTGTCAGTGAGTGAAGAAATTTCCTGTTCTATAAACATGTGTCCCATGGCCTTGCTTCTGTAGGTGACTTCACATTTTGGTGGTCTCTTGCTGTTTTCAGTCCCTGGAGCTGGACTGAGGCTGTCTATCCAGCGTTTCCGTAGCTTCAGTTATAATTTAAAAAAAAATGCTGGGTGAGCACAACTAGCACGTACACTCTGCCTGTCTACCTGCTCCTCGTAGGTTTCTCTGTGTGTATAGCTATATATTTAACATACCCTGTATATTTAACATGCTCACAAAACTATGTATGTCCTATACTCTCTTTTATTGAGAAAAGTGGCCCAATAAAATTTATCATTTTCATGCTTCTTCAATGAAGCTCTCCCTATTTAAAATGTAGATGAAAGTATTTTAATGATTTTTTTAAATTAAATTTTCAGAATTATACCTTCAGGATTCTGGTCTTTTAGAATTGAGAGTCAAGAATTTTAGATTTTAGAGATTTCTTTTTAAATTTCATTTTAGTGTTCTGGATTAAAGTCTTTGGGGCCTTAGTTCTGTATCGCTTTCCAAGCCCCGATGCCGGAGAAGTCAGTCAGAACTCCGTGAAGAGAGGAAGGAGTGAGAAGGCTCTCATTTCTGGTGACACGGTTGAAGCGGGAAGGAGGGAATGGACTCAATAAGCATTTATCCATTTGATCAGTGATTAGATCATGTCTGTGTTCTCAATGTCTGTCACATAAGAATCAACAAAATAAATCATTAGATGTATGACTTCAGAAATGAATGAATGTTTTTTCACATAGTAAGACGGAAAGTTGAAGGACTGAATTTCCTGTGATTTAAATCTTATTTTGCAATAAAGGTGATATGAATGTTTAATTTTTAATAGTATAACCTGGCTTTAACCTACGAGCTTTAATTATACCACACCAACACATATGTGCTCCCATCCTTAAACTGGGAGAGAGCCTGCAGAAGGACGCAGAGGCTGAGCAGGCATCCTGGATGGAGCGGGTGCCGATGGATGCCTGTGAGGAACAAGGACTCTGATGGAGACAGAATGCCACGTAAACAAGCTGATTCCTTATAGAAAACGGCTATTTAAAAAAACAAACACACCGAGATTGAGGCCTTGTAAAGGAGCCTTGGGTCATCCTCGGTCAGCCTCAGTGTGGATGTTGCGCCTGATGAACATTTTTTCCACTGCAGGTCCCTCTCAGACTGGGAGCCATTTGCCCTAAGATAATTTATCTTGGACGAATACTTACAAGCCCGTACTTTTCATTTTGTCTGTCATTTCTATCTCCATCTTTTTTTCTGCCCTGTCATCTCTGCAGGCCATAGTTTGCTCAGCATGTGACGTAAGGTGCATGGAATGTAGGAAGGAATGTGGAAGGAAGACATTCTCAAAGACAGAGTCTGTACAGATTAAGGGGGTTTTCTTCCTGACCACAGAAGGAGAGAAGCAGAGAATCGGGAAAGAACAGAATTCCAGACATCAGTTCTGAAACCAGAGTTAGTGTATTATCAGGATAGATGTGGGCTAAAATCTCACAGTCCCTTGGTATGCTAAGCAAAAGAATAAGACCAATAACTTTAAATGTATAAAACTGAATGAATGAATAAATAAATAAGTTGAAGCAGGGTATTTACCCAATTAGGCATCTGAATCTTAAAGCTCAAAAGATCAAAATAAACAAGTAAATAAACAACTTCTGAAAGTAATAAGCCAAAGTGGAGATGGGAGGGGATGCTGTGACGAGGACAGGGACTGTCAGCCTGAACCACCAAGGGGACCCGTTTCACAGTGGGCCCAGTCATCTAAAGCCTGCTCAGTGGGGACACGCAGCAAAGGCTTCTGCAGGTTGAATATCTAAAACTGTCTCCTCTTGGCTAATTTAATTGGATCTAGAGGAGAATGGCCCAGCCCTTGTTGTTGAGGAGGAAAATTCGCCAGGAGAGGTGGGAAAAATCAGCTTTAAATGGCCTGAAAAAATATGTGATGGCAACTAAGTAGCAGTTCTCACATCTGCGAGGTGACTGCTTCCATGACCCGGGAGGGAAAACAAGAGAAGCCAAGAGAAGCCGGGGCCTTTAAATAATAAGGCTTTTATCTATTCTAGTCATTCCTTGGACTATTTCAGAAACTAATGTTTGAAAAAGAATGTGTAAAATTGTATGCATGAAATAGCCCTTCCCTTCCCCAAGATCTTAGGGTCCCCTGATTTCCCAGAATCTGCTTGGAGCATTCCTGTTGTGATTGGAATGTGGGGTGCCTTTACAGGCCCTTGAGTTTGGATACTGGGTTCCCAGCCAGTAGGGCAGTTTCGGGAATCTAAAAGGTGGGGTGTCACAGGTGGAAGTAGCTAGCAGCTGGGCCTTCAGGTTTAGAACACCCCCCCTCCCCACACACACACACACACTCTTCTCCTTCCTGATCCCTGGAGATAGAGCAGCCACCTCCTGCAGCTATCAACACAGATGGTCCAGCTGTTACAGCTTCCCTCTCCCCTTGGTGGACTAAACCTTCAATTGGGAGCCAAGTTGTTTATTACCAGGTATTGGGTCACAGTGATTAAGACAGTAAGCAGTACAGCCTCCAATCTGAAATTCAGACATCTGAAATGCTCCGAAATACAAAATGTGAAGCAATGCCTCACATGACAAACGGTGAAATCTGTATTTTGAGTAAAAGGAATCTTAAAATTTTCACAAGACTGCATCTGAACTACCTGTATATGGTATATGTAAAAGAAAAATAAGTTGAGTGATTGAGTTTTTGTCCTGCCTTCAACAGACACTCGGAAACTTGAAAATGTAAAGTGTACTTTTGGTCCCCAACAGTTCAGATCGGTTACACCCAGCCAGCCTGGACATGACCGCCAGCATATTGGGATGTGTTTTTCTAGTTAATAATAGAATCATTTCATTAAAATATAACAAAAGTAAGGCCCAGCTGATGGCAATTAGTTGGGGGAATATTAGGCAAAGGATCTCTGATCAGTCGCCAAAGGATGGAGAAATAAATCGGAGACCAAGGGAGAGGGAGAGTACATGGGAGAGGTGAACTCCTGTGCTGTGATTTACAGACCAGTTAAGCCATCCAAGTGCTTAGAGAACTCTCGTGACCGATCTCTCAGTGAAGTGAACTTGATTGGAAGGGGCTACTCGTTGACCCTGCTTTTAGTAAACGTGGGATTTTCATTGTCTTCAACATGGGGAGCGTATGTACCCATTTGGTTAGCCAGAGCTGATATGTTCTGGTTATTATACTATTGCGTTAGGAATGTCAGGCCACACTTGACAGCCAAAAGGCCTTTCCAGACAAGATGTTAGTCAGCACAACTGCAGCCCCCAGACCTGCAGGAGGAGGCTGACCACGGGACTAGAAGGCCTGGTGTGATTCATAAAGGATTTTCAAGACCTGTAAAAGAGCGGAAAGATGGCTTTAATGTAGGAGCGCAGGCCGATTTTCCAAAGGACAGGGGCGTAGTTGCAGGGACTCATACATATCAGGCGGCTCTGGTTCTGAGGAATCCAACACCTGGCACTACATTCACATGCACATACATGCACACATATGTACATATGCACGCATGCACACACACGCACAGTTGCACACATAAACACAGAGCAAATCTTAAAACTAAAATGTATTTTTATAAGAATATTTTATAGTAGCTGGAACCAATGTTGTTATCTCAAATATTTCAGGGCACAGGCTAGTGTGTAAAAGGTGATCAGCCATAGCCTGATTGAAACCTAAGCTGAAACTTTTTCTTTGTTAAGATAACAAAAGCATGAAGGGACTAGAACTGACCAATAACATTAGTTCGGAAGAAATGGTCCCCAAAGCTTTATCTGAGCCATTGCAGAGATGGTCATGTGTCGGGGAGGCTGTGAAATTCTTCCTGAATTATTGGAGACTGAGCGCATTACTCCGTGTGTTTAGGCAGTTTTACTGGATATGGACCATTGAAAACATATAAAGGTTTCAATTGTGTGGCTGCTAATACTGAGTGTTACCACGAGCAGTCCATAGGACCCATGACTTCTGTGGAATGAAAGACTCAGGGCAAATAAGAGGTTCAATATGCAGCCCTGAGCTTAGGATTTAATGGGCTTAGCTTTATTTAAAAGTCTATGAATCTCCTGCTCATTGAAAGTTTAACTGGGATGCTTGGGTCATAGGGAATGTTTTATTTCCAGTTCATCTCGAAAAGTGGCTCTTCTCGTGAGCGAGGATCTGCTGCTTCCCTTGCTGGGCGCAGCACGGAACATGGGTAATTTCAGTTGTGCAACCGCGTACAAGCACGGCACCCACGCAGCTCAGTGTTGAGAGAGAAGCGTGCAGGTCACGGCTCTAATCATTTTGTGATTGAGTCATACTGCCTCGATTTCAAGAACTTCAGCTTTGAAAATGCCAGTCTAGCTCCTGATCACACATGGAGGCCAGACAGATTTGGAGACTAAATGACACCCTCATGACTCGCGCTTATTTATAGTAGATATGAAAATGTTTAGATGTCAGAAAGCTGTCTCAGTGAGACTCAGTACCAGAGATGCAGAAAGAGTTGGCCCTGGAAAGTAAATCCTTTGGAGCAGACTGGGTTTCCAGTGACCGAGTATTGTTTGACCCTGGGGTCTGCTCTGGAAGAGTCCTTGTGTATAGAAGCCGGCTGTCAATAACATTCATTTTCACTTGTTTCTGGAATCCACTCTTAAGGATGGATAAATACCCATGAATTCTGCTGTAGTCAGTGTTCCCATTTCTTCCAGCTTCCAACAGTAAACATATGTGTCCACACACATTTTCTATTCTGAACCAATGGGAAACCATGTTCGATGAGCATAATACAATCTGGAGAAAAACAAGCAAAAAAAGCCTCCTTTATTCTATCTACTGCTGCCCCACTTCGAAGAGCACCCAAGCCAGGTAATGGCTGCCGTGTGATAGAATAACGGGAAGGAGTGTCATATGCTTCTCTTCAGAGAGAGTTTCTGATTCTGTGAAAGCAATTGATATTTGAACCACTTCCGAGTTTTCTTTTGAATAATTAAAATCCATTTGAGAGCCCAGTATTTGCCAGTTTGCATGGCATTAGAGAGTCGCCAATTGGCATGGTTTTGGTGCCTCTTCTATTTGTTTCCGTTTTGAGTTGGGGAATATTTTTGTATTCCCGGAGAAGCTGTTCTGAAATATGTCATCCGCTTCACATTTTCCCTTCTTGGGCTTGTATTTTTATGCAATACAAAAATAAATAAATAAAACGCTTACCGGGGCCACAGGATGGTCATAATATTGGAAAACTGGCTCTCTGCCAAGTTAACCAAGACATGGCAAAGATATAGCCAATTTTTGTCATTCTGAATTTAATATTTGGCTCATTTTTTAGCATAAATTTTGCGCTAAGTTGAGTTATTTTCATTCAAAAAAAAAACCCATGATACTATTTTGGCATACTCTTTTTATAGACTGTATTCTGCTTCACAACTGTTCACTGTATAATTTTATCTCACTGTAGTACCTGGATTAAGGAATTAAGAATTTTCCCCATTGATTTATACAATGCTCAATGAGTACAATGCTCAAAAGGAATGCGCTCCATGCACGATTCTTCTGCAGAAGATGACCGGGCTCAGCTTTTGACAGCGAAGAAGCAAACACTCAAAGTTGGAGTGGCCAGTGGATGATTACCATATACACATATACATATAGGACATTGAGTGGCCAGTGGATGATTACCATATACACATATACTTATAGGACATTGAGTGGCCAGTGGATGATTACCATATACACATATACATATAGGACATTGAGTGGCCAGTGGATGATTACCATATACACATATACATATAGGACATTGAGTGGCCAGTGGATGATTACCATATACACATATACATATAGGACACCACAGTAACTGAGCTCGTGCTCGTATTTACCCGGCATCACGTTTTCACGTTTTCTACTCTGTCCTCTATATTCCCTGCTTTGGTATTTAATACCGACCACACAGTGCAGTAGCAAATCAGAAGATTTAACTTGGACTGCCTTTCACTCACGGCTTCTGTGAGTTTCCTGGGAGAAAACGGGGTGGAGGCGACTATTGAAGTACTTAGAAGAGGGGTCTGTTTGGGGTAGATGACCCTAAGCTTCTATGACAAATTAACTAGTATTCTTAATTAGTAGTCTTCTACCTTAGAATAGGTTTGGAGAAAGCCCATGGGAGTGCAAAATTGAGTTTGGACAGAGCACGTTTGAAGTGTGTGTAGAGAGACACACTGGTGATAGCCGTGTGCACCTAACATAGCCTTCCTCCATGTAGTTCACTGCTTGCTGCCCCTTGGTTTATGTGACTATGCAGATAGTTTCTTCTTGATTTCAGTAGAGTGAGACAGTACCTATGCTATTAACACCAAGTCAGGGTTCCTCTGGTTATGCAAGTTAAAGTTCTTCTGCCTTTTCCTCTACCTACTCTTCAAGGGAAATGTCAAACCAAAAGAAGAAACATAGACACACCCTCCTAACAGAGGTGGGAGAAAGGAGATGGTTTGAGGAACACTTCTGCGGCTACTCACCTAGGCCTCCTTGTAATCTCAGTGATTTCCAAACAGGTGCCAGCTAGCAGAGTGAGTCTGTGCTTGTGGGAAGAAGGCAGAGAAGTTGATTCCAGAGTCCTCTTGCTTTTTAAACAGGTATACTGTTAGCAGCTACACTTGCAAAGGTTTGTGCTTGTGTGCTCATTTTTGTATGCTTCTGTGTGGGTCATGTAAAACTGTTAGCTAGAACAGCCTCAAAGAACCAAACAACCATGGTTATGCCATCTAAAAATTAAAAGTACAGAGTGCAGGTTGACACAGGCAAGTCTGGACGCCATGGCATTTAAGTGGTGGGGGAGATGAGCATAGCGCTGAGGCCTTTCCTATCTGGTACCTCGAAGGAAGGACTTTGAACTCACACCTGTAAACAGGTCATTCCTTGCATCAAGCTATCATGATAGTCAATGTTCTAAAGTACGTTCAGACTTTTAAAATGTAAAAATGTTGTCATTAAAAGTCCTTCTGGGTAGGTGTATAATCTCATTCTTCTGAGTACAGAGAGGAGCAGCTGAAGTGGGCAGTGTAGGACCGGGGTGGTCCAGCAGTCCCAGTAGCCGCCTTTATGTGAGACAATGGAGCTTGTGAGTACCCCTCTTCTCTCCAGGCAGCTAGCTTAGTCCCTGCTTAACCGAAATTGTTGAGTAATTGTTCTGAGGTTGAGAACAAAATGCTGAATTAAACTGTTCCCACTGCAATAATTGTGTGATTATAGCATTTATGTCGCTGGCCAAAGGAACAGTCATTAGGTTTGGAAGACTTACCAAAACCGCAAGTACAAAAAAAGATGCAAATCACATGTAAATTGCTGTTTAATACCTAGCGTAGATAGATCCACAATGCAGAGAAGAGTGGAGCATCTTTCCAGTGAGGAGAGAAGACGCTGGAAGTGATGACCGGACATTTAGTGCGATACTGTAACACTGAAATTATGAAGACATGGAAATGCGTTCTCTTGCTCTTTTCACAATGCCCATCTTCTTGGCCATGTATTTATTTTGCCAACATCACCCTTACCCTTTCTCCAGCCCAAACCAAAGTTCTGTCCTCCTTAACCTCTTTCATTAACTCTTTATGTTGATCTAAAAGAATCTCTCTCTTTCTCTTGTTCTCTCTCTCTCTCTCTCTGTCTCTTCCCCTCCCTCTTCCTGTTCCCCCTCTAAATTTTGTGGTGGAAAGGATTTACCGACCAACGAAGTGTCTGGGTGGAGAAAGACTTAAGGGGAAGACTATTATCAACAAATACTTAGAGAATAGCCAGGAGGCCAATTACTGGTGAAATTGGAAGACGGGTAGTGTTGGTCTTTGGACCACTTAAGGCCATAGTGGCTGGTTTCCCCTGCAATCTCATCCCTTCGTAGAACCACTTTCAGACTGAGACATGCTGAGGACTGTGTTGTTACCCACATGCCTGGTGCTTCAAACCAGGTGACCTGTCCAGGGAGTAGCTGTATAGCCAGCAGCAAGCTTGTTCTAGACTAGTCAATGAGAGGCAGTCATTTTGAAAGACAAATGATCCCTTTAGGGACAAGTGACACATTGACAATTTTTTTTTCTGGCTCAGCTGGGAACTTGTTTGGAGCACTTGGACAAAGATATGAATGGATATATTTTTAAAAGTTTGCATTTTGGGAATCCTGGTAAATTTCATTTTCTAGAATATACAAGGAAACCTATTGAAGGTAAATCCCACTGGCAATGTAAACAGAAGAGCAATGGCAGACAGTCTAAGAGCTGAGGATGTTAGCTATCTCCCTTTTCTGTAGACAGAAACATGGCCAACACCAAATGCTTCCTTTGCTCTTTCCATTCAGGTTCGTCTCTCCTAATCGTTTGCATGTTGTGCTAGAGAATTACTTTCTTCATAAATTGGATAGAATAACTATTGAAGAGTAGTCACATTTCATAGATAATAATGTGACATGAAATTTGTCATATTTGGAATCATTTGAAAATTACTTTGAGTGCAAGAAGACAGGTACTCAATAAAATCTAGTTAAAATTCTGAAGATTTTATTTTTTATCAACATTTCTTCTTTACAAGTTTAGATCAACTTCTGTGTTGCTTGCTATTAATATTTTATTCATTTAATTTCTCAGGTTTTCTTGCAGATTTCACATAACATTTCCACAGTACATGTGTGCTTGCTTCAAATGCGTGTATAGATTTGTTGTTTTGTAGTTTCTTCTGTTTCAGGAAAAAAATTGATGTACGGCCCTTCATCATTCTCTTCAGCTCCTCATGCTGCCGTGCGATGCTCACATTCTAAAACCACGGCAGAGCTTGTAGCTCCTTCTTCTTGGTAGTTTTCCACAGCAGTGCTGTCTTCTAGCGGTACAGCTTAGACTCCCAAACCATTCCATAATATTAAATAACCTCTCTTTCCTGCCAACCACCCACACATTAATTAGAACAAACACAGATTTTAATGATCCCACTTGTCAATGGCAAAACACACTAAAAAATAAAAAATAAAAACCAAGGATCATATTTCAGAAATAAAGTTGTGTTTCTAAAGGAAATGTAGACTCACTTGCCGAGACAGCTGGTCATTGTCTAAAGTACATGGCATAGATCTTGAATTTCAGGCGTGTCTACGCCTTCACAAAGCGAAAATGTTCCTGAGCTCATTTATAAAATCAGCAGTTTCCCCTCTGTCTAAAAACCAAAATGTTACATTATACTAAGACTTTGAAATGTCCCCTTCTTGCTACTTGCCTTGGTGTGTTGATAATTTTTGTATGTGCTATGAGTGTCTTGAAAGGTTTTTGTGCTCTGTCGTTTGTACAATCCTAAGAGTGTAAAGGCTACTGGTTCTTGCAATTTCCCCAATTTTTGGCTCAGAAGTTGTGAGGCTGCTTTTATTGGATGCACATAACATACTAAGCATTAGTCTATTTTGAATCAATGCTTCAAGGGTTGTCCTTGAAAGGTCACTGTGTACAATTATACCTTTGCTTTTGAGTCCATCTTGTGTGACAAGTTTTTTTTTTTGTTATTGTTGTTGCTTTGTTTGCTTTGTTTTTGTTTGTTTCTCTTTTTCAGCACTCTGTTCCAGTCCTTTCCAACATTTTGGCCCTTTTGATATAACTTTATATCTTGGAAATAAAATATATCTGGGCGGTTTTTGTTTTGTTTTATTAAAACCTTATTTATTTTAATTTATTCTAGGTCTTTTATATCCTGTATCTTGAGCCCATTCATTTTCCCTTCTTTTTACATCTGCCCTCTGCTCCACACTCCTCCCCAAATAAAACAAAATTTAAGAAAAAAAAAGGAAACAATATTTTTTAAAGGGAAACAGTTTAAAACCTTGTCATGGAAACTGCGGTGTGACACAGTGAGTCACACCACAGTGTACACAATGAGTTACACCACAAACCCCTTTTGCCCACATATCTTTACTTGCATGTATTCATTGCAAAGAGTCATTGGTATCTTTAGAGGCCTTTGATGTCTACTACACTATCAATGCTAGGCCCTCACTGGGACTCCTCTTGGAGATCCTGTTGTTGTCCTGTGTTGTGGAGAACCTGCAGCTTTGGGTCTGTGGGTCAGGTCTGTTCACATGCTTCAGCAGGTCATAGGTGGGCTGGCTCTTGGGCTAGGCCAAGTCATAACTGTAGACCTGGGCAGCTGTAGGGTTGGTCCACCAGATTAGAAATGGGGACAGCTCTCCCTGGTTTACAGCTTCCGGGCTTGCCACCAACACCTGTGATAAAAGGGTTGCCTCTCCTGATCTTCTGTCCCAGGACCAGCTCTCCCACCTGCCCCAGGTGTTGGGAGGTGGGAGGGAGCAACTCTCCTGCCCACATCTCCACAAGACAGATGTGTAATGGGGACAGATTTCCCATGCTCACATATGCGCTAACAGGCTTGACTCTATTGTGCTGCCCTGGCGAGATGCATGGCCGGTTATCACATCTGGGCAAGCCTGTCCTAGAACTAGCTCTTGTAGACCAGGCTGGCCTCAAACTCACAGAGATCCGCCTGCCTCTGCCTCCCCAGTGCTGGGATTAAAGGCGTGCGCCACCACCGCCCAGCTGTGTTCAATTTTCTTACCGCTGCCTTCATCATTTAGGATTAGCTCACTTATGTTTCTTATAATTAAACAACTGACTTTTTTCATCAGCGGCATATTTTGATTGCATATTTTACATTTTCCCATTTTTAATATATTACCCTATAGTCTGTATTAATTGTAGTCATGGTTCATTTTGATGTGACGTTTATTTGTATCACATCCTTGGTTCCAATCCCAGGAGGAACAGTGGCTGCATGCTTTGTTTTTGGCAAAGTTACCTGACCTAAGTCTTATCTCTTTGACTTGTTCTGCCCAACTGTAGGCATGCCTCCATTTCATGATCTATAAAGGGGAGCTAATGAAAGCATCCATGTACATCTACCTGAGTATCCACCCCATCTGGCCACTGCATTAACAAGTATGGAAGCTCTTCTGATGAAGGGCAGGCGGATGCCTAGGATTCCCACAGTCAGCATGCAGTCTCCTCTATTGCAGTAAAATGCCTATATGGAGAATTGACTGAATTTTGATGATTCCAAAGTATTTTTAATCAGGAAAGCCCTCTACCCATTTAGTCAAGTGTCTGTAGTATTGTATAATTCTTGCATATTTAAATATAGTAATTACATTTGTTGGAGTCTCTCATTACTGTAGCAAAGATGTGCAACTGGCCTCACTTTCCTTAGGGTGTGGCAACTGATGTATAAAGTCCTGTGTCGCTGGATGTATTTATGTTCTGTGTCTTCATAACTGAAGATGTAAAACTTTTCATTATATAAATGACACTATAGTCAATGGGTTGTCCAATTACAAAAATATTTCACATTTTCAGCTCAAAAATCATCTTCTGTGGCCTTTCTGGTAATTTCACACATTTTATTTCCAGAGACAAATGTTCTACTGAGCAGCTTACAGGCAGAGTGTCCTCGTGACAGCAGCCGTCTGAGCGCCTGTCCAGTCAGGCACTGTGAGAAAGCCCACACCCTCTCAGAGAAAATGCCTCTTCACCTCCTAAGAGATGAAGGGAGACACTCATTAATACGCCCCAGTGGGGCTGCATTCAGGGGAATCCTGTGCAGTGTAAACTGGGTTTTGATTGAAAGAACTCGGCTCTCAGGTCTTCTTTCTGCTGATAGAATATTTCTTGGGGCTTATGTAGTGAAGCTCTTTCAAGCTACAAACCAACAAATGCTTAAATCTAGCCCATTCACACAAACCTTGCATATTCTAACAGAGAAATAGAAGTCACACTGGAGAAATATTTATATTAGCTGTATGAGCACAGAACCGTATTTAATCCCACATCAGAATAATACATGGAGTTTAAAGATGTAACTGTAGAAGGGATTTTGAATGTAAAGAAATGGTTTACTTTAAGCTCCAGAGGAGAGTTGAGCAGGTGGGTGATGTGCACAAGGCTGTGTCTCTGAAGAAAACTCTATTCTGTGGCTTTCTATGATTCTGTATGCTGCCAAGAACTGAAACCCCTGAAGTTAGAGTGCTAACCATGTCAAGTTATTTCTAAAATTATGTTTTACGTTTTTATTCTTTCCATAGATTTAATCAGATTTTCATTTTCATATTAAATGCAGATGCAGCAGGTATTTTGTAATCTCATTTTCGAACCTCAGCCCTTACTCCCCGTCATGAAACACAGAAAGCCTTTTAGTATCCTGGGCACTGGCATAAATATCTGAAGCTGGGGATGGCTCAGTGGGGCGATATGGGTGGCTTCTGTTGTTTTTGTGGTTCAAGGCATTGCTTTGAGGAAATATCAAGAGTCCTCTCTGGAGATGGCATGCAGCCCAAGATCCACCATGTGCAGTGTGGATTATAATACATGGGAGCTGCATTGAAGTAAATAGCTGAGTTGACAGGAAGTACCTACTACCTGGGAGCATCGGGCGGGTGCTATGAGTTCCTGGATAGCTTGGCTATGCCCCTGGGCTGGAGGCAGGAGCTCGACATTGAGAGTGTTGCAGGACAAGACAAAGCTGTTTCCTCAGCTGAAGCGTGGCGAAGGCTGGTGGCTCACCTGAGGTTTCCTGTCTCTGTATCTGACTCGGGGATTCCGCATTTACAGCTTCAGCCTTTCCTGTTACCTGTTTTAAGTTTTTGGTGGAATTTTCCGTCTTACCAGTATGCTGTCTCTAGTAGCTGTTATAATGCTTGGTGCCATGTGGGAAAACAGTGTGTTAACAAACGGAATGTATTTAGAGAGAGAGGACTCTTCCTACAGGCACTGATGTTGAAACCAGCTCTGAGTAAAAAGCTGCTCTTGAACCCGACATATGTACAATTAGTTCTTTGTCGGGGGCATGGATAAACATTAATTTATTAATCCATTTCATCTATAGTTAAAGTGTACAGAACTATGTATTGATGCACACATACGGGGAGAATTTATAAACATGTCTCCACTATTTTAACTAATGCTGCAGTGACCACGGAGGAAGGGAGCGAAGGGGAGAAAAGACTTCGGCTCACTGCAAGGTGCTGATTTCATTTTGTCAGGGAGGAGACCCGCGCCTGGGTCATTTTTAGGTTTCTCCACCCTACTGTCCTCTGTGGAGACCATGCTGACTTATGGTCCCCCTGACAACATTCATGAGCCGCTCGTCAGCAGCACTCCCTGCTCTGTCATCTCTCACGTAGGATGATATCCACCTAACAGACCTGAAGTCCTGTCTCATTGTGGGTTTTAGTGCTATTTCCTGATTATTAGAAGTCTGAATATCTGTTTGACAGTTTTAGTCTTCCTTGGGGGAAGATGCTGATTTGCAATAACTCTTTCTGCTCAACTTCCTTGCCAAAATTTGGTTTGCTCTTGCTACTGAGTTGTGCGAGCACCTTATGTCTTTTGGGTACAGACCCCAGTATTTTCTCCGTACCCACGTGTTGTTGCTCTACTCCATGGATGCCCCTTCTTCAGATGCTCTTCCTCTGTCCATGTTTACATTATTTGTCTAAGTTTTCATGAAACCATTGCAAGGTCTGTGCCAGGACGTCCTCCATATGACGTTAATGACCTCAGGTCCTGTGCTTAGGTGTTTAATCCGTTAGCGTTGATTTTATATGTACTAGAAGGTAGAAGCAAATTTCATGTTTTGTCAAGCATTAACTAGTTTCTCCAGCACCATTTATCCAAGAGACTTCTTCTACCAATTGTATATTTGTGATTCTTTCATTCATCAAAAGCTGGCCAGTGTCTACGCCTGGGTTTGCTCCTCAGCCGAGTCAGGTGAAACCTTTGCTTCCATCTCAAAGATCTCTGAAGACAGGTGAAAAAATAAAGTCCCCTTGGCTGCAAAATAAGTCTAGTGGGAAACATAACCAACGTAGTTAGGGGGTAAAAATGTTAGAAGAATTCCTAATTGAAAATGCGTGGCATAGAATTTGTACTAGTGAAGTAAGGATCTTTAAGAGATAATACGGGACAAAATGATTTGGGTGGTTTCAGAGAATTTTGAACTGAAGCTTAATAATAGATGCTTTTATTGAAAATTATTAAATTACAATGGAAATTTTATATTTTATTTCTAATCATTCTTTAGTTCAGTATCAGGGAATTTCTTTCCTATTATCTAACAAAGAAAGCAATAATGGCTAACAATTTAAGAGCTTTGGGGGAGGGTCTGCCAAGCCTTTATCACAGGTTGGTAATTTCTTTATGAAATATCTGGGAAGTTCTATGCTAGCTCCATTTTCTGGTTAATTTTCAGATGAGTGATATCTACATATATGGAAAAAATGGAAAGTATTTTTTATAGAAAAGGGTAAAGCAAAAATGTAATGCATTCAAAATTTTAAACATTCAAATTACCACCCTTGGTGTACACACACACACACACACACACACACACACATTTGAATGTGATCCCATTTAAATGTGATCCCATTTTACAGTGAAAAATATGTGGAAATTAATTTTGCCATAATCTTCTTGAAGTATGTAAAATAGGATTTTTATCCCAGAAAATTGTTGGTTTGATAAAAGCACTTGTGAAGAAGAATCAAAGAATTTATAGCCAAATATATGGTCATGTGCAAGTTCCAAACTATTTGCTTTCCTTATTAATAAAATAAGAAATAGTGACAGCTGCCCTAATAATCTCCAGGAGGTTGAAAAATATGTAAATAGCTCAGCATATCTGGAAGGTTTTTCTGAGAATATGAAACATTATAAGAGAAAGCATAATTGTTTCAAGCAACAATCAAAACTGCTTCAAAACAGGTACACATTTTTGCAATATATGTACCGTTTTTATTTTTAAATAAAGATACAGTTTTAAGTAAATATGTGTTCACTTCTTTAATAGTCACATTTCAGTGGTTTTCACGCTATAATTGGCAGCTGTCACTCAAAAGACATCCTGTCCTCAGGAACTGACATCTTAGCTCACTCCTCTCTTTATGGGTAACTTTTAGATATAATCTTTAAAAGAACTTATACTTGGTATTACTATCACATAGGATCATTAATAATCTGCTATCAGCCATTGAGAAAACACTATGAATCGGAATTGAATACTAATTAATTTTATAAAATTTTCTAATCATGGACTCAAGAAAAAGAAACAATAGACAAATGGTCATTTCTAGGTTGGTCACGATCTCAACCTCAATTTTGTTTGCTTTCACTTTCGTGACAATTGGTGTGGCTTAAAATAGTGTCAGTGTTGTCAATGCCCGACTCTGTTCACAGAGCTAGTTGTGCCTACTCATATGTGACACACTCTTCTCTTTTTGTGATAATCAACACAGTGTTCATATACATTTGAACACACCCATTTTACCTGAACAAAGGAACTGGGTGCCAGACGGGCATGGTGGTTTCTGCTTGTGATCCCAGCATCTGGAGGGCAGAGGTAAGAGGCTTGGTCCTGAGTTCAAAACTAGCCAGGGACTCCATAGTTATTTCCATGTTAGTCCAGCCTGACGTGAGACCTTGTCTTAAAACAACAACAGCACACACACACACACACACACACACACACACACACACACAAAGAACCCAAACTCCAAGCAACAAAAAGGTTCATGTTCTTTTAGGAGATGTGTGCAAATTTTTGTTTTGAGAAAAAACAAAAATCCTGGGTGAGCGCTGACCTCTACGGGAAGCAGAGTTTGCCGTGGTTTAAACGTTATCTTTGTAGGTTCCCTGCTCCACTGACAATTGCCCCCTCCTTTGCCTCAGAAACTTTCTGCGTTTACATCAAGATTTTTGTCATCCTCACTTTGAGGTGACTATGCTTCTAACAGAGACCGGTTGACGTCAGCCCTGAGTTGACAAGATATTTTGTCTTACCATTTATTGCATGTATGCATTGCTTCATCTTGGTTGTAATTTGACGTGAATTTAATGCTTATTCTAGTGTGGCTTTACATGAATGTAACAATTCAGTTTAGAAAATCGAGTCAACTGTTAGACAATAACAACCACGTCAAAGCTGAGGGACTCTGAGGAGGAAGTTTCCTGTGTCGAGGTTCTCGGTTTCCCACCACCTGAGGGTGGCTGTGCCTTAGTAACATTGGCAACAATATGCACACCCTGGGAAAGTAGGAACATACTCATGAAATGAGCCATGAACGGGAGGAGTCACCGACCATATAATATTTCAGTTTCTATTAGATCTAATGGCCATCTGGCTACAGCGCAGTGACACTTGCCCAGAACGACATGAAGCATAGGTATCATCATAGCACTGGTTTGGGAAGACAATTTGCAGCCGTGTCTGGGTTATTTCTCTCTCCTGGAATACCATCTTCCCCCTGCTCACTGCTGCTTCCACATGAACCACGTGAACTCATAAAGCCCAAGAGGCCTTTTGACGGTGGGGGTGAGGAGGAAGAGGGGAATTAAAAATAAGAACTGACAGGCAGAGTTGAAAAAACAGCAGTCTTCCGGGTGGATCGCTTCACCGAGCCGGAGTTCTTCAATGTAATAATTTTACTCGCGCAGAACAGAGCCAAGCGCATGCTCATGCTGTTTCTGGGGCTTGGTGGGGACAGTTTTGTCGAGGGGTGGGTGCAGGGGGACAGGATGCAGGCAAGTCTGTGTCATGTCTGCTGTCGCCCTGCCGGCTGAGCTAGCAGTCACTACAGGACAAAAGTATTTGTAGTCACCGGATGACTTTGCAGCCGGCTTCAATAGCATCGCTCTCCCTTTCTTTCTTTCCTTCTTTTTTTTTTAACTTTTTTTTGTTGTTGGCAGCCAGACTCTTAGTAGAACCATCTGTCTTTCTATTAGTATTTTTGAGGCCTGTTTTGAAGCCACTTTGCTTGGCAAAGTCACTTTCATCCTTGGAAACAATTTCAAAAAAAAGTTCGGTGGCTTTTTGCCGAAGAAGAATACTATGAAAAAAAAAAACCACATGGCTGTTCATTTTTGTTCTCAAAGACATGGCTACTTTGCCTTTGTCTTAATCAGATGGAACTGGAGGGGGTGTGGCTCCTGTGTGTATCTGGGATGATGTGGGCAGGGATTGCAGCTTTAGCAAGGTATCTGTCCTTTTATCCCTTGGTGAGCTTGTCCTCAGTGCTCTTTGTAAATCAGATGGAAGATAAGCAGACCTTTATTTTTTAAATATCCTTTTCTATAGACTTGCATTGAGTTCGATGAACTGAGGCACGAGCAGGTTTTTCTACAAGAAGCTTGGGACTATTACTGTCTTAAGAATCCTACGCCTCCTCGTGCTGTGGAGGGAAAGACAGCTGTGCCTCTTGCACCTTCAGTCTGGGTAGTTCCACACTACCTACCTAAACCCCTCTTCTGATCTCGTTTGGATATTACATTCTTCATCATCCACCCACCCCCCGCGCACTGCTGTGCACATCCCAAGAGTCGCTGTGCTTCGGCGGAAGGTGACTGTGCTTTGGCAAAGGTGAACGAATCCCCAAGTGGTGTGCTTAAACAGTATGACCCTCGTGGAACCAAACCCAGAAGACATGCCTGGAGACCTGGAGACTTTACAGTTTAGCGCGAATTTCATCTTCACTGGGGTGGGTGTACTAGGAACTCATCTGCTCTGAGAAGCCAGGGCAGCCTGAGGCCTCGCAAGCCCTGTGCTTGCAGCTCAGGGGCTCCCTCCAATTCTCGATCCCTGAGCCTTTTCCATTTGGCTAAGGCCTTTCGCCCCTCTTTTTTGTTCTCAATCCAAACCCCACTTCGATGTCCTTATGATGATCCCTTGCTGATTCTCCCGCACTCTCTCCTCTCTAGCCTGACGAACTTCAATTCACATCTTTCAGGCCGCAGCCTCCGTGTCTAGGTGCTTTCTAAGGAAAACTATAGAAACATGAACTCTGAAGGCGTTAGGGTCCCTGTGGCATCTCTGAGACCCTCACTGTTCTGCTGTTAGTTATTATAATTATCACTGGCTTATCTTCTCTTCTCACAGTGGACACCCCAAAACTGCCTTTCCTCCCTCTCCCCATTGGGTCAGCATCACGGCTGAGGGAGTGATTTCTGTCAGGCCTGTTGATGCTCACCCCTCTCTCTATCCACCTACAGCACGGGCCCGTCGTTCTCATTCTCATCTCATTTTTTTTTTCTTTTGGTTTTTCAAGACAGGGTTTCTCTGCAGCTTTAGAGCCTGTCCTGGAGCTAGCTCTTGTAGACCAGGCTGGTCTTGAACTCAGAGATCCGCCTGCCTCTGCCTCCCAAGTGCTGGGATTAAAGGCGTGCGCCACCACAGCCCGGCTTCATCTCCTCATTTTAAAGGAGAATACAGCGCTCTTGTTCAGAGTGGAAAGCTTCTCCCTTTGTCTTCGCTTCTGGCCCACTCAGATTGCCACCCTTCAAAACCTCTTGCCCATGTGTGTGAAACTCTTCACCGCAATTTTGTTTCGTATCTTTTGGAAAGATAATGTGCTCAGGAGTCTGCAGGGAGACACCACTCCATCTTGCCATCCACAATACTTGGCCTGTTCTGTAGCATAGTCCACCCTGCCCCCTCCTTTCCCCTGCCTGTCTCTCGGTGCCCAACCTTCCGACAATGCTCCAGCCCTTTCTACTGTAATCGACAGCTTCAAAGCATTTCTCAAAGAAGAATTCTAAGACATGTTTCTCCTCTCTCATGATATTCTTTTGGCTACACTTTTCTCCTGCCTTTGACTCCTCCATCTTGGAGTGGCCTTGGATCCTATGTCACCATCCTCTGCAATGTCTTTGTCCGACTCCAAGCCGACCTCCCAGTTCAAACCAGAAGCTCTGCAATCTCCGTACTCAGCCTTGGGCTCCTTCCCACCCTCTAGAATGGCTTTTCCAGTGGAACAGCATTGAGACAGCACACAGCACATTCATCGATACCACCGTCACCTTTCCTTGAACACTTTCACTTGGGCTTTTTCTTAGTTGTTTGCGGTCACCTTAAAGAGAGTGAGGTGCTCTCGATGTCATCTTGATGTCATCTTTGGTTCTGTTCTTCATCAGGGTGCCTTGCTGGTTTTTCCTAAATATTTCTTGACACATTCTCCTGGTGCACACCTATTAGGGATTAACCCTTCTATGTCTGTCGCCCTGTTCCAGGGTATCAGATTTGTATGGGTGCTCTCAGAAACCCTTATGTTTTCTGCACAGTGCTGTGTCTGCCCTACTGAACCAATGGCTCACAATTCCTTAGGGCATGTGGGGGGCAGGGAGGGTAAGTATTGTACCAGCTGCATCTCAGGCAGATTCCTCATTTCTAGTCTCTTCTTCCAGGCCTCTGGCGTGGTCCCCTTATGTAGAGATTTCTATGTCACTGTTGTTCGGATTCCCCTTCTACCTTTTCACACAAACCCCTGCAAATGCTGGGCTCACAGTGTTTCTCTAGCCAGCACCTCTCTGTCTGGCCGCTACTTCCAGAAGCTTCTCAGTGGACTTCTAGCAGGGTCACATTCTCCTCTCTGCTTCCGGCTCCAGCATCTCTCTCCTCTACTCCCAAGGTGTCCTCCACAGGTTTCTGTTGCTGACTTAATGGCTCTGAGTTCTAATCATCTCTTTGTGCTACCCAACTCAGAGCAGATGTGAGTTTATCTCCTAATTCTTAGCCACCCAGTGCTGATATCTCCGTGGTACCTCTAATTGCCGGACCCCGTTTATTGTATTCTCAGGCAGCCCAGTGGGGTCTGTGCTCCAGCTTGTCTCTGCTCCAGTACTTGTTATTGCATTTGCTGATACTTCCGGCACTGCTGTGGCATCCGGCAGGCTAGGTACCAACTGGGCTGAGGCAATGTGCCTTCCACCACAGCCACCTAGCAAAGCTCTGCTCCAGCGGCCTTCTAGCCCCAGCTGCATTCGTGTCTGCGTTCGGTGCGCTGGCACCCAGTTACCGAGATTCGGGCAAGGGGCTGGAGGTTAAAATACAAAGACACACATAGACAGAGAGAGAGCGACACGGGTCATCCTCGAATTCCCCAAGAATGCCCCCATTATTGTGTTCAGGAACAGATTATATAGAGATAGCCACACCCCAGCCAAACCCACCAGAAACCACTCTCCTGCCATCAGGAACTCCTGAAGGTTTCGTGCTCAGAGCAGCTGTAGGCACTCAGATCAGGAGATTACAAGAAATTCAGGATCTGGGGTCTCACTGCTCCCAACAACCCAGAAGTGAATATTATGCCTAGCATATGTTAATGGATGGAAAAATGAGAAAAATGAATTCATAGAACAAATGGGTAGCAGATATATAATCATGAGCCTCTATTTAGGGTGGAAACAAAAAGTTATACAATAGGCTGTATTAAATATGAAATACTAAAGTGAATAATTGATAGAATCTTTTTCTTTATAAATGTGTCAACATAGTTAATTGGTAGGTCACAAATTTTAGAGGGTAGGAATATATACAACATCTTCTGGAGGAAGAATAGAAGGTGTTAAGACATGAAATACATTGTGAAGTTTTAAAATCAGGATGTAGCTGTGTAAATTTGTTGTGACATATTCTAGCTTGTGAATAACATGCCCCCTATTAAAAAAAAGACTAAAATTTTTAACAAAAGTAGTTTCTTGAAACTTAATTAAAAATGTCACACATTTTAAAACTTAATTAAGAGTTTAGAAGGAATTTCATGCATTAAACACAAAACTGTATTTATTCATAATAAAAATTTGGAAATATTCAAAAGTAGCAAATACAGGGGATAGATTTTCAACTGTATGACTAGTTTGTTTTAGACTGGGTCCGAACAGCCTGGCATCCTCTGGTGTGATGTGCTTCCCTTTTCAAAGTGGAAGCTAAATTTTAGCAAAGGTGCGTTTAGTGGTGGCTAACACATAGAACAGGCATCACTGTTCCGATGCCAGTTAGCGAACACTGCACCATTCCCTCGACGTGGCTTGAGCTCCCCTAGGCCAGTCTCGCCAGCCTGTGAAACACAGGGCTCCCTTTCTCGTGCGCACCTTCGTCCTTTTCCTTTAACGTTTGTTGCTGATGCCTGTTGAGTACTGTATCTCATCAAAAACTTGTCCAACACACCCATCTTTCCCACAATGCATACTGTGAGCTTCTTGCACATAGGAATAAGCTCCAGCAACTTAGACCAGTCTTGGAAATATTTCAGACAAATAAATTACCAGGAAAACTTTTTCCCCGCCTCCCTCACTCTGTGAATGACCACAGAGCTTCCCACACGTTGTGAATGACCACAGAGGTACCACTGCTGTTGATTTGGCCATACGAGCAATTTTCATTAGACAGGCAAACTTTCAAGTGAGGAATCTGTGAGTTGTGGAGATAAAGTGTGTTCGGAAACGTGTGCTTTAGTTTCATGAATGGATTCGGCACACACTTGGATTGCACATATTTTACAAGAGGCTCATTGGGAGTTTAAACGTGCCATCCTTTCCAGTCTGGTCTGTGATGTTCTAAAGAAAACGCACTGTTGAAACCATGAAATTGGGTTGGTATTTTTAGTTTAATCCCTCTTTTTGTTCTGTTGGCCTCTGCCTCCCCTTAATCCACATTTCTTACTGTGCAGCAGACAAAGTCATGGATAAAGACTTTTAGCTAGCATAGCCTTTTTTAGAATACAGTGCTGCAAACAACTTCTTTGGCCAAGGCGGTCTGATCTCCTTGTCTCCGTGATGACTGACTCTCAGCTCACCCTGAGATTCTCCCTCTCTTTAAACTATGCTAGTTCTCATTTGAAATTATTAAAATATTTAGGTACTAAAAATTTAACTTATAACAAAATATACTCAGTAGTTATCAATAATAAAGTAAAATTTAAAATAAATTTATTAAATAAAGATGTAATAAAAGTCCCATGTATTTTACTTTATTCTTTATACTATTATTAGTTTTACCAGATGAAGTAGACTGCATGATTGAACAAAATTCTCATTCATAGTTATCCAATAGTAAAACAACCAATTAAATAATGTCTTTAGGAAAAAAGGTCCCAATATAAAAACAATATGTTTTTAGGTTTTTTGTTTTTGTGTTTTTTGGGTTTTTTTATTTTTAATTTAAGAAAATGTATGCCAAGTTTCGTGATAAACACCTGTAACCCAAGTACTCAGGGAAAAGAGGCAAGGTGGAAGCATAGAAAAGCCATATTTCCAAACCCCCAGAGAGGAATGAACTTTGGATCACATGGGGAAACCACCAGAGTTGTCACAGAGTGAAGGGAACAGTGAAAACCCTGATTCCCCTCAAGATATCAAGGCAGTTCCCACACTGATTCCGTATTCTAAAAACCTGAAGCAAAGACTGAAAACTCCAGATAATGCCTGCAAAAGAGAACAGTGGTACTAGAAAAACCAGCTCTTACGCGTTAACAAAACACTACGCAAAGATAAAGTAGTTAGTTACGGCCAGATGATAGAGCCGGATTGGCTGATTGCAACCTGAGGGCTGAGTGGGTGCCTGACATTTCTATGTTGCTTTCCTCCTCCTTCAAAGATGCAACATAGGAAACCATACAGTTGTACACTCTGAGTAGGAACGCAAATCCGCTGGAATGTTTTCTGCTATACTACTCGGATAAATTGGATTTCTCTCTGGTCAATAGATAAGCTGGGTCTCCATAGCCCTTTTGTGGACTTGTATGACTGGAACATTGCAGGTGCTTCAGTGGGGGACTCCCAATCCATCCAGCCACTTGACTTAGGAGTTAGTTCTGCATAGAAGAGCTTCAACTGTTGGGCTCCAACCATACAATGAAAAAGAAGTTGAGTATATTACTTTTTCTAAATAAACTCATAGTTCACAGGGGAAACTCAATGCTATTAAACATCACTCAATGCAGGTAGTGTCCTGTTAGCCTTTTAGGCATTAGCTTAATAAATTATAAGAAGCAATAGTTGATTCTGTTCTACAGAGCAGATGCTTTAGGAAGTGCCTGACAAACAAAAACATTATGTGATTCTCAAAAGCATTTGAATAATGAGTACAACCTTGCCACAAGGAAAGAAAGAATGGGCAGGATTGGTTAGGGGAAACAGGAGAGTCTACTGAATACTTCCTGGTATGGACAAGCAGAGAGGAAACCTGTGAACATGTCCTCAGGATCTATTGGGGCAGGGACAAAGGGTGTGATGGAAGGTAACAGAAACATCTGGAAAAAGAGCTAGAGATAGGAAAATCCATACTGAAGGACTTGGCCATTTGTCACCAGATGAAAGCAAGCCATCCAAAGTTTATAAGCAAGAGGGACAAATGCCATGCAGATTTGAGCCTCGGGAGGATAAACTAAACATGCCAGGCAAATGGAATTAGATATCTGAGAATCACTTAGAAGGCATTTTATGAGGGGCATAACTTAGTGCCTTGGCGCTGGGACCTGTAATAATCTCCGTTCCCACTGCTGACTTGCCTAAAGGTGCTTTGGATGAGCCCCAAAGAGTTATTGACAGTGACAAAGCGTTTGTGAGAACAGCTCTTGCTGGGGTCGAGAAGCAGCTGAGCTCCTGGCATCCAGGATACCGTGACAGGAGGCTGTTCAGGAGCTCGAGTCTTTCTAGGGCTATGTGGTGAGACCTGATCTCCAAACAGTTTTCTTAAGCCTGAGTACAGGCTGTCACCATCAGGTTCTTTGAGGAAGGCCGTGGGCTGATCTTCAGCCCTTGAGACTGGCCAGGATTCTCATGTCAGGATTTCTTGAAGCTTGTCATCGGACTCAAGTACTGAGAAGTCTGATGGTTAATGCAGGTCTGGGCATCATTTTTCTTATGTCACAACAATCTGAAATGTGGCTGTTCATCATAACCTTGATGTATGTTTAATACAAAGTTTCTTTTCTTCATTTCAAATGTTCTTATTAGATTTATGATACATGTTATAATCCATGCTGTCTTAGAAATGAAATGTGTGGGGTAAAATGAAAGATAAAATGTGTTGAGTGATGTGGGGGAAGCTGTCAAGTGACTGGCTGTTGCCCATACCCAGTGTGACTGGTCCGTTGTCTTCTCATCTGCCTCCTTGTGGCACGCTGAACTAAGCCATGCTGTTTGCCTTGAATGTCTTTCTGCCTCATAATCTAGTCTACAGTCCCTACAATTGCACAGATGGCGCACTCCAGTCTTTGAGTCTTAATTCCATGGCGTTTCCACAAGTGCTTCCCTCCTTCCATTGTATCCTGGAAAAGGACCACGATCGTCCAAAGTCATGCCCTCCTTTCTCACTAATTGTTGTAAGCATATGTATGTGTACATACACATGTATTCCTAAAGTCCACCTTCAGTCTGTATGCTGTTTCCTGTGTGTGTGTGCTTTTCAGGGCTGACCACGTGGTACTGGGTACCAGTTGGTGTACTCTTCCTTGGGAAGACTATTTCTCCCACTTTTCTGCATCTCTTCATGGCCTTTACCATTCTAGTTAATTCCATGTGGATTTCATAACATTTATTTGGATTATATTCACACCTCCTCCTAATTCCTCTGAAATCTGCTCTCCATCTCTAAAAACACTCCAATTTTGTGTCTTCTTTTTTTCTTTCACCAAATGACCAATTAAGTCTAATTTGTGCTGTCACATACCATGTGACTACAGGGAGGTGCTTAGTCTTACTGAAACTTGATATGCCATGTTTTGCTGATATACATGGGAGGCCTGCCCTTTCCTGACAGAAATGGGAGGAGGAGTATATTAGGGGACAGGGACAGAGAGATGAGATAAGAAAGAAAGAAAGAAAGAAAGAAAGAAAGAAAGAAAGAAAGAAAGAAAAGAAAAGAAAGAAGGAAGGAGAGAGAAAGAAAGAAAGAAGGAAGGAAGGAAGGAAGGAAGGAAGGAAGGAAGGAAGAAAGAAAGAAAGAAAGAAAGAAAGAAAGAAAGAAAGAAAGAAAGAAAGTAGAAAGAAGAAAGAGTATAAGAGGCAGAAGGCAGGGAGGATAGGAATATGGTGTCTTAAGATGCGACAGGACCTCTGCACTTCTGAACTCACGAACTCACAGTAGCAGAGTGTCTGTCTATGAAACCCAAACAAGACGACCCCAGTTGGCATTAGAGCATGGATGGTCAGGGGACTCAAAGCCCCCCACAGCTTAGGCCCTTCCCACTGGTTACAGCTTCAAAGGGAAGAAGAGGGGGCTTCCTCCTACAGAAAGCCCAAAGGTGGGCTTTCGAAGTGAAACAGGATGAAGAGCCCCAGAAACTTAAGATTCTGAGATGGCAAATAGCAGCGAGAAGCAGGCTGAGACACAAGGCAGAGTTCCTGAGAGCTTGGTTTTCCTGATGAGCGTATCCCGACTGCCAAGCGCAGTTCCGTGCACACAGCTGGGAGTTATTAAATATTTTCTAAGACACTGAATTAGTGAGTGTGCGGAAGAGCTAGTGAAGAACAGTGTGAGCCACGCGACTTTTAAGGCAGTCTTAAAGCAGTAACCATACCCAGTAGCAGAACCTGACCGACACTTACATTCACCAGGAAGACCTTGCTTAAATATTTCATTGAAAAGTGTGCCGGGCGGTGGTGGCGCACGCCTTTAATCCCAGCACTCGGGAGGCAGAGGCAGGCGGATCCCTGTGAGTTCGAGGCCAGCCTGGTCTACAAGAGCTAGTTCCAGGACAGGCTCAAAAAAAAGCTGCAGAGAAACCCTGTCTCGAAAAAAAAAAAAAAAAAAAAAAAAAAAAAAAAAAAAAAGAAAACCAGTAACACTAGATATTTTAGTTAGTAACTTCACATTAGACAGTAACATGACATAGTTGTAGAGATGGTTAAACTGCACTATAATTTTCAAATAATCTTAATTTAGTAGGGGTGTGTGTGTGTGTGTGTGTGCATGTGTATGCGTACCTGCCAGCCTCTGCCTCCCCAGGGTATACTGCCACATGAACCTGCTGCTTATTGTCACATGAAGTCCAGGATCAGATTCAGGCTCCCTTTCTAGGGAGTCTGGCACTTCACGGATGAACTATCGCCTCCTCTGGTGATCCCGTTCTGAGAGTCTATTAACTGATGAGAATTTCCAATGATGAGAGGGGCACCAGCAACCCAGAGTCCATTTGAGAGGTGACACTAAAGGAAAGGCCGTCTAGTTATGGAGGGGTGTGGTCACTTGCACCAGAAGGATCTCCACAGTCCCGTGGGACTGGATTTTAACATGCTCTGATGAGCTCTGTAGCCACATGAAGCTCACAGTCTCTGGGTGCGAACTGCATTTCCTCTAAAGAAAAGGTAAACGAGCAGGGTTTTCCCCCTGTTGTTTCTTCAAATCTACTCATAAAATTGTGAAATTTCTGTATTTGTAAAAAATTTATAAAAAATGATCTCCAAGTAATAGTCATTCATACCTATGATACGGACTTGGCTTTGGTTTTATAAGATAGAATTCGGGGCTGAGGAGGTGGCCCAGTTGGAAACAGTGCTAGAGGAGCATGCGTGAGGACCAGAGTTCAGGTCCCCAGGCAAGTGTTTGTCTCTAATCTCAGCTCTGTGACAGCACAAATAGGAGAATTCCTGGAGCTCCCTGACCAGCAGCCAAGCCCAGTTGGTGAGCTCCTAGATCAGCGAGAGAGGCTGCCTCAGAAGATAAGGCTGACAGTAACTGAGGAAGACATCTGACATTGGGCCTGGCCTCTGTGTATACCTCCCTCACCTCATGTGTGCCCACAGGCATACGTGTGAACACATGCATTACCCAAACAGAATTAACATGCAGGGTGTGACTTGTACATGGAGGTTTCCATCTTTTCTGTGTGTGTGTGTGTGGGGGGGGGGTGATTCCTTAACTCTTATGCCATTGCTGTAAGACAGGAGTGTGGCATTTCACTGATGGAGTTTGTGCCACATTTGTTCACTGACAAACTTATGTGTCAGTAATTGATTTTTTACCTCTACTTTCAGTATATAATTTTTGCACATAGTGATTGTTTCATAAAGATGTTTGCTCCCAGGGGGATTATTTGTTTTGATCACAATCATCCCCAGGCTCTCCCTTTTCTCACTTGCTCTCCCATTAAAATCCTTATTTACCCAAGGTATCTCACTCTGGTTTCATGTCAATATAGACATACAAACACACACACATACATATGTGTGGATGGATAGATAGATGGCAGATAGATAGATAGATAGATAGATAGATAGATAGACAGACAGACAAATATGTAGAGAGCAGGAATGATTTTATGTATCTATATAAAATCTAGAATCCACAAATAAAATAAAACATGTACAATTTGTCTTTGAGTATGGCTTTTCTCAGTTAACATGATACTCTCCAGTTGGTGTTCCTTTCCCAAAGGACATAATTATCTACTCTATGGTGAATGCAACCCCACTGTGTGTACGTCATGCTCTCTTTGATTCATTAATCTGTGGACAGATGTCTAGGGTAATCTCAGGCCTTGGCTACGCTGACTTGTGCTGTGACAAGTGTGGGTAACAATCGTCCCTGTGGTAGGCTGCCTGGGCATTTTTCAGACGCTTGTGCAAAAGGATACCTGGGTCACATGGAAGTTCTGTTGTTAGCATTTTGAGGACCCCCGATACTGACTGAATGGACCAAGTGACTCTTCAGACTTGCCAGCATTTGCTGTCCGTTTCCTTAGTGCTGTTTGCTTTCTTACTCACAGCCATTCTCACAAGGCTGAGATGCAGCCTGGACTATGATTTTCTTTTCTCATACAATGAGGGGCGGGGTGAAGCACGGGGTGCTCTGGCTTCTTTTCTTTGATTCACTCTCTCACGTTCAGCAGGTTCAAGGTCAGCTGCCGCCATTGATGATCCCCGTGTTCCCTCCTGACCAGCGGACCCTTGCTGCAGCTGCCCAACAAGGATTCCTCCTTCCTCCTGGCTTCAGTTACAAGGCTGGGTGTAGTAAGTACTGCTGCGCTCCTAACTCCAGAGTGGGGGGATGATGTGGCTTTCGTTTGGACCCCTTAATGCCATTCACACACCAGCAGCACACCAGCAAGGGAGGAGCTCTTTCATTTAGCCCGTTTATTTTAGCGATAAAACACAATGACGTGCTGGAGTAGGAAGGGTTTTAGTTAATATCTATAAGTGCACATCCCATTCCTGGGCTCCAAAAGCCAGTATTCATTCTTTACACCTCACTTTTATGCCTTCTATTCCCAGTATATTGCTAAAATATGAATATAATTTGGGGGTTCATATTTTAAAAAATACTTTCCTATAGTTTTTCATCATACAGTAAGTTCACTCTGAAGTCCACAGAGAACACGGGACCTTTGTGTCTGCCACATGGTAACAGCCAGTGAGGATGGAGGGTCAAATGTTCCTCATAGACTTGTGTGTTTGTGCAGTGTCTCCCCCTGCAATAGTGACGGTGTTTGAGAAAGTTGTGGAACCTGTAAGATGTAGAGACCTTCTGAACAATGTGAATTGTTGGAAGTGGCCCTCGAGGGTCCCCACCTCAACTCCCATTTTCTCATCGATTGCTGACTGTGAACTTCTGACAAGCCAGGCTCTCTCTCTTTCCTGCCTCTATGGAAGGCAGCTCTTCAGATATTTGGCAGGGACCCGCCCTTCTGCCTTTCAGTGGCTTCTTGCATACTTTGTCCAGCAGCAGGGATATAACCAATACCAATCAACCCCTTCGAGCCTCTTCCTGTTCTTAGACTAGTCCACATTCTTTCTGGATGTTGGGCTCTCACCAGAATGGGTCCCTTTTCCTGGTGTTTTGAACCTGATCTTGTCAGGGGTGATTTCCTGGACCTATACTTGGACCCCTTTCCCCTGGCCCCTCTGTGATCATTTGTTCAGTATGATATAAAGATTTAAGGAATAGAAATAAATGTTAAAATCACAGGTGTAAAGATGTGAAACATCACCTATCAGCAAATTTGAATTAATTTCTAGTCAAGTCGTACAGAGATTGTTAAACGAAATGTCACAGCTTAGGCTTAGGCTGTAAAAGCCCCTGTCTCCAGGTTCCCCTCTGTGTAGCTCTTCACTCCTTTGGCCACTGTTCCTCCTGACTTTGTTTGTATTATGTTTTCCCATGAGTCAGCACATTTCATTTCCATCCGGGACCCTGACTTGTCCATTTCATAATACAAACACACAGTTCTAGCTTTACAGATTATGATTTAGCCCAGACGCATAGAAATGGCTGTTTAAAAAGAACAGTTAAGAGATGTATTCTAAGGGTTTACAATTTTCAGAATAATTTTCTTTCTCAGGATCGAGTTTCATCTTCTGTTTTTACCCCAAGCTCCGCATTATTAAACATCCATGGTCTTTGGTTTTATTTCTGTTGGTCTACAGAATTGCTCCTCGCTTGACACATGGGGAGCAGATGTGCTTTGGGTTTTTGTTTGTTTGTTTATTTGTTTGTTTTTGTAATCTAGCTTACTAAAACAAGAAAAGGTCACTTTAAAAATCATCCATTGCTTCAGACTGCTTTGCAAAATATGCATATAGCACCGCTCTCTTTTCCAAAAGAAAAGTAAGTTATTTTTAAGCAAATATAGAAGCAAACTTCACTAACAAACACTGTGCAAAAGAGAAAGACACACAGTAGGACAACTACAGCCCCAGACAGGTCAGGAGCACAGATCCCCGTGCCCCTTAACAGCTGGCATGTTGAATTTGCCCAGCGCAGGGTGCCATGGAGCAAACCAAGTTTTCCCTTTGGAAAAACGGTTGGTATTTTAACTGTTTGCTACCCGTGCCTTTGGTGCTGAAGTTGTAAGAGACTCTTATAACTTCTTCAGTTACCTTGGAAATAAAATAGAGCAAAGTTTTTACTGCTGCTGGCCAACTTCAGCTGAGCACCTTGCCAGACTCTAGAACTTAGCCAAAGTGGGTTGTGAGAGCAAGTGGCCCACTCTTGTTGACACGCGGGTTCCTGGGGCAGGCCTCAAGGAGGAGCTGGGCTGATGTGATTAATAGTCTACGCTGTCTCTCCACCGACCACACTGCAAGAAAGGAAATGGGGGAGTAGAGTAAATCCTGCCGTCCCATCTTCGGCGTGACTCCTCACCCGGTGTCACTTGCTTTGAGTGCTATGATGAAGTTCTTGGTGACAAACTTGGCCAGCCCACATACCATGTGACTCCAAAAGCAGAAGCATTTCAGAGCTCATGGGACCTGGGGCTGAGATCTGCTCAAGAGTGAAGTGTGGAACTTCGTGTGTCCTTGGTAAGCGCAAGCTGAGGAACCTCGGGACCTGGTCAGTGCAGCCCAAGTCAGCAAGTCCCATTTGCAGAAGAAGAGGCTCCTAGCTGGAGCATAGACATCTTGTTCCTGGTTTCGAAATAATGACCAAAATGTGCCCCGCTCTGGAGAAGTCTGTGTGGCACAGACAGATAAGAGCACAGTCCAGTAGCCAGAAACATCCAGGACACAGGGATGCGCGGAAAGCAAGCACAGAAGGATATGCTCCCCCACTCTCACCTGTGAGTCTTGTGTCAGCCTGCAACCACTAGAGTATTAATAGTATTCACTTTGGGCACTTAAGAAAGTCAAGCTCAAAAATACACACATTCACGAAACCATTTTCCTGCTTACTTCCTAAGACCTAGGAAAGATACTTGTAGTCTTTGGAGGTGAAAATAATGGCATTTTGTTTATTGTTGTTGTTGTTACAGCCTCACCCTGTAGCCCAGTCTTCCTGCCTCAGCCAATGGCATCTTGGGGTTAGGGGTGTGAGTCTCCATACTCAGCTACTGATAATGATGAATTAGTAAATCAAATGCCGTCTTATAAGATGGGAGAGGCATGGGTTTGAAAAAGTCATATAAAAACACTGTTTTGGAAGGTCAACTCCATTTTACCCAATTCACTTAAGGGAGAAAAAAGTCAAGTAATAGTTCTTTTGTAAACTTGTTAGTCTTAACCAGGCTGTGATATGAAAAATAAATTTATAACACATAACTTAAAATTCCAAACCTAATTATATCTGTCAGTACTAACTCATTAGAAACAGAAAACAATCATGACATTATAAAACATGACATCACTATAAAACAATCATGACAACTCATTAAGTTAGTTTGGAATGCAAGGTGCCCAAGATGTCCTTTCTGAATTATAAGTCAAGTGGGCACACAAATAATTTAGTTCAATCTCTCCAAGTGGCTCCAGAGTGTGTGGACTCCTTCTTCTAAGTAGAATGCCAGCTTGTTAAGTAAAAAAAGTCAACCCATGAGCCGGGAGGCTTCTGCCAAGCACCTATCTTCAAAGAAAAGTTGAAGCACCTTTGGCACCAGCAGAAATGCTTTGTGTTGGGAGGAAGACACACCCCCCTGGCAGTTGCTCACCTTAGAGAACCAATCCTACCTTAAAGGGAGGGAAGAAATATGGAATGCGTGTATTTTGGTGTGCACCCAACACTTTCCACTTGGGGAGGAGTTGGAGACTATCAAGTCCTGAGGTTTGCCCTGTTGCTCTCTCTGTTTCTGAGTCCCTTCCTCCCTCTGTGCACAGCTTCCAGCTGCTCATGAACAGGAGACCCCCTGTTCCTCTACAGCTTGTAGTTTTAAAAAAAAATTGGGAGAAATAGATGACTTACTTACTGGGAGTTACAGCCCTCTGCCCTTCTTTTCTCTATTTGTACCCAAAATTTCCAATCCTAGAATTCTAACAGTCACAAGCTTTGGAAATTTTGACAGGAAGGCATTTTATAGGGAAATAGTAAAATCTTGAGAAAAGTCAAAATTCAATAAAAGAAAATTTTTTATGCACAATATAAAAATAAGTTGGAAAAGAGCTGGCTTGATCACTTAGCCCAAGGTACGAATTGAATGTGTCATATGAGCTCAATGGATAAGAACGTCCCATGCCAAGGGCCTCAGGGTGGTCTTGGTTAACCCCCAGGGGCATGATGGGTATTTCAACAATTCAAAGAAAATAGAGAGGCATCTATTTGGTGCTTTGTAAACTTTCATCTTTAAGTTGTGTGCACTTTTCTATTTAATAAGAGTGAGTGGTTAGATTTTTCTTTTCTCATAAAGATGGCATTAAAAATGACTATGCCACTGGAAGTGCCTTAACTCAGGAAGGTTCCAGAGCTTTCTGACCAGTGTAGTGTTACCTCGTGGTTATGATGGTGGCTGTTGTTTTAACTTTGTTGTGCCCTCTTATTTTTTAAACCAGAAAGTTTTCATGAATATAAAATAACAAAAAATTATTCCAACAAAGCTTATAGAACTCTGTGTACTATGTGAAAACAATCAATTCACAGATCTGTAGCAGTTGATTTTTCCCAATATATTATTGCAGGCTTTCTGTTATTTGTTTTGACAAAATTTGCTCAATCCCAAATAGGCAACAGCAAATTAAGAAGTACTTAGAGTGTCAGAGATTGGAGGTGGAATTAGGTTCTAATCCACTACTTTGTTCCTCCTCAAGCAAGTGTGGTGGTTTGAGTAAAGAATGTTCCCCCATAGACTCATATGTTTGAACACCTAGTCTCCAGTGAGTGGTGCTGTTTAAGACAGATGTGGAACCTTTAGGAGGTAGATCCTTGCTGGCAGAAGTACGTCATTGTGGGTAGGCTTTGAGAATTCACAGCTGTGTCCTGTTTCTTCCTCCTCCTCCTCCTCCTCCTCCTCCTCCTCCTCCTCCTCCTCCTCCTCCTCCTCCTCCCCTCCCCCCTCCCCCCTCCCTCCCTCCCTCCCTCCCTCCCTCTCTCCCTCTCCCTCTCCCTCCCTCCCTCCCTCTCCCTCTCTCCCTCCCTCTCCCTCTCTCCCTCGCTCTTTTCCTCCCTCTCCCTCTCCCCCTCCCTCCTCCCCTCCCTCCCTCCCTCCTTCCCTCCCTCCCTCTCTCTCTCTCTCTCTCTCTCTCTCTCTCTCTCTCTCTCTCTCTCTGTCTCTCTCTCTCTCATGTGGTATCTCCCTCCCACCCTCTGCTTTTGCTCCTGTCTGCAGGACAAGCCTTCCCTGACATTGTGGGCTTTCTCTATTATAGACACGTGCTGCCGTTGACTGGCTCAACATGATTCTTTCCGAATAAACACTTTTGAGCTCAGCAACTAAACCAGACTTCCCCAAAGGCTTTAACTTATAAAATTTGGAGAAGGGAGAGAATTAGGGGTCTAGGAAGAAAATTAATCCCAATCATTTTAACTCAATACAGAAGCTGTAAGTTATGATTAACACTCCCTTCCTCTCCTGGTGGACACGGAACTGCACTCTTTGATCAATAGGACCTGGGTTTCCTCTTCTGTTGGTTTAATAAATGTGCTTCACATGGATGGGCTTTGGCTTGTGCTTTGGTGATTGCCTGGTCACTGATTGTCTGTGACCTGTGTGTCAGCTGACATGGTGGATGCTGTTAAATCAGAAATTAGCATGTGGTCTCCTAAATGCCAGTTCATGGATGCTGTGCACCAGAGAGACACAGTGGAACCCACACAGTCTCCCATTGAGCAAGGAAACATGTGGCATTAACTAGAAACAGGAACATGTCAACAAGTTTGCCTGGGGAAGTTGGTGGTATTTAATTCCTCAACATTAATTTTATTGTGGTGTATGAGGAACTAATTAACTGAGCGTTTCCTTTCTTAGGAAGAGGAAGCACTGTTCAGAAAACTGATGAGGAGCAAATACAGTGCATTTTAAGTTTATTAAGCGTGGCTTATCAACTTCCATTTATTTAAGCTAATCTATAAGGCAATTAAGAATTTCAATCACTATATTGCTATTTTATTTAGCACATTTCTGAAAAATTAGTCGAAGTGCTAAAATGTGAAAGAGTTTGAGGCTGCATCTCTGGTTTCACAGAGCCGAGAGTGACTAAGTACAGTTTCAAAAAAAAAATAAGGAAGAAGCACGTAACTGTTTCAATATGAGCCTAATAAACAGACAAGTGGAAACAGACACATGACAAACGGTGGTAACAGAAAACATCCAAACATCCAAACCTTGGTAGTAACAAAACAGTCAAAGTTAAGGGTGTACAGGGGAACCAAATCATGGGACTGGAGAGATAGCTCAGAGGTTCAAAGCACTTGCGGCTCTTCCACAGGCCCTGAGGTGATTCCCAGCTCCTGTGTCAGGTGACTCACAACCACTTGTAACTTCATCTCCTGATGATCTGACACCTTCTTTTGCCCTTTGTGGGCACCCACATGCGTGTGTCATACGCTCACACAGACGCGTAAATAGATATAAATTTAAGTTTAGAAAGAGGTGGATGTCAAATGAACAGAGCATTTTCATCTGCTTTCTGCCTCAATTCTCCTCCCCCTTCGAGGGAGGCCACAGCTAGGTGTGATTCTGGTCCTGGAAGAAAAGAGAGACACTTACAAGTGTGGGCTGTGCTTTTCTTATCCTTGCTGTTGGTGTGCACAGGATCTATGTGCTTACGACATTACCCTTCCTCGGTGTCTCAGGGTGTCGATTTTCCTTGTGTGCCCTCACTCTTCTGGCATTCAGGTAATCATAGAAAAATCTGTCCCCTCTACTTCATATGGAATTGAGAGTCTTTAATGGACACATTATAGCTATTTCTAAAGATACAAATCATTGACACTGTAACACCTCATGTCTGGATATTGAGTGGGTGATTCAAGGTTCAAAACAAAGACCATCAGAATTAAAATCCTTCCACTCATTCTGGGTCACAACCTAAGTGAATCCATTCATTCTAGACTGCTGAGGGCACTTAGGTGCTTCCATCCAGAGTGGAAGAGTCTAGTACATCACTCCCAGGTGTCTGACACTTGTCATTTAGAGTCTCGAAGGCTTGGAGGCATCCTAAATGTAGCTCCCCCGGCTCCTTTCCTCCAGGCTGCCTTGGTTACATTTCTCATCTAGGGAGAGTCTCCTGTGCCTACAGTTGACTAAGGAAGGCAGTCTGTCCTGGTGGGAAGGGGTGATGCTGGAAGCCTGAGATGAGCACTGGCTCAGTTAGGGTTTTTAGTACTGGGAAAGAGACACCATGACCATGGCAATTCTTATAGAGAAAACATTTCATCGGTGTGGCTTGCTTACAGTTCAGTCCATTATTATCATGATGGGGAGCATCACTGTGTGCTGGCAGATGTGGTGCTGGAGCTGAGGGTGCTACATTCTGCAGGCAACAGGAAGTCAACTGACACACTGGGTGGTATCCTGAGTGTGTGAAACCTCAAAGTCAGCCCACAGTGACACACTTCCTTCAGAAGGTGTGGCCAAGATTAAAGCCTCAAGGACTGGATTAAAGCCTTGTGTCATCCAGCCTCCTCTAATAGGACCACACTTCCTCCAATACGGTCACACTCCCAATAGTGCCACCCCTATCTTATGGGGGCCAAATATATTCAAACTAACACAGGCACTCCCCATGTTTTAGCTGTCTGGAGGCAGGGTGACCAGCTTCTTCCAATGATACTGCCTCCTGCAGATTCCAGCCTTCCAAACTGGAGGCCAGTGGACCACATGAACCTCTGGGGGACATCTCCAAGCCATGACACCTGAAGACCACAGACTTTAGGCACAATCCAGGAAATGAGATGACTGTCCTGACAGACCAACAGAATGACTATGAAAAATGTAAACAAATTAATTAGCTGCTAAACCTTAAGGACAAGTCTGGGATAAGAGAGAAAAAGCATTTGGTTTTTGTCTTAATTGACTTAAAAGAATTCCTTTCTTCCAAATTGCTACCTCTTAATATTATAATCATACTAGATCCATTTTCTCCGAACCATTTGATTTCCCATAAGACACAGAGCAAGGATGTCAGCGTACATTGTGATATAGGTCTGGGTGGGAAAGCAATTAGTTAATGAGTGGGCCACTTTGAGCAGCTTAACGGGAGTTACCACTCCATCATTAAAGTGACGCCTGTCGCATGCTGGAGCACGGAAGCAAGAGGAGCCTTTTCTTTGATTCATTGTTGCCTTTGCAAAGATATCCAAGTTCCTAGATTCCTCATCGAGGATTTTCAGGCACACTGGAAATCTCCAGTTATGACCCAGGAGTCGAAGGGAAAACAAGTGCTTTGTCATTTATATGCAGACATGTCTGTCTGTTCTGAGAGGTAGTCCCTAAAGGGCTCATTAATTAATCTCTTTCTAAACTAGCCATCGAGGTAACTATTAAATAGGATAAAGTTTTCATTTGCCACGCTACATTAAAAAGTCATAAAACTATATTTTATTAAAAGAAAACCTCCTAGTGAAAAAGTGTTAGCCTGTGACCGAGCAGTTAAGAGCTAACCATTATCTCAGAATGTCTTCTTTTAAAATATCTATGGCGTTAAACGAGACCTAATGTATTTTGCTTTCTCTAATAAAATTCACTAAGAATATTTTCATTCATTCCTTACCATTCGGGGGAAGTTAATACAAAATATTATCATGTCTTCTAACAGTTTTCACGTGAAATTATATGATATTGGAGCACTTTTTAGAAGGCTGATCTGCTTTCCGCATTAAGAAAATCCTTCTGCTTCTCCGTTTCTGGGCCCAGCAAGCTGTTTGAGGAGAGTTGTTGTTTATCTCAGTGCTCTGGGGCTGCAGAGATAACCCAGCAGTTAGGAGCACTAGCTACTCTTGCACAGGACCTGGGTTTGCTTCTCAGCACCCCCATGAAGGCCCTTGACGATCTGTAGCTCAGGTTCCAGGAGTTCTAACACCACCATCTGCACGTCACGGGCACTCTCTCTGAACATGCAAAACTAAAATTAAAAAATAAACTCTTATAAACAAGTATTAAATATTAAATAATTACAGCAAAGATGAACGGATAGCTGTTCTTACTGGTGTGGAGAGTCACACCTCAGCATTCTTGAATTATAGAATAAACTGCCATAATACTATCACAGGGACGAAAGGTCATTTATGCTATCTGCATATGAAATATTTATCCAGTATGGCTTCAGCTATACTCAGACACTTTAATAGCAATGGGAAGAGATAATGTAGCACTTTGGAAACACATGCTATTCACTTAAAAGGTGTGTGTGTGTGTGTGCGCGCGCGCACACGCGCATGAGTAGAACCAGGACAGAGAAGTCAGAAGACAACCCGCAGGAGTTGATTCTCTCCTCAGGCAGTGATCAAACTCAAGTTATCAGACTTTGTGGCAAGCCCCTCTAGCCTCTGAGCCATCTCACTGAGCTAAATATGATTTACTTCTATATCTGTCTAATGAGATAAAACAAATTATAGAAGATAGATTATGGAGTAGAAAAAGTAATTGTTCCCCCCAAAATAAGCCAGAGTAAATTAGTCATTTCTTTCTTTTAGATTCTCTTTTAGAATGTATCGTGGTGTGGATAATTAAGCCCAGGGTGTCTTGTGTCCTAGGCAAGCACTTCAGGCCTGGGCTGTATCCAGGCCCTCATTTCTTACCTTCTCTATATGACCCAGTGTCCTAGGCCTCTATCACTCCACTGTCTGTTCTTTTTATTACAGGAAGCCAAACACTGTGTATGTTTGAATTAAACACTGCATTAAAAAATCTATTACTTATTTGAAGAATTATTTGCTTCTAATATGTTTTTTTCCCATTAAACCCTGAACTTTGGATCCACCAAGTGACCATCTCTAGTTCTGGACGCTTGATTAGCTTCATAAGTAAATAAATTATCCATCCATCCATCCATCCATCCATCCATCCATCCATCCATCCATTCATTCATTCATTTACTTGTTCATTATAAAAAGTGTTACATGAGTCAGGTGCTGTGACAAGAAGTGGATATTAGGAGGGGTGCAAAGCATCGTCCCTGCTCCCGATGTGCTCATCATCTGACCGAGAATAACTGAATTATTCTAGTCTGACTGTCGGTGTCCACCCCGAGCTCACATGCTGTAATCCCAGTCCTCGGGGTGATTCTTTTAGGAACTGGAACATTCAGAACAATGGTTAGGTCGTGAGAGTGACCCTTAGGGATAAGGGTCAGGAAAGTGGCTTTGTCCCTTCTGTGGGATGGCTTCAACGAGCATCTATGAAGCGAGAAACAGTCTGTCATTAGGCATGAAGCTTTTCAACCCCTGGCTTTCAGGGTTCCCAGCCCCCAGAACTATAACAAGTGAATGTTAGTTAGGCATGAACAGGCCTTGCCCCTGTAAGCCTAGCACCCAGGAGATTGAAGAAGTCAATGGCTGAAGAGCTTTAAGCCAGCCTGAGCAAGGCAGAGATGGGTGGGGAAGATAAGACAGGGCAGAAAGGAAGGCTGTCTTGTTTCCTAGATACCTCGCTTCTGATCATTCAGCACAGGGGGTCAACTATGATGATGATGATGGTGATGATGATGATGATGATGATGATGATGATGTAGTAAATAATAGGGATATCCTATAAATATGCCTAACATTTGAAAGGAAGTGTTTGGAAGGTGGTTTTGCTGTGCATGCTGCCGGCTGCTAGGATTCCAGGCATATACTCTGTTTTCCTTTCCATGCTCACCTGTGGCAGTTTTATAAGGGAAAAGTATCAGGCAAGCCAGGATTTATACTTTCATGTTTCAGTGTTTACACACATAGTTTCATATATTAAAATGACCTAAATTTAACCTGAAACTCAATAAATATTAGCTACTCACACTTAAAATCAGTGGCGGAGCAGTGAGGTTGGAGGAAAATGAAGTTTATTTCCTGAAGGATACACAAAAATAAAATGGGAAGCTCACCTATGTCTCTCCCCTCTCTTTTCTTACGGCTCTTTTCTGCCCACTAATTGGTGCCTAAGCTCTCTGCAGGAGCCGCCTCTTCCTCTCCTGTTCCATCCGGATTAGCTCAGGCCATTATCATTTCCCAGTGGATTTACTGCTACGGGCTTAACTTGTCTCTTTGTCTCGCCTCTCCCTCGTCCAATCGATCTCTCTCTAGCCACGGAATTGATCTATCAGAAACACAAATGGGGCCGTGTCACTACCCCGCTCAGAGTCGGCCACCAACTTACCCTTGCCAGCCTAGTAAAGTGTAAAGCTCTGTGAGCCTTGAGTTCTATTTCTCTTTGGGCACACAGCTCACTGTTCCCTTCTTGCACTGGGTGTATAGATCAGGATGTGCCTGTGTACCAAGTAACAGATACAGGAGTGTGAGCTGTGTGAGCATCGCCTAGTGAATGGCTGGACCTCACAGGCAGAAGATGCTGATTGCTGATTCTCCCAACAGCCTTTGAGATGGATCAAAAGCAACAACTTCCTTCTCAACCCCCCACTTCTCCTGTGTCCTTGTAACTCTCATTGTGTCTTAGGTTCCTAGGGAGCTCTCCACCTAGAAACTAGAGAAGAACAGGCATGTTAGGTGCACATCTGAGAAGACCTTTATAATCTGCCTCTAGGAAGTGATGGAGTCTTGTGTATAGTCCGGCAGACAGCGACAGAGCAGGTAGATGCTGGAAGTGTCTGGACGTGAAGTGTAACCTCTTAGTGAAAATAGCCACTGTCTGGGAACACAGAAATCAAACTTCTTTGAGCTCTAGTCTCTTCTGAGACTAAGCACTTGCCTTGAAGTTTCTAGAATTCCATCAGTACTTTGCTGCTTCGCTCAGAGCATCACTCGGTCAATTTACAGGTGTTTGCACGATCGTTCCCTCATTTGATAAAAAAAATGCCACCAAGAAGGGACCTTAGTGCGTGTGTGTATGTGTGTGTGTGTGTGTGTGTGTGTGAGAGAGAGAGAGAGAGAGAGAGAGAGAGAGAGAGAGAGAGAGAGAGAGAGTATAATGTGCACTTATGTGCATGCATGTGCGTGTGTGTGTGTAGGTTTAGTTTTCATATTTTCTGGCACCTAGAGAAAGAAATCTGGTGTTGTCAAGGAAGCAAAACAAAGATATAATAAATGTTGCAGGCTGATGAAGTATTTACCACTGTCTTTCCATGAAGCTGGAGATTCCAGTAGCCTTTGCTTTAAGTCGGCAGCTGCTGAATGTGTTTACCTGACCCTGGCAAAGGCCACACCTAGTTCTCAAAATCCTTAGCTAAATCACCCTGCAGAGAAAAATATCTTTCAAACAGCATAGCAGCAGACGTAACTAGAGATGGGTGATATGTGGGTTCTCATTACTGTAACTTAACACAGTCAGTCAGTCTTCTGCAGGGTTTAATACCAGCCTCAGCATCTGCCTTCTCAGATACACCATAATCCTGGCTGTGGTGTGAAATCATTGGCTAAATTGTCTTATAGCAGGCATGCTAGTCTTTACTCTTTCCACTTGGGACTCTCTTATATCCAAGAAGTTCTGACATGACCCCAGAAGTATAAGAATAAAAAAATAAGGTATACAAATCAAAGATTTATTGATAATAACTGACAAAATTTTATTTTAAAATAATTCAGTGCTACATATGTAATTTTATCATTTAATAAAAATCAAACAAACTTGTAGATTAATAATATCAGTGTGCGTGTTAGTTTTTAAAGAGTTTAATCTTGGCTGAATATTTGCTACTGCAGTGTAGACCATCTTTGACATGTCTCAGAGCTGATTGATTACTTTGATTTATGATCCTCATGACTGAACCCCATTTTCTGTAAATATAGCATAAAAGGCTGCAGTGTGTTTAGGGCTTGGGCTATGAGGCGGTAGTTAAATGCACTTGCTGCTCTTACAGCACCGGGCTTGGTTCCCAGCAGCCACACCAGGCAGCTCAGAGGTCCAGATCCTGGGTCCAGGATTCAACGCCCTCTTCTGGTTTCTTAGGCATTTGCATGCACACGGTACACGTGCAGACTAGCAGGTGCACATATATGCACACAAACAAAATACTTAAAAATGAAATTGTTGAAAACTCCATCTTAATCACAAGTCAAAATTCATTTAATGATTCTTCATTAAACTCCAGACAGCAAATCAAAGGCATGTTTTAAAAATCAAATAATCCATTTCAATCCACAAATACACTAGTTTGTTGTATGCTGAGGAATGAGAACAAGGAAATACTGAAAGTCTTTATTTTCCAAAATTAAACCATTGTTTTCCATGAGAGAAAAAAAGGTTTTATATAGAGTAAAATGCTGAGATCTATAGGATATAACAGCCTGGAGACTGATCCGCAGTGTTTCTGCCCACTGGTTGGTCACGTGTGATGGGATGATGTCCCATACAAAGCATACATGCCATGCAGTCAGAACCAAGGCTGCTGGGAGCCACGTGACTAACATACGACATAGCACAAGGCAGCAGGCTCCCTAAGTGTTTGACGCTGAATTAATTGTGGCCATTGTGCCTTCGGAACCCTTTTACCTTTGCCTGCTTCCTTACAGCCCCTTTCCTCAGACCCCTGACCCCATGTGGAGCTGTGACCCACAGTTAGGGAAGCTAGGCCTCCGAGTATTTTTCGACCTAATAAAATATTTTATTTTGAGCTAGAATTTTCCAGTGTTGGACTTGAAATAAGAAAATTAACTTTGGAACGGTCGAGGGAAAAACTGTTCAAATGGTTAAAAACTGAGAGAGGAATAAAAGAAATGACTTTTAAGAAGTTGAAAGTCAATTTGAATAACATACATGATTGGACTTTAAAAGTCAGAGTTTTCCATTATCTTCTATTCATGGTGTTCCCCATGAGGTATTTACAAAATAAGCCAGTGTTTTCTTGGGCCAGTTAATTGAGGGACGGCTCGAATGAGTGGCATACTTCTTTCTATAAAATGATTCTCCTCTGGTGGCGTCTGGATTTTGATTTGCCATTTATGAATTTTCCTAGTTGCCGTGGCCTCTTCAGAGCATGGCATGTTTGTAAAAATACATTCTGAGTTTCCTTAATTAAGAATTAAATTGCTATATTAGGAAATTTCTCAGCGTCTATATTTCTATTTATTTTTGAACTTGGGGCAGATTTCAACATATTTAGTTCTGATTATTTTGGACTTGAAAAGAAGCAATATCGAGGTAGACATGGTATATGTATGTGAATTTCACATTGGGTGGAGACAGCCTGAGGTGTGGCTCCTTGGACAGAATGCTTCTGAAATGTGTTGAAGCCCTGCCTATGAGCCTATGTTTATGTTTCAGAAGCTGTATGTGACTGCCAACACACCATAGTTGTTAAGACTTCACTCGTTTCTGCTGCTGAAGTTTGTTGTCTCCCCCATTCCCTTAAATAAGAAACCCATTGCCCAACAGCACCCTTAGACCGGCATTGGGTTCTACAGTGAAATGACGGAGACTAGGTGGCATAGACTGGCGTTCTCGGAGTGGTAGAAGCTAGGAGATCTTAGAGACAAGCAGTTCTTATGAGTCCTTTCTTGAGCTTGCACGAGGCCACCTTTCCTCTGTGTCCTCCTGCTCTCCCCAGATGTATGGATATACCCTGATATCTTCTTCCTGTAAGGACTCCTGTTGGGACTGGGGACATGGCTCAGAATACAAAACTATTACTGCAGACAGAAGGCAGCCGGCCTGAGCTCAGTCCTGGGGACCCTTGCTGGAGGCTCCTTTCTCACCTGCAGTCAGCACTCGCAAGCTGAGCTAGAAGGCAGAGAGGAGAGAATCAGCCAGAAGCTTGCTGGCCAGTCAGCCCGGAGTGCATGGCACAGGGGCAAGACACAGCAAGAAAGAGACCTTAACCACGTAGGAGGCCGGGACTCAGCACAGCTGTCCTCTGACTGTAGCATGTACACTATGACATGCACACGTGCACACACAGACACAATCCATTAATTAACTTTAAACAATGGACTCCTCTTAAATTAGATCAAAGCCTATCAAGAAATGCATTTTGCTTATTTATCTGTGAATCCAGGTATAGCCATACTGAGATTAGCCACACAGATTAGGGCTTCAGTACATCAACAGCGGCTATACAGTTAATTCAACCCATAGCACACATACACGATTGCTTATGGCTTACGGCTTTTTCATATATATATATATTCATATGTTTGCCTATGTACAATATGACATGTGCGCATCATTTGTTTACATACAAACATAAAGGTAAAGTAATATTCAATAACTGTCAATATTGTCATGAATGTAAATAATACAAATGATAATATTCTAATATGTGCCATTTTTAAAGGTGCTACAGACTAGTCTAGATCTTAATTAGTGACCTTTACCAATCCATGGAGCTTATTACTCTTCAGACGTTAGTGACGTAGAAACTGAACCACTTTTGCAAGTGTACACTCCCCTCCACAGGTACTTAAGAGCTTGAGTTTCTGAATAATATCTAGGTCATCAGGTCTGTCTGTTACTTAATCTCTTTAGTGATATTGTTAAGCCTACATTTCTATCTTCTTTTTCTTTTTTTGTGACAGGGTATTGCTACGTAGCTCAGGCTGGACTGAAAATCACTACAGAGCCCAGGCTGGCCCAGAACTGGTGCTCTTTCTGCCTCTGCCTCATAGCTGCTGGAATTCCAGGCAGGAACCACCCACCACCCTGGCCAGATGTCCCTTCCTGTCTGCTGCCTTTCCGTGTCTGTGTATCCATATCTCTCTGATAATTGAGTGTGGGAAATGTCTCTTGTCTTGGGTCTCCTCCATGCATCATCAGTTAGGCCACATTTCTGCTCCCTGTTTGAACAGCACACTCATGTTTGGACATAGATTTCAAGGCCTGTTTTTTGCCCTCCACCCCACTGCCACCTGACAGCCCCAAAGTCACATTGACTCTTATCTCCCTCTTTAACTATTCTTTAAAACCTAACGCCCACAAGCCTTTAACTCCTGTCGCAGCCAGCAATGACCTGTGCAACTTGAATACACTCCTGGGTAGGGAAGATTAATGTACAATGACTAGAGACCAGATTTGTTTAATTTTATTGTGTATGTCTCCCACAGCACCCGGCAGATTCCTAATCACATGGTGGATGTTGCAAGTGCTTATTAATTGATTAATTTACAACAGGGGAAGTAAATTATATAAATGAATTATCACCGTGAAGAGCACCAGAGCCTGTACAGGAACTCTTTAGTTAATTTTGAGATTGTGTTCAATTAAATGAGGAATACAAATGAATTACAATGTTGTAAGCATTTACACGATCGATTCTAATAACCATACAATTATAATATTTACCATTTTCGCTAGTTTGTACAAATATAATTTCAATTCTAAACATTTCAACTTCCCTCCGCCGAATCAATGTCATATAGATTAAGCACTTAATAATACGGAATGGCAGTTAAGCCCAAGCATACGACATCACCTGCCCCCACCCCCGCGGGTACTAGACGTTGACAACCCCCATCTCATGTTTGCCCTGTCTTTACGGGATGCTCTTCGTTAGCAGACTAGCCTCCTATAATGTTCGCATGTATTTGTCTCTAAAAACAAAGCTTTCCTGGTCACACTGCTTCTGTTGTCTCTTCCAACAGTTAGCAAAGGTGAAGATGCTTCCAGATCACCTGGAAATCCCATTAAAATGGAAACTCTGATTCAAAGCTGTACTCATCCTGATTTAGCAAAAGTTCCTAATGCTAGGTGGCATTAGACCACCAACCTTCATCTTGTCCCAGCCATGCTGGCACCCGAAGCTCTGGATTACCCACCTCCAGTCCCCATTCTTTGGGAGCTAGCCAGCCTCAGGCATCCTGACTTTGACTGGGAGGACAGCTCTTGAGGGCAGTTAGAGCCTGTTGAGGGCAAGGGTGGGAGGGGGACAGGAATGGAGGCAGGAGTAGGGGCCCAGGATCCCTTTAGGGAGTGTGTTGTAATTCTACCTGACAAGCAAAGTCTCCCTCATGTTTGTCCTGTTCTGTGCATTTGAGGATAATTCCACACCTTAGGTGAGGGGGATCATATGGCCAGAAATACCAGAAATTAAGAGTCATCGGGATTCTCCCAGCAGCACCTGGTGCATTGGATTCAGGGTGGACTTGAACTCTCCAATTCTTAGGGGGATGTAGCCTCCATTCAGGGAAGCAACCCACCCACAGCCGCCTCCAACCCTCACCCAACCACACTCACTCCAAGTCAGTTTTCTCCAGCTTCTCTCTGGTAAGACCCTGGCCTAGTCCCATCTCTGCAGGCCTCATCTTACCCAATGCTTCCTTCACTGTCCGCTGACAGTTCCCAGCATATCTTCCTGTCACTCACTGTTGCTGTGGTAACATCCCCTAACAAAACCAACTTGGGGGAGTCTATAATAGCTCACAATTCCGTGGTCCACGATGGCAGAGCAGTCAAGGTGGCAGCTAGTCACCGCCACAGTCCAGGGCAGAGAGCAGGTAAACGTGTGTATGTTTGCCTCCCCAGCTCACATTTTCCATCTTCAGCAATCCAGAATCCAAACCTGGGAAATGGTGCAACCCACATTTTCGGCGGGCTCTTGCAGCCTCAGTTAGTGTTACCGAGATAGCCGCCATCCTGCCCCGCAGGCCGGGTTTCTCACTGAGAATTTCTTCCCAGGTCACGCTACCAATTAAAACCAAGCACCGAACACTTGTTCTTGAAGTTACAGGGACCTCAGTGTTCCTTGTAGATTATAAATGTGAATATATTCCAGTCCTAGCGCCTGTTCATTTGGAGGTTTGATTTCAACTGCGTTTATTCCTGGCTGATGTTTTCAAGGCTTATAGCTTCAGATTTAGAAGGACGCTTACCTTTCTCCATGCTCGGAACACAAATATTCCAAACAGATTTTCTTATTCTCCTGTAACTCTCTCAGCCTCCTACTCTAGCATGGCGATCTTGTTTCTTGTCCCTGTAATGAGCCCAATACACAGATCCTGTCTTCTGTCACTTGGAGTGGAGACTCTGGAAGTCACCGTGGAGCCAGTCCCTGCCCTGTCATGAAAACAGACATCTTTGTCAGTTCTGCCCCAATGCTAAGCTCCCTCTGCCCCACCCTCAAGTTCCTACCCTTGTCCATGCCTTGTTACCAGCTACCCAGAAATCTGCTTCTGTGGCTTCTACCTGCTAGTTAAGTTATCCTAGTCAGTTGCTTTTCTCCTTCACATTCGGGGTTCATCTTCCTCTGTAGGATAAACTTAGATGCCTTAGTATTTGTTTATAGAACCCTGAATAATAAGCTGCCACCCGGTTCCCTCCACAGTCCTGTTCACCTGTTTCATCTCCTGCTCTGGAGTAGAGTCACTCTGGAACTAGAACATGGTATAGGATTCCCGTCTTATGTCAAGTCTTCCTGAACTCCCTCTGTCTGCCTGGAAACCCCTTTCCATCTCATCTTTCCCCGGATGGACTTTACTTAATTCAAACTCAACTTAAACATGGCTTTTCCAGAGGTTTTTCTGATTTATTAGGCAAGATTTGGGGGACCCAATGTATGTTTACAGAACTGTGAATTTCCTTACTAAATCTTATAGTTTATACAGAGGTTTTACTTACCCAGCCCACATGAACTATAAACCCTAGGAAGGGCAGATATCCAGAGGTCAACCTTTGTTTGAAACCTGGAACATATATATAATTTTGGGTTATCTCCTTTGCTGTTAGTTTTAACAACCAACATGATACAAACTATATTACCTGGGAAGGAGTCTCAATTGAGGAATCATTTAACTCAAATCTGCCTGTGACTACGTCTGAGGAAATTGTCTTGATTGATAATTGCTGTAGAAGATTCAGCCCACTGAGGGCTGCATCATTCCTTAGGCAAGGCCCTGGATTGGTTAAAAAACCTAGCTGAACAAGCAAGCAGTCAGCATGGGCATGTACAATTCAGTTCTCCCTGCTTCTTAGGCATGAGCCTTATGAGACTAGCTGTCCTGAGTCCGTGCCTTGACTTCTCCTCAGGGAGGGAAGGTAACCTGGAATTAAAATCCAGATAAGCCCATCATTCTCCCAGCTGCATTTTGTCAGGCTATCTGTCACCATACCATAAACAAAGTTAGAATATTGTCTTTAGAAAGAATAAAAAACATTATATAAAATATTATATAAACATTATATAAAATAAAATCTACATAAAATATAATCTATATAAAATCTCCATGCCAGTACGAAACATTTACCATAACAAACACAAAATCAGAACTAAGTATGAAATGAGGAAAACTGGCAAAACAGAGGTGTGGGGCTCTGTGAACATGCTGTTGGGGCCTCTCTGGAAACCTACACTTGAACGTCCCCGAATTCCTAACACACCCCCATGTTTACCTTAGACTTTCTCAACGTTCCCCTTCTGGTGCCAAGAGCAGTGTTTACCATTTACCGCGGGTACGCGGGGTTTTACACTGAATTATCTGAACATTGTGTATGCATACTTCAACAGATTCCTTAATGAATTTGTATTTGCTCGTTTATTCGGACAGGGTCTCACTGTGTAGTTCCCACTAGCCATAAATTGCGGGTCCTCCTGCCTTAGGTTCCTGAGTGGTGGGTTTACAGACACCTGGCTTCACAATTCTGTTTCTAAAACCAGTTTAATATATTAGAAAATTTGTTTTTATAGACACTAATTTCAATTTCTTGCTATATCATATTTCCAGTGGTTAACTAATGTGCACTGTTGATTACATTATTAATGCATAGTTGGCCACTATAAAGATATCTGCCTTACCTCTTATTAAGTAAATAAATATTTCTATATCTGCATCAAAAATACACAAAATAATCTATGTATACCTCTGGGGTCTGCATTTTTATAGATGATGACAAAAACTAGATTAGTTTTGAACCATATTTTTAAAATACAGTTTTGAAAGATCAATTTGTCTATTTGTTGCCTTTAAAATATACTTTTGTCAACATTTATCTCCAGAAAATAAAGATGTCAATATTTTCTATAATGTCAACAAGAGAGTTTCAAAGAAAGAAGAAACATGAATTGTTTTCCTGACTCTGGGTTTGTTCACGACCTATTAAAGAGATTATTTGAATCCAGGCCATAATACAACATTCAAAAGATTAACTAATAGCGTAAATCTTTGGTGTTTAGCTCATTAAAATGAAAGTGATTTTAGTTAAGTTGCATCTCGGATAAGACTGAAAAGTTGGCAAGGAAGGACTTGCTGTGCTCCGATCAAGACTGCAGAGGTGTGTGTGTGTGTGTGTGTGTCCCCAAGTGCAGCCCCAGCCCCTGAACCATGCGCCCCCCAGCCCCCATTTTCCTAAATACATCATGAAAAGAGGATGAGGTTTCAGCCTTAATTGCTTGCTCCTTTTATTCGCAGTCCCCTCTCAGCCAGGGCTGTGGAGAGCCTTGGTAAAAGGCTACACAATGGAGCTTTTCATTAGGCCCCAGCGAGGCGCACAAAGGCAGGCTTTTGGAAAGAGGGAATGCAGGAGTTTAATTTGCAGGTGGAGAGGAGATAAAAGGTGCTGACGCCTCTATTATTCTCTTACTTAGGTGACCCTTACCCTGTTCAGCTGATCCCAACCACCATGGCAGCTGCCGCTGCAGCGACACCAGGCTTGGGCCCACTCCAGCTGCAGGTAAGTCTGGAGTCAATGCAGGGGAGGCAGGGGTTAAGTAAACGCAGAAGACAGCCATTATCCTGTTAGTGCAAAGTACAACTGAGGGCTGAGATTTTGGTCACACATCTGTTTTGTTTTTACATTTCTTTCTTCTGATCCTCAACCAAAAGATTATTATCGATTTTGGTTGTGTGCTCTGCACTAAATACCACTTATATTTTTGCCATTGCCTGGTAAGGTTTAACAAAGTGAGCTTCAGTTTTGCTTAGGGTAAGCATCATGATTTTGTCATCGAATGGTCTCCTCGGACAACAAACAGCCTGTCGGAGTGACCAAACCATACCAGTGATCCCAGGCAACCAAAAGAGAATTGTATTTAAAATCGTTGACGATGCCTGGTGTTACTAAAGTACCTGCAGCCGTTTGTCCTCCTGGCGTACTGGCAGATCGTTTGAGCAGGCAAGGAAGAGTAGACCAAGGTCAGCGGGTGTCCATTTGCGCTTGAGTTGATCCTGACACCCTAATAGAGACCTTTCTGCCCTTCAGATTGTGTATTTCCAGTACAGCCTGGAAAGTCAATAACCTTACCAGATGTCCAAGTGATTTTAGAAATTATGTCTCTGAGGTTGAAAAGAGAATCAATACGGTTTTAGTAGAGGGGACTTTCCTTATCTCAGTCTCAGAATTGGTAACCCATAAAATATTCCATGTGCCCCATTATTGTGAGCCTTTGCATTATGCAATTAATGAGAAGAGACGATAAGCTAATAACTCGGTTTTATCTTCTCTTGGGGAACTGTTTTACAAGCGTGGGAAACACACTATGCAAAGCCAGATGTCCTGCAGGCACACTGCATACAGCTGAACTGTATCCCTGATTGTGATTTACCATAGACAGTATTAGTCTAGATAGAGCTTTGCATTAGATCAAGAGCTGGGTACAACTGCTGAACATATAGATTTGTCAAAGGATGACATTGGCAGGAGGAGACGCCAGCATGAAAGCCGAGAGACTTATAACATTCAGTGCTAGTTTATTTTTGCCATAGAAACTACACGCTGGCTGTTTCTTTGAGCTAGGAACACACTGGGACGTGCTGGGGCTGTGAGGCCAATACAATTGCTCTAACATTTGTTATCCTCTTCAATGGTGTCCGGGGAATAACAGCAATGTGGGAAAGGGTTGCTATAAGTAAAACAGCAGACCTGCAAAGATATACTCATGGTCTAAATTTGCTATGGGTAAAATCTTTTTTCTAACTCTTTTCAAGGAATGCCTTATATTACCTGACATTGAAAACATCTATACTTGTAGGTAATAGACAATGCCCTTCATAATAAAGTTAGAAGAAAAGATATTTCTCCTAAAGGAGTGAAAAGAATAAGGGAATTGGCAGAAAAAGGAAGGGCAGTCTCCAGCATCAGATTTGAATGTGGAAACATAAGTTTTTCAGGTGAAGGAGCCACGTTGAGAGTTTCCACCTGCTGGGACTCTCTGGAGAGAGCAGGTGACCACAAGATGGAAGTGTCCACCGAGTCCACCTCCATTTCCATTACTGAGGAGCATTGCTTGGCATCTAAGATGCTTTTCAAGTAAAGATATATTAGAATATTTGACATAAATTAAGTTTGATTTCCATTTTGATATGTTTTTGATATTTCTCAAGGTTTGAAGTATGGGTTTCTTTACTGAGAAACAAGGGAAGCCTTTGAGACCAAACCAGTTGCTCTTTCTTAAACATAATTTCATCTGTAGCAGGGCAAAGCTTATTTCTTTTCCCTTGATAATGGGCTCTTGCTAAGTTTCTCAATCTAGTCCTCCCTCAGTTGCTGTCTGGTCTTGAACACATTACCCTCCTCCCTCAGTTGCTCCGTATACTGTTACTATGTACCCCTCTTATGTAGTTCTTAGAAGAATTGCAAGGATGCATTCTCATATTGCCTGAGAAAGATTTCCATGTACCTGGTTTTGTATCCATTAAAGTTTATAATTTTACTTAGGATCTCAAATAATCTATTAAAAAGTGTACTGTAATATAAGAATATTGGTTATCAAAACATCTTCACAGAAAGCTATGAGTACTCATAAAATGTAGTTGCATAAACACTCACATAATTTAATTTTGCAATTATGATAAGGGGGTCAGTATTTACACACAAAAATCCCAAGAGCTTGTCGTTTGAGGGTTTCTAGGTTTTTTGCTGAGTGGCCTGTAGCATCTTTACTGCAGAGCCTGTGAATCCCTCAACTTCATCCTGCTCCATGCCTACAAAGAGAGTGGTGTCTCCTTCCCACCCCCATTGTTGACCCTCCTTGATGGATTTGAGAGGGGCCATCTACAGTAGTCTTGACAAGTCAGCACATCCACTTCCACTGAGAAAACCTGTTTCTGAAATGTTCTGTCTGAGGAGAATGTAAGCCAGGAGCCATATCTCAAGCTTTCCATACTCTGCCCTTCCCATCTCTGTTAGACTCTGTTGTCTGACTCTTCATGCCTTCAGTGGCTTCCCTGATCCCTCAGGGGCTAGAATCTGGTCTTGTCAGAAATGTCACTCACATGTCTAATTCACATCTCACTTGTCTGCTATTAGGTCAGAAACCCAGTTCTAGAAACCAGAAATGAAGGAAGAGGCTACCTACAGGCCTCCTTCTTATGAACCCACAAAACCTGTGGAGATGCAGAATGGCACCCAGGAGACATTGAGTGTGTAGATTTCCAGGGCACTGATGAGAGTTTCCCAGTAAGCTGGAGTGGGAGGGTCTGTCAGTAAATCTATCCCACCTTTTTTGTGATTGGGTCCTATCTCCCATTGACAACTACCATTTGGGTGACAGTTCTGCCCCTTGCTCCCTGCCCCATGCTCCTCCACAGACAGCTTGAAGTGCTTGGCTGAGGCCCTCTGAGTTCTCTGTGTGCTGTGGTGGTACCCCATCTTGCAGCAAGCACCCCACCCTTCTGTTTCTAACCATTCCAACTCAAGAATACTCCCTAGTAGAGCACAAGTACTCCCTACAGCTGCACACACTCTCAATCTGTACAATCCTGTTTTTTTTTTTTCAGAGCTCTCTCATGTTTCTAGTGGGTTGTAGAAGGGAGCAGCGGGCTGCATTCCCACAGGGCTCCCGGCCTCCTGGCTAGCATAAGCCCCGAAATAACAACACACAAATTGTATTCTTTTAAACACTGCCTGGCCCATTAGTTTCAGCCTCTTATTAGCTAATTCTCACATCTTGATTAACCCATATTTAGTAATCTTGTAGCACCATGAGGTGGTGGCTTACCAGGAAGGATTCAGCATGTCTGACCTGGTGGCTGGCTTCATGGCGACTGTCTCAGAGAAGAGAGGCATGGCGATTGACTAACTTCCCTTCTTCCCAGCATTCTGTTCTGTCTACTCCACCCACCTGTGTTCTGACCTATCAGGCCAAGCAGTTTCTTTATTAATTAACCAATGAAATCGTCAGATAGACAGAAGTCACACCTACATCAGGGGGTGAGGCTTTAGGTTTTGTAACTTCTCAACCACCCGGCTGAGAAAGAACATTTGGGTTTTTCCAGATTTCTCTCAAAAGCGCCTTCTCCATAACCCAAGTCCTCTTAAAGCCACAGGCCCAGCTTTCTCTTTATTTATCCTGCCCCCTAGATACTAGTTCACATATATAATGCTGTGGGAAGATGGGAAAGGGGACATAAGAAGCGTTCAGAGGCAAGAGGCACATGATCAGTGCTTGGAGAAGCAATCCAGCGGGTTCTAGGAGAGAGAGCTCATGGTTACAGTGATGATGGTGCCAATTGCTGTTTGTTTGTTTGTCTTAAAAACGTGAGTTGACCTCATGGGCTTATTTACTTGTTTTGTTTTTTGATCTGTTTCCATTTTTTTGTGGGTGAGGAGTAATGAATCCAGTGGTATCCTTCCCAAGACAGTGGTAGGAACCCTGAATTGAGGACGAAACAGAAGGAACAACCAAGGAGTTCATTACGTATCCCTGACAGACATGCACTGGTCTCATTCTATGCTCGTTCCTCACTAAAAAGGGAGAGGAGAGAGAAACCTTAAATAAAAATAGGATATTTTCCTTCCCTCCCTTTGAGTTCAAATACAATAATTTCAATTAAAATAAAATACCATAGCAACTAATGTCGCTTGCTGCTGGTGAGACTCCTTCATACCATCACAGGTGAGGATCTCCTAGGACCCTCTCATTTATTTATTGTCATAGCCTGTAGTGTTAACTATTAGCAGTTCTCTTAGATGAGGAAGGAAGCTGGAACACCGAGTTCAAACTCCACAGTATTAAAATCATCACCTTTGGCTCACCGTGCCCAGGAGATGTTATGTGTAACTCCGGAGTCCTTCTCTCTCAAGAGCTCCTCCAACTCAATAACCACAGAATCAAACTGCAGCAGTAATTTCCTCTGAGAGCTTTCTGGAACCACAGTGAGCAGCTGGAATGACAGTGGTGGCTGTCCACTTCAGGCCCTGAGCTTTCAGGTTTACACCCCTTCACACAGACTCAAGTTTAAATACCTTCAAGACCTAAAGGCAAGGAGGAGTTCTGAGGATCTCCTCCCATGGCTGGTTGACTTGATTTACTCATCCCTTTTCTTTTGACATAACCTTGTGCATATAACTCTTTGTACTTGTATCACACTCTAAGATAACCCAGAACTTTATTCAAGGAAGAACAGAGATGAACATAATGACTTCAGAAGACCAGAAAAATGACACACCTTAGATGAAATAACTTTTTTACTATTTATTATTTTGTGGCCCTGGCAATTACTACCATATATAATAAAAAGTACTTCACATGAAAACTGGCATCATTGTGTGTTTTAGGATTGTTAAAATATTTGAAACATCATCACATATTGCTTTTGTTTTTGAGAGAAATGAATCAATCTCAATTATGAATACAATGAAATAAACATATTATGCCAATTACCTTTTCTTAAAATTTCTTTCTCTTATAGTAAAATTATCTTTGTGTCTGATGCCCCCTACATCTTTTCTAAGGTTCTCAGTCACATGACCACCTATTTGTTGGCCATATACAGGGAAGATGATATAGATGTTTATGTAGACGACGGACTCAGCCCCAGATGGACCTCCCCAAGGGTTGTCTTCCCGCATGCCCAGGCTGCTCACTCCCTGGTCTCAGTGAGCGCTGCCATTCCATCTCTTTCTCCACCTAGAAGCAGGAGTGCTACCTCTGCCCCCATCTCTTCCTTCAGTGTGTGTTCCTTCCTTCCACTAAACATGTCAAGAGTCCACCATTTTTTCCCATAATAACTGATTAGGCGAGGCCACCTCATCTTTCATTCCCAGAAGCCCTCGAGGAGTCTGTCAGGCTCGGTCTTAACAGCTCACTTCATTTTCTTTTTGTTGATCAGAACAATCTTTTGATGTAAAAGAAAAGTCACTATTGTGTCTTGGTCCTGTTTAAGATGTTAGGTACAGAAAGTAAACATAGACGTCTATACCCCCAGTTGAGGGGATGTAGTCCGTCATGTCAAGAAAGCGTGATGGTGGAGCTTGTGGCTGTCAGGGCAGGAACCCGAGGCTGCCTCTTCATCTCTTGGCAGACCTCCAGGTGACAATGCTTGTGTCCCTCTAGCTTTCCCACTTTCCCTCTTTTCATTAGCTGTGGAATTCTGTCCCCCACGTTATGGTGTGTTGACTGAGGTTTCTGTCCTGCCTGGTTCCCACAGTCGTTAAGTCCCAAAGAAATCACACAGCGGTCTACATTAATTATAAACTGATTGCCCTAGTATCTTAGGCTTCTTATTAACTTTTATAACTTATATTAGCCCATAATTCTTGTCTGTTAGTCACGTGGTTTGGTACCTTTTTTGGCGAGGCAGTCACATCTTGCTTGCTCTGTGTCTGGCTTCCTCTGTGTCTGGGTGACAACTATAGACTGAAACTTCCCTCTTCCCAGAATTCTCATTGCCCCACCTCTACTTCCTGCCTGGTGGCCCCACCTCTACTTCCTGCCTGGCTACTGGCTAATCAGCATTTATTTAAAATACAAGTGACAGGGGATAGACTGTTGTCCCACAGCAATGGTGTGCAGTCTCTGCTGTGAATCTCTTGGCACCCACTCAGAAACACGCCCTAAGGTGTATCTCCTACATGATTCTAAATTTTATCGAATTGTCAATGCAGAGTGTCCATCTCATTCACCCAGCAACTCAGACTTGCCCTTCGGGTTTCATATGAAAACACTTAGTTTGTTTTCGGGAAAGACTTGAACCTAAGTATGTGTTAAAATCATTGTAGGGTATGTTCTAAATTTTACTATCTGGTTGTTCTGATCAGGGCTATTATTGCTGTTAGAAAATATACCATGACCAAAGCAGCTTTGGCTATCACTTCCATTTCATTGTTCATGACCAAAGGAAGCCAGGACAGAAGGCACTCAAACAGGGCAGAAACCTGGAGGCAGGAGCTGGGGCAGAGGCCAGAGAGGAGCGTTACTTACTGGTTTGTCAGTCATGACTAGCTCATCCTGCTTCTGTATAGCAATCAGGACAATGGGCTGACCCCCCTCACATCAACCACTATTTAAGAAAACGCCCTACAAGCTTTCCAACAGCCTGATCAATGGAGGTATTTTCTTAGCTGAGGTCCCCTCCTAGCCAATGCCCCTAGCTTGTGAAAAGCTGACACAAATGAGCCAGCACACTGGTTTCTACCAATCAAAATCCAGATGTCAATGGCTGGTCATTATTTGAGTTTCACCAAGTGTATTTTGTGTATTATGGACTCAATAGACAACTGTTAAATAGACAGGGGATGAATAAAATTTAGCATTGCAATTTCAATAAATTATTTGATTTTCTCATATTACTGACCTGCAATACAATGAATTAAGCTTATTTTTTTAATGGTTTCCTATATCATCTTCATCTTTTAAAAATAATAAATAGCAAATGTAAAAACAAATCAAATGAACAATTCTGACTTATATAATAGAAAAATAGTTTTAGGTTACTTCTATGAGATCATATTAATATTATATTAAGAAGAAAACTATTCTTACTAAAATGTTTGAAAACCAGTGTATGTGGCTGGCACCATGGTTGGCACCACAGTATTGGCCAAAATTAACATGTAACCTTTCTTTAAACAGCCTTGCTCTGTCCCATCTACCCTGCTCTCTCCCCTGTCCCTTGACTGGCCAAGCAGAAGCTTGGCCTTTGGGTTTCTGAGCAGCTCTTCCTTCCACAGGCCCTCCCTCCGCCCGGAAGGTGCACTCTCACCTTTGACTCTTGGCTATAGTTTCACCTTTCTGACACCTACCTTACTACCTTACTGGTTAAGGCATAAACCAAGGTCCCTGAAGACACCCCTGAAAGATCTGATTTTTTTGTGCATCTCCTGGAAATGGTGCACCCCACCAGGACAGGACCTCCTCCTTGCTTCATTGCACCACAAGGAACCCAAAGAATGCTTAGCAAATTTCAAGCGCTAAGAATCTACCATGTGCTGAGGGTAACAACAATTTCCAATCAAATAATGCAACGTGTGATTAATTTCAGAAGCAAATTGTATTTAACCTCCAGGGGACTTTGTGATTATTTTAGTCTCTATTAGAAGACACTTAGGGTGTGAGAATGCTCTAGCTAGCTTTGCCTCTCCTGATTGTTCCTCCCCTTACCTCTGCATAACAATGGGTTGCTGCATAAACACTGTGTGCTTGTACTTACGGCAATTGTCTAATTCTTTTGAAGTCGTTCTAATTTACCAATGAGAGGTGAAATGTTGCAACATCTAATCATTCCTATATTATAAGCTAACATGTGCACAGACACACAGAAGAATACGCCCGCTGGAGGTGCTTTTATGTGACACAGTATGGCTCATCTTGCCAAGGCAACACTGACGTAAACTGTGTCTAAATAATAGATGGATATATTTATCAAAACAGTAACTAGCCAATTAGCGCTCTCAGATACCGACCTGACCTGTTTTCTCTCTATCTCCTTTGATTTCTTTTATTAATTCCTTTTTTTCTAACTACTTTTTTCCCATGTGCAATTGAGTGATTTGGATTTTTTCTTCATGATCTCAGTTCTTTTTTAAAGAAGGTGGGTTTTTATTTATATACAAAATTGACCTAACTTTATTTCTCTATTTAAAATGAAGTCTAACTATTTACACAAAATAAAGCTAACACAGAATTTTGGGACATTTGTGCCTCAATGAAATCAGCAAAGTGAGTTGTCTGGTCCTAATTAATAAAACCCAATGACTGCAACAGACTTCCATTTAGCATTTATTCTTCCTATTCATTCTCATTAATTTGCATTTAACTTAATGAGCATCATGAATCTTTTAATAGTAGTTATACTGTACTGTCCTATTTCTATTTTTTAAGCTAGGCTTCTAATATTTGAAATTAGAAGGAAATATTTATCCAGTTTCTTCTCACTTTATAAATACTGTATCTGTCTTGGCCAAAAGATGGTTACCACCTGTTCTACCTATAGGAAGCCAAAAATATCATCTCCAACCAATGATTAACAGTGATAAGCAGAAGGAAGCAAAGATTGGGATTTTTGGACAGTCATATTTTGCTCAGAATAAGTAAGTAGTCCTCAATCAAGAATTCTTATTGAATTAATTAAACTTTAAAAATCTTACTACAACTATTTCAAAAATTCAAAAGAATAATTTTGGAATATAAAGGCTCAAGATTCCAGTTTGTCATAACTGAAGTGAGGAGCTCTTGCCACGTCGGGGACCTGTCTTCGCTGTGATGCATGAACCCGCACCAGGTGTGTTCGAGAAGCCCATGTGATAGGAGCCGAAATCTGGGTGGCTATCAAGACTGAAGCAGCTGAGGCAGCACAGCTCCTGGATGAAGCGCTCCGACAAGATAGATGTGGATTTCAACAAAACCAAAGCCTGAAGTTTGTCTTTTTCGGAAACCACCCTTCTAACCTTTGAAAGAAGTCAACAGCAATGATGAAACACCGATAAAGACTTCAGAGTACTCAGGGCAGAGAGGGAAGTTCAGCCAAGAGGGTGAACAGAAAGATCCAGAAAAGTCAAGAAAAAAAATAAGCAGATGGAAAGATCTAGGTGAAATGTGACCTCATTACAGGAAGTGGGTGTGTCTCCACGCTGAGGTTCCTGTCTGAAGCTTTCCTAGTGGATTACCTAACTAGCTAACTCAACTAGCATTGAGACCACAGCTATTCTCCTACCATGCAGGAAATGACCAAGGGTTTCCCATTGCAGCCGCAGGACGCTGTCTGCTTCCCAGCTTCTCTCTGAGTGAATTTTCTCACAGGTTAGAAGACTGAATTTTCTTGCTTCCTCTCTCTTTGACCTTGAGCCTGCAGGGCAGACAGACAGAAGCACTCTTAGGATTAAACACCACAGCTGCTGGAGCAAGCATTTGCATGTGTATTAATAGAGGAAAAAAACCCACAACAATTAAATTATATACAGAGACATCCTACATACTAAAGAACATATGCAAATGGGCTAGGAAGAGTGCGGCCAACATTTGCTCTAACTTTTCCAAGCCCATATGGGATCCAGTCAGAGCCCAGCAGCTTTCAAGCATCCTTAAAGGAAGAACCTGTTAGGTTGTGCTTCTGGAGTTATTACCACCCCCAGGGTTCCTGGAGGATGCTCAACATTTGGACAGTAAGAATAGTGCTTTCGAAGTGGGTAAGATGCTAACAAAAATATCAGTACAACGCTTCTCCAGGACCTGCTTTTATTATGACCAAATAAACATGTGGCAAATTTCAATATTATAGTTGAATCTCTACCATGGCTGATTGTGAGATAATAGGGCCGTTACTCTGGGCCAGGGTTCTGATAACAAGTCTACGCTGGTGCCTTAGTACTCAGTATATGTTTAGGTAACTGTCCAATGTTTCTGGGTTTCTAGACTCTGCAAGGATGGCTATGCTTAAAGACAATGTTAGATATCATTCCAAAAATAATACCAATTTGTTGTAATTTTAAAAGCTTTCATTTTTCATTTTATCAAGAAAAAAGAAGTACTTAATGTTTGGATTTTGACTCTAAGTAAGGAAAGCGAACAATGAATATGTTTATCTTAGAAATGTGTTATTCAGCAAAACCGGCAGTTTAGTTTGTACCATGAGTATTCTTTAAAGTAGTCAAGGAATATTTATGAACTCAAATGCAAGCTTGGATGTAGGGGTTTATAAAGATCACAAAGACCACTGGAAACTGGAAGAGTTATCCAAATCAGGACAGAGAGTCAACAACTGCCGGGTGGTTTGGGTTGGAATCACAAACCTGTTGACTGTGATGAATTATTCCCGTGGCTGCCTACAAGCATACATCTGGGATATACAGGCTATATCCATGCACCTTCAAAAGCACCGGAAAGAGCCTCCTCATTTCTTAATAGTTAAGGCAGAAAAATAGGGCCCCTCCATCAGATCATTTGAAGGGAAGAAATATGAGATAGAATTACTGTGTGGCCATACTGAGGAGCCATTTGTAGACCAATGTTTTAAGAGGTGCATTCTCTTTACTGTAGCTTAATGACTCTGAGTATGTCACCTGGACACCTTTGTCTCGTGTCAAGATTGCTCATGACTACATCCCGGCTTTGGGCAGGCCATCGGACGTCTCTGTACTTGCCCTGTCTATAAGATGTGGGTAGGAATGATAGCTCCTTGTGTGGGCTATACACTAAGAGTGATAGAGGTAGTCATTACCTTTCACATGGACTTTACCATAGACGAGGTCCAATGCCAGTTATTTTTAGCTGACTAACAGAGCTTTATTAACTGCTATTAAAATTATATTTATTGTTTAAACATGCATTGACAATTAGGGTGCAAGAGATTTTTCTAATATAAATATACATCAATAAAACTGATGCAAAATGCACTACTATATTATCCTGTGTGCTGTAACATACAAGTGCCTTGAGAGGCTCTATAGGAGGTCTAGAGAGATGCTGGGGGTAAGAGGGCTTGCTGCTCTTGTAGAGGACTGAAATTTGGTTTTCAGCACCTACATCTGGTAGCTTCCAAATACCTGTCATTCTAGCTTCAGGAGATCCAGTGTTCTTTTCTGGAATTGTAGACATCTCTACTCATATGCACATACCAGTGCACAGATACACATATATAAATATGAAAATCTTAGAAGAATGGAAAAGAATCCATGAGAGGCAGTGCACTCATTTATCTAAAACAGAAACATCTTGGAGTGTAGTTCCCCACACTTGGGTATTGTACACTTTTTGTTTCATTATTCATATCTACGAAATGGTAATAATAAAGCCTCCAGCCATTTCTTGTGTTTCCATGGGTGTAATGAAAATGAATTGTTCTGCACATTGCCCCCCAACTGTTTTTAAATAAATATCTTGTAAAACCTAAAATAAATCATTGTTACATTGGACCTTTTAATATGATATTTAAATTTTAAATAACATAAAAATGTTTTCTAGAATTACAATTTGATACTTACTCATATGCTGCACACATTATTAAAATATGCTCTTCACCTATCCTACCTGGTACCCCTTTTTCTCTGTTGTCTGCAACAAAAATCATCTCTCAACCTTTGTAAACTTTATTTTTTATTAGTTTCTTTGAATAAATGGTTTTATTTCACTCTTTAATGCAAATATGAATGATGTTTATAGAACCATATGTCTTAGAGATTTGTTTTCGGAGCTCTGGATAGTTTCTAAATTGAGGACCTCAGAGTCAGGAGGAATCGGGCACAGATCCTGTGGGTCTCAGAGGGGCATGAAAGGGAAGAAATGGAAGTGTAAGAGAAGAACAGAGTTTGGAGAAAGACAGGACCTTCCCTTCTGATATATGGATGATAGATAGACATCCATATAGTCAGACATGATTTGCTAGATGGACGATGGATTGATAGATTAAAGGTATGCAGATAATTATGTGTATAGATAGATGATTAGATAAATAGTAAATAGATTATTAGATAGATGATAACTCAATGTATAGCTACATGGATGACCAGATAAATAGATGGATAGATGATTAGATAGATGGGTGGGTGAGTGGATGGATGGATAGATAGATAGATAGATAGATAGATAGATAGATAGATAGATAGATAGATGATAGGCAGCCAGATAGGCAGATAGACAGAAGATGGATTGATGAATGATTAGATAGGTTAGATGATGGATGGAGGGACACGGATGGATTAGTGAACCTCCTCATTGGTGAATAGTCGTTTCCCACCTCTCACTATCACACACACACACACACACACACACACACAGAGAGAGAGAGAGAGAGAGAGAGAGAGAGAGCATCATCTCCTTTGTGTTGTGAGCCAGCGTCGATGGCTTAATATAGCTTGTAAGAAAGATTCTGCTGTTTAGTAGTCTCAAAGCTCCATCTATTTCTAGTTTCCAGTTTGAAAGACAAAGCAATCAAGTTTATCAAGTAGTGACCAGGCTAAACCAGTGAGACTAACATCCTTCAACCTGAAATTCAAGCCTAACATCTCAAGCTTTGTTACAATATCCTTAAAAAGAAACATGTACCATGTCTCAGGTTTTAGTTATACTGGCTTAAGTGAGAAATTGCTGAATTAGCACCTGGACCATTGAATGAAGAAAGGCTGAGTCAAGCAGAGACTAGCATTTGCATGTCTGTCACAGTGATGACCCTCTGAATAGCTTCCCTCTTCCCAGGCCCTGGGAGTTAATTGTTTTGTGAGAAACCCTAGGAAGATCAAGGGGTTTAGAAAACAAAAGCAAAGAACTGTGCTGTCTCTTATCTGTTTGTATTTAGAGGGTTCAGAGTCAGTTTGCTTACATCCTGCATCTTGTTGATATTCTGTTTGCTTCTCAGAAAAGAGAGAGTACTCAAGAATGATTACATAATCATGCAGATAGGGGTTTGCAGTGGTCAATGAGCCATTCTAACAGAAGAACCAAGAGAAAAACCCACATCACAATGTTGAAGTGTATTTGTTTGGCAAGTTTCTTGAGAAGACTTGAAAATAGAACTCTGTTGGATTCTTCCAGGGGGGAATATTTAATCCCAAGAACATTTTTGGCTGTTTCTGGTGGAAATTTCTTAATAGTATCTGATAGAGCAAAGGCGTGGCCGGAAGTGGGTGGGGCATTAGTGTCAGACAAACAAGGGCGTGGCCAAAGGTGAGTGGAGAGTGGATGGATCCTAGTCTTTCACTTTTTTGCCCTTTACCGGTCTCTGAAGGACATGCTCAGTCCTCAGCCTTGATCTATCTTGGATGAAAAGCAGGAAGGAAGGAACAGGACAAAGTCAAAGTATGCCTTCAGTGACTTGTGACAGTGAGCATGGGATTGGTCAAATTAAGGCTTCAGAATGAAAATCTGGGCACTCTTGCTTTCTCCATTATCAGACTTAGTCAATGGTCAATTTTAGAGTAAAACCTGGAATATTACAAATTGATTTTTTTTAGGATAAGACACACCCCAAGTTTATACTAGTTATTTAAGACAAGAGACATTCCTGCAAGAAGCAATGACAGCTCTTCATTGTAATGTAGCTTGGCTTCTGGTTCTTCCATTAGAAAAATTTACTCATGGCTGTAAATGCATACTAGGGATCAGAAGGGTTTTAACTTTTGCAGGGGAACATTTGTTTGCTAGTCAGCTATTTAAGGACAATAGACCTCATTTGAAGGTCAAAGCTGGTTCCTACCCACTGTCAGAAGGACATTTTGGGCTATTTTTCTTGGTACTTTTCTTCTTAAAATGGTTTCATTTATAGTGTTATGTGAGTGCTCAGAATGTTCTAGAATATTTGAGTTTCTGCACATTGAGCTACAGCACTCAGTCTATTCTCTACCTTGTAGTCTCTGAAGTTTGAGATCTGTGCTTTAGCATCTTTGATGTGACCTATTTTCACCTGATTTCAGTTCTTTGGTTTTTAAATTAATCTTTAACGATCAGAAGTAATGTACACGGGGCTGGGGAAATGACGCGGTGGATAAGGTGCTTCTTGTGAGATCTTAGTTGACAACCCAGAAAACAGGTGTGGGCAAGTGCACTCTTGTAAACCCAGTGCTGGGCAGGGGCGGAGAAGGAAAGAGGGAGTTACTGGAACTTTCTAGCTGCCAGCCTAACTCCAGGATTACACAAAGACCTTGTCCAAGAGCATCAAGGGAGGGTGTTAGAGGAGGATACTCTGTCCCCCATCTAGATCCTCTGCAGGTTTTTATATGCACACACACACACACACACACACACACACACAAACACACATTTACACATGCACGTACACACACATACAGAGAAAGAGAAGAGAAATACCATAATGAATAATGTTAAAGATAAACAACTACAGAAATCAAAGCCCCAAATGTTTCTTCATCTCGGCTCCTTTGCTCATAACCTGTGGTAATCACGGGCCTCTGTGGTAAGGGTGTTGTGAGGGGAAATGAGATAATGCCTACTGTATACTTAGCTTCATCAGCTTCTGCCCTCTCTGTTGTTCCCTTCCACGAATGCTCCGCTTTAACAGGGCTGCCATCTTTGGAGAAGCCAACGTTCCCGGTGGAAGGCAAAGCCCGCGTGTGATGGGAAAAGTCGTCTTATTTGATGACAGTGAAGGGGACTCAATAGCGAGAATGAAGGACAGACAAAGCGTCATAAAGCAGTATCTACCCAACTCTCAATCACCCCTTTAATTCCTGCTTTTGGTTTATTTTATTTTAAGGATTTGAGGGTGATCAAAAACCTGAATGACCTTTAAGAATATTCTGAGTTTCATACCCATGAATGAAGCTATGTTAGATACCTTGTGTTGGCAAAATCATGGAATATTTAGCTTTTCTTGTCGTACCTACCATATAACCTAATGTCTCCTATATTCATTCACATAGCACCACATTAAACTCTCCTTTTATAAGACGAATAGTATTTTTTTCCATGGGTTATCCTGTTTGTTAATCCATTCATTCATTTCATCCCCTGGTAGACATATGAGTTGTTGCTATCTTTGGCTTCATAGCTGGATCTTCTAGGTGTGTCTTTGGAATCTTTATTTCCTTTAGATATGTACTCAGAAGGATAACTCCACTGGTTGTCATGGCTTGCTTTTTTTTTTTTTTTGCCTTACTATTTTTTTTTTAATTCACTCATTTTTTGAGTAACTTTGACGTCATGGCGGGGAGGCTGCCTCACATTCTGCTTTCGCTTCTCATTTCCCTATTTATCTTTTAGTTTGGTTGTTGTATCTTGTTTGGAATGTTTTTAATGGGATGTCTGAAAATGACTGACTAGTTTTTATACTTTTTCTCTATATGGAAAAAATCAATAATGTTTCTCAAAAATGAATAACTTCTGATTCCAGTTTTTGACCAGGACATTTGAGTTGTGGTGGCCACTAGATTTGTTGGTTGGGTCAGTTTTCTGAGTCAGGAAGTGAGATGAAATGATAGTGAGATGATTCACCAGGTAGGATTAGGGTACATCTTTAAGATGCAAGAAACCACTTAGTACAGTAAAATATCAATTATTAAATTTTGCTCTTGGAAATATATTAACGTCACTATTTGTAAAAAGCTAACATATTTCATTATGATAATGTTCTGTGCCTTGAGTGTGTGTTTCTAACTCTGCTGCTGTTTGGTTTGGGATGGTCTTTTGTAATGATCTGAACGTACGGAAGGCAGATGTAACTAGCTCGGCAGCTTTGCAGGTCTACTTGCTAACGACTAAGCGAAAGAGGGAAGGATCGCTTGCATGTCTGCACCTCTCACACGTACCCCACGACTTCTGTGCGCTAAAGGTTTCCCTATGTGCTGTTCTCATAGCTGTGAGGCAGTCAAAAACGGCTGCCTCCAGCTCTGCTAGGTTGGTATTCACAGGGTTAGCCAATGCCCCTGCAAAATTTTGAGCGGAAGGAAGAGGGAAGGTTGAGAACAGTTCAGTGAGACGTCTGTCTTCTGTTGATGACGAGACAATCCACACCGGTGCTCACGTTGGAATTGTTTCTGATTTTCCTTCCCATGTATCCTATGACAGCAGCAGTACTATATTTTTATTATCTGTCCATAAATCCTAGTGATGATTTTACAGACTACATTGATGAGACTCTCACAGGGTATTCGGGGGGGAGGGGCCTCTGTGAGTTCTTATTGATGTTTGTAGAAATGTTACCTACCGCAAAGTGCAGAACCCACGGTAGGATGAGAAGACGCGGATCTTCACAGTGTGGAAATGATCTCAGTTACTCCAGAGGAAATGCTACTTGAGAAACACATTTGCTAATCTGTATTTCTCTGCGTGCTTGGTCCCTTTTGCTTCCATGTGGCTGAAATCTGGGGTTGGTGCACAGAGGACTGGTGGCAGCCCAGTGTCCATGAACAGGGTCAGAGGAGAGGTTCCCAATCAAACAGAGAAATATTGAATTTAAAAAAAAGCTAATTTGTCACTTCAGTCATTGAGTATGAACTGAATAGACTTCTAACCCTTAAAATCCCCCTTTTCCCTCTTTTTATTGCCTGGAATCTTAAAAGCTTTATCATTTGCAGTCATAAAATGAAAATATACACCAAACCCTCAAAGGGTAAGTATGAAATTAAATTATATTTAGGCAGCTGTAACCTTTTAAAACGATCGGATTCCAGTTAATGTATTTCTTCCTGTTCCGAGTGCTGCCATGGTGTTTGATGGTGGGAAGCAGTCCAAAGGGCATTGGGAGATAATAAATTCACTGTAAATTTCACCCCAAGGCATGTCTCCATACACCAAGGCCTCCATTTAGCAAGGCTGACCTAAAACTCTTGTCACATCCAAAGGTCATTTAGGTTGGAGTTGGTGTGTCCCATCTATCTTTCCTTAATGTAAAGAGTGACAGTTGCGGCAAGACAGAACTCAGAAACAGTCATCAGAATATGAACAGGAAGCCAGCTCTGGATCAGGAGGGGAGCGTGAGGGAGGACAGAGCTCTGCTCTGAGACTGGCAGCTGCCTTGTTGCTCGCTCGTAAGTCAGGGAAGAGTTCACTGAACAGTGTGCTTCCCAGACTGTATTTCAGAGCAACCCCATAATACATAGACAGACAGAGAGACAGACAGATCTCCAGCCTCCTTTCCTCTGTTCCTAAGTCCTCGCTGTGTGTGAATCAGACCAACAATTTGTCCTTTTGTTCCTGGCTTATGTCACTTAGCACACGGTGTTTTCAAGTTTCAAACTTCATGTTACCACCTGCATTTCCCAATGATCCATTTGCGGTGTGTGTGTGTGTGTGTCTGTGTGTGTGTGTGTGTGTGTGTGTGTATGTGTGTGTGTGTGTGATGTTCACACTGCACTATGTCTGTAGTCCTTTAACTTTACAGTCTTAAAAATGACTTCAGTATTTTCAAAAGCAGCGTACATTAACAAATGCTAAGACTTAGAGACTCATAGGAGTTCCCTGTCACTGGCCAGAAGCGATAAATGTTATCCAATAGAGAAATACCCGACAGTACTAAGTGTAGATTATGGAAAGTTAAATCCTTGCAAGTCTTTCTGAAGATGAAAATTAAAAATCTTCTCTGATAGCATAGGCTGCTATTCTCCGATGTCCCCAAGGGTCAGGGGCAGTGCTTGACACAGCACGGGTGCCCAGCACATGTCTGCTGGAGGCAGACAACGTGAGGTGGGAGTGCAGGAATGAGAATCATTGATTATTCCTCTGGGTGGGCTTGATATGAGAAATGTGATGAGGGCCACAGAAGGACTCGTCGAGATTGGAAAAGACTGAAAATCGAAATACAGAGGACACGGGGCTCTGTTGTCAGGGCTTCCCCTAATTAGTTTAAGTTCTTCCTCCTCTCAGTAACGCGGATGGCTCATTTCTGCTACAACAGTTTTCAAGAGTTCTCAGAAAGTTAGGGCTTGTGAGCAGGACTGGAAACGGGGACTATGGGTTCGTTCGTGGTATTAAATTATTAGTGGGAATCATACATGGAGACCAGGGCTTTAACTGAACAGGAGACTGAAAAGCATACGCACAGATGATCATACGGTTGGTGTGAGATCAATGTTAAATCACATAGATAGATGATAGATAGATAGATAGATAGATAGATAGATAGATAGATAGATAGATAGATAGATAGATGATAGATGATAGATAGATGATAGATATATAATAGATAATAGAGAGATAGATAGATAGATGATAGATAGATAGATAGATAGATGATAGATAGATAGATAGACAGATAGATAATAGATAGATGATAGATAGATGATAGATAGATGATAGATGATAGATATATAATAGATAATAGATAGAGATAGATAGATGATAGATAGATAGATAGATAGATAGATAGATAGATAGATAGATAGATAGATAGATAGATAGAATAGTGATAATTTAAATGCCAAACGAGTTAATAGTGGGTTGTTGAAGGTGAGGCAAAACTTTTGGTATCTCCTCTCCCATTGCCCTCAGGCTGGTCCTGTAGAACAAAACTGTAATCCCATCCTCCTCTTGATCACTGGATGGAGCTGTGGATTCTGTGTGGCACCTCCTTCCCTGCAGCTCAGGCTCCCCCAACCGCTTGCCCCGGAACTTGACAGGCCTTTTCCTACCACCAGTGTGTTCTGCCTATACATGTAGTTCATCAGTGTGCAAAGCTGCTTTCCATCTACGTCTTGGCCAGGGACAGGCCCAGTCTGCAGCTCCAGAACATCACTCTCTTCTGTGTACCCTCCTGAAGGTTTTCTACCACAAGGCACTTACATGTTTCCAGTCTTACATATTTTTGTGACCATTTTATTAATGACGTTCTTGTTCCACCTAAGAGTTCTGAGACCTAACGGTTGAAAAGCGTGGTGCTTTCTGAATCGTTCCAATGATTAAGGAAAGACAATAATGCACTTTTGTAGTTTCCCTTACATTTCTTACATTTCATTAGAGGACATTTGAGACATTTATTTTTAAATTAGAAAGTGAAAAAGAAAAATAAACGAAAGCATTTTTACTGGCAGTAGCCAAGAGGAAAAAGGCAGATGAAGGATGCTGGGGAAGTTTCTCGTTTCCCGTCTTTCCTGCCCTGTGTCCTCAATACTGAGGTTGTCACAGGCGCGGCCTCGCCTCCTCTGAACCCGTCTCTATTATCCTCTCCTGCTCTAATGTCTCGTCTCAGAGCACATGGACCCCACCACTGCGTCTGAGTGACAACGGCAGTGGCTCAGAACGCACGATGAATGAGACAGAAGCTCTGTAAATGTGGAAAGGGATTTAACCTCCACGTCGTCTCCTTCCCGACCCCGCACAATGCACTTTCATGTAACATCTGTGCCTCGGCATCGTCTGCAGTGAGATACGAATAATCCCAACTTTCTAAATTTGTTGAGGAAATTCAAAGGATGACGCTTGGACATATGCCGCAGGGGACGTTTAGCTGTTTTGATAGTGATCGGTGCCATTCATCCTTCTGTGTCCAAATGCAGTCTGGAATACACAGTTTCTCAGAGGGCATATGCAAAGAGCCAGCTCTAATATTAATAAACAATATTTTTTTCTTACATCAGAGTTTATAGGAAGGCAGAAGGGAAAGAAGCAGTGAATGGCAATCTCTAGTAGGAAACTTTTCTATTTTTATTTTAAAGTTAAATGCCAGGCATGTCGTCTCTTTATGCTAGAAAAGAAAGCAAGCCGCAGCTGAAGAGATGCCATAGGTGCAGGTGTGCCTCCTTCAGAGTCAGGGTCCTCCCAGCCCTGAAGCATTTTCTCAATCTCTCCAGCTGTCACTCATTGCTCCAAGCTAACCTGAGAGTCCCCTGGCTCCTGGGGGAGTCCCTTGATTATGGGGTGGTGTTGGCAAGCTTACAACTGTTTTGTGATTATTTCACTGACCATATGCCATTGGCCCTCGGGTAGGGATCCCCACCTTAGTCCCTCACGGCAGAGGGAGACGTGCCGCTCATGTGCGGGAGCGTGTCCTCAAACGCCCTCTGCCATGTGCTGCTCACTGCCTTGGCAGCTTCACTTTTTTCCCCTTGGTTATTTTACTGATGACGTTTTTGTGCCTTGTCAGATTTATGGACTAAGGACTTGGGGTGCGGTGGGGAGCTGTGTATTAAGAGTCACTCAAATGAGTAAGCACATGAATGATGAAGACAGTGAAGCAGGGCTGGAGCGAGCACGCAGCAGGTGACAGCATTTACTGCTCTCGGAGGACCCGACGTTGGTTTCCGTCACTCATGTGGCAGCTGACAGCCATATGACTCCACTCCAGGGAACACAACACCCTCTTCTGGCCTCCCTGGAGACCAGAACTCGTGTGCACATTTCCATACAGAGAAACATTCATATATATGTAATTAAAATTAAAAATTAAGGAAGCAGTCAAGAATATATACCATGTCAGAGTTTTCCCAAACAAGCGTTTGCATCCAATTTGATGAGGTAATAATGTCCCCTAATGGAAATTCAGTGAATCCGAGGATAACTCATATATCGGTATCTCAAGTTGTTGAGCACTTGGGGGAACTGCAGAAGTGGTGTGAGCCTTGTACCCCACACAGGACATAGAATTGTTAGTGATCCCAGAAGTAGCAAAACTTGCTGTAAGTGGTCAGAATCATGCTTCTTACATTTCTTGTCCTTGTATGCGTGCCCCAGCAGACCTGCATGCGTGCCCCAGCAGTCCTGCATGTGTGCCCCAGCAGTCCTGCATGCGTACTCCAGCCGTCCTGCATGTGTGTTCCAGGACTCCTGCATGTGTGCTCCAGAAGTCCTGCATGCGTGCCCCAGCAGTCCTGCATGCATGCCCCAGCAGTCCCTTCATGCATGCTCCAGCTGTCCTGCATGTGTGTACCAGGACTCCTGCATGTGTGTGTGCTCCAGCAGTCCTGTGTGAATGTTCCAGCGTGCAGCCAGAACACATTCTAAAAGTGTGTTCTCATGTTATATAAAATAATATACAGTCTGGCTTGGTATAAAAAGCCACTGATGTTCTTACATTTTGTTGGAATGTCATGTCTACCATTTGATATCTGCCACCCGTTCACCGTCTGCTGGGAACGATGAGCGATGGTCATGAACTTGGCTGAACAGAAGCATTTGTGTCCACAGTCTGTGATAATCCTCTGCTTCTTATATCAAATTATGAATATCTGAGAGCCACAGGTTCTTTTCTTCCAATGAGAAAGTCTTTTTCTCTTCATTTTTTGTGTTGCTTTAAGAAGAATTTCAGTGGCATTTTCCACAAAATTAAACTAATTAAAGATGAAGTACCATCAGAGATTATAGAGATACGAAGAGCCCCTGGCCAGCATCCTTTCCTACCTTGCCAAATGGAGATGTATTTACTGGTCTGTGACCTCGGGGATGGAAGCAGAGCTCTTGTTCTCAGTCAGCAGCGAGCAGAGAGTCTGGAGCAGCAGAAAAAGGGTCAGTTGGATAGGTCGTGCATCATACGGGGAGGCAGATGTTAGAACATATTGTAATGGGCTGTGCGCAGAACGTGAAGGTGGCTCGTGGCATAGAGCACCGGGAAGGGAGGGGCCGCGCAAAGTTCGGGTGGCATTTCCTAGTGCGACTCTTACAGAAGTTTATCTAGTTCCTTAAGGAATGGTTTCAATTATAAAAGTCAAAATGAGTTTTCTCCTAGCTGTTTGGGATTTATTAGTGTGTGATAAGATGAAGAACACAGCCCTTAAAGGGACTGCACCTCTGAGGCAGTAGTTTATCAGCTCCTCGCCTGCAGCCAGAGCGAAGAGATGGAGTGACAGCCTTTTGCCTGTAAGCGGTCCGATGGCTTGCGGAAGTCCAGAGGCATCTTTAGCAGGATGCCGTTTGCACGCCCACGCACCATCCACCCTTCCTCCGTGCTTCCCTATCCCACCCAGCTCTCACAGCTCCTAAAACTGAACAGAATAACAACATTTGGATATGTATTGCTAGCATTTAGTGAGGCAGCTTTATATAAATAATACAAGTTACGGCCTTTATTCGTGAATTCACAGGCATCAGTTTTTCTTATGTTCGAGATATGGTTTCGCCGGGCAGATCTATTTGCCGCAGCATGTTTGGTGCCAACACATCCAGGTTCAAAGAAACTTCTTAATATAAAACCACACTATAGGCAGATAGGACCTCTGCTGCATCTCAGCTTTTACAAGACATTGCCAGCCAGGTGTGGTGGGTTTTTTGTTTATTTGTTTGTTTTTTGTTTTTGGTGGTTTTCTTGTTTTGTTTTGTTTTAGGAGTGAGTCATGATAATATGTTTTCCTTTTTGAATCATAAGAAGCAAGCTTCTCCCTTCAGACATACAGAGCCGTGGCTCACCTGCTGATGAGGGAAGGTCATCTCCATTGAGGACTTGGTATCCTCTCTCTCCCTGATGGCTTGTCCTGCTAACAACCTGGCCTCCTGTCTGGTCCGTTCCCTTGCATGACCTGATGCTAAACTTTTACTCCAGCATCCCTAGTGACACCCTATCACCACAATGGCTTCATTCCTCCACTCCATGGAGAAGTCCCCTATACATCCTGAGCTTGCCATTTCAGTTGAATGTTTCTCCCATCTACCATTTTCCTTAGGAACTGTCTCACAGTTCAAAGATCCCTGTCCCCCATGTGTACATTCCGAGTTTCTCCTTAGAAACTAGGTCCTCTGATGATTACTGTATCATATGATATAGATTAGAAGGGATATTTTATTACTCTACGGCCACACTAATGATGTGGGAGGGTCTTCTGTTTGAGTTGATTTCATTGGTTAATAAAGAAACTGCCTGGCCCATTTAATTGGCCAGCCCTTAGGTGGGCAGAGTAGACAGAACAGAATGCTGGGAAGAGAAGTTAATAAATCGCCATGCCTTGCCTCTCTGGGGCAGATGCCATGCCTCTCCTCAGGGAGACAGACATGATGAAGCTCCGGCCCAAGATGGACTTACACTAGAATCTTCCCAGTAAGTCACCACTTCGTGGTGCTACACAGATTATTAGATATGTTTTAATCAAGATGTGAGTAAGAGGCTGGAACTAATGGGCCAGGCAGTGTTTAAATGAATGCAGTTTGTGTGTTATTTTGGGGCATAAGCTAGCCAGGCAGCCTGGAGCATGGCGGGATGAAAAGCAGGCCTGCCCGCAGCTCCTCACTACAGAATGGTGCCCAACATGGGGCTGGCCAATCAAATGGGCCAGGCAGTTTCTTTATTAACCAATGAAATCAACTTAAACAGAAGACCCTCCCACATCACACTATGTATGATTTTTCAATGATAGCCATGCCCTTCTCTGATACTAGACTCTTAGACCATTTCTCTAGCACATTTTACTCTTTAAATATAAAACTTTCTTTTAACTCAACGTGATAGCCCAATCTTTTCCAAAAGGAAAAGATTTCAATATGTAATTTTTCCATAGAAAACAAGAGAGGTAGCTATTAAGCTCATGGAAAGACAGTAAAGTCAGAGACGCAGTGCCAGGCAATGACCCCACATATCCAGTTTTGCTAGAATAATTATCCTTAGGAAGATAGGCAAGGATCTGGAGAGACGGCTCAGCCACTAAGAGTACTGGCTGCTCTTCCAGAGGATTTCAGTCCAGGCCCACAACTACTTGTATCTCCAGTTCCAGGATATTAAACTCCCACTTCTGGCCTTGAGGGAATGACACAGATATGACGCCTGTACATACATGCAGGCAATCACTAGTACATGTAAACAGAAAAAATAATACAGTTTTAAAAACACAGCAAATGCTAAGTCCCGATGAAGATGTAGTGTAACTGAAAAATCCAGACATTGAAAAAGGGCCACAAAGGCGCTCAGCCCCTGTGGAAAAGAAATGGCTTTCAAAGTAAACATGGACTTGTGTGACTCATGTTCATATGACTAAGCAAATCCACTGTTAGAAACTGGGTAGCCCAGAGTAATAAAAACACACAAAGGCTGGCACTGGAATGTCCATGGCAGGATTATTCATAACAGCCTAAAAATAGGAAACAAAACTCCAAGTGTCCGTCGAGTGGCTAAGTGAACAAACACGGTGTACTGTGATTTATCAAGCGGAAGAACCAGCTCAGCCGGACCAATGCTCATTGAGCGGGCAGAGGCGCCAAAGGCACAGTGCTAAGTGAAAGAAGCCAAACCTCTCTATCTTGTTTCTTTGGGGACTGCAGAAGTGGTTGACTCCACAGCCGGCCTAGCTCAAGGGATGTATTCTGCTGCATACAGAGTGATGTTCAGGGTTTATTTACATATCCTGATGCATCAGGGGAAGTGTAAACCAGTGGTGGATTTTTTTTGTGTGTATATGTGTGTGTGTGTGTGTGTGTGTGAGAGAGAGAGAGAGAGAGAGAGAGAGAGAGAGAGAGAGAGAGAGAGAGAGAGAGAGAGAGAGAGAGAAAGGAGAGAGAAAGAGGAGAGAGAGATGGAAGCCTTCTGACTTCACTGTGCTCACTAGGGGGCTGAGGAGGCTTGTAGATTGTCAGATGCCGGCTCTCTCAAGTCAGTCCCTGTCAGTAAGGTGTACAGTCATTCTGACCAGGAGCCTCCTGTCTTCTACAGAGAGTCTGAAAACAAGAAGAGAAGGGTCCAGGTAGCCTCACACCAGGGGATTGAACCTTGATTCTTGACTTGACTGGGTGGAGAGATGTCTAGGGGGTTAATAAACCATGTGTTGCTGCATCTAGGGATCATTTCCAGAGATAATAGATCATGGCCATACCAATGGATTAGTCCCTTGATAGGTGGCAGAATGACAGCCTTCTTGGGAAGTGGTGAAATAAAGAGGGGCCTACTCTGAAGAAATGGTTCCGGGTGGTGGCCATGGCAGGAGAACTCTCTCTGGCCCTGGACATCTACCTGTGTCTTCCCTCACTTCCTATTTCCTGTTCCCCTTTGTGTGTCCCCTGCTCTGATGCTCTCCCGTGTGTGAGCTGAGCAGTCATGCCCTAAACCTTCTGAAACCACAACTCACAGTAAATCCATCTCCCCTAGGTTGAGTATGTCAGACTTTATTTATTGTTTGTTTATTTTATCCTTAGTGACAATGAAGATAATTAACACAGGATATTTTAATATGGAGCGACAAGGACAGCAATTATCCCCAAATTAAAGCTCCCCACTGAAGGAGCTGCTCACATTCCTCCCTCCCTGACCCTGGACACTTCCATCCATCTTTGTTTGATAACTTAGCTCTTTCCAGCACTGTATGTGAGCGGCAGCACACAGCCTCTCCTCCACTTCCTCTGCTGTACTCCCTCGGCAAAGCCAAGCTCCTCAAGGTTCAGATGCGCCATCACCTGCTGAGTAATAACCCCTTCCTTAGCTTTCCCCCACTTTTTTAAAAGAACCATTTACCCTTGAGAAGATTTGGGGTCATTTCCACCCTGGGCTATTGAGTCCAACTCTGTTTACCATATGGTTTTAGATGTGTGATTTATTTTATAAAATCCCATTTTCAGGTATTTTTCCTAAACAACTGAGGACTTCCAAGTCACTCACTAACTTTGCTTTCTTTGCCAGGGAGTAGATACAGTTTCAACACTGGGACGGGCCATTTAATATTCTTACCATCAAAGTGCAAGCTTCCTGCTTCCTCCCACCTTTACCAACCATGTGGCGCTCTTTGAGTCTCATCTCAAGATTTATCTTTTAAATTATATAATGGGGGGCACATGTATAGGGGTGCCCTGATAGACCAGAAATAGTCCAAATCCCTACTTCTGGAGTTATGGTGAATGAGTCTCCTCCCATGGGTGCTAGGAATCAAACTCGGGTCCTCTCAAAAAGCAGTGAGCTCTCTTAATCGCTGAACTATTTCCCCACTTCTTAATTTAGGGGGGGGTTGATAGAGGATCCCCAATGTGTGGGATATTTGGTGCTTCTTGTGCTCTTGAATTTGCCAGGATGGGAGAGTAGAACATAGTTTATTAGCCAACCTGTAGGAACACATACATCATAAGCGGTTACCCACTCCGTGTGTGGCTCTGTACTGAAACTTTAGTCGATGCCGTTTTACACATAATGTACTTATTAAATAAGTTAATGCTGCCACTGCTAGGGGAAGTCCACGCTTAAATCCAAGCTGCTTTGATAATTTTCTGAGGACGCATGACAAACAATGATGCAGAAAGCACATTCATCCCCATCGAAACCTGCTGGCGTGTTTTGAAAGATTTTTCTCCAGTACATTAGTTTCTCTTTAAATTCTACATTTAAGTTACATTAAGAAGCAGAAATTAAGCCATAAAGATAACACTTCTGGAGGCTTGAAATTGCTTTCAGTTTTTGTTTCTGTTCACCATGTCGTTCCACATCCCTTCACTTTAGGGAAGGAAGAAAAGGAAAACTGAAAATTTCCCTTCTAGATCACATTTAAGTTAGTGGATCTCTCCAGGTTTCCTTTACACTGGGTACGAATCCATTCCGAAATGTGCATCACAGATGATACCATATGGAGATACTGTCATCTCTGTCCTGAGTATCTACCTTATAAACGTTACCATGTACAAGGTATGTGTGTGTGTGTATGAATGTGTCCATGAGTGTGCATATGTGTGTGCATTAATAGGTGTTTATGTGTGTGTGTGTGTCTGTCCATATGTCTTGACATCATTTAAAAAAATAAATAAAATTTTCCCTTTCTGTACACATATTTGACTTGGAAGACTGTGTCAGAAATACTATGTTTCTATGTTAGTTTTGAAATTTTAAGTCTGTATGTTTGCTTATTTTTGATTTTTTGACGAGTAGTAATTCATCTGGAGTGATGATTATGACTAATCACCGAGGCCCACGCAGGATGACAACTTTATCCTTGTACCTGCTTAACCCCTTAGGGAGAACAAAAGCAACATCTTTGCTCCCATCTGAATAAACAGGAAAATTTGAAAAATTCACTTATATTCACATTTAGCATACTTCTTTTATTCTCCTAAATACTAGTGTTTGGGGAAAATATCACTCAGAGAATAGGATTCTGCTTTGAAAGACCATTGTCAGGGGCTTGGGACATGGCTCAACACATCCTGCTCCTACCGAGCTCAGGAACTGTATTCTCAGCTCCCAAGTTAGGCAGCTTGCAGCCAGCTGTGGCTCAGTCCATCTCCAGGGACTCCGAAGTCCTCTTCCATGGCTGTGGTACTGCACTCACACGCACATGCCCTTCTGCAACCACATGCATGCACCAGAGTTAATAAAATAAATGTATAAAAGCACTTATAATATTCAGAAAAGCTCTTCAGTGGCTGTAGCAATCTTGGGCTCACCATTCATTTCACAGCCACAGCAGACTTCCTGAATGCCGTCTAGAGCCGCTAATCTTTACAGACGACATTTGAGAAGTCCACTCCCCACAAAGAAACATGCGTGTTTCCTGTGCGGTATGATGTTGAACATGGAGGAGACATGCATAGAGCGAAGAGAATGAAGGGAAGGTAGAGAGAAGGTGCTGAACAGTGCTTATATGACTTTGCCTTCACTCTGTCCCCTCCTCATCCATGCCCGGAGGAGAGGAACGCACTAGCTTGTGCTGCCTGGTCTTGGGAAATGACTAAATGCAGGGTCCTCACTATCTCCTTTACCTCCATCCAGACTGTCTAGATGCATAACAGCGTGACTAAAGATGTACAAGAGACTCATATTCGTTAAGAAGCAATGATGTCATTACACCTCTTGCCTTTGGGTCTATGCAACTTGCATTTGCTATTTTGAGGTGGCGGTAGAGACAAAGGCATAGGCCTTGCCTTCGTGGGGATCACTAGTCACTGAATAGGTATGAGACATCAAATCCTGATAGTTATTTTTGTCAGACCCGAGTGTTTCAAATCCAGATACTCCAGATGGCAACTAGACACCAGGCTGTAGCCAATGGGAGAAGCTGTGTTGTGAGCAATTTGGGGAAAATATGCTATTAGGGAGAAGTGGCAAGAAGTTCCTATCAAATGAGTATGATAATCCAGCTTAGAATTTAAATTGTTGTTATTTTGTCAGTGATGAGCACTAGCATGTCTGACGTGAACGTCCTCTTAAAAGGTTGTAAACACGTATTGTATATAACCATGGGAGAAAAACCAGGTTGTCCAAAGTGTCGAACACTCATCTTACCCAAAATACCAAGCTCATTAGCAGAGGTGAAACTATCTGTCTTTATCACCCTCACCAAGTTCTAATCTAGCACTGGATGCTAGAGCTTGGCCGGAAACTCAAAGGCCAATAAGTGGACCCGTCAACGTACCGCTTGACCCCACTTCTGTATACACAAGCCAGTAAGCGTAACAAAATGGTGATTAGGTTTGGCTGGCCAGGGTGGATACAGTTCAGCTGTTGTGTGGGATGGCCTTCGTCTTCTTCACACCTATTAAAGCACCCGGGAGGGGGGGGGGACCTGTGCTCAGGCCTAGCGTGTGTGAAACCCCAGGTTCCAGCAGGAATGCTCTAGGAAGAAAAGAAAGAAGAGGGAGAAGAGGAGAAAAAGGGGAAGTGGGTGGAGGGGGAAAGAAGATGACTGGAGGGGAGGGGGAGGAGGGAGAGCAGGGAGAAAGGGAGAGTAAAGGAAGATGAGAGGAGGGGAGAGAGTTTGCCCTTTGAGGAAATCCCTGTGAGACGGGCCCATCAGCATTTTGCTGTCACAGTGCAGGATTATGAGATAGCCTCTCTGTCTGGCTTGCCTTTTCAGAACGAACGTGTAATAAACTTTGTCTCACCATGATTACTATACACAAACATATGACAATTGTGTATTATATTTTAAAAAGAAAGACTTAGGTAAATTATGTTTTCTGCCCACTCTGCTATGACATGCATATTATTTTCTCTTGTTAATTTTGGCATTAGTGATGCCAGGTCGGCTTCTTAGGCTCAAAAGCATCACCTCTAAGTTTTAATGACCTCACAGCAGATCCTCCAGCCTTGTCTTTGCTCTGGTTAATCCTCACTCATGTTGTTCTCTGCCTTTCCCATGCCTGGATTTTCAGGACAAATTCTCTTGCCCGTATTTTACGAGCATCCACAGGAAGACTGAGCCGGTGATGCTTGCTTCTCGGGGTGTCCACTCGGTTGGTCACTGGCTTTGCTGTCTTTCTCTGTGCCTGCCATCCTTGGGGGGTCTCCTTCCAATAGGGGAGCACATTCCTGTCCTCCAACAGTTATTTAAACTATAGGGTTAGACTTAGCTGGTGACACCCAGCTCTGCATTTTTCTTTCTGGCGTTGCAGGTAAAATGAGGTATAGGATAGTAATTGTATTTCTGTGAAGACAGCTACGATCTTCTAAACATCAGAGACTGGGAGAGAGTAAGCTTCCTTGAGACGGTCAAGCTGGAGGCCTAATCTCAGTTCTCTCGCCTTGCTGGTTTAGCAGAACTAAACTAGTGTTTTAACTTGAACTTTACAGACACACTTCACTCTTTTTGTTTGTTTTGAATTTTTCTTTTTTCTTTTTTTTTTTTTTGAGACAGTTTCTCTGTGTAGTGCTAGCTGTCCTGGAACTCTCTGTGTAGACCAGGCTGATCTCAAACTCAGAGATCGCCTGCCTCTGCCTCCCGAGTGTTGGGATTGAAGGTGACCAGCAACCAACTGACCCAATCCACTCTTATCTTGAAACTAATGGTGGAAATTTTTAAAGCCCTTTTCAGGTTTCAGCCCACAGGTCATTAATAAAATTTAGGATTAAACTACTAACTTCTTAATTTCATTTCCCTCCTCTCCTCCTTGAAGCTCCAACAAGACAAGATTGTTAAGGAAACACTCATAAAATTGGTGATAGTCTGCCAGTTGATTATTTCCTTTATCTTTTTGGCATCCACAGGTCCCTGTTGTTTCGGGTTTTTTTTTTTTTTAAGTATGCCTTTGCCCCTCCACACAGCTCCAGATTCTGTCTTAGATTATCCCAAAGCTCCTACTTGTAATTCTTTCAGCTCCTTCAAGGGCCATTGTCTCTTCTACCAGACCTGTGGGGGAGGGGATTTGAATATTCCCTCCCGCTATAAGCCATCTGACTTTGGGCAACTTTTTCAATTTGAATTAAAAAGCATGTCTTTGGATATTTGAACCCTGATAAACCCCATTTCCTTTTGTAAAATGGTGAGAAAAAATGCTTGTAGAAAGTGGGGGAAGCGGGTGAGCTTTTTTTAATGTTGAGCATGTGACACCTTCAACTTCCAAATGCAATACAATGATTTCATCCTTTTACCTTTAAGTACAGGTCCTGTAATTTTGTTTTTATTTTTGAAAGCTGCAAATGTACCTATAATGACCAATAATCATTGACTCACCTTTTAGGAATATTTGATTAAGATCAAGTTATTTAAATGTCTAACACCATAGCGTGATAGATAGATAGATAGATAGACAGATAGATAGATAGATAGATAGACAGACAGACAGACAAAAAAGGATAATGATAAATCCTTTAAGGGACAACACTAAAGTTTAAATCACTGAGGTTTTAAAAACATTTTGGTGTTTACATACAGATGTCTAGATGTCCCATGTCACTTATATTAGTTGGTAAAATCTCATTTTTATTGCATACTGAAGCCAGAAATGTGTTTTCTTAACACATACTTCTAGTAGTAACAACTGATGTAATTCTTTTCAAGGACACAACAAGCAATGCTAAACAAAAGTTACAGAATATAGCATTGTTCTGGGGCTAGACTGAAAATGTGTGTGTTTTTCAAATTCACGGGTCTGTGTATTCTACTAGGCATGTGTGTAATTTGCTAAGCTGTGTCCTGAGGACACAGTTACACTATAAATAACCTCATAAACAGCTCAAAATGATGGCAGGAAAAAAATCAACTTTTCAAATCCTAGGAAATAACGGACAAGTTTTCATCACCATCGGGAGGAATATATCAATTATGAATTCAAAGAAATAACCATAAACTCTGAAGTCTTTAGCCACGAGGCAAATTATTATTTAACTCTTTATGTAACCTAAGACTTAGGGATGAAACCTTTTTCAGTGGTTGAAATCAGAAATATTATTATTCCAATATAAAATTGTGATGGTGATCAGTACTGACGATCGAAATACGGAGGGCCCTGCTTTCTCTCCATGCATCTTACTTTACTTGTAAATAAGCAGTAGCCTCTGTCACCAAGGCAAATTTTCTGCTGGCATTTGGGTCATAGGATGCAGAACTGCAGGTGATGCATGTGTATCTTTGTGGAATGCTGCAGTTGGCTTCCAGCATGTCATTTACAGTGGGGTCCTACTTAGCAGAATGTGTTGTGTTCCGGGAACAATTTTCTGCTTTGAAAATGTTCTTCCGGGAGGAATATCATGTGGTCTTTCTCTCTGGTGGCCTCCAATCCCATTGCATTCATTGCAGAAACACTGGATTGCATAGAAAAGGCTCTTTGGGTCTTAGACAAGGACAAAATAGGACACGGGGACATGTAGGACACATGCATGTTATCAAGGTGAAGTACTTTCTAATCCAGACTGTCAAATTTCTTAAAGATTACTACATGAAGTCTAAAGTTCGTCTCTGTGTTTGATGTCCATGTTTGAATGTGAAGCGTTTCTTGAGGTTGGATACTGCATCCTAAGATATCCTTATAAAGTGAAATGTCCTTTTAAACTTTTTATTATTTGTTGGAGCAGCTTTTCTTTTTTGTTAATAAGTATTAGTGTGTGCTCCATAGAGGCTTTTTTTTTTTTTTTTTTGAGATGTGTCTGTTTAGAGTATGAAGCGAATTAACTAGCAGGTATCCGGTTAATTTTTAACAGTGTAGGTAGAATGACCACATATCATCCTCCCAGAGTCCTCTCCTGCCTTCCTTATCAATATGTTTCCCAATTTCCGCAAAGTTAATTCTCAGAAGAAAAAAAATAGTTCCAGATGCCCAGTTCGATAAGTCAAAGAGCAAACCAATGTAGATAAGAGAGTTCCTCTAGATGTGAAGCTAGTTTCTTAGTGACACCCGGTGAAGAATTTAAGGGTGAATAGGCCTTAGCCAAATACTACCAAAGGCTTGCCTTCCTGGTCAGCCATAAGGCGTGAATGTATGGCTACTTCTGTCCTGTGCCCCTGAGCCTGCTATTGCCAAAAAGATTCTGTTGTCTGCCCTTGCTCTCCCGACAAGTCAAGTTGTAGAACGGTGACAGATTTTCATTCAGTATTTTGGGTGTAACCAGAAATAAACATAGGAAGCATGGTGCATCCGACTGTGTGCTTCTGAAGGGTGTTTGCGTTATGACTGACAGTCTCTCTCTGTCTTTTCTTCTGTAGCAGTTCTATGCTGCCCAGCTAGCCGCAATGCAGGTTTCTCCAGGAGGGAAGCTCCTAGGCCTACCCCAAGGCAACCTTGGTGCTGCCGTGTCTCCTACCAGCATTCACACAGACAAGAGCACAAACAGCCCACCACCCAAAAGCAAGGTACCCTCTTCAATAAGCTCATCTCTCTTTCCTTGGGCTTCTGTTCGCTCAGTGGTGTTTGTTGAAGGTCTCATAGATTCCAGCCACTGGGCTAAACTCAGGGTGTTCATGGAGGTAAGACTTTTAGAAGGGGCAACAGTTGTATGTGTAAATTTCCATTTCTAATAATTGACTTACTCACTCCACAAACGTACTGATAGTTATGAGAATCTGAAGTGTGCATCTTTGAACCAGTGAGTTTATAGCCTTAAAAGCAGATATCTATAAAGCAATCAAATAGCTGTCCTTTATAATCTAAAGACTAATCAATAATAAAGTCCAGAAAGCCATATATGGATAAAAGTACATTAGAATTTATTAGGAAGAGAGAGTGGCTTCGGCAAGAAATGCGAACGTTTGCCAAGGGATAAACAACTGAAATAGAAACTTAAGTATGAGGAGAATTGAGACATATGGAGTGTTTCTTAAAACCTATCAATAACTGTTATAATGCAGTATGGTAATGGCATAGCTGTAATTTTAGATATGTCACCCATCCACCAAGATTATCATGTAAAGACATGAAGATAATAATAGTGTTGGGAGACTATTTAAACACGGTTCTGGCTTCAGAGCTCTGGAGACATTTCCTTAGAACACAGGGGAAGGCTGGGGGAATTCAAGATGAATGCCTCTTAGAAAAGAGCAGAGAGCCTTGGGGGAAAAGTCTTTGTATGTGCAGACTTCACGTGTGTGCTGTTGTGTGAACACAATAAGCTAGCCAAAGAGTGATGGTTTCTGGGATTATTCACAAAAATAACTGCAAATATTTAACTTTATTACAAAATACAAACCAGAAAATTGACACCGCTAATAATTTTCCCACCAAACATCTTCCTTAATTGTCTAGCTTTGTGTGCGGCCCATCATATTACTATCCTCGACAGTGCTTTACATTAGAGTCCCCCTCTCAGGACTGTAGACTGTTTGATTCTGTTTTATGATTAGTGGATTTCCCCTTACTTCTGGGTGAAATCATTACTTTATCATTAGTATCTTCTCAACCCTTTTACTTAATACAAATAATGAAGAAGCATTAAATGCCAGACAGCCTCTTCCATCTTTGCTTCTGCTCGGTTCCCAGCCATTCATCCGTCTGTCCATCCCTCAGCAGGCTGGCTGGCGATCGCTACAAGAGTCTTCCCATAGGTAACAATGGCAAATGTCAAGGCCACTGAAAGCTTCTTTGTTGTGAATGGGAAAGGACTGAGCAAGCCAAGTGGTCTTATGTACTCATGAAACCCTATGGATTCAGCACCAAAGAGAACAGTGGTTTCAGCAGGGTTAAAATTCTTCTAGATCTTAGTTTTTTATGCCTCTATTCAGCTCACAAGAGTGAAAGAATAAAGTGTCTTTCAGTTACCACGAGTCACAGGAAATAAACATATACCCTACCGTTTATCTTTGAAGTGTAATTACTTTTTTTTTAAAAGTCAGCCTTCATGACTTATCTATCACATAAAGCTTTGTGGGTGCTTCTCTTCCCGCCCACACTTAGAGCACATATAAAAGATTTGACCGAGCTCTTCTAGTAGCAACAATTTAATAAAAATGTGTCCCTTGCCCAGTGTCCTCTAGCATGCTGCCTGTCACTACTTTGGTTGTCAGAAAGAATTCCAAAATATGCCTATGTTGATATAGTTCACAAAAAAAAAACCCAGGGAGTTAAGAAGAGCTGTGATACTAAGCCACATCATTTGAATGTAGCTCTCAAAATTGCCACTAGTAATACATAAACAGAACCCACTAGTTCTCCTCTAGCTTATAAATGATGTTTGCACATCGCATGATGGATATTGTGACTCCACAGAGCTAATGTATTCACTAGCATTCATTTATTAGCATATTTGTTTTAAGACAATCAGCTACCAGTATCTTGGGGATGTTTTCTGTGTGTTTGTGTTTTTCGTTGTTGCCAGTTTCTTTGCCTGTCTTCCTCTCACACAATAGTGTAAGGGCTTTGTGCATACCTGCTTGGCATAGATGGAATTGAAGGCTTGCATTTCAAGTCTATTTACTCTTTGGAGCAGTGGAGGTGCATGTCCAGTTTAAGGGGTGACAGATGAACAACGCTCCTACGGACAGCTGTCAAAAGTGAAGGGTGCATTCTGAGTTAAACCAGCTACCCTCCTCCTGGATGGACCATTGCCTCTGACTCCCAACTCCAGAGGACACAAGCAAAACTTATTTGCAATTTGCAAAAAGAAAAAAAAACAGGGAAGGGGGGATCAAAAGGAGGGGCTCCAAAAGACTGTAAAATTGTACAGCATGAGTCCTCTGATTCATGCTGTTTTCAATCTGCTGTGTGCCAGTTGGAGGCTCAGGGAGTGTGTGCGCGCGAGAGAAAGGATAATGCTGAGAAATGATAGAGAGGCTGCGACCTCCGAGCTCAGCCTGGAAATCCAAGACATTGATTTCACTTAGCATTCCTGCTGAGAGATCTGGCGGAGTTCAGTTGTAATAAAAGAACAAGATTCTCTTCTAATGGTAATGGCGTATGACAGACGTATCACTTTGTCTGTCCTCAGCACCAGAGAGAGCAGGATTGGAGAAAGGTCACCTGACCTGCCTGGGGTGTTGTACAAGTGCTACACTGAGCTTTGAACTGCTGCCTAGGAACATAATTATTTATAATATTAAATGATAAAGAAAGCTTTAGAGGACTCACAGTGCATGTCTGAAAGCTGCATGCAGGAACTGCATTTTGTAACAGAGAGAAAATTCTACATGAAGTCTGGTCCAAGTCCGCACTTGAGAGCCTGGCTTTCCTGTCCTTGATGTCACTGCTTAGGGACTGTCCTCATCAATGCCTGAAGTGGTATTGCTGGCCAATGTTGTAAAGTCTAATTAGTAACACGTCGAATGTGCGTGCGTGCGTGCGTGCGTGCGTGTGTGTGTGTGTGTGTGTGTGTGTGTGTGTGTACGTGTGTGCATCTGTGTATATGCACAATGTTGTAAAGTCTTGGCTTAACTAGTAACGTGTGTGTGCACAATGTTGCAAACTCTTGGCTTAATTAGTAACATATAGTGTGTTTATGTTTGTGTGCTTGCACACACACATGCATGTGTATGTGTCTGCACAATGTTGTAAAGTCTTGGCTCAATTAGTAACATGCCGTGTGTGTGTGTGTGTGTGTGTGTGTGTGTGTGTGTGTGTGTGTATTCAGTGGCTCATCCACTATCAAAGAGAATATAATGGTGAATTAAAACCCTGGGCAAATTCCAACATGTCCACAGCACTTTGGGTCTTTCTAAAAACTTGGACTCTTATCTTTTACCCAGGTTTTGAATTCTTTCCTGCAGCTCCCATGTGACAGCCGTCTCTTCCATGAACCAACAAAGGCAAATAGATTTATTGAGCTCCTCACCAATGTTCTGTGAGCTTACATTCAGCTCTATGGCTAAATGTTGGCGAATAACAAGGACTAAAACTATAAAATCTCCAACTTCTGTACTAGAGATTCTGCCTTCTAGTACAAAGGAATGCTTAGCATACAGTTGCATGATACTGGAATTTGAATCTTGCTGCAAATATGTTTGCATGCCTTAACAAATGTTTAAATTTGTTTCCAGGCTAGACTCAGCCACCAAGCAGACTGATACAGGATGTGTTCAGCATTTTACTTGTTAGTAGCTCACATTGCTAATTTAAATCCCTTTCTGTATAACCAGTAGAGTCTTTTGAGATCCCCGCCAGGCTCTTTATTATCCTTATCTTTATTGGTTGCGCTAACTCTCTAAACTTCAGATTTTAAGTGATTTTTTTTTTTCATTGTAAAAGTAGTCACCTCTTGGGGAAATGTGAGGGACAACTTGTACATGCTATTATTGAGGTCTCTCTGCGTTTGATGGAAAGGTGTGTATCTCCAGCGGCCACCCAAACCAGTTAGCTTTAGTAGCCGACAACAACAGAGAATTCCTGGGTGCTTTTCTTTTAACCTCACTGTGGCCCTCCGCCAGCCGCCCCAGTCCCCACAGCCAAGCCTTTGTCGATGGCAAGAACACACAGATTGTCCAAATCAGGATTTCTGTTGTTGTTGCTGCTGTTCTTTTCCAATCCTTTTCTGGCAGTGATGCCCCATTTGCTCAGCAGTCGCACCTGGGAGTCATGACAAGGGAAAGAAACGCTTGTGTGACAAAGCCAGAACGGCCCGGCCAGCTGACCAGATACAATCGGATCCTTGCTGCGGCAATATCCTTGTAAATACCGCTTCAGTTGCCGAAGCAAGAGCTGGAGCTTCGTGGATATCTGATCCACTCTCACAGAAATGAAGTCATCTTTTCCTACTTGGTGGCTGTGTGCGTGTGGGGGTCGTACCTGCGCTGCCAATGGCTTGTCTCAGACACTATCCTATTAATGGTGCCGATCACACACTTGGAGGCTACGAAGTAAACACTGCCCATACTGATCTTGAGGGATGAGTTTGTATAGCACCTTTCAGCCTGATATACATATTCCCAAGAGGATTTAGTGCTCAGCTCAGAGACATCTTGATTAAAGACCGGTTATGATACGTTTGGAAAATGACAGCATTTTTAGTGACTTGAGACAGGTATTTATAAAGCCAAGTGGGAGAAAAAGGAAAATAAGAACATGAACTGACAGCATCCGGTCCTAATCAAGTCTGACCAGCAATCCCATAAACTGTCACACTGAGTACTGTTTGATGCTGTTGCTTTATTTATTTGTTTTTGTTTGTGTGTGTGTACATGCTATGTTTTTGTTTGTTTACTTGCTTGCTTGTTTTTTTGGTTTTTTTTGTGGGTTTTGGTTTTTGAAACAGGGTCTCAAGTAACACAGGCTGGACACAAACTTGCTTTGTAGCCCAGACAAGCCTCGAGCTCCTGTTCCCCCACCAGCACCTCCAAGTGCAGGGATCACAAGCATGGACTGTCAAGCTCAACATGTTTTCTTTCTTTTACTAAAGTTTACTAGTTTTTACTGATAGGACAGAAGTATCCTTTAAATGTACAGCTCACCACCTTGGGAGATTTCATGAGTTTGAGGTGGACCAGGAAGAGCTAAGGCCACCAAAGGAGTCTTCCCAGGGTGACACATTCAAAGCCCACCACTCGGTGTCATGACCCTGGCCTTGACTGGCTTTCATGCCTCATACAGCCATGGGAATGGCTGAGGAGTAAGGGTTCTGCGAGTATTACTTGGAATATGTAGAGGACCTCAGAATATTTCCAAGAATGTGCTGTTCTGCTTAAACTCTCCTCCTGGATTTCCAGGTCCATCCGTATCTCAGAACCACATCATCCAAAACTCGATTGGGACCAGCGTTGGCCTTGGGCTGCTGGATCAGGGAGTCAGGCACTGTAAAGAGATGAGGGGCTGTAATTAATCACTGTATATCAGTGTCAAACAATGCCATGGCACCACCGTCGAATTGTGGGGCCTGGGACTTTTGAAGTTCCGATCTCTCCTCTGACTTCAGAACAGTAGTTCAGCTGGGCAGCAGTTTTACCCCCTCTCTGGGAAGCTGGGACCCTGCCCCGAGAGAAGCATGTGGTCTGCGGGAAAGTTGCTGCGCCCCCCACCTTCACTCTGTATTCCAGCGGATGTGACTGGATTGTCCTTTGAGTGTCTGAAATGTGTTGCGGGTGCATCACGCTTGCATGGTGCGTTCATCTCAGTTACCCCATAGAGCTGAGCTGTCACCGTGACCCTTATTATTAGCACTTCCTGGGTGGGACAGATTTATGATAGATAAAACATCATCACCCTGTGATTTTAAATAAAGCGGTTCTCTTTTTGCCGTCCCTTGCTACTGAACTGGAACATGTTAAATGAAATGTTATCATTTAACCCCTGGGAGGAGTCCTGCCCCTCCCTTTCCATCTGTGTTTAATCAGAGGGAATCTTCCCGCAGCTCAGTGCTTAACCATAGGCATTCTCAGCTCCAGGACCATAAATGTCCAAACAGGTCACCCGGCAATATATTCTCAGAACTAAGAAAAGGAATAGTAACCATGTTCGTGGTGGGAAAACAACACAAATTATAAAGCAAAGACAGATTCCTTACAACCTGTGTGTTAACTGTAAAGGGGAACCAACCCAGAGGGGCGATGCAATGCCCTTTACGTCCCCTGGCCTAGGCTCTGCTGGTATTCTGATTTTGTTTAGAATGCTTTGAGTCTCAAACACAGCATGGCGAGGTACACCAAATCTCTTTAATAACACAAACCACAGGAAAGAAAGGCAATTGAGTATGTGAAAAGTCCACTCAGCAGTATTTGGTCAATGATGGTAGTCCTGCCAATCTGGTTCTATCCAGAGGCGAGTCTTGACAGAAAAACAGCATGTTCAAAGCCATGGAATATAGGCAGGGTGGGATGGTGACACCTGCATCCGTCAGGGAAGGGCAGATGGAAGAGTGTAGAGGAGGAGACGGACAGAACAGCACAGCAGAGATGGCGGGTCTTTCCCCTGGTGGAGACAGTGCGCAGGGCGTGCTCGTTGGTCCTTCCTCTGGGGGACTCACACCTGGTCTCCACTTCTGAAAACCTACCTGCAGACAGCTGAAATGGTTCCACATCCTCCACAGTTGATGAGGCCCTCGTTAGACGCTGGCGATCGACCCCTTTCCATCCTGTTCAGACAGTGCAGGCAGCCACCGTTGCACTAGAGAAAGAAGTTCAGAATCTTCAGCGCTGATCTCTTTATCAGTCTGTGTACCTGCTGCTTAGACATCCCTTTTCACAGAACGGAAAAGCTTCAGTGGCCTTTCTGACACACGTGCACCTAGGCAGCACTTACGTCCTAAGCTGGCAGCCAACTAATATTGTTTGAGTTACTGGAAAAGAGTATACATGTCTATGCGTTTGTTAGATTTCTGACGTTCCTCTCAGAAGAACAAAGATTACTACTAGTGCTTTCAAATGTCACATAACAGAATGAAAATAAATTAATATGGTCATTAAATAGAGGGAGTCATGAGAGTCCAAACCACAGAAATAGAACTCCCTAAGTGTAAGGCAGACGGCAGCAGAACTGAGCCATCCAGAGGGCTTTGTTAGGAAACGTGACACTCTGCTCAGGAAGACCCAATGAAAGGAGGGAGAGAAGACGTCTCGTCCAGTACACTCACCCAGGCACGAGGCCTTTACACTTCTGCCTGGACTCCTGGGATGACAGGGAGCCCCTAACCCGTCCAGTAGAATTGCCTAATTCAGAGCAACTTCCATCACCACAAGGTCCTTTCTTCGGCAGAGCCTAGCCAGCTTTCTGGGATTTTATCTTTTCTGCTGTGTAAGACACAGCATGGTCATTCACAAGTGACATGGGAATCCAATCCAAACTGGATCAAGCTGGATGGAGCAAGAAGGAAAGGTCCTCACTCACATTAAGCAAACAGGCCATCTGGTTATCCTGACGTCTCAGTCGGGAGCCCTGACAAGACCACGAGACCCTGTGGAGTTGGTTGTTCCTCACCTCTGTTCTGTCACGCGTCTCCTCCCTCCTCAGTGCTCCTTAGCTCCTGGTGCGTGCTTGCATCAGCTGCCCATGGAGTCTTCTTCGCGTATCGGTGGATGCCTACGGTCGACCACACTTGACTCCAGGCTATAGCACCGCAGCTGCCAATAAAACCCCTTATTCTCTTAAGATATGGCAGTTTGGTGGTGAGGGGGGAAGCAGAACATAAGCCATTAAGCAAGTCAGCAGCTTCTTGTATCAAAGAAATAACAACGGTCAGGAGGAGGGTGTGGGGACAGAGGAGGAGACTCTTGAGAAGCTTGGTAGAGGGAATCACTTATCGGACTGGCACTAGGAGAAGGAAGAACTTGGCAGTGGAGGACAAAATGATATTCTGGGCATACTTCCTTCTTCGTTAATTTAATTGTTTTGGGAATTTCATACATTTGCAGTATATTTGTGTATTTATGTTGTTCCCAACACTCCCTCTCCCTCCCCCAGCCCATCCTATAATCCCCCACCCCTTTCAAAATCTTGAATACTTTAATTATCAATACACACACACACATACACACACACATACACACACATGTATATACAACTTTAATTGTCAGTACACACACACACACACACACACACACATACACATATATACACATGTACAAGTATGTGTAGAGTCCACTGAGGGCATTTAATGTTGCACCTATGTACATGTGTCTTGGGCTGACACTTGGGATTGGATAAGTTCTCAGGGGCAATGGTTTCCTGTGCGTCTTCACGTGGAGCGGGGTCTTGTGAGGCTTTCCCCTTTCACAGTAGGGGTGCTCATCCTCAATGGTGTTATCACAGTGCAAGTCTGGTTCAGGCAGCCATCTTGCTGAGGTTTCACAGGTGGGTGCAGCTCCCCTGTCGTGTCTGGAAGTCACCATATCACAGCAGATATCACAGTCCTCTGGCTCTTACTGTTCGTCTTCCTCCTCTCCCAGATGTTCCCTGAGCCTTCTGTCACAGTTCTCAGCAAAGCGCCATAATTATGTAGACACTGTTTGCCTTTCTTGGGGCAGTCATGGAAAACTTTGTGCCCGAGGCAAAACAACATTTTTTTTTTTTTTTTTTACATTTTAAGCTCCCAGGCCAATGAATTAATATTTGAATCATCTGTACAAGTCATCCTTAGGAACACTCTAGAATGTGAGCACTACTGACATCCATTGCCACTGGAGGGACAAGGCAATTTGATTTGACAAATATGCATTGATTGTCACATCCTTGTCCATTAGAGTCCTAGGAGCTGAAGATGCACAGTACAGTTGATCTCCACAGCTCAGGGACCATAGTACCAAGGTGACCAGGGGTACAGAGAGGTCATCGCCTGCAGCTTACAGACAGGAGCAGGTTTTAACCAGCCTGTAATAGTTCCTGTTTTTATTTTTTAGGATTGACTTACTTTGCCAACACTATTTTTGTTGCTAATATTTCCAATGAAAAATGCAGTCGATAGTATTATAACCACCTTTATGAGGCAACTTATAAGGTGTTCTTTAGTAGTGCTAGTTTGGTACCAGCATGAATATAGTATTGATTTCTACACAGTCAATATAAACAAACAAACAAAGACAAAAACAAACTTTTTGTTGCTCAGGAGCCAGGTGCCATGGTGAAGTTCTGGTAGTACTAGCACTTCCTTGAAGCATGAAAATTGCAAGTTCAAGGCCAGCTCAGCTGCAGGCTGAGACCCAGTCTAAACAACAATGGCTGGGGAATGCAGCTCACTGATTGGGTGATTAACTAGTTAGTAATGCAAGGCAAGAACCTGAATTCAATGTCAATGGAATAACTGTAATTGCTGTAAACTCATACTTACTAGAGTTTTGGGATACTTATGCATGGTGCTAGCCTGGAGAGATGACTCAGCAGTCAAGAGCATGCACTGCTCTTGCAGAGTACCTGAAATGATTCACATACAAAGTCAAAATCCACTTTCTGAGCATGCTTACTTCAGATAGATAGATAGATAGATAGACAGACAGACAGACAGACAGATAGTAGATAGAAGATGCTGTTGATGTAGACAGATGATATAGACAGATACATCAACATATATAGTATGTATGTTAATGACATTATATATGACATTTGAATGATGACATATATATGATTTTCATTTATATAAAACTTGATACCCTTAGTATGATTTCGACAACACCCATGATGTAAACAGACTTTTAGCTATCCCTTCAAAGATCATTGACTGGCTGAAGATACACCTTAGCAGTTGAGAGTACACACTATTCTTACATAGGACCGTATGCTGGTTCCCAGGACCCACCTCTGTGGCTTACAGCCACCTGTAACTCCAGGACTGGCGCTCTAAGACCCTCTTTTGGCTTCTGTGGCACATGTATACACGCGCACATAATACCCACGCACATGATTAATGAAAACGAAAACTTAAGAATAGTAGTTAGTGAAAACTATGCTTCTCCCTTAAATTACTGGGTCAGAAATGATTTTATGAATAATATCTCATTTTTGTCATTATGATGAGCTTGAAGTCTCCTAAACTGATTCTACTACTGTAGGAGAACATTTTCTTTCAGAATCCTCTGTGTGAGTCCTGAGTCGTGGCCTCACCCCCTTCTCCTTTCCCTCAGTTATAAAGTTATAATGTCATGAAGCCATGTAGTATGCAATGCCACTCAGTTACACACACGCACATACATACACACACATGCACATACATGCACACACACATGCACATACATGGACACACATGCACATACATGGACGGACACACACACATTGGGCTACTGAAATAGCTCGGCAGTTAAGGGCATTTACTGCTTTAGTTGAGGACCCAGGTTTGATTCCCAGCACCCACACGGTGGCTCATAGTCATCTGTAACTGCAGTTCCAGGGCTCCTGCCTCCTTAGGAACTGCACACACATGGTGTACAGACATACATGTAGGCACTCAAAGACAAATAAAGTAAATGAATCTTCAACCACACACATACTTAACAAAAACTTCTATAAAGGTTGTATAAAATATCTACAAAGAGAGTAACTTTATGGTCAGAAATTAATATGTTTAAATTAATTATTTAAGCAGTTACTTTCAGATGTCCTCAGTATTTATTTTATCTCACTGATATTTTACATATGAAGATACAGCCATGTCTGCTCTATCATAATATATTCCACAATGTGAATTCTTTTCAGAAATACTTGTTTTCTGTCCACTCCTGAACCTACAATGCGGAGGCAACATTAATTATACAAAGTTCATTTGAAAAGACAGAGTCTCACTATTTATCCCTGCTGTAGACCTGGCTAGCCTTAAACTCACAGAGACCCTCCCAACCACACCCCCAAGTGACGTACAGGGCCTCATTATAGAAACTGAGAATATCTTAATCTAGATAATATAGAGCCTGAAAACTCCCAACAATGAAGTTCTGGACCACTATATGCCATTTTTATTATTGCTAATACAAATGGAAGGACACAGTTATTCCTCTGTGTGTGTGTGTGCACGCGCGTGCACATATATGTATGTATACAGATCAGAAAATTTATGACTTGATAAGCATCAGGTGTGGATGAAAATGTCCCCAGTAACTGTGAGTGTGGAGTCTCCTCTGCATGGTCTGAGGAGTTTGATGGTTCGAAGCCCATCCTCGAGGGTTTCTAAATTCTGAGACCTGGACACACAACACCATGTGACCTAAATAATACCTCTAGGATTCAGAATTGGAAAACAATGCTTAAATTCTCCCTTTAATTAAGTATATATTTAATATTTTGTTTATCCTGAGTTAAAGTTTAACTCACTGAAATTTGAGCCCTGTACCTATTCTTTAAGAAGTTTGTTCTCCCTGGCTAGTAGCGCTGAAACTGCTGAGAGCCCAGTCTTCAGTTTGGAAAGTAACATGCCTATGCAAAAGGAGTGTTTCTAAATGTCCAGATAGCCAAGGGTTTTGCCGAGCCAGTATCACATACCTGAGGTTGACAGGCAAGAATTTGCCTTTCTTGCATGTAATCTAATTGGACCTTATTGGAATTACAGCACCTCCCTCGAGAGCCATAGGATGTAAAGGTACAATTTCCCTCACCCTCATCAGTTACTCTCCCAGGTCTGCACCCAGCAGCAGAAGCAGTGTTCTTACAACTTTGTTTTCCTGGAGGTAAAGATGAGATGTTTCTGTCTCTATCCAGACAACAATATAAAAATTAATTATTAAAGTTATATACTATCAAAATAATAAGAAAAATTGTGAACACTTAACTAGATACAAACTTACCATCCTTCCAGTTATTCGCTACTTGCAAGCATAGTTGATAGTATCATGTTCTCATAAAAACCACAAATTCTGTGGACGGCAGTTCTGATATATTGTGAAGTGTATTTGCTGGACACTTCCACTGGAGACCTGCCTTTAAACCCCCTTCGCAAGAACCAAGGGACCGAATGTTTTTCCTAGTCTATTTTATAATTTCTATTTTATAATTTGAGCTTTGATGCTGTACGGTTTTGATGGCTTTGTGGATATTTTATAAATAGGGGAAAAAGAAATTGGGGGCAGAAGTAGAATGGATGAAATGTTGCAGAAATAAAGTTTCTCTTGTATCTTATTTCCAGCAGCACAGAAATAGCAGGAGCAGAAACGCTGTTGGGCCATGGGCTTTAGAAAGCGTGGTGACAGCGACAAGGGTGTCCATAAACCGGTGCAGATTTGTGTTTTCTGTGCTTTGCTCTGGAAGCCTTTGGAGGATCAAAGTTTCATTTTAAGTCGGCAGGAGCCGGGTAGTGAGGTCAGTCCTGTGTGTATACAGGGCAAGACAAGAATTCTGGGTCAAACAGTGGAATGTTTTAGAGTCAGTTTTCCTATGGAACGTGCTACCACTTACCTAAAAAATGAGGGTTCCGATCCAGCTTCGAGAAAACAGCTGAATAATCATGTTGTTTTCCATCAGAATTAAAACATTGGCACCAAACTAGAATTCTGATCTGTAACATGCAGGAGAGTAAGCTAAGTACTTGGAATCACACCAATAAAGAGAGACCTTAGGGAAGGCTGGAGAGAGGGCTCAGTGTTTAAGAGCACTGGCTGTTCCTCCAGTAGACATGGGTTCAATTCCCAGTGCCACATGGCGGCTCTCAACCATCTGTAACTCTGCCAGGGATCCTGTACCTTCTACTGACCTCTACAGGCACGGTGCACACACATGGTACACAGACATTCTTGCAGGTAAAACACCCATACAAGTAAAATTAAAGTAAAATCTAAATTAAAAAAACCAAGTGAGTAGACAGAGAACTAACCCATAAAGAGGAAGCAGAGCCGCATCTGCTTTATCCATCCATTTAAGTGACTGGCCCTTGATGCGCTCAATAAATATTTACTGGAGTAAATGTTTGTGTTAAGGCAATCCAGTGATAACAAGAAGCGAACCGTTAGCTACCACTGTGTATGATTTGAGGTTTTACCATATCAGTCTTTAAAAAGTGATATCTACTAGTACAACCCGATTTAAGAGAAGATGTCAATACAAGGATTCTTTCTAAATCAGCCACATGGCTCTTGGCTATTCAAATGTGAACTTGCAGGCCTTTACATTACCATATTTTTTTCTAGAGATTGAGGGCATTGAGCATTTGATTAGACAAAGGGAAATATTAAAATGTTATAAGAATATGCTTTCAGAATGTTCCTGAATTCTCAATTCATAACCAAAGATCTATTCAAGGCACACAGTTAATAATGCAGGATTTGTTCTAAAAAAGATAGTGTCTAGAGCAGTGTTTCTCAACTTGTGGGTCGCAGCCCCTCTAGAGATGAACGACCCTTTCACAAGGGTCGCATATCAGATATCCTGCATATCAAATATTATATCACGATTTGTAACAGTAATAAAATTATAGTTATGAAGTAGCATTGGAGTGATTTTAGGGTTGAGGGTCACCATGCCTTGAGGACCTGTATTAAAGGGTCACAACATCAGGGAGGTTAAGAACCCTAGTGGGAAAGGAGGCATGGAATGCCTATTTAAAATAAACACGGTCAGTCTGTTCCAAGCAGGATACTTTGGCGTTTGTTTGAAAGAAGCAACATGTTTCTTCCCTGGTTTATATAGTTTTCAAAAACAGTGTGATGAAGTGTTTTTCATAGATGTAGCTTCAAGCATGGCTTTCAGGTGATATGCTATGATATGCTGGATACCAAGCAGAATAAAAGAAAGAGGAATAACCAAGTCTTTGTACAGTACAGTGGGAAACACACACAAAAACCCACAGCTAAAACACTGTGGGCGGAGTGCTGTTCCATAATAGCATGGACTTAAAGAAGAAAGCCTTGAAAAACAGGACGACAGAGAAGGGACTTGTGGAAGAGGCAACATTTTGAATTTTAGAGGACAACACGGCAGCCCGCAGAGAAGGTGTTGCCTCATGTGGATTGGGAAGAATAAAGCATGATTGGCAGTAATACTTTGGTAAAACTCTGTGACTGAATTTAGGAATAAAAACATAAAGATAGGATGTTGGAGGAGGGCAGCTTGTTTGTCCCAGCCTCCCAGAACCAAAATAATCACAGAGAAACTATATTATTTAAATCGCTCCTTGGCTCTAGCTTCTTATTGGCTAACTCTTATATATTAAGTTAACCCATCTCCCTTAATCTGTGTATCACCATAAGGTCAGGGCCTACCAGCAAAGTTTCAGCACATCTGTCTGTGGCGGCTCCATGGCTTCTCTACGACTCCGCCCTTCTTTCTCCCAGCATTCAGCTTAGTTTTCTCTGCCTAGCTAAGTTCTGTTCTCCAAAGCAGTTTCTTTACTCATTAATGGTGATCACAGCACACAGAGGGGACTCCCACATCAATAGAATGTGCAAAAGAGGTGCCTTTGTGCCTTCCCACAGCATTCTGGAAGCCAGAACCCCTCCTCAGTTCTCTACCTCGTCACGTCTTCCGTGCTCCAAGTGTGTCTCTTTCTCAGGCACCACATTCTTTTATTTTACTCATTTTCCCCATTCCTCCTCCGTAGAGTGATTCTGTCTTCTTCCTTCCACATTTCCCTCTACACCTGTGGAATGGCTACCCCAAACACCACTTCTATAAAAACTGAATTACCCCATCACGTGTGGCTGAGGCTTTCAACAGCAGCTCAGCTCTCGCAAAACGTCCCCATCCTTGCCACCTTCCTGTGATGCTAAGTCCTTTGACAGTAGGCTTTTGTAGTCCCGTGAAGCACCATACTCGCTCGCCTGCCCTCACTGCACTGCCTCTTTGTGACAAACGTAGCGAGTGATGAGAGCCCTGTGGCTTGGGCCAGTGCGGGAGCATTTCAAGAGAGCAGCTGCAAAATGTGGTTTGTCCAGAAAAAAAATAAATCCATATTCTTGAACTCTGGAGAAAGATTCTGTCCCAAAAAGATCACATAATCAAGAGGTAGGATTTGTCAGAATTTATCTTTCTAGTCTAGGTTTGGTACTCTGGATTTAGAGATGGATCGCTGTGGTTGGCACAGGGAGTGTATGTTGCAGAGTATGTGTGCCCGATTCACAAGCCCTTACTGTGACATGAGGGGAGCACTCATGCTTTGGTGCCCTTTGCCCTTTATTCTGATTTTGAAGTTGGTCTTGGGGAAATGTCTTGAGGTCAGGGAGATCATACAATTAAAACTCGATGGAGGGACTTGGCGTTGTCGCCCAGTACATAGACCATTTGCATGGCAGGCAGGAAGCCCTGGGTTTGGTCCCCAGCAGCTCATAAAAGGTACAGGGTGTACATGCCTGTTACCCCAGCACTCTGAGGTCAAGTCAAGAGGGATTGGAAATTCGGGATCTGGGGCTGGAGAGATGGCTCAGTGGTTAAGAGCATTGCCTGCTCTTCTAAAGATCCTGAGTTCAATTCCCAGCAACCACATGGTGTCTCACAACCATCTGTAATGGGGTCTGGTGCCCTCTTCTGGCCTGCAGGCATCCACACAGACAGAATATTGTATACATAATAAATAAATAAATATTTAAAAAAAAAAAGAAATTCGGGATCATCCTTGGCTACATTGTGAGTTTGAGGATACTACGGATTACATGCTGCTACGAAAGAATGACCCCAAAAGGATTTTGGTCGGATACATATTAATTTACTGACTTCCTGTTTTATACATTAGCTTCATTGACTTACCACAAATACATATTTAAATAAGTGCATACCCCATGAAGAATAACCAGGTGAATGGGCTTATTATGGGATTTACCAGTTTGGTTAAATTGTTTAAAGTCCAGGGTAATATAAAATTTTATCAGTTTGTTTTCCTGTTTTTTAATCTTTGAGACTCTCTGCTCTTGCATCAGACATGATCCTTTAAGATAACGATAAAAGCCATCCATTTAAAGATACATATATTTATGATATTTATGCAAATATAGCATTATGTAATCTACTAATATAATGTATTATGTATAACAGTGTAGATTTTTACATATTTAATATAATTTTAATACAGTTTTACACAGATACAACTTTATAGTATATATGCATATAACATACACTATGTAATAGTCCATATTCATAATACTTCTGTAAAAGAAAGTTGTTATGAGTGTGTGTATATATTACATCTTATTCTGTAGGAACCAATGGGACAGGTTCATCTTATGTGATAAGTTAGTAGATAAGAACACTGTTTAAAATACATAAGATTCAAAGGCAGAATCATTCATTATCTTTCCTGGATTCAATGTAAGTAGAAGAAAACAGGAAAAACTTTTTTGAGGCTGGAAGATTGGTTAATGAGTGAAAGTTTGCTGTGGGTACCAGCATGAGGACCAGTGTTCAGATCCTTTTCACATAAATATAACTCCAGCCCTGGGAGGACCCTGGGGTCTGCTAGACAGACAGCATCCTGAAATGGATGGACTCCAAGTCAGTGAGAGACCTCGTCTCAAAAGTAAGATAGAGAAATGATTAATAAACACACCTCAGTGTCCAACTGTGGTCCCATATGCAAATGCAGGCCCCCACAACACACACACACACATACACACACACACTTCTGTAATGATGTCATTGTGGCTGCTATATAAAATCTTTTATGCTTTTCTGACTAGGAAATATATTATTATCTTAATGGTATGTGCTGTGAAAAATTAAATATGATGCATTACAGCTAAGTTTCACCACACATTAATTATTTTAACTATTTCTTAAATGAATATCTGATAAATCAGTTTTGCCATGTCTCATGCCCCATGACATGCTTAAGCAAGACACTTGAGAATCGTTATTCTCTGAGAACAGTGTTACAAAGCCACAATTATTGCAAATAAAAGCAAAGCCTTATGTGACACCAATTCTCAGTATTCAGATCTCACCTTCAATAGCTTGAGAAGCAATATTTGTCTCCAGAGTATGTAATAAGAGCTGCCCTTAACTGGCATTCTGCGTAAGCAGCTGGCACTTCTTGGAATTCTTTAATAATAAGTGGTTTCTCCTGTCACTGCCGTGGAGGAGGAGGATGCCCGAATGACTCTGTTGAGGTTGTCAATATGATAAGGGCTTGGCACTCGTCAGTTCTAAGTCACTATCAAATGACCTGAGTATGCCCTGAACCCAGCCTGGAATGGACCCATACAACCTTTGGTTTAGCCAGTAAGGGGCTTAAAAGTCTGAACTACCCTCCAGGTCCTTGAACTGTGGCTCCTGTACTAATACCCTAGAGGATCCAGAATAGTGTAAATAGAAATAAAACTTGGTACAGTAATAATAGTAATGATAATAGTAATAATAATAATAATAATAATAATAATAATAATACCTGTGTGCCTGGAGATTTGGCTCAGTGAGTTTCTTGCAAAGGACCCCAGTTTGGCTACCAGCATCCCCACTGGGTGGTCCATAACATTCTGCAACTTCAGCTCCATGCAATGTGGTACCCTCTACTGACATTGCCACACACATATGTGCACACACACACACACATGCACACACACCCCATGGGGGGGGAGAGTGAGAGAGACACATACATACACATAATAAACTAAATAAAATTAAACTAAATATTAAAAAGGAAGCCCATTAAAATAATGGATGTGGGACTTTTATTATGTTTTTAAAGTATTTCTATATAAACTTTAGGTACGTAAATGTGTTTGAAAATTTAACCAACTTTGAATATTTCATAATTAATTAAGCATCTTCCAAGGGTCTATACCAGGTATACCCCTGTTACACAAATTGAGATTGTGTTCTCTTCCACATGGGATGTAACATTGTTTTTGCTGCTGTTACTGTTTTCCAAAGATTGATTAGCACATCTTTCCTCTTGGGATGGTTTGCTTCCTGGATGTTGACAGTTATGAGCTTTAAGACCAGAGGCTCCATGTGGGAAGTGGGCTGATGATAACAGGTTCTAACAGAAGTGAATAAGAGCACAGGAAGGGGCTTTGCAGCTTATAACACTGGTAGGGAAAAGGGCCAAGGCTCTGGAGACTGCGATCCACACAGTGGTACCAGATTCACCTGCAGTACTGGGAGGTCGCTCCATTTTGGCAGTGAGGAGAGAGAGTGCCTAGGAGCTACAAATCAGCAACTAAGCTAAACAGCTCTATAATGATTCAAACAGATGTAAAGGGTTATGAGTATTTTATATATAAAGCCCATTAAACACAGGCTTTATAACCTCAAAATACTTCCCCAAATAGTTACATAACACGGCTTTATCGATTTACTTCTCGGAAACCAGCTGTCTCTGTGACGAAATTGAATTAGAAAATTCTCCTAATTTCCTTTGAAGAAGGGAGAAATCGGTCAAAAGAGCACAGATTTATGTTTTTATCTACTTTCTAATATGCTGGTTGTAAAAGGAAGGGAAGAGAAAACAAAGTGGGAGAATAATTGCTTCTGATGAATGTATTGGGGGCAAGCGCGATTTTAAAACAGTTTAGTGTTCCTTGTTGGTCTTCTGTTTCTGTTGCTTTGTCGGTGGTCAGGGCTGGCTCAGGGCCACAGACATGAAGCTTCAGAACATGCAGCTATAATCCTGGTCCCCCTTGGAAAGGCATTTCTAATAGAAATTAATACAAATCCCTAAGAACATTTATGTAGGACTTAATGTTCCAACCACTTATGCATTTGGTTATATATATATATATATATATATATATATATATATATATATATATATATATATATATATATATACACATCCACATGTATATATGTGTGTGTGTGTGTGTGTGTGTGTGTGTATCCTTGTATTTTTAGAATCCTACAAGTGTGAGGATTCACACATGAGAAAAATGCATTTTGTATAAGTTCTAAAAGTGTAATAAACAATTGGATTTGGATCTAGGTTTTGGACAAATTAGTTATAAAGAATTCATTAGAAGTAATTCAAAACAATGAAATGTCGGTATTTTTGTTTTTTAAAGATCTTTTTATTCATGATGATATTTCTTTAACTATTAAAATTCCTCAGCAGTTCATGCTGTCTTAAAATGTTATGTCTTTTAATGTCTGGAGTACAAACCTCTGTTCTCCCTTGATGCATCACTGTGTTGGGTATAGTAAAAGACAGAGGTGGCACATTTAAAGAATCAATTCCCATGTGAAGATTAAAAATCTGTACCAAGGTACCTGGTACAAAAGCCCCTTAGCTGAAGCCCCTGAGCACTGAGCCAGAGACCTCAAACCTTCTCCTTTCTGGGGACAAGAGAAGGGGAAAAGGCGCTGAAGCCTGAGATTGCTGAGATGCAAGAGGTCACTTGAAGACCCTGAAATGTTAGAAGGATAGGTTTTACAGTTTGTATAACTGGCATTCTGTAGTCCCCAAAGTGCCATTTGCTCAGTGTGTATTATAAACATGGAACAATTCTTAGCTCTAAATCCTCTTGAAACACCTCAGTAGAACAGAGAAAACAGACTTTATCAGGAGTTGCTCATTGTTGATCTCAGCTATTAACAGTTCATACTATTTCCTCTCCTCCTTTTCTGTCTGTAGTATTTGTGAGCATAATAGAGTTGACATGCTGTTATATAACCTCAGGGAGGAATGTCTTCTAAATGGTAGGGATACTTGGATCACCCATGAGGAGAACTTTAAGAGAAACGATTTCTGAAAAAAAAAATGATGTCTGATGCCTTTATTTCAACTCTATAAATCAGAACAGTGATGTAACACAATGCAGATTCCCTGGTGTGTGTGTGTGTGTGTGTGTGTGTGTGTGTGTGTGTGTGTGTGTGCGTGCGTTCCATCTTTCCCCGGGGTTCTCTGCCTTACACAATTTGATTCTCATGAAAGTCTCCCAAACTACAGCACATCAGTTAACTGTCATAACTGCCACTAAGCATTAAGCAGCCAGTCACAGTGGCTCGCCAGACACTGGAGCCTGTTGCCCCTGAGGACCCACACATGCGTGTATGTGAGCCCTGAATGCGAGGCCTTCATGGAATTGACTGGAGTTTTGTGAAGTTGCTGGTATATAATTATGCTTCCCCCCCCTCCGTTGTTACCTAATGATAGCGATCTGCTTATAACTAAATGTCCCTAAGGTCTAGCAAAATTACCTAAACCAGAAGAGACTATTAATAACATCTGAAAAGGAATTGTTGAGACTTCTGAGCTCATTTCAGATATTACATTTTGCTTTGTTTCAAGATCATAGTTCATCAACATTTAAATCAGTTTTCATTATAGTTGTTTCTCTGAACGGTAAACTGTCCATCCTCTAATATGATCATTTTTAGCTCTGAGTTCAGTGGGTCAGCCTGCTCCTCATTTGATGATCTTTAGACTGTGTGCCTGCCTGTTTGGTAAGAGTTTCTCTGTAGAGTCAGGAGTGACGACACTTTGTACGTGTAGGCAGAGTTACAGAAGCTAATGTCCCTGGTGCGGAGGTGGAATAGAGCTGATCACTGGCTCTGCAATGTCTTAGAGTTGGTTTTTGTAAACCTGTGATGCTCTATGAACTCCAGTGAGCGTGTATGTGTGTGGGAATCCGGTCCTTCTTTGACAGTGTGGACAGGCCATGCTTCATTTCTTCCCATGAGCCTCCCTGTGCAGTGGTCAAGCAACCATCACAGAGCTTTCTGGCCATCACTTTAAGGAATGGCCATGGGTTGCCAAGAACACATTACAGGTTTATTAAATGATGATCAAGTCTCTTAATTCCTTTAAAACACTTTTTAAATCTTTTGGGGATTTGCATGTAGAGGCTAATAGGAGAAACTGACATGACTATTAACATCAATTGTTGCTGCTCTGTTTCCTTTAGCCTCTTGGTTGAAGTATAATTAATCACTTTAGAAGATGACACACATCTCCCAGATATAACCACCAACTGAGGCCAAAGGGGCCATCACTTGTAAGGCAAAACCGAGTATGAAACACCACCCACATTTGTTGAAGAAGGCTATTAGTTGGTTCCCGGCTGCTCAGCAGCCCAGACCCGAAATAATCACACAGAAACTGTATTAATGAAATCACTGATTGGCCCATTAGCTCTAGCTTCTTATTGGCTAACTCTTACATCTTAATTTAACCCATTTCTAGTAATCTGTGTATCGCCACATGGCTGTGGCTTAAGGGCTAAAGTTCTGGTGTCTGTCTCCAGCAGGAGCTACATGGCTTCTCCCTGACTCCACCTCCTTTCTCCCAGCATTCACTTTAGTTTTTCCCACCTACCTAAGTTCTGCCCTGCTATAGGTCCAACGCAGTTTCTTTATTTATTAATGCTATTCACAGCATACAGAGGGAAATCCCACACCACACATTTCATTGCCTCATGGTCTAAGTGATCCAGCAGATATTATTGGGAAGTCCCACACCACACCTTTCATTGCCTCGTGGTCTAGGTGATCCAGCAGATATTATTGGCTACAGTCTGCTTCTCTTCTCGCCTCACACAGGAAAATGTGCAGACTTTCTGTGAGAGACTTCTCATCTGTGGTTGTAGGGAAAGGGAAATTCTCAGCTGACATTTTTGGAAGTAAATTATTGAAATTATGTTTTGTTCAGTGCTTTTCTAGAACATTTTAGAAGAGGAGAGGTTATACTGAGAGAAATTCAAAGTATCAAAGTTCAAATAAAGTGTAAAAGGAAAGGATTAGAATATTAAAAGAGAAGGAAAATATAAGCAAATAGGTCTAAAAATTGTACCTAAAACTGAGGGCGTTTTCTGCAAATGACACTGGGTGTCCTTATTCCAGCTCAGTTGGCCTCCCATGGAGCTTTAGTTCTGAATTAGGGGTGAAAGCCTCCTCCAGGGAGATGTATTCGATTGCTGAAACTCAGACAGGGGTGTTACAAAGCTAGAGACCAAGGACAGTGACAAACATCCTACAGAAGACAGTAACCCAAACCAAAGAACTGCCAACCAAAATAGTTCTACAGATGAACACGATCAAGCGATGTGTCTAGTTTATCACAGTAGGAAGATGGCAGCTGCAAGGTCTTTATTTTACCTAGTATCTTTCTGACATTATACTCTACACTGTGGGTGTGTCTGTGGTTTCGTGTGTGTGTGTGTGTGTGTGTGCATGCAAGTGTGGAAGTTAGACACTGGATATCCACATCAATCACTTTCCATCCTATTTTTTGAGAATGAGTCTTTCAGTGAACCTGGAAGTTCATAGTTTCAATTTGACTAACCAGCCCGCAAGCCCCAGAGATCCTCCTGCCTCCATCTCCCCAGCCCAGGGGCTCTGGATGAGCGTGGATGCTGAGGATCAAGACTCAGTTCCTTATGCTTTTACAGCAAGCACTTTGCCCACTGAGCCATCGTCCCAGACCCGTACTCTTGCTGTGTCTATCACACCCTTCTCTTTATGTAGGAAAATTCTGTCCATTATAGAATCCAGCTTTAGGAGGACCATGGGAAGGTAGAAAACAGAAGCCAAATGAGAAAGGAGTGCATTGGGGCTGAGGTAAAGGATTCAGAGTTTGTGTGTCCTACAGCCACATCTAAGGGCATCCTTGCCATGGTTAAAGCAAGCCTACCCCAAACATCTGGGACTCTGCGCGCAGTTTTTTTTTTTTTTTTTTGATTTTTTGAGACAGGGTTTCTCTGTGGCTTTGGAGCCTGTCCTGGAACTAGCTCTTGTAGACCAGGCTGGCCTCGAACTCACAGAGATCCGCCTGCCTCTGCCTCCCGAGTGCTGGGATTAAAGGCGTGCGCCACCAACGCCCGGCTTCTCTGCATGCAGTTTTAATGTAAAAATTTACTCCTGAGAAGGGGTTTCCATCCTGAGTGATTCATAAGGTAGTTGAGTTGATATGATTCATGAATTTTTAGTGTCCATGTATAATAACCATTGATTAATGGAGGACATACTGCTCAAATAATTATGGATGGATTGATGGTGGCCCATTTTTTAAGAAATATTTTTCATGTGTATGAATATTCATATGTCCACTGAAGTCAAAAAAGGATGTCCCCTGCAACTGAAAGTTAGAAGTTGTCATGAACTGCCATTTGGATTCTAGGAATTAAACCCAGGTCCTCTACAAGAGCAGCCAGTGCTCTTAACCTTTGAGCCATCTCTCCACTCTGATGTTAGATTATGACTATGTTTATATAATCTTAACAATTTCCAGTCAATCAATATAAAATGACAAGGGCCTGATTTCCAATAAGTAATATAGATAAAAATTTAAGGAAGTGGGAATTTGAGGCCACCATGACATGGCCACACTGGATCCACGTTCGCCATTGACAAGTAGAGAGGCCAAAGAAGAACTTGAGTTCTAAAACCCTAATTACTTTTCCAGTTGAAATGTTGCTCCTTCCTCCCAGTACGGATCTAGTTCTGTGAGGTAAAAGACAAGGAAGAAGATAAGACCAGTAAGCAGCGTAGGGAACTGGGACCCAGTCTTGTAGCTCTAAAATTTGTCGGAAAGAAGTAGGAGACTGAAGAGCAGAGAAAAGGAAGTGGCCAAGTGGCTTCTGAAGGAAGCCTTCCTCTTTCTTGGATGAAGTAGTGATGTAAAATCACATTTGATTTTTCTTAGTCATTTGATGTTTTCAAAGCATGAAAATCCTAGGTGCTGTTTGATTTTTGTCAAGTTGACACAAGCTGGGATCAACGGGAAGAGGGACCCTCACCAAGTCTGGCAGGGGCGGGGGGGGGGGGCATTTTCTTGGACACTGATTGCAGCGGAAGGGTCCAGCCAAGAGTGGGTGGTGCCACCCCTGGGCAGGCAACTTGGTGTGTGTAAGAAAACAGGCTGAGCAAGCCATGGAGAGCAAGCCATTAAGCAGTGCTCCTCCATGGCTCCTGCTTTGGTTCCTGCCTCCAGGATTCGGCTTTGAATTCCTGCCGATTTCCCTCGGTGATGGACTGTGACCCGGGAAGTGAAATAAACTCCTTTCCTTCCCATGTTGGTTTCCATTATTGTTCTATTACAGCAACAGAAAACAAAACTAAGACAGCATACAACTGTGCAAAGGAGCATGTTCTCAAAGATAGGTTTACCGGAAGCTATAATCTGAAATATATTTTAATTTTGTTGTCTTATGGTATTTGCATAGAATGGTCCTGGGGTTCCCGATGATGGTTCTGCCAGCTGATCTGCAGCTGTAGATTCGGGCTGCATTCTTTGCTTCATCTAATCCATTTCTTTACCTTCTTGTAGGATTGGCTAACTAGGATAATGAGTAATCAATGCCTCCATGCCTCTGCTCCTCAGGCCCTAGCTGTTAAATGAGATTGTACCTCTCATATGAGCCTAAGTAGCTTCTGCTGAATGCAGCACGGCTGTGTTAGATGTTTGCTTGATTTTACTTGTTTCATATTCTCAGGCAAAGAAAATAATCCAGTAGCTTATTAAAAGTCCTCTTTGGCAGTAGGTTCCTAAAATTTCTCTCTGGAGATTCAGAATCTTATCTCTATATCATTCTTGTACCAGGTAGGACGTTTAGGTTGTTGTGATTTAAAACACTCAGATCAAAATCAACTTAGGGGAATGAAGGGTTTTTTTTTTTTTTTTTTTTTTTTTTTTGGTTACATTTCCAGGTTACAGTTCATCAGGGAAGGAACCCAAGCATAAATGTAAAGAAGAGACCATGGATAAATGCTGCTTGCTGGCTTACTTGCAGGCTCATGCGTTGCTAGCTTTTTTATATATCCCGGGTCCAATCGCCTAGGGAATGGTGCCACCTACAGTGGGCTAAGTTTCTGTATCAATGAACAATCGAGAGACTCCCCCACAGACATGCCACACATGGGCCAATTGTATAAAGAAAATTACTCAACTTCTTTTAGAATATGTCAAGTTGACAATTGATGTTACTAGGAGAGAGAGAGACCTTAATTTCTCAACAAATAGTCTAAATATCATATCAACATTATGAAATATTTTATGTGATACAACATAGACAATAGAGAATCACCAAAAGTTACTAAATTTAGTCAACTGGCCTGCATAACTTTTGCCAGAATATGAAATATCAGGCATGTGTATGACTTCACTCTCTTGAATTTACATGAGCTTTTGTGTGATTATGTCACATAAATATAAAGTGAGGTCAGAGTTCCAGCATATACAAGAAGTTTGGCTCTTAAACTTTAGGATAAAAGTGAGTGTGTATGTTAAGAAAGCGTGACATCACAAAGCTTTCACTAGGTTTTACTAGAATTATCTGAGCCTCATGCAATAAATTATTCGTTACTTGATAGTATCATTGGTGATAGACAGGGCATGGTGGCACACATCTCTGATCCCAACACTTGAGAGGGAGAGGCAAGAGGATCAGGACAACAAACAAACAAACAAATCATTGTGGTATCGAAGATCAGACAAGCGATTTGGAGTATCTATAATGAGATCTGCGAATGTAAATAACTCTTCCAGGAGTTGAAATGTGTTTGCTTCAGCTTACATGGCTGTTTATATTTAAATGTTCATAAAACATTCATCATTTGGAACTATTCAAAAAGTAAATAAAATCCTGGGGACTATCACTTTATGTATAAAAGAAATAATTACAAAGTCACAAGGATTGTAAAAGTTTCACTGTGGCAACCTCATCCGACTGTCGGCTGAGAGGCACAGAGGAAAGCACTCTCCTCCCTGCTTGATGGTGGACTGGGGAGAAACGTTTCCCTGACCTTGGAATTTACCTAGAGTCTTTTATATGTGAATTATTGGTTTATATCATAAGAATAGAGGTTGACCATGCTAAGCAGTTCAATTAATTGTTTTTTTTTCTAAATAAGATACTACAAGTGAAACACAAGATAGATAATGTTGTGCCTTCCATGATTATGGCCAAACCCATAACTCTGAGAATGCACACAACAAACAAAGAGGTCAAGCCCATCTTCCAGTTAAGTGTTGCAGAATTTTCATTTAGTCAAATAAACAATAATGAATAGAAAAATTGGAGTGTTCTGCAAGTTTCCTGTTATTCACGAGTAACGGGCCTTGCTTTGTGATCTCAGCAGCAGTAAATTATTAAAATGGACCAAATTGTGAGATATAATATAACGAAAGAAAATTATTACGCAGTTCCCAGCATCCAGGATCATACATGTGAGTTCCCATTAAATATACCAATAGTCTGTCACACGGTGGAGGAGAGTCTAAAGGGCAAATTTGAATGACATTTCTATCAAATTGGAACTGTCAACCCGTCACATGTCCTTGGGGCCCTGCACTTTCTGCCTTTCAGACATGTGCCCTGCCTTGAAGGACACACCGAGAGATCCAGTGCATCTTCAGCCTCCATAAGCAACCGAGCCGCCCATCAGCATGCACCTGTAAAGCTCAGACATGTGGCATTTCACCGTGTCATGGTCCCCCGTGCCCTCCAGTTCCTCAGTCCTGCCATCCCTCCTCCAGGTCCACACCCACCCTCTCCTGTCTGTGTGCTCCCAATCTCCCACTCCGGATGTGGGGATGCACCTGCCTTATCCTCCCATCAGCTTACTACACCTATACCGTCAGGGGCAGTCACTGCCTTTAACTTCCCAAAGCTTTCCCAAGAACATTCTACAAGGGTTGTTGGTCCTCTCCTCGGGATGCCACTGAAGCCCCGGCTTTCACACAGAGGGCAGACGCAAGTGCACCATGGGGTAGGGAGAGGAGCATGTGGGACATTTACAGCTACACAGTAAGTAGCCTTAATAATCTACCAGGCTGTCAGGATCCTAGGCCTAACTGATGGAGAAGGTACAGATTCTTATCCCAGAACTCCTCACTCTGCCCCCTGCACCAGGCCAATCTTTGTAGCGCTGGGTTTTTATGCACACAACTGTTTCTAATTTTATTAGTATATATCCCTGAAGAGTGAAGCGGCGGGGCTGTGTCCCGCCACCCGGCCGCCGGCTAGCTTTACACCCGAAATAATTACACGGAAACTGTATTCTTTTAAAACACTGCCTGGCCCATAGTTTCAGCCTCTTATTGGCTAATTCTCATATCTTGCTTTAACCCATATTTAGTAATTTATATAGCACCACGAGGTGTGGCTTACCAGGAGAGATCTTAACCTGCGTCCATCTCGGAGAGGAGCAGCATGGAGACTCACTATGGAGACTGCCTGAAGCATCTCCCCAACTCTACTTCCTTGTTCCCACAATTCTGTTCTGTCTACTCCACCTACCTAATTTTCTGTCTCTTAAAGGGCCAAGGCAGTTTTCTTTATTAATTAACCAATGAAAGAAACATAGACAGATAACTCTCCTCCATCATTTCCCAACCAAACTTCAAAGAATGTAGTCATACTACACATTTTAAATTGCCTACCCTTCCATTGAGGAAGTTTTTTGAAACCTAATATAACGTTTTTTAAACTGCCTCTTTTATAAATCAATAGCTGCCAACCTTTCGAGTACAATAGAATTACTGGAAAATACTCATTCAAGCACATGTTGTTGGACCCCACATCCAAGTATCTGTAACAGTTGGCCCTGCGGCCAGTTCTCAGGCTCCACAGGCAGTGCTGGCCTGTGGACTGCCCTTCAGAACCGCTCATCGTGGAACGGACACACACATGACTTCAGGGTTTCTGCCAACTGAGCTTCTGACTGAACAGCTCAATCGAGAGTTCCACATTAAGTAGAAGACCTTTGTACCTTTTGAGGTGTAAAAATAATTTTATCCAAGTCATACACACTATCAGTGAGGGAACTATCTTTTATTGCTACTTACCAAGAGTTTATTAATGAATAGAAATTCATATAATAGCCATTAACTTACTATATTTCTCTGATGGCACCAGATGGCCATTTTGAATTACCTCATTGGTTTAAACAAAAATTACAACAAAATGTGCTTTTCTTTGCAGTGCAAATCAGATCTAAAGAAAGTGGTTATAAGAATCCTTTTATCTAGTTTGTCCTCTGGTTTCTTAAATGCGCAGAATCTATAACTTTATCATAAGACCCCTTCAACATACAAGCTTGCACAACACGCTTTCTTGTCTTGTGTTATTGTGATTTTCCCTATAAAGCGATTAGTTTTAGTAGCTTGTATATACATATATGTGTGCATATATATGTATGTATGTGTGTATGTATGTATATGTAATATACATGGTCAAATTCTACTGTCCCTGAAAATCTAAAAGTTCCAGTTATAGCTATATGTGAAGCTTTTGCCTTTAGTTTATTTTTTAAGAGGTATAAATGGCTAATTGTAGTGAGAAATGCTTCCAGAATTTGCTCATATATAAGCATACATGTATATTTGCATGTATAATTATGTATGCATATAGTGAATAGTTAAATTTTTGAGATTAGCATATGCCTACCTGCTCTCTATTTACCCTTTTTGATTAAAGGTATTTTCATTTCAAATAAAGTTTCTGCTTATATATTTCACATATACTCTTAGCTCATGAAATAATATTTAAAAGGAATTAAACATTTATTCTATAGTAAAATTTCAGCAGTCCTGAATCTGATATAAACAACTGTTAGAATATTCTAATTTTAGAACAAAGGAATAAAATAATTTGTAATGATGAGCAAGCAATCCATTGTTGCCTTTTCTGATTCTCATAATGCAATAGAAACAGCAGAACTGTATCCAGAAATGCTATCGGAGCTAGTAGAGAAGGGTATAAAATTGAGCTACACTCTTCAAGCATAAAATAATTAATGTCACTAACTGTACCAAACTGGTCTCATACAGATGTTCATGTCAAGGGATATTTTGAGCATTCTTCTGGATTTTATGTTATGAATGTGGTGATGTTTGTTTGGGTGTTTAAGTAATAGAGAATTATAATGTTAATCACGTTTATTTTCATTTGTAGATAAAAATTTAAAATTATTTCTGTGAAACATGGGGGAATAATTATTTTCTTAGAAAACTGTATTATTAGTTTTTTTTTCCAATTGAGAGAGCAGTTCTATTCAAAGCCACACACACAGAGATGGTTCAGGTGCTGCATCTACACCAGAGATCTAAAAACAAAAACAAAACAGAAAAAGCTGACCAGCAGCATAATCTTCTATGAACTGTGTATAAATGTGTCTCAATGAAAGGGCATGTTGCCAGAGAATAGCTTCCTAAGAGCAGTTCGCCCAGGCTACATCACGCGAGAGCTTTCTGTGGGCAGTAGCGAGTACGTGCACTTGCTGCTGCACACCAGGGCTCCGTAACGTGCCGTTATGTCAGCAGCAAACCAAACACTGCAATGGTGAGGGTAAATGTTGAGATCCCGGATGGGAAACGGCAGGCTGTGGGGTGGTTTGTCTCGATGTCTCTGCTTAGCCTTTCCTCGTCACAGCTCATGTTCTAATGATCCTTGCAGGATGAAGTGGCCCAGCCACTGAACCTATCAGCTAAACCCAAGACCTCTGATGGCAAATCACCCACATCACCCACCTCTCCCCACATGCCAGCTCTGAGAATAAACAGTGGGGCGGGCCCCCTCAAAGCCTCTGCCCCAGCAGCGTTAGCTAGTCCTTCAGCGAGAGTTAGCACAATAGGTAAGTTCTCTTTCTCTTGTTCTTGTTGACTGTCCATTTATGGCAACTGAATGAAATCATCTAAGATGGCGTGTCACACGTAGGCTGTGTACGGCGTGAGCAAATGAGGGAGATGTAATTTGAGTTACTACCATCAGATCTGTTTAAACATGCATATGGAATTTCTGCTCAAATTTCTACGCCCCTGACAAGCTAAAAGTACTAGTTATTGTTATGTGTGAAACTTCGCCTTTTAGTTTATTTTTCTGAAAGAGGCATAAATGTCTAATTGTAGTGAAATGTGGATCCAGGATTTTGCTCCCGAGTTTCTTTCCTTTTCTCTCACTGAGATATTTTTTCCCTATTGTTGTGATGTGTAAAATGTATAAAGAGGGATCCATTTTATTCGGGTCAACTGTCAACCACAGAATATGAAATTTGTTCTCTTCCACTCTGACTGAAAACTCCAAGTGCACACAAACAGGACTGTGAAGAGCAGCACCTTTGGTTTGCCTGTAACTACAGTTTCTGATGAGTTAACCAACACTATTATTATTTTTATTTTTCACGCATGAGTTAAAACACACTCAATTCAGCACATATTCCTTGATACAGTCACTCCTTCTCTCTGATTAGGAAGCCTCCAGCACAGATTAGCCCCGGTGTAGAACACGATTACTTTGGGAGGTGTTAGACTCTAGTTCATAAATGCTGAAGGCTACTCCAGAGCACAGCTGTATAACTGTAGTCAAAGAGATGAGTGTTAGATGCCTGGGAAGGACCAAGATCGGCTAAGTGACAAACAGCGCTGCTCAAACTAACCTTTGAAGAGCTGATGTATTCATAGGCATTCTAGGCTGTAAGAAAAGAAGAGAAGCTCAGGAAAATAAGTGTCTATGAAATGCAGGAACTTGCCTAGAAAGCTGAATAACATGGCAGAAAGTGGCGAGAGAGAAAATGGGAATAGTGGCTGGGATGCAATGGAACACTCTCATTTGTGATTTTGACTTTCCCTTCCCAGAGCGATGTGATCGGAACTTTAAGTATTGATGAATGAACGACAGTGTCTAGTGAAAGCGCTGTTGTCATGTGTGGTAGTCGTGTGTTCCGTGAGGCCATGAAAGGAGGTCTGACAAAGCCATCTCGACAGAGTGCAGATGGAGGAGCAGGAGTTTCAATTAGCATGAACAAGAAGAAAGCAGGGCAGAATTGGAAGGAAGACATAAAACTGAAACTTATGTTTATGTGCTGACTTCCAAAAGCAAGGAAGCATTTATTTACACGTGCTCAGGAGGAAACAGTGAAACTATTTGATATGCCAAAGCTAGAGAGATTATTACTTGCCTAGAGCATTTCACCAGAAACCAGTGTGTAAGAACCATAGAGGATACCAACTGGATTAGCTAACAGTTGTAGAAAAACCAACCCCAAGCCTGCCCTTCACTGTATACTTGCTCAGCTTATAAGGGGAAACTCAGCTAATTATTGCTGCCTTAGGATATTTCAAACGATTGTAAGCGAAGATGCTGGCCAGAGCATCAGACCCCTTTGGTCCACACTGGAGGCAGACAACTCATTTGCCTCGCTGGTAGCTGGAAACCTCCATTCTTAATCATGGAAACCCTCCCCGTAGCTGCTTATAACAACATGGCAGGATAACTTCCCAGGGAGATCAGAAAGCCGGGGTGCTTGTGGCCTGTTCACCAAATCCATACCAAATCTCTTTTACTGAAACCCCACCCTACAAAAAGGGAATTAGTCTCCAACTTCTGACGGGAAAAACTTCAAAAATTATTTGAGTGTATTTTAATTCTACCACACATTTTTCTAGGTAGAAAACTTCTAGAAAAGACTGTTCAAAAGTAATAAAGAATAAATGCCATGTATATAAGTAGTATGGAATAGTTTTCAGTCAGTGCAGTAACTATCAGAAGCACAAGGAAGTCACACTGGAGAAAAAAAGCCTATATATGTAAACATTGTGGGAAAACCATCAGTTAGTAATTAAAGCTCCTGGTAAAAGCATGAAAAATCTCACACAGAAAAGAAATCCTATTTATGCAAGATGTTTGGGGTAGTTTTCATTTCTTCCAGTCAACTTTGAGCTCATAAAAGAACTTACATGGCAGGGAAACAGTTTCACATGGAGGTTATTTGGTGGTGGCTCATTCTACAGAGGAACTGAGGAACACAAAGCAGAAAGACCTTGGGCTTTAGCTGGTGTTCACAGATAGGTAGACTCTGAAAACCAAGGGGAGTGATTCCACCAGATTCCCCACTGCAGCAGTTTGGAGAAGGGGACAGTCCAGTGAAGGGTACCATTCAGTTGGCAAGGTGGACTTGCCTTGTAAATGTGGGGTTGAGAAGTAACTGGCTGAGCTGAGTAGAAACAGGGTTTAAAATGGAGATGGCTAGGTAGGTAGGTAGGTAGGAGGCAAACAGGCAGGCAGGCAGATAGATAGATAGAAAGATAGATAGATAGATAGATAGATAGATAGATAGATAGATAGATAGATAGATAGATAGATAGATGATGGACAGACAGACAGACAGATAGACAGACAGACAAATATTCCTCTCTGAAGAAGAGGAGGAGAAAGCAGAGAGATGCATAGCCCTCAGAGTGAGGCGGTAGTGTTTATAGCAGAGAGGACTGCTGGAAGGACCGGCCTGAGGAAAAGGAGAAGCTAGGTCTTTGGTCTGAGACAGAAGGAAATAGAAAATTCGTCCAGATTCAGAGAAATTAAAAACTAGACATAGAAAAAAAAACATATTTTCAAATTTTTTAATTTAATTTTTACAAACCACAACTCCAGATGATTTGTTAGTAAGAATTCAGCGTGGGGCAGGGCCATTCCGACGAGAACAGTGGAAACTGAAGGCTGGAACCTGCACGCACACCTCACCACTGTGGCCCGTCTGCTCAGTCCTAGAGGACAGAAGACTAGGTTTACTTCTGTGTGCGGAGCATGTAAGAAAATATTTGACTTGGCAAAAGGGTTCTCTTCCTTTAAAAAATGGAGTTCATAAATAACACAGTGTTGACATCTGGCTGACTTTAAAATATGACTCAAACTCTGCTTTCTAATAGAATTATTATACACATACATATATATATAAATTTATAGATAAACATATATAACCATATATGCATGTGTGTAGATAGTTTTACTTCAGCATCCCCAAAGATTAAGTCTAACCAAGTATTTTATAAAGGCGAGGGTGTATTTAAAGATACTTATCCTATGGATTTCTCTGTTACTGTAAGAAAACATCTTCTTCTCCCACCCTGTAGAGGCCTCTCTCTGTATCTACAGCCCTCATATTTTCCAAGGGTTTGAGGCCACTACAATTTACTTTTCTCTTTTCAACAAATGTAGATGTTGAAAGCTGAAACTATAATGAGAAATAATGTAGTTGGATAAAAGCCGGGAGGATTAATGGTGTTGTAAAGGTCACCCTGAAAGAAAAATTAATGTGGTAGGCCATTAATAAACCATAGAAAACTGGGTACCAAAAGATAACTTTGAGTTATCCTTAATGACACTCAGCTTTTTGCTCCATATCTATTAGCTACACATACAGAAAGTGACTTTTTGAGGCTGGTGGCCACTATGCTCTAATGAGTATGTTCTATAAGAACGCTCTTGATTGGCAGACACGTGTTCACAGAAAACAGCGCTTCAGCACAAACAGCCCAAGAGAACACTGGATCATTTGAGACTCTGGGCAGACGTCAATGTGTCTGCACAGGCCCTTTCTGCCCATGTTTGACTACGTTTATCTACATAAACATTCTTCCAAGTATTATTTTATCCATTTCCTCATTGTGTCTGTTCTAAAAATGTAGGCCCTTAGCTAGAGCAGACACGCAAGCTATGTGGTCCAGTATTCCTACATTGTAGGGAACTGAGGGAGGTAGCTGCCTGCGCAGGCATCCAGAGTAAATTCCTTGGGGACATAAACAGTCATATGGCTCTAATGTCATTTGTGTTTTAGTGACAGGAAGCCAATCCTGGATCTCCCAGATGCAGAGCCTGTGCTTCATGACTGGGGATCACTCCGAGGCCCCCTTATTTTATTTTAATAAAATATATGTGTGGTAACTGTCTTAGTCAGGGCTTCCGTTGCTGTGAGGAGACACTGTGAGCACAGCCATCGTACAAGGAAAACACGTCACGGGGGGGAGGGGCTTGCTCACAGTTCAGAGGTTATCACCACGGAGAGAAGCACGGCTGCGTACAGGCAGAAATGGTGCTAGAGGAGCTAAGAGACCTACATCTCTACTCACAGGCAACAGGAAGTGGTCTGTCTCACTGGGTGTGGCTTGAGCATATATGAGACCCCAAAGTCCACCTCCACAGCGACACACTTCCTCCAACAAGGCCACACCTCCTAAAAGTGCCAGTCCCTGGGGGAGGGGGGGCATCTTGTTTCAAACCACCACAGTAACCTAGCAATTAATTTGTCTGTACTTACCTCCTTAGGGAGCCCAGCAGTTTGTCTGTCCTTACCTCCATAGGGCAGCAGCTGAGGTCCCTGACTGGAAATTCTTTCTGGCTGCATGTTACCTCTCTGGCTAGATAAGTTGTCTTACTGGCTTATCTTTCCTCTCGCCCATAAAAGTGAATGTTAAATACCTTCTGTGTGGGCCAATGCATGGCTGAGCACGTAAGGGTGCTGATTGCTAAGCCTGACACCTGAGTTCAAATTCTAGGATGTACATGATGGAATGAGAGACCTGACTTACACAAATTGTCATCTGACCTCTACACACACACACACACACACACACGAAAGAAAGAAAGAAAGAAAGAAAGAAAGAAAGAAAGAAAGAAAGAAAGAAAGAAAGAGAAAGAAAGGGAAAAAAGAAAGAAAACAAAGGAAGGGAAAGAGAAAAAGAAGAGGAAATAAGAAAGAAAAAGAAAGAGAAAAAGAAGAAAAGAAGATACCTAAAACATATTTACAAAACAAATTTTCAAACCGTGGGAAGCAGCAGAAGCAGCATGTACCGGGGCTTATGAGCTCGGATAACTTGGTTTCATGTTAGAACACGATACTCTCACCTTAAAAACCCTCACAGGCCATGAAAACTCAAACCACTTAGGTTGTCCTTGATAGGCACAGACTGACCTAATCAATGTAAAAGGAATTATGTTCAAGAGCATTGATTGCATTATCAACATAGCCCAGGCTGGCCTCAGACCTTGGACCACCACCTTCCAGCCTCCCTCCTATGTCCTGGGATTACAGCCATGACACGCTATGCCTGGATACGACTTTACATTTTTAATGAGGAAAAACACGACACAAAGCATTCGCTGAGACAAACCGCTCACTGAGATCAGCCACTAAGTGGGAATATTGTAATTCGCAGAAAGCCGCTGCTTCACCAGGGAGTGAACAGTGTCACTCTGCCACATGTGGAAATAATTCACATCTGCACGGCACGTCATAGTTTACACACTGTTGTCATGTGTATGATTTAATTCTGACTGCCTCAGATGCAGAAATGCGTGCTGTTGGTTCGGGTGCTGGTATTCAATAACTGCACACAAGGACGGAAAACTTTGTTGAAAAATCATGAGAAACTCCAGCTTCAGAACTAGAATGTTTTGAAGGATCATTGAGATGGTTCAGTGGGTAACAAGGATTTCCCTATGAGCCCAGAGACCTGAGCTGAAGGCCTGGGACCCACATGGTGAAAGGGGAGAAATGACTACCATAGGTTAACTTCATATCCCACCCATGTGCCGTGAGAGTCAAACATGTATGTGTGTATAGACAGTCACATATACATATACACACACACTAAACAAACTTCATCTGAGTAAATCAAAATGTTTACTTACTTACTATATATAGTAAGAAAGAATTTGCCTTGTCTTGGTATCACCCGCTAGCTCCGTGAACTTTTGACAGTTCTGTGCCATGCAGTGAAGCTTCCCATTGAAGTGAACTTGGAATCACGTAAAGGCAGGCAGTCACAGAAATATGTGCACATTCCTTCAAAACGGAACAAAAAGTCACACTAAAAATACATGCACTTGGGGGTGGAGGGATGGCACAGTGGTTAAGAGCATTTGCTGCTCTTGCAGAGGACCAGATTCCTGTTCCTAGCACCCACGTCAGAGGACACACGCAAGCCTGTAAGTGCAGCTCCAGGGAAGCCAACGCCCTCTTCCGTCCTCTGAGGACATGTGCTCATGTACGTGCACATGACCAGGCACACATGTGCACACACACACATACACACATGTGCATGCATGCGCACACACAGACACACAGAGAGACTCAGAGAGAGAGACAGAGACAGAGAGAGAGAGAGACAGAGAGAGAGAGAGAGAGAGACAGAGAGAGAGAGAGAGAGAGGAGAGAGAAAAGTAGAGGAGAATATTCTGAAATGCCCTGAGTCAGTCATGAACTGACAAGCCAAGATGACATGTCAGGAAAGCACAGACCTGGGTGACAAGGAACGCATTCACGAGGCATCAAAGGAGTAGATAAGAAGGCTGCACATGACTTGCCCGGAGCATGTCTGGTCTATGTCAGAGAGGTCCTCACAGACAGAATAATGCCTGAATAAATTCCCATACACAGCAGAGAGGGAGAGAACTCAGCAAATGAGGGACTTATGAGACAGGAACCAGGAAAGTCTTGGGACTGGGTGACCTCCCTTTGAAACTCCTGTAGGAACTACCGAGAGACAGACACAGGGAGCATGGAACAGTCAAATATCTGACAACCGAAGAAGCTTTTAGGCCCCGTTAAAGCTCTTGTCACTTACCGCAGAATGATGATTTGGGGGAGACATTAAAGGCTTTGGAATGTTATCGTGTGTCCAGGCACGGCTGAAGGCTGGCATTATCACTGGGAGAGTCTCAAGGCACAGACCCATAGCCAAGGCTGGGAAGACAGTTACTTCAGTATGACCTACAGTTACAAGCCGTGACAGATCATCAGGTCATGGAATGCTGCTTTAAGCACAAGGATACCATGAGATGGGTTTTTAAACAGAGGCTTTTACATCCAAATAGTTCGTCTGGAAGCAGAGTAAAGGCAGACTGGGAACAGAACTACGAAGATAACAAAACAGTAAAGACAGGATTAGCCTAACTGAAAGACGGGGTGACTTCAGCAAAAACAAGGACCATGGGGTGGGGGAAGCAAATGTAAGAGCTGAGGAATGAGTGGCCAACAATGAGACTTGACTGTCTGTTATCCAAGTAAGGGAAAGAATCTAATCTTAGATAGCATCCAAGTGACAGGGTAGGCAACTGGAAAGTTTGTGGGATACAGGAAGGACAGCCTGGGGCAGGAGGGGATAATGAGTTCTGGGATACACAGACTGCCTTTTGGGCCTCATAGGGCACGCAGGTAGAGGAGCCTAGTGGGAAGATACCTGAGCACTAACTAGGGTATGCAGCTGACAATAGTTGCTTGTATTTGTTTTTCTATATGTACGTGTATATGGATACGGGATAAGAATAGAGATGGTGGGTTGGGGAATTAGTTCCTGACTTGTAGGCATGAAGAGCGTATTCAGTCCCTGGAGCCCACTTAACCAGCTTAGCCTTGCACCGTGCTACACTGGAAGACCAGGTCTCAAACTTTAAGGTAGATGATCCCTGAAGTTGAGTTCTGGCTTTCACATGCATGTTCACCTAGGCATATTCATGTACACATACACAAAGAAACACACACACTTACACACCAGACAGAGAGAGACAGAGACAGAGACAAAGACAGAAAGACAGGCAGAGAAGCGGGGAGAGAGAGGGTGACAGACAGAGACAGAAGGGAGGGGGGAAATTTTCATAGTATTTTTAGCAGTACAGGTAAAACACCAAGGCATGTGAAAAAATTCAAACAAATGGGAGTTAAAGTTTTAGACTCAACTTTGTTTTGCATTAGTTATCTCATTCAAAATAGTAACTAGAAGTCATGCTGTCTGTAGCCTTCCAACTTTTCCCCCTGGAGTTTGTTAAACTACTTACTATACATACGTAGATCCTGGCTATAGATGTAATTGCTGCCTAAGTTTGTAGACAAAGAAGAAACAAAAAACAATAAACAAAACAAACAACAACCCAAAGCAGATGACCACTTATCAAATGGCCGTTTTGGGTGTGTCGTTTTGATCTCTTAGCAGACAGGCTTGCATTTAATTGAACTTCTGTTAACTTGTTTAGTACTAGGGATCAAACCCAGGGCCCTGTGCGCCAGGCAAGCCCTCTTCTCCTGAATAATAGTCCACGCCCACACACGGATGTCCGTGCCAACCCTGAAATGCCATACCTTCACAGTTTTCACTATCATGACCACCGCAAGAGTGCCAAGCTGATTCAGAGAGGCCACATGGAAAAGTGGTTATGGGGGTGTAGTGCCTCCTCACGGGCCACGTGCCCGCCCCTCCCTCCCCCGCGCGCGGCTCCACTTAGCCTCTCATCAGCGCTGTGTCTGTTTCACAGCTGAGAACAATGGAAGGCAGGGAGAAGGTTTCAGTTTGTCAACTATCACACCTCCCATACATAGAAACCCAGCTCCATCGGAATCCAGTCTGCTGATTCCACTTCCTTCGCCAGGCCTTTTTGTAAACAGACTGACGGTGAACGCTGTCACGGGACAGTTGTTACGTCGGCAGACTGCCTTTACTCAGCCGATCTTGACACCGTTTGCTAATGTTGTATCATCTCATTTAAACAGTGAAGCAGTTGAGAGGAAAGTAAGACAACTTGAGGGGTTGCTGCATGACCAAGCTAAGGATTTTAGGTCACAATTGGTTTCCTTAGTGACTGGGAAGCTGAACCAAAATTTAAGGAGCAGCTGAAGACACTTTCTGAGGCAAAAGTATGGAGGCGAAGAGGAAATGGCGGCAGGATGAGGAGCACACATTCCGACTGTGTGAAGTGAGGAGAGTCCACACTGTCAGGGTGTCCAGGAGGGCCAATCTGCAGCCAAGGGGAAGTACTTTGAAATCCAGCAACTCAGAGAACATGGGAAGCAGCTGAGACGTGCTAGTTCCAGGCAGCCAGTGAGGAGAGAACGGAAGAGGGTCATGCAGTAGCCTCGGAAAGCTGGGTTTTGGAAGGGAGAAAGCCTAAAGAATGAAGTTTGAGGAGAAACTTTACTTGCTTATTTGAAGGGAGGAGATAACCTCACATGCTTTGAGCTGGGTTAGGAGAAAGATGGTTTAAAAATAAGAAACTTAAATGGGGAGCAAGAAAAATCTAGAACTTGAGTCTAGGGCATCTCTGATGACTAGAAAGAAGGCTACCATTTTCAATGAAACAGGGATGGAAATGTAGCTAGAAGGATAGGAGGGGCGTGAGGGCAAAAAGCTTGGCATCATAGCCAACCATTCTTTCTAGAGTCTGAGATAAGGACATGGGTTGATATGGGGAGCCAGCAGGGGAAGAAAGACATTAGCTGGATGTGATAAGATGAAATCACATAGACCCAGTGAACACAGCCATGCTGTGGTTGAACTCTGTAAATGGCTTTAAGATTTAGCGGAGCAGATACCAATTTTAGAACCTAACACAGCATTACCACGGAAACACAAGGGTCTCTAAACGCAATGTTTATTTTAGAGCCAGCACCTATTTGAGCCTGAACCCATGCTCCGCAGAGTCAAAGTGGCCTCTGTCACAGACAGTTCTCAGTTAATCACCTCCATCATCCCTTACATCCCCCTTGAATCCGTATTAACTGTTTTCCTACACAGTCCTATCTTGGCCGTCTGTAAAAAGCTGAAAGAACTCATGGTTTTATTCAACACCATGTGCTAAACCGTCTCAAATATATTTGTGTTCTGGAGAAGCTAAACAGACCATAGAGAGACTAAATAGAGTATAAAAGACACACATTGCCAGGTTGAGCAGAGACAGGGGTCAGGGGCCAGGACAAGCAGGCTGGTCCTCTCAGGATCTGCCTAAACAAACACGCCCAAGCTTATCACAGAAGGGCTGGATTCCCACCCAGAGTTACAGAATACATTGGGGAATAACATACTGAGAGGGCTCTTCAGGATGCCGAGGGCCGTGGCACAATAAACAGGTCCATCCTCGGCAACAGATAATCACTTTATATAGTCCTCGGATTACACAGTTGTTCCCAGTTCAGACTGAGTATTTGAAGCAGCGTTTCATTGTTTGGATCAATACCAGTGATTTCTGAAAAGCAAAGTTATCACTCTCAAGATCCCCGCTTGGCATGACCTCATCTGAAACACACAAGGACCTGAGAAGATGCTGGGCCCAGGACTTGTCTGTGATGAGGAAAGCCAGAGACCACTGAGGAGCCATCCTCCCTCTGCCGAACTCCCATCCGTCTCTCGGTAGAATTTTTGAGCAGCAAGGAACTATTTGATGTGTTTTGGCAATCAGCGGGTCAGACAGAAGAGCTAAGCAATGAGGGTGTGTGTAATCTGACATGATTAGACAAGGCTCTTTAGTACCAGAACATTCATAATGACACAAAGAAAGAGTATTAATAACACTTTCGTAGCACGGCAGCTAGCCATTTTATATTTCCTTTCTTTAATCTTAGTGTTTTTCAACAAATCGTGGGATTTAATAGCGTGTTTTGGCAGATTAGAGGATTTATGGCCCAGATGTTTTTTGTTCTAAAAATGGATTAGGGTGTAAAGTTTGCTGGAATTCGTGGAACATGTTGAGGCAAGCCGGTCATTTTCTGTGTGATTAGTGCCTGCCTTCTGTCTCATACTCCTCCATCTGTCACAGCTCGCCAATGGATCTGCTTAGATTTAGCCTCATGTCACAAACAAGTCCCTTTTCTGGGCAATTTCATATTACACATCCATCCCATGCCATTTTATGCCCCAGTTAAAAGATAGAGAGAGAGCAACAGAATAATAGCCATCCTTTAAATATTTGCAAATGCGCTGTTTTTCCCCTCTCAGTGCTCTACCCTAAAATAATGCAACTCTGCATAGGAATGAGAAGCAAATAAATAAAGGGCAACAGTTGAGTTGAAATCAGTTTAGAATCCCTTAGTTTCCTTTCTCACTATCCTTCAAAACTATTTCCGCGGGCTCTCTCTAAGCCTAAAGTGGGGAGTTTCAGATTGCAGCTGCTCACTTGACTGTCACTTAGAGTGAGTTCAGAAAGACTAGAGTTAGCAGTACCCACGATGTCTTACCAGTTGCAGGCTCCCAGTGACATTCTGTGCTTGAAGTCTAGGCTCATGGTTCTTAGAAATTTAGATGCACAGCAAACCACTGCCACTTGTGGTTCATCTCCACAGCAAGTGAATTTACGAGCGGTGGAGGGGGTGGTGTTTCTTCCGGTCAGCTAATAAAGATTTATTCTATCTGTCTGTTGCAGACCTGATGGGTACTAGCCACAAACTCTGACCTGACTCTTCCGATATCTGAGAGACTTGGTAGTCATGGTGATTCCCAGGGCAGAGATCTATGGTAGAATGCACATGACCTCTGCATGGGGGTAAAATAAAGCCATATATTCAAGCTTTGGAAGACTCAATGCTTCATGGTGAAGAGCATGTACTATTCTTGCAGAGGACCCCAGTTTGGTTCCCAGTAGCCATGTTAAGTGGTTCATAGACATGTGTGACTCCAGCTGCGGGGAGTCTGAGAATCTCTTCTGGCCTCTGTGGACACTGCACTCACATAAATATGCACACATACAAACACACAGAGACACACGCACACACAAGTACATGCTTGCAAATTCAAAACAAATTCAATCACTCAGGTATTGACCTAAAAACCTAGGTAAAATTTTATTTTAAATTTGTATTTAGAAGTAACTAAACATGGTATAAGCCTATATTTTTATCCTATGGTTATTTGGCAGTGTTTTCAGATATGACTGTATGAATCAGTCACCCCCAGTTGCGTGATCATTCATTTATTACAGATAAGTTCCATGAAGACACCAGGTTCTGCCAGATCCTAGCCACTACCCCACGCCCCCAAAGAAGTAACGGCCATGGTCAAAGTCAGCCTGTCCCTCTCCCGTGCATTTTGTACATCTGTTGTGTCTCATCCCCAGGTTATTTAAATGACCATGATGCTGTCACCAAGGCAATCCAAGAAGCTCGCCAGATGAAGGAGCAACTCAGGCGGGAGCAGCAGGCGCTGGACGGGAAGGTGGCCGTAGTGAATAGCATAGGTCTCAACAACTGCCGGACAGAAAAGGTTAGTGCAGGGAGCGCCTTCCTCTCCTGGAGTGCTGTGAGCACAAGGATGCTCTCCCAGAGTGCTGTGAGCACAGGGATGCTCTCCTGGAGTGCTGTGAACACAGGGATGCTCTCCCGGAGTGCTGTGAGCACAGGGATGCTCTCCCGGAGTGCTGTGAGCACAGGGATGCTCTCTTTGACCCATCCTTTTCCTGACTGTCTTGCCTTCCTCTCCCGGAGTGCTGTGAGCACAGGGATGCTCTCCTGGAGTGCTGTGAACACAGGGATGCTCTCCCGGAGTGCTGTGAGCACAGGGATGCTCTCCCGGAGTGCTGTGAGCACAGGGATGCTCTCCTTCTCCCATCCTTCTCCCAACTGTCTCAAGAATGACGGCCCTTCCGTGACAGTCTCCCATCAGCAAGGAGATCTGGAGCCCATCCAAATCCAAACAGTCTAGCAGCGGGAAGTGTTATACTATTGCACCCCCAGACCTTACGGGGGATGAACGCTGCCCTTTTGCTGCCAGTGTGTATTAAAACGAAGTGGCGTTTGCAGTACTGTGTCTGGGGGAAAGTTTTGCCTTCCAGAGATACTTAGCTTGTATTTGGGGATCAGCTGGATTTGAAAACACGGAATCTTCTTTAGTCGGCCTAAGCTTGGATGATACCCTGGCTCCGCAGCCTGTCATAATGTTGCTACTGTCAAGTGTTAGGGACTACAGAATTGGAAAGTTTGACTTCATCATGACACAAAATGTGCTTTGACCTTCTGTATTCTACCCAAAGCCAGCAGAGCTTCTAAACTAGCCAGAGACACGATGGCTCCATGCCTTTTTATTTGCATGTAAGCTTTGTTTTACTTAGGGAAAAAAAATGTCACGATAGCATGCTTGGAGCGGTGTACTTCTTTAGGTAGTATCAGAAGGAAAATGCGGAATGGCGACTGAATCGTTATCATCCTACGCATACTGTAGGTAAGGGGTGGGGTGTGGTCAGCTATGTATCAATGGTTTACACGTCCATCCTCCTGAGGGGCACCAAAGTCTGGCAGAAACTTCTCCGAATGAGCAGCTTTCTCCAATGGTTAGCTCTCTAGTTTGCCATGTGTGATAGAGAATTGGGTAGCTAAGTGCCCTGAGGATAGCATAGGTAAACTTGGGGCATGACCCTCCCCAGCTGCTGCTCTCTTGGGTCCTCACATGAGTAAATCTCCAGGTTGGAGAAACAAGCTCACTTCTGCTCCCTCTCTGGAAGCAGCAGCAGCAGCAGGACCAGGATGCCGTCCGGCAAGCCTGCAGCTCTTACAATTCTTGTAGCCCAAGTGAGACATTGGGACAGGAAGGGATGACAGAAAAAAACATGGTGGCAGCCCTAAGAAAAAATGATAGCAAGCACGAAGGGATTTATGTTCAAATATTTAAACATTCTTGAAAGGCGCTCCAGCAAGAAACCCTTTCCCCTGCTCCCTGCGTGGAAATGACTTTAACACTTGGCCAGATGCTAACGCGAAGTGACGGGAGCCATTCCTCGCAAGCACAGCTAAATCGCCACTATTTGTTAAGAGCTTTGAATTCAGCTGTGGATGCAGCAGATTGTTGCATTCCATGAACATCTGTAACCCTCCCTCTTGTTTTTAATCCTCCAAAGCAGAGACAACTCTACCTATCTCCCCCCTTTCCCCTCCCCTGCGCTGGCTGGGAATTGTCAAGTGACAACCACCCAAATCCTTTTGGACAGGAAGCCTTCATCCCGAATTCTATATACTTGCAAACTAGGTCTTGTGGTTGGATCCGGGAGCCCATTAAAAGCACTTTGATGGTATGGAAATCCATCTTCATGAAGTTCCCGAAGCCCCTAAGCAGCAAGCTGTTTAGTTGTGGTTAGAGATCAGTCATTCACATCGGAGGGCAATAATTGTGCTGACGGCTTGTAAGGCAACAGGAGTACATAAAATAATCCCGGGCCCTCCACCATGGCAATGGGAGTTAATCTTCTCTAATACAGATCAGCTGTTGGGCTCCTGCACGGCTTCAGTGACTCTGCAGCCTTCTGTTTAAGTCGCAGCAGTGCCACCGCCTGCGCTCCTTCTAGGCCAGGCGCATGCATGCCAGCGAGTCCTTGAGGCCACTTCTCATCCCACATCTATATCCATGAGCATTTTGCTCTACCTCTCTGGTTAGTACCTCTTGTTTGAGTGGCAGGCATCGCCATTGCCTTTGCCGGGAAGCTTTCCTTCCTCTTTGGTACAGTTGCAGCATCGATTTTTGAAAATCTATTTTTGAAGGAATAACCTGCCAACTCCTGCTAAGGAGCAAAGTCTCTGCCACTAACCTCGAGGTCCTTACTGCTGATTGGCTTCAAAATCATCTTAACGGTTTTTTATCTCTTTAGAGTTACTTCTTAAAATTCTGTAATTAGGCAACTGTGTGTGTGTGTGTGTGTGTGTGTGTGTGTGTGTGTGTGTGTGTATGGTTAAATGTGTTTCTGTTTGAATGTGCACATGAGTACAGGTGCCCACAAACAGAGCCCTGGAGTTGGGGTTAGAGGGAGCTGTGAATCACACCCAAATGGGTGCTGGGACCCAAACTCAGATTCTCTGCAATGTGAGTTCCTAACCCCCGAACCTTCTTTTTAACTCAGTCTTGAATTTGTAATTTTTATCTGTTTTGAAGTGGAGAGCATATGAAAATGAACCCTCTATCTAATGTGACAGTGTGACACTTCTTTCTGTAAAGGCATGCAGCCCAAATGGGCTTCCCGGTGGTCCTGCAGCACTGAAGGGGATCACTGGGTGTGCTGCAGGGCTTGGCACAAGCAGGGACCATCACCCTTGCTCGCTGCCTGTTTCTGTTGGATACACCCTTGATGTCCATTCGGCGCTGATCTACCTATGTCTCTGTAACCCCAGGGGAGGTGATGATAATGTCAAACTTGCATCTCTGCAAAAGTAATTATTCAACATTCACACCTACTGTGTGTTACAGACAGTCCTGTGTGTTGTGGGATTGGTTTTGAACAATAAAATATGATACCTGCTGGCAATTTAGGTAAAATCTGTTGCATATTTTTAGGTATAAGTCCCATCTATCAAGAGCAGAACCCAGGCTGCTTAGCATGTCCTATCAATCATTTATCTGTGATGGCAAAGGTGAATCCATGTGTTCCATGAGGAAATAGCATCACATACCTTGGCTGTCTTTCCCCAGTTCCTGCCCTCCTCCTAGGTTTTCAGAACTGTGAGACTGCATTCACGGCCAATTCACAGGCAGGTTAGCGGTTAACTTGAAACTTCCCTCTGCAGCTCTCAGAGAGAGGCCTCAGTAAAATGAATGACATTTTCTCATGCCATCTGAAGTCCCCAAAGAATGCTCTTAGAGAGGACCAGCACAGGTTCCCAGCACCCATGTCAGGTGACAACAGGCGGGAACTCAAGCTCCAGCAGATTTACCCCTCTTCTGGCCTCTGAAAGCCACCTACATTCATGCGTACATACACACAATTCATCCATATACATACTTACACACACATATACATACAAGCCCGTGGCAAATAGGAGGACAGCAGTAAGGTAGGAGGATGGCAGAGTGGGGTACTGAGCAGAGGGGACTAAAAGGTCAAACTCTACCATCGTGCTGTACACTGGTCCCCAGCGATGCAGGTAGATGGTCCCCAGATCCAGATAATTAAAGTCCTGTAGTGGAGGCCAATTCCCTAAGCTGTACAAACCTTATGTGTGTTGACTTTTCATCACATATGAAGGTCTCAATTCTACATAGCTGTAATTGACCAGCAAAACAATTAGCGGCATGAAGGCGGACGAGGGCAAATGTTCGCCGGGTGATGTGTCCCGAAATGCACGATGAAAGTCATTTTTACTGAAACACATTTTAATTGAAGACTTCTAAAAGATTTTTCACTTCTTTACTTTTCTTGGAAGTGTTCCAGCATAACCAAGAACTGTGTGTCAGGTTTCTTGGAAACTCTGGTACACAGTTATTTATAATTGTCATCTCTGGTTAATTATAGGCTGATTGTATATTCAAAGAACGTTATCTTGTCATTGATCTCTGCCACAGGTGATGCTGTAGCATACACCACAGTGCTAGGGCTGGGAAAGGAGGCAGCTCAGGTAGGAAGACACACAAGTGTTTGAAGCTCTGCTTTCTTAGCCCAGACAGGGCAGACTCTTGACCACGCAGGCAAGGGGATAGCAGGTCTAAGCTTGGCAGCTCTGAGTAGCAATCGCAGAGCCTGGTTTGGTGCTGTGCTGATCCCGCCAGGCAGTGTGACTACATCAGAAGCTTGAGCACACATCAGCAAGGAGAAGCTCATTAGAAAGTCCCCAGATCCTTTCTCTCCTCCCAAATGTGGTTTTCCTAGGAGGAGTGAACCCCACGCTGTTGTGTCTGTTAGAACACGTTTCTCAACAAACAGGAGGAAATGTGAGTACAGGAACTTAGACAAATAGTATTTCACTACCATCAAATGAGTGTGTTCAAAGGTGAGATTCGGTCATCCTTTTTTTCTCAGCTCCATGGTATCTGGGCCGAAATCTCTGCGACTCTTGATTTGTTTCCCCTTTGGGTCACAAAATGATTGATGTACCTACAACCAAACTACCCATCATCCAGATGCTTCAGGGGAAGGGCCATCTTCTCTTTGCTGAGCTCTGTTCACATGGGCCTCCCTCTGCTAGCTAGCTTCAACAACATCCCATTGGCTCCAACTGGGTCCATATGAATTTAAGAAAATCTTCATAAGCTGCTCGCAAATCCTTTTCTGTAATGGAATTAGAAAATCTCTCTCTCTCTCTCTCTCTCTCTCTCTCTCTCTCTCTCTCTCTCTCTCTCGTCAAGCGACACTCTGAAATTAAAGATGGCCTTCGTAGAGGAAAAAAGTGTCAAGTAGGTATTGGACATCAAAAGGCGCTAGCCAGCCCAGCTATTGCATTAAATATGGCATTGGAGTTCACAGATACCTATCAGCCCAAGTTGTTCTTCATAACCATTGCCCCTCCCTACCTTTAGCTCTCCCAGAGCTGCACATGCAGGTCTTAGTACCTCACCTGTGGCTCACAGAAAATGAAATAATATCAAAGCTGGGCACAGGAAAACACTGCTTGACGACAGGCCAGAACCTATGACTCTGTGTTCACTCACATGCTTTCCATACATGTTAAGATGGGCTCCTGCCCTGCTTTTCTTATGTAAGGCTTGGAAAGTAAGGAAAGCAAGCACGTGAGGGTGCATTTATTTCCTAAAGCTGAGAATTTATTTAGCAGACATGGCCTACAGTCCCTGTACCAGCAACACCTATGCATGCTGTGCATCCATCTTTAATTGCAAATCGCTGCTAGGGGAATACCTCTGAAGCTCGAGAAAATCCCTTGGCGGCTTTCCATAGAGGGGTGAGTGCGGTGGTCAGTAGTGCACTTGTTTTAAATCACAGTTCACTTGAGGGCTGCAGAAGTCAAATTCATAAGAAGGCCTACCCAGGAATGCTGGGGATAATTTGCAAACAGATTAATTTTATCATGGTGGCACTCCGAATCTCTCCTCTCGGGAGCTTCACCTTCTGTCCCTTTAACAGAGTATCAAACCTGAACTGACAGTGACCAGTGTTGACTTAATGCAGATGTTTAATAATGGGGAAAGGGTGGTAGTTTGAGAGCATTATTTACAAATGGCAGTGAGTGCATTCGCTGGTACCCCAGTGATAATTTCCATCCGTCATTCCTCACCGATGCTTTGCCAGCCATCTGATGGATGGGGTGGACCGTGTTAGCATCTCAGAAACTGGAACAGGGAATCTAGCGGAGGTATCTGACACACACTCTTTCCTGGAGATAAAAGGAAGGCCTGGGAGGACTCTTGAGCTGCGACTTTCCTTTGAAATAGTAAGCGGGAAGGAACACACACGTATCTCCATTCAGTAGAAGATGCTTTCAATTAATGGTCTCTAGATGGCTATTGTAAATATTGGTGTGAGCTAAAATGAATCATAGAGGCCAATTTAGGACTGCATTTGTCAATTATTAGAGGATAGCTTTGCAAAAGAGGTAGGCATGGCCTGTAAGCCCTTCAGAGGAGGAAAGAGGGGAGAGTCTTCCAAGCCTGCATCTGTAAGTCAGATTGGCTGTGTGTGTGTGTGTGTGTGTGTGTGAGAGAGAGAGAGAGAGAGAGAGAGAGAGAGAGAGAGAGAGAGAGAGAGGAGAGAGAAACCCAAACACAGAGAGAGAATGAACCTAATCTTTTCAGTTTGCCTAGGAACCAATTAAAATAACAGAAGTAACACAAGTGATTACTAATTTTCTTAGATGAAAGTAGATCTATATTACCTTAATCTTTACATTTGTATATAATGACTTAGTGATTTTAATTAAAAGACATATAAAGTCTGAAGGTGACTATTTACTTTTCTGTTATGATGGGAGTCTCTGTTCTCTGCAAATGTATGTGGCATGGCTAAAAACCTGCCATCTGGGCATGACCATCAGAGAAACCTGACCAGGCTTCTGTGAATGGCACCATCTAAACCTCAGGTTTCCTTTGCTTTTGTTTTGCATTTACAAAGCCTCCAATTCCCAGCCTCTTAGCCAGCAAACCCTTCTTATGGGACAAGAGTGGGGAGGAGACCCTTCGGTGAATATTATCAGCACAGAACAGCCAGTTTTCAAAAACCCAGGACTGAAAAAAAGAAAAGAAAGAAAAAGAAAAACAAACAAACAAAAAAAAAAAACACCAAACAGGCAAATGGGTGTTATATCATCTCTTCTCCGTCACCCTATATATCACCCTCTCAATAACTCCGGCCGACGTTCTTGACAGGCGGGAGCCAGGGAGAGGGGGGTCTCTGCATCAGGGAATTGAGTGAGGCCATCTAGAGCTTTCTGTCCCAGGCGGTGTTCTTCTGTATCTTTTCTTTTCTTTCTTTCTCTCTCCCTCTCTCTCACTTGCTCTCCTTTCTGGGGTATTTAATTGAAATACATGCCGAGTTTCCAGACTGCAAAGATCAGAGCTGTTTCTTCCAGCAGCGGTAAGTATGCATTAAACATTTTGATTTGTTTGAGTTTGAAGTTTGGTCCTTTTCTGCCATTTGCTTCGTGGAGTTTGTGTATATTTACAGCCTCTGCATTTAATGGCCACATGCCTTATTTTCACAGATGGCCAGTGGAAGACTTTTTCTTTCTCTGAGTATAGCCTGCACTCAGTTTTGATACATTTGTCACGGTGCCACTACATGCAGCTAGCAAGTGCCCACGCTTGGTGGGGAGCAATTATGGTGTGAGGTTTTAAGGAGCTTTTTAAAGGTTTTTTTTTTTTCAGTAAACTTTTTATGGTTTAATTTTCAAGCCTGGAAAAGCTGTGCATGTTTTCAAACAGAGAGTCTTGTGTTCTTTACATCATTCTGGTTGGAGAGGTCAGGGCAAAATGGCCCAAGAAAATGAGACTCCCAGGGTGTGCCACCCTGGGTTCTGAGGTACTTTCGCCCTGTCATTGTAGTGATTGAAACTGTCTCTTCATTTTAGGGGATGAGCAGATGCTAATAACAGCATTCCTGGCAGCATTGTATAGAGAACAGTCTAGATCTCTTAAGAGTCTATGAAGTAATGCATAGATTAAAAATAAAATATAACGAAATATAAAATGCCTGTACCAAGGTGATGGAGTTAGAAATCTGCCTATGTAGTCTCCCTAAACTTTGTGTGAGTAAAACTAGACTTTCTTGGGGCATCCAGAATGGCATCGTTTGCAATCTAGTTTATCAAGAGTTGTCTCTCCTTTCCCATCCGTCCCCCAATCCTCCTCAAAATTATATTCTTCCTTAGGCCAGATTCACAGGAAGACAGAGATGAAACAAACACCCCATGTATGTAGCAGATGTAGTCACTAACGTGACCTGTTGAAGATGATCTTACCCATATGGAGTAGAACTACCAGGAAAACAGTCTAACTTTCACACTTATTGCAAAAGATACCATGAGATCTTCACACCTCTTCCCTCCACTGCAAATGAGAAGTCCTTGCTCATACCCATGAGTCGCGGGGACAGCAGTGGCTAGTGGCTACTGGCTTGTATTTTGTGCCTTCACGTTTACAGTGTTTCCATACATACTCTTTAAAGAGAACATGACATTTGAGAAGACTGGAGGAACTCGGTGGCAGATCAGTGCTTGGGCCTCCGTCCTTTGGCACTGAGCTTAAAAAAATATTTTTTTTTCCCAATGAACCACAAGGTCCTTTAGGAAAGTACCCAGAACTTGTGTGCTCAGCTCATGCCCCTGAGCTGGGCATAGGTATATCTCAGCATAGTTTCCTAAAGCTTAAATCATAAAAATCTCATGCAATGTCAGTATCTCCTCAATTAGTACACTCCCCAACCCGTCTTTGTTTCTTCTGGCTCCTTTCTCCTTGTGCCAGCCTCTCCCCTAGGGAATGAGAGCCATAAAACCAGTAAGAATATACCCAATCTTATTTACATTGCATTTCTAGCAGTTCTGATAAAATACGGAGCAAAGTTTTCGCTGTTCATTAAAATGGGATTTTAAGTGTATACTCCAATCTTTCTTTCCCTGTCTCTTCACCTAAAACTACCATGGATAATTGAAAAGTGAGCTATAACCATGGTGGACCTGTTTCTATTCATCAGATGCAGTGTTTCCACACCAGCATCATGACTCTATAAAACAGTCTAATTCAATTTATCCCGCTGAAGTAAGTGCTGGCTACTCAGGTCACATTTGTAAGAATGCTGACAGTTTCATAGCTTTTATCCATGCAAAGGAAAAATTAAAGAGGAAAATCTGGTATGCTTCTGTACTCTGGTGACCGAGCCACCCATTGTTTATAGAACAACTATCACTGCACAGCATTCTAGTTCTATATGTGCATCTGTGCACCTTCAATACACACCAACTAGATGTCCTATATAGATTAGGAATTCTATTATTTTTCTTTGTTGGCCACCTGTAAGTCTCCCATTAACCCTTGTGGTTAGATGCAGTGAGCAGCACAAAGACGCCTGCAGGGGTGTAAGGGAACAGTAAATAAATGTCTTCTTGGACGTTAGCAGTATCCCGACTGGCTGTGTACACACAGACACTTAGAGTCTTAGGTCTCAGTTTCACCGCTGACAGCCTTCTCTCTTTCTCTCTCACACACACCACGGCCTAGAGGATGATACGTGAGCAGTGCTAGGTTTTGAGTTCCAGTACTACTTTGCAGCTTGTGAATCCTTTATTCTTGACACAACCCTCAGAGTGACTTTTCTATTAGTGGCACACTCCGGCTACCATGGTACTGTCCTCTCTCTGGCAATGACACACTCCGGCTACCATGTTGCTTCCCTCTCTCTGGCAGTGAGCTTTGTGTCAAAGAACAAATTAATCTTGCTAGATTCGAACATCCAACTGTGTCCTTCATGAACTGCCTATGTCAGTATGTGTCCTCTCAGAACGGATCTGAATAATCACTATTGGTTTAGCTTGAGACATATTCCTTTAAGACAATGACTGTAGAACTTATAAACTGTTTTCATCCAACATTTCCATGTGTATGGAGTACAACCTATAAGGTTGAAATGTATTACTGAGTTGCTTTTGAGAAGTCATGGACAGACAGAGAAAGTGCACAAATGTTTACATTTGTTCAAAGTATTTTATGTCTGTCACATGGAGTTTAGTCAGGTTGGTGAAAAAAACGTGTAGGATTCAAAGACAACAAAATAGCCTCAGCTCAAGCAGCACGAGACCATGGATGCCTCCTGGGCATCTCTGATGGGCAGGTAGTCACACGGCCAACACTTAGACATCTCGAAGGGATGTAACATCTCACCCCCATACAGTGTACACAGCTCCATCCATTCGGTGACTCTTCATTCTGTGGTTCTGTATCTTTCACCTGATAATTGATAACCTTTGATCAGCATTCTATTGGCCATGTACAGTAAACTCTCTGTGCCTCACCAGGAACATGTCTCAGTTCTCCTGGAGCATGAAGCCTCTTAAGGTATTTATGGAAACCATTGTTATCTTCTTCCCTATCTTAACTTTCTTTGGGGCCTTCACATATTCTCAGTTACAACAAGCAGGATGTTGATAGGGTAATCCAAGCCTGTACTAACTTCAAGCCATCACCACAGTCAACCTTAGCTTTCCTCTACTGCAGTTCTGACAGGAATACATGATGAAGGCACCGTAACATTTCTCTCAGCCCATACAGTCTAGCTTCAGGCCACTACCACACTGTCCACCCACCGCCATTAGCTCAAATCCACAGTGATCGCTACTGAAACATGTGTCACGTGTGTAGGTATAGTTCCTAAATGTCCTTTCTTCATGAAAATCAGAATGAGTTGGTTCATATAAGCTCTTAAATATGTCTCCCCTTTTACAATTATTTTTTGAATTATTAGTAGGGAGTCATCAGTCATCGCCACAAATCATTTTACATTTTTTATTGTTAAGCTTAGCATAGAAACTGACATAGGCACTTGTGAGTTCCTCTGCTCTTCCCTTCAGCCCCATAACACTTTGTAAGGAAGCATGTCTTCCTAGTGGGTTCTCTTCTGAATACATTACCAGGTGAAACTGGGCACCTAACTTTAGGGGATAATTACACTTCAAGAAACATGTCACGAAGTTAGCTACCAGATTTCAAACCAGGAGATCATATGTGAAACAAAAATCAAGCCTGAATCTCAAATTAAAGTTGGGGGTGGATAGGCAGAGACTAAGGCTGATTGTTTCTCTGACTGGACCAGAGGACATATAGACTCAGTTCCGACCTCTGGAGTGGCAGGCCCCTACACCTCTGTGGTTTTCTCATTCCTCAAGGGTCTCATCGTCTAGGACATGCAAAGCTTCCATGCATAATCTAACAAAACAGAAGTCTTTCACAAATGTTACCATGTTCTATAAAACGTATCTGTTAAAATTGGAAGAGTTTTGTTTCTTAGTGTGTGTGTGTATTTCTGTGTAACTTATACCTAATGTACAAGAAAGCCTTTTCTCTCATTTGTGCTGTTAGTTGATGTGGGTGGATGGTTATTTTATAGAGCCCAGAGCCATCAATAAGCAAGAGTGAAGATGAGGGGCTGAGGGGGTGGACATCCATGTGGCTCCTTCAATCTTTTATTTCAGCAGATGAAAACATCCCCAGCTGATAAATCATGACAATGTTATGAATAATATTCTGGTGCTTCTGCTGGGCTGTGAAGTTCACATAACTGGATGGGAGGGTTAGAATCTTTTCTCTTTCTTTCCTTTTCGCTACTTCCTCATTCTCTGTGTCATTAGTATGGTAGGAGACCGTAAAGAAAGGGGGACAAAAAAGCTGCAGCCAGAGGGCTTTAGCTGCCACCAAGTCACCATTTGACAGCCACACTCTGTTTTGTCATTACATGCATGTGCCTTTTACGAGTTTTATAGCTCGGGAGCTTTATTTCAGAGATGTCCATTATGGCAGCCGATCCACAGCCTATCTCGCTCCTTGGATCCGTCTGTGTGCTGGTGGGGAGCGAGGCTCACTGCCCATCTGAATCCCAGACTCAGAGAGGGACAGGGGAACTGTCTCTCCATGCACCGTTTAATTTAAGAGCAGAGAACTAAAGCAGAGGCTCTCACTTCTCCTGGGCACAGCTTGTGCATGCGTCTGCCTTGACTGCGCTATGAAAGATCAACAAAGATGGCTGCTGTCCTTTGTGTTTGCTGTGGAGTTTCAGTTGCTCTGTGCAATGTGATGTAATCATAATGGAAGGCAATTTCTGACTTCTAGATAGGCAAAAACATGTAATCAATCTCATTCCTAAGCATGAAAGGGACAAAATTAAAAAATAAACATTGAATACATTGATATATAAAGAGAAGGAGGGAGGGAGTTCAATGATTTTGAAAACAACTCAAATCTTATTTTCATTATATGTATTTCCTGTCTTCACCACAGGGAACTGAGGCCATAACCATTCCCGTGGACCCTCCATGTTTGACGCTGCCTTTTTTTCTTGGTGTTTACTTTTTCTCATGAAGTTTTCTTTTTAATATCGAAAATATAAATTTCTTAAATGTTTGCAAGTTGATGAGAATCTGTCTCACATTTAAACCAAAATTTAAAATTAGGGTTCTAGACTCAGATGTGTCTTATGTAGTTTACTTAAACATATTCTCATCTTAAATGTGCCCCTTTTCCTGTTAATCTCTGTTGCCCTTTCCAGTCCAATAGAAAGTGTAGCTATGCTTCGGCTCTCCTGTTGGGTTCCTACACTGTGGTCATATGCAAGCGATTCAGTGCTCTTTCCTATTGTGGTGGTCAGTAGATAAACTGGAGAACCAAAGGTCAGCTGCCATGAACATGAAGACTCTGGGAGAACTGTGTAATTCCACACACTGGCCCCAGAACCACTGGGGCTAGATGGGTGGCTTTCTTTTACTCCATTGGTATTTTGGGATCCAAGTGTAGCTCCACTGGCCTGGAACTTACTATGCTGACGAGGCTATCCTTAGACTTGCAATACCTCCCTCCACCTCCCAAGTGCCAGGATCACAGGGGTTCATCTTGCTCTTCTTCCGGCTAGACACAATCATCTGATCTTCATTCAGGACAGCATAAGATCAGAAAAGATTTCACAGAATCTTAACTGTGTAGAGATGGGAGCGGCGGGCTCCACGTCTCCCGCACGGCTAGCTTCACCCGAAATAACTACACACAAATAGTATTCATTTAAACACTGCCTGGCCCATTAGTTTCAGCCTCTTATTGGCTAATACTCACATCTTGCTTTAACCCATATTTAGTAATCTGTGTAGCACCACGAGGAGTGACTTATCAGGAGAGATCTTAACCTGCATCTGTCTCGGAGAGGAGAGGCATGACGACTGCCTGAGGCATCTGCCTCACTGCCTTCTACCCAGCATCCTGTTCTGTTTACTCCGCCTATCTAATTTTCTGTCCTATCAAAGGGCCAAGGCAGTTTATTAACCAATGAAAGTAACACATAGACAGGTGACCCTCCTCCATCATAACTGCCTTAACATAATATTTCCCTTGGTCTTAGAAAACCTTAGACTTCTATGAGACTAGGTTAGCCAAACAGGACTCAACTTCCAAAGGAGATCTGGTTGCTGTCCAATTGCTCATTTTTTAATCAGCAGAGGGGCAGATGGGACATTTTGTTTGGCTCATACTTATATGTGCACCAAGGTTCTGTTCTGATTGCTTTATGGGGGTTATTTTCATCTACTCTGCAATGACCCTGGCAGGAAAGACCTTTTGCCATTATTTTAAAGGTTGCTATACCTCTGCTGCTGCTCTTTCTAACTGGATGAGGATAAGGAAGTTCTAGATCAGCATCTGAATATTAATAAGAGCCCCAGGAAATCTTAACTACTACCTGGCATTGCTGGCCTTGGTGGTTTAAAAATCTGCTCATAAAACTGAGGTATGCCCTGGAAAATTCTATAAAAATTATCATTGATATAACTTTATTAACCTGATCCCAATGGAAACAAGTTTATGAATGTGGTGGAAAATTATGACCTTTGCCCATCAACATTTCCTTGTTTCCCGAACCTTGGTGTGTGTGATTTCCAACGTCTTCCTCCAGACCTCTGTGCTAGCTGGTTAGTTGGTCTTGTCTTTGTTAGCTCCGACAGCACACAAGGCCTTCCTCTGTAACTCTGGATCCCTCAACTCGCACCGTGTGTCCCAGGATAGCCTCGCACTCACAGCAAGCCCTCTGCCTCAGCCTCCCAAGTCCTGAAACGACCAGCCCTGTGCCCCCACATCCTGCTCCCACTTGTGTTTATCTCCTTGTATTGAAGTTGATGCTACTTAGGCAAGATTTAACTCTGACGACTGTGAGAGTCATACTATTCTTGTTTACATCCATATTTGAAAAGGAAAATTTGAAACTAAAGGGTATATAATCTCAAGTGATTGAGTCTTGAAAATGATAGCACCCATATCAGTCCCTTTTGACTATCTCTTTCTACTACTACTACTACTACTGAACAGCTTGACTTACATATTATCTGCACTTACTTCTTTCGCTTCCTGTATAAATGCATGTATACTTGGACTCCTGAGAAATGTATATAACATTTAACCATAGTATCGAATTCCAAGTGGAATTAAGGAACATTCCTTTCTGCTTGGTTTGCTGTTGTCACTAGAAATATGGTCGTACATCGTGGGGTCCCTCCAATCATGTCCTCCTCTTCTTTTTCATGTGTCTAAGAAGGAAGATACCAAGAGTGGAAGAGTGACAAGATTATATCTACCATGGTCTTTCTTCTTTACTTCCTCTTGCTCACAGCTTCTGGACCAGTGTGGGGGGCTCCACTCTAAGGAGGCTCCTTGCTTCCTCTCAATATTCCATGTGCATTAGAGGCAGCTAGTCATATGTAACTTAGTAGAAAGACGAGCACAGCATCCTGTTCACTTAGTTTTAGCATCTCAATAGGATGGTCATCTGTAGAGGCAGACTCGGTGACTTAGAAAACATTTAATATTTCATTCTTTTTCTCCTCTGTTTACTTCCATTCCACTGTCTCTCTTTTAAACCCCTTTCATCCAAATGGGACATTCTCTAGACAATGTGTAGTGTTATTTCCTGGTAGACGATCAAATCAAATGTTGAAAGGCGTTGTGTGTGCACAGTCCTTCCTCTAAAGAAGTCAAACCAGCGCAGTGATGTTTTCTGTGACCAGGGTACTCTCAGATGTTGTTGATGAAGGACTGTGTGTGTGTGTGTGTTTGTGTGTGCGCACGTGTGTGTGCACACGCTTGTGTGTGAATGCAACTGTATTTTAACAGTTACATTTACTGTGAAAACAGTTTGAGTGTCCTTGAAGCTCCTAAATTCAGCTTAGTGGATACTTACTTTCAGACTCCCTCAGCCAAAAGAAAGAAAGGTAGGAAGAAAAGAAAGAAAGAAAGAAAGAAAGAAAGAAAGGAAAAAGAAAGAAAGAAAAAAGGAAAAAAAAGAAGGAAGGAAGGAAGGAAGAAAGAGAAGAAAGGAAGGAAGGAAGGAAGGAAGGAAGGAAGGAAGGAAGGAAGGAAGAAGAAAGAAAGAAAGGTAAATAAATGGATATCCAGAGGTTACAAAGCTGTGAAAAATGCCAATCTCAAACCCCAAACAAACTGGGCCAGAGTCTACTTCCTTCAGCTTCAATGCTGTGTGCTTATGTGAGCCTGACTGTAAACTGGGTTCTCTTGTTTGCTGATAGACAACTTGAGATTTTCCCATCAAATCAGATATAGACTTGGATGAATAGAGTACAGGGTTCCAAGGCCACAGACTGGAGAGAAATTTTAATCTAGTTCTTACAATTGTACTATTGTCAAAGGTTTGCCAAGATAAAGCCTGCACTGTATTAAGGATTTCAATGCCCCATTAGTCATTTGTGACCGCATTTGCTGGGCTCTTCCTCCTGTAATACAATTATCTTATGTGAACATTTTACCATGGGTAGCAAGCTGTTATGCAGGGTATATGATCTACCAGTATCATTCATGACCATCTCTCTCCGACAGTCTGGTGAACTGTCAAGAGACCTGAGCAGAAGTCAGAAGAAGGTAGTTGCAGAAGCCAATGCCTGCCTTTCCTGAAACTGTCTTAGAACCATATCGTCCAGAAAACATGGCTGGAAAACTTAAGAGGAAGTGGAGGACCTCTCCTTGCATACTTTTTTCTGTTCTCAGAGTCAACTAGTTTCTTAATTTGGAAGCAATTTAATATCATGTGGGGGTGAGACAAAGCATTATATTTTTCTTGAACATCATTTCGTTTTTGACACCGTGTTCTCCACTAATGCAAGACACATACTGCATGCTTTTAAAAGACTTGATGTCTTTGAGATCTAATTTATGTCTATTTGTATCTCAAATAATTTGCCAACTCAATATTTTGGCTGAGCAATCCAAATCAAATATTGGTCCAAGTACCAGGCACTTCCATTGGATGTACGAAGCCTTGACAAGCAATTAGTGATGAATATTTAAGTGCTTTCATTACCCTTGTATGAGCAATGCAGATGGCACTTGGGAGATGGCAACCAGAGGTGAACACCTCTGAGTTCTGTTTCTGGTCACCTGTCTACTGGAAGACGTTCTCTGGGCCTTATGCCACCCCTCCACCTCTACTGTCGGAATAAAAACAAAGCAGGCTTTCCAAATGCAGAACAGGCTGATGATGGGAAATCTCTATGTGCATTTTGTGACTGAGGAAGGTTGTCTCCAAGGATCCCTGCCTAGCTCTTTTAGGCACACAAAACCCAAATGAATGCCAAGACTTTTTAAGAGTTTGGTAGAGTCAAAGTTCCTTCAAAATCCTTGCTGATTATGTTCCTTGATTGCCTTAGTGTGCTGTGTTGACCATGCAAAGGTGAATAAACCAATATCCCACGTCGCCTAGAAGCCAACTTTATTACATATGGCCCAAGGGGAGAAATGTCCGTGAGTAATTATAGCTTCAAGATTCTCATTTTCAATTTCTTTTTTTAAAGGAAAAAACAACACTGGAGAGCCTGACTCAGCAACTGGCAGTTAAACAGAATGAAGAAGGAAAATTTAGCCATGGAATGATGGATTTCAATCTGAGTGGAGACTCTGACGGTTTGTGACCATTACTCATTCAGAACCCTGAATGGAGGGGTGGAGGTGTGCTCAGTGCTGCTTAAGACAGCAAAGAGAATAGACAGGAAGGCCATCGTCTCCCTGACTATCACAGTGGACAGTCCCCCCAGTCATTCTTGCTTCAGGGCACCTCTCATTATCACTACAGACAAAGAGATTGACCCTAGCAGTTTGGAGTCATTTCCCCAGGATCAATAAGCTATAAGTGACAGGGGCAGGACTTAGGTCTAAGATGATATAATTCCAAAGCAATACTCTCACCCAACAGCCACCCTACCTCTCACCTCCTTACCTCCTGTGCACCAAACTTTGTAAAACTGCGTGTCTATCAGCTTCTTTTGCAGTTTGCTTTACCAGTAAAATATACGGTAAAGAGCACACGTCCTGGGCATTTTCCTTGCATTTGGAGCCCTCTCTGACACACTGTCCTCACACTGACAGACATTGCTCTAAGTCCGCATCTAGACCCCATTTTACTGGCCCTCCATCTGGGGAACTCCACTCTCCCCTTTTATTCCAAGTTTGTATCACTTCAAACACCCCAGCCAGCATCAAGGTACCCAAGTCAGCTGAGAGAACCAAGAGAGCATGAGAAGAAAGTGTAGTTGCTCATATACAGGACCCCAACTGGGTTTCCTGTCCATGCTGCAGCCTGGAAAAAGGTTCTACAAACCATTGAAACCAGACTGCAGAAGAGGGGGTTCCCAGAGACTCCCCAGCACACACAGGCTTCTCTGGTCATCAAAGTTTTCACCAGTCAAAAGCCAGGCAACCTTGAACCCTTTGTGATCCCACCAAAATGGAACCTGTGCAATTAGGCACCGGGAAGAACAACATCTTAACAGCCATTCCCATCTGCATCTTGCTAGAGCACCAGGGAGAATAACCCTGGCTGGCGTACACACAAAGAGCCTGTTTAGAGTTGACATAGTCCCACACTGCAGCTCTCGTGGCTTCTGTTGCTGTAAGGTGTAAGAACCGGAAGCAGCAGATGTGCATCTGCTCATCCCCTAGTTACAAACCCATTTCAGAAAGATGATGTTGTGCATTAGCACTGCCGCCTGTCAATCAAGAGGCAATTATTGGTCGTAACACATTCCATCAATTTTAAGTTATGCTTGCACGATAAAATATACTCCGGCAATGAACATTACGACAGCAAAGCTTGTGCTGCCATTGTCTAATTGAGTGGTGCTCATATGCAAAGTGGCTTCCAGTCTTCATCAAGCAAGAAAGCACAAAACGAATGAGTAACCATGAACCACGCTACCTAGAGAGATGCTATTTTGCTGCTGTTGTTTTTAATTTACCAATCCTGTGGGGCAATATTGATGGATTGTTTACTGATTCTTCAGATTAAGGTATTTCAAAAGAAAGACGTGATTTTCTTGGTGGCACCAGGTCTAGAAACTCCCAGAATCTAAGTTTTATGCAGTGTGTGTGTGTGTGTGTGTGTGTGTGTGTGTGTGTGTGTGTATGCACGCACGCGCGCGTGTATGATAATGACAGCAGTGGAGACATAGCTGCAGAGTGCCATGTCTCTGGCTCCCCTCGTTCTCAGCGCCCAAGCCCCAGCACCTTGGCTTCCAAGCTGTGAGCTGCTCTGCCAGAGATGCTTTATGAAGTCACATAAGGTCAGAGGAGGGAGAGTACAGCTTCCTGAGGTGCAGCGTGATCTTATCATCAATGACCCTTGATATCTAAATACAACCATCAATTGGGTTTTTGATAACATGTTAGGAGAAAGCACTCAGTGAAATATATGATTTTCCCCTACCTTACAAATGACAGAAAACCTAAGAACTAGTAGTAACATACTGATTAATGGGTTCTTTATCCTGCAACTATCCATTGCCTTTTATAGGCAGGATAGATTGAATGTGTGTGTCTGTCTGTGTGTGTGTGTGTGTGTGTGTGTGTGTGTACATAGATAGATAGATAGATAGATAGATAGATAGATAGATAGATAGATAGATAGAAACACTAACCACATTAAAGGAAGATCTTTATATGGTTTTGGTTGGAATTCTACATAGCATGTTCTTACTAATGTGTCCTCGGAGACAAAAGGGAGGTACAATTACTTCAGGGAGGTACAATTACTTCAGGTTCTCACTGTCCTGGGATAGCCTTTCCTAACCCAGCATGCCACAGCCCTGGGAGTCCAGTGGTTCGATCAGATCCTTTACATCTATACTATTTCTATAATACTGATATACCCAAAGAATCCAAAACAATGATTTGTCCCAGCTGCCCGGGGGCTCTTCGGTAATGCTCAGACTGTCCATAGTCCTTTGAAAGCCCAAGAAGTAATGAGTACTGGGTTAAAAATACACATTTGCTGCCGCAGGCTTATCACAGACACTTCATAAGCGAGCATCTGCCCTAGGAACTGGGAGTCCCGTTATCAGAAGTACTTTTTGTTTTCAGATATTTTAATAGACTAAGAAAACAGTCATGAGGGAAGAATGCTGCCAGCGTCTCAACACTGACATACGTGCTGATGTTCCCTGTTTCTAGGAAGTGCCGGAGTGTCGGAGTCAAGAATTTACAGGGAATCGAGGGGACGTGGCAGCAACGAGCCCCACATAAAGCGTCCTATGAATGCCTTCATGGTGTGGGCGAAAGATGAACGGAGGAAAATCCTTCAGGCTTTTCCTGACATGCACAATTCCAACATCAGCAAGATACTGGGTAAGGAGAGCACGGAGGCCCCAGTGGACGATAGATGTGTGGTAGTCTTGTGTTATCGGGGAAAGATGCTGGGTGTAGAAGGCAGGCTGCTTCTCCAGGAAATTAGCACCATTACTGAGGGCGCTGTGAACAACAGAGTATCCGTGTTCAAGGAGACACGTGCCCAGTTTGTAAAGCCCCCAAGGAGTGGTCACACCCATTACTGCACTGTCCTCCCTGCTTAAAGATTTATGGCAGAGGACATGTTGTGTGTTGTTTTCAGATGAGCCATCTATAGTTGGCGATGACCTTTGTTCTTCATTTCCCTGTGAACTAGTCATGCAAGCCTCGGCCCTCTCTGGTGTTCCTTTGCAGAAGCATACTAATTTTAGAGTTTTGTTTGGCATGCATGCAGTGCTGGGAGAAGCAGAGTGAGAAGCTACAGGTTGGTTAATCAGAACCTGAGAGCTGGCATATCCATTCCTATATGCTCAATAACCCTGTGGGCGAACGCTGCTCTTGGTAACTCTTAGGGAGGTAGCATAGCTCTGAGCTTAACTGAAAAGAAGTTTTACTTGCAGGTAGAGCCCCCAGCGTACCAGAAGACAAGACACACATTTACCCCAAAGCAAAAGCAGGAAGATGGGGAGGGAGGGAGGGAGGGAGGGAGGAAGTGCACAGAATATAGACTCACTGCAGACAAGAGCCAGACAAACTGAAAGGGAGGGGAAAGTTCCGTTCTGCATTTGTCTGGTGACCTTGTCATCACCGTGTTATTATCATTCTCCTCCTCTTCATTTCCAAGTAGCATGACACACTAGAACAGCAAGGCAGAGTTTACATTGTCCATTCTCTTAAAATTAGAGTTCAGAACGAAAACACCCAACTCCATCTAAAAAAAAAAGGACTTGAAAATAAGAAGTAGCATATGCATAAACTAGTTAGGTTTTATTAAAATCGATGATGCTCTTGGAATTACATGTACGTTATAAAGAAATACCTTTGCTTGTGCATTAAAAAGCTGATAGCCTACAAGCAGTAAGTAAATGCACCCTTTTGTATTTATACTCCCAGATTCTCAACAAAGGCAGCAGATGCCACCCGGGTCACAAGTTGCGCATGCAATGTCATCAGACCACATGGAAACACACGCACTTCATCATGCATGTGTGTTGGTGCTTTCTTCTGAAATAGTTTTCAGATGAATACACAAATGTTTTCTCAAAGACTAGAACAAGTGGAGTCCACTTGCAGAAACAGGATTTCTACGTTTAAAAACATAAATTTGTACAAAGTAAAATGCTGGAAGCGATGAAGGGAAACAGGTTTCTCTAATGTCTCTACCATTGCTGATCTACGGCTCCTTTAATGACATTATTCTCTCCTCATTATGAATTACCCAAATCACAAATTTCCAAAATTTTTTTTAAGACAGGTCCTCATTATATAGACCAGACTGGCCTCAAACTCATGGAGATATGCCTGCCTCTCCCTCTCAAATGCTAGAATTAAAGGAGTGTGCGACCATGTCTGGAGAAATTCCCTGAATTTGAACTTGTCACGCCTGCTTTATCAGGAACCACGTGACAGATGAGCTCAGTGCTAAGCCCACCCCACCAGTAAAGACTCTAAAAGAGTGGATGGTTTGGAGCGGCTCCCTGGAGACATGGAGATGGCTCTGTGGTTAAGAACACTTGCTGCCTAACTTAGGTTTTCAGCACGCGAGAAAAGAGGCTCACAGCCCCCTGTAGCTGCAGGGATAGAGTACGCAAAACCCTTATCTGGTCTCCATGATCAACCACTCGCACATGTGCGCGCACACACATTTACATACACGCACGTGCACGCGCATTCACACACACAAACAATTAAAATGTTTCTGTTTTTTTTTAAGACAATCATTTTTCTAGAAAATGACAGAGATTCTTTATGGTGAAGTGCTAACTGGCTAGGAGGATCCATTTCTGACTGAAGGTGAGAGTCACCCTACGATCTCAGCCATTATCGTCTACACAGAAGATGGTTCCAGCCCAAGCCTTACTGACAAAGCTATCTTAAGTAAACATATAGCATGCATAGTCACACAAAAACTCAGTACTGAAATGCTTGGGGCCTTAATAGTTAGTCCTAGCTCTAAATAAATATAAAGTCTTCAAATAGCCACAAGATGGTTCTGAATGGCCTATTTCATATAAAAGTACAAAGAAGGCTTGATGTTTTTCTCTTTACTGATTGTTTTGGATAACAGCCTCCGACAGCATGCTGCTAATTCATTCTGCTTAAAACAGGCGCTTGAGCTGGGTTGACATTTTACGTAGTCTCTGGGGATCCTGGTTGACATTTTAAAGGGCTTCTAAGCATTTTATAATACCCTAAAATCTGGTTTTAATAAGCCATTCTGCTGAAATTGTTAACATACGGAATCACCTTTTACTGTTTGGCGCGAGATCAGGGACTGGGGGACATCTTTTTCTGATTAGATATACAGTAGTCGGAGTAAAATGTGCAAATTCATTACATGCCCCATGGAGATGACATAGCTACTCGGCGCAGAGGCAGCCTTATAGCAGACTGCCAGACTCAGAAGAAGTTGGGGGAAACAGTGAAGGCTCCTTATTTTCTCTTATTTTGAGCATCAAATATTTTTCAAATATTTTTCATTGTAACTCACTCTTTTGTTATGAGGAGGCATTCCCAATAACCTATTTATTTGTATCAAATATTTTTTGTTGTAACTTACTCTTTTGTTATGAGGAGGCATTCCCAATAGTGTATTTATTTTCATTGCAAACAGCCTGCAGCAAGCCACTTCCTCATTGGACATGGCTGCAGGCACAAACCCAGTAACTGTTTCATCTTTTGGGGGGAAGGGGGTGTTCTACCACAGTGTCTTTGCCACCATCCTCTGAGCGTATTTGTAGGGTCTGTAGTCAGTTGCTATTGTCACTGGGGAGCCACTGAGACCAAAAACAACTTACCAGCTGGCTATTCTCACCCAGAGGAATTCTTAAAGATTTCAACTGGATTTGCCTCCAAACTGAGACCGCAGGGCCCTAGGATGGAGTTGGGCCATTGCATCCCTGTTGGTACTTGAGTATCATAGTTTGGGATTATGAATAAATAAATCTGTAAGCTGAGTAGTGGGGGGCATGCAGAACCTGTAATCCCAGAATTTAGGAATATTAAAGCAGGAAGACTGGGCCAGTCTGAGCTACCTGGAGAGTACTGTCTCTAAAAGCAAAACGTATTTGTATTTGTAATTACTATGTAGCCCTATTTTAGGATATAGCTTAAGGCTGGGTATTATTAGGAGAAAGATACTGTAAGAAGTTAAAGCAGGGAGTTTAATTCTCAACCTACCAACCGGCACTATGCTCATGGTAGGAAATGTAAGAATGGCTGTCAACCCCAGACAGGCTGCCTTCGGGAACAAGCATTGTCTTTCCTTAGAGATGTTTTAGTGGAAATCTGGGAAGAATCTTCAATACCTTGTAATTTAATTAAATTCCTTTATTTCTTTATTCAGTTTTCAGAGAAGGTAGTAAGATTTGATCTAAGTCAGTGGCCCTAGACCCATGATTTTCATTGTATTTCTACTTTCCAGGGGGCTGTTTCTGGGAAACTCACCCTTATAAGCTGATCTGTGGTTTGAAAGCTGGTCTACATCCTGGCGAGAAATGCCATGTAAAGAATTGACCTTCTTCAATAGTATCTTAATATTATCTGTGTTCGTGATGACACCAGAAGCAGCATACTAATAGGAAAGTCCCACCAAATCAGGGGCTCTCACCCTATAGGTTGTGACCCTCAGATAACCTGCATATCAGACATTTACATTATGATTCAAAACAGTAGCAAAATTGCAATTATAAAGTAGCAACGAAATAATTTTATGGTTGTGGGTCACCAAGAGGAACTGCATTAAGGGGCTGCAGCATTAGGAAGGTGAGGAAGCACTGTTCTAGTGTGTAACATGAGATAGAGTTTAGGGCTGAACTCACAGTCCTACGGCCTGACCACATTGGAAATGCTCAAGCACGGGTTTTGGAAAACAAGGAACTCTGCTAAACTGAGTTTCTGCTTGGGTAAAATGAAACTACAGAAGCTCTCTGGATGGCGTCTGGGGAGCTAAAATACTACTGGCAGGTTGGCCGGTGCTCTCATAGGAGAGGCTTCCCTGTCTACTCCATGATGTGGCGTGTGTACCTCTTCTGTACTCCTAGGGGAGGATGCTCAACAATGTGCTGGCCCCACCTGACTCCCATGAGTCTGCCTGCTTCTAAGCTATCCTCTAGATGATGCCCAAGGGAGGGAAGGTCCCTTCTGTGGCTGTCATGATAGACTTGAGATGGAGAGACTTTATCACAATAATTATTGGGGTGATGGTCCTACTTGAGGGACACAGGCAATCGAGTGGCAAGAAATAGGGTCTTGTCCTCTTCCTACCTTTCCATCTTGCCCACCCTTACCTACTGACCTCCACCCAGTGACTGTATCTGCTTTCCACCGCCTCGGAGAGGCTTGCCTTTTAAGCACCTCACATTTTCGAGTCAGATCTACACTAGTCAGGTCAGCTTTCCCTTCTTGGTCCTGTCATACAACGATGATGGCATTCCAAGCTGAGTCTTGGCGCAGAGATGAGACCGGTTACCGTCTGCAGCTGTAGGCAGCTCCTGTGTTTCAATTTGGAGGGCTCAGGCATTTGACTCAGGTTGAGCTGATTAGCTTTCAGAGAAGCATACCTCACCTGCTCTAAGATTTTAAACTCTGGCTTAAGACTACAGCAACCCCACCACCCTCATTCTCGGCCATACTGACAGAACCGAAGCATCCAACCCATCTAAAGCCTAAACTGAGAATTATTATTTGCTATATTTAGTGAAACTTCAAACTCGTTTTCTCTTCCCTCTAAATCCATGTTAGATTCAACATAGAATAAGGAAAGGGGAAAATGCACTCAATGTCTGTAATGTTGGTTACCATGAGATGAGGCAGGTTTCCTTTTGAGAAGTTGTTAAATCAAATTCTTACTCTGTGAATATTTGTTATGCTGCTTGTAGTGTCTGCTAGATCATGGAGAATATGCACACATGGATGTAAGAACACACACCTATGAGTCATATCTGTAGGTGCATGGTGTTGGGTAGGTGATGTCATGTGTGTGGAAATCAATTCTCTCCTCTATGAACACAGGTAGGAAGGTTGTCTACCTCATAGGACTATGGGAGACAATAGTAGCAAGGTGACAAAACAGTCTTTAAAAGATTGTAGCTCACTGTGTGAACCAGGGGACTCACACGTGCAGGAGAGAGAGAGCAACTTGCAGGTGCCAGTTCTCTCCATCCACCATGTGAGTCAGGCTTGGCTGATGAGCCATCGCAGGACCCAAGATGACCATCATTCTGACCACAGTTCTCACATATGGCAACCCCCCAGTCCGACCCTTCATTATAACCTTACTCCTAAGGACCTGTTTAGAGGAGATCATTTTCTAAGCACAGTATTTTTTACAGACATGACTTCTGAAAGCATGCGATTCATGAACTTTGGTGACAAGCAATGTGCCTTCCTTATAGAAATACTCAACAACTCAGTGAGTTACAGATTCACAAGATGCGATGAATTCACATGGAGCTTTTAGCAGTTTAACTGCATCAGATAAAATTCTTGAGCTTCTGAGTGCATAATAAGAAAGTTTTAGTTAAACCGTTCATTCAAGTCAAAAATAAGACATTGCCCAGTGCTCATGTCTTTGGGTGCATAATTTCCTTGCAGACACCTCTGCTCTTGTGAAAATCTCGCCTTTCAAGTTGATCTTGCTAATCAGAAACATGTTTATACAGTTCTGGAATCTGTCCAGCATTTTGTCTCCATCTCTTCCTCGTTCGCTGTGGCGTCTCTTTTTTTAGGATTCTTAGAAGCACTGCACACTGGCATCCCTAACACTCTTGTCTCCACAGGATCTCGCTGGAAAGCGATGACCAACCTCGAGAAACAGCCATACTACGAAGAACAGGCCCGCCTCAGCAAGCAGCACCTGGAGAAGTACCCAGATTACAAGTACAAGCCCAGGCCGAAGCGCACGTGCCTGGTGGACGGCAAGAAGCTGCGCATCGGGGAGTACAAGGCCATCATGAGGAACCGGAGGCAGGAAATGCGGCAGTACTTCAATGTCGGGTATGCGAACTACATTCTGACCCTGTATCACATAGTGCCAACTTCCTGTTGTCCAAGGGAATATTCCCCGCCCCGCCCCCCAGGCTGTTTCCTTGCAAAGCAACCTTTTGAAAAGAAACCTGTAGGTGGAGACTGTTCATTGGTTTCACGGCCACCCAGAACCAAATAATCACACACAAACTATATTAATTGCAACACTGTTTGGCCAATGGCTTAGGCTTCTTATTAACTAACTCTTACATCTTAAATTAACCCATTTCTACTAATCTGTGAATCACCATGAGGTTGTGGCCTGACAGCTCGCAGCTCGTATCTTTTTTTCCTTCAGCAGCTACATGGTAACTCCCTGGCTCCACCTATTCTCTCTATATATCTCTCCCAGCCCGGCTATATTCTGCCCTGCTATAGGCCAAAGCAGCTTCTTTATTAACCAATGGTAATAAAGCATATTCAAAGCCTGCAGAGGGGAATCCCACATCAGGAACCTGCAGTCTTTTCCAATGCTGCATGTAGCCCTGAAAATGTACATAACATACATACAGACACATGTGTTTCTATGTTATTTGAAAGCAGAGTCAATAATAAATATAGTCATGATATTTGATGTTACATACTTAGAGCACGCTTGGCTAGATCTCACCAGTTCTTTTCCTGGCTGGTGCCCATGATTTCCAGCAGTTCGCCGTGATGAATTTCACCACTGGTGGTTGATATAGCACAACCTTACAGTAGTTCCAAAAAGAAGCGCTTGTGTCTGACTAGTGACTAGTGTAGAGTCTCTCTCTCTCTCTCTCTCTCTCTCTCTTTCTCTCACACACACACATACACACACACTCACACACGTGTGTGTGTGTGTGTGTGTCTCATACAGTAGAGATTACATTTAGGACACAGCAAGGTCACGCACAGGAGAGTTCATCCTGAATTGAGAACCCTAGGATGCTCTTCTCTGCTTTCCATAGCGAGGCCCTGCACAGCGATACCACACACTGCCTATAGCAGCCCTGCAGAATTCTCAAGCTACACGGGAATAAAGTCATTCATACTTCAAACAGCAAGATCGGGAGAACTTAGGATACTAAATGCCACTCTGGGTATAGGCAGAAGGTAGCTGAATAATAAAAGAAAGGAGCTCATACCTGCCACGGACCCTCCGGAGTCCATGTGCTCTGTGCCAGGCTCTGGGAGGCCCCCGTTACTGGAGTGTATAGGAAATGAATGAATGAATGCCCAGACAAATGCCTGGTATCCCATCCTACTGGGGGCAGCTAAATTAATCACTACGGTACAGTGCAAAACCAAGAAGACAGAGATCCCAGGTTAAAAGGTTTTAAAGAATCTCAAGAGTGGGACAGCAGGATTTGGAAGCAAGCGTGGAACCGTAGGCAATTTCTGGGGTGGTATGTCTTTAAGCGGGGGCTCTGCCTCCTACCCCAAAAGGGCCCACACTGTTTCACACAGTAGTTAGATAACATGATAGCTTTACCTTCCCATGTGTTGGGGACCATGATATTATTTTGAAAGTTCTGAACAGTTTAAAGATTTTGTCCATTGTGCTTGAACTATCTTTAGGCTCCATTATAGGGAAACAAACAAAACCTCCTTCCATCTGCCATAATGAAGGCAAAGTTATCTTGGAGGCAAACTCTCGGGTAATTTGGCTTAATCTTTCTGTGTCAGATTTTTTCCTGATAATAAAAAAATAGGATTATTTTAATTATCAAGGGGGTAATTCAACTAAATGTCTCTTATTCTATGAAGCCCAATGCAGGCAGGCAAGGCATTAGAATCAATTGGGTATACGCTGGTTCCAGTTAGGGTGGCGCTGAGCCACAGGGAAGCCAAGACCTCCTGTGCACACTCACCTTCTCTCTCTGCGACAGGCAACAAGCACAGATTCCCATCGCGACTGCCGGAGTTGTGTACCCTGGAGCCATCACCATGGCGGGAATGCCCTCCCCTCACCTGCCCTCAGAGCACTCGAGTGTGTCCAGCAGCCCGGAGCCTGGGCTGCCCGTGATTCAGAGCACGTACGGCGTGAAGGGGGAGGAACCTCACATCAAAGAGGAAATCCAGGCCGAGGACATCAACGGGGAGATTTACGACGAGTATGACGAAGAGGAAGATGACCCCGACGTAGATTATGGGAGTGACAGCGAAAACCATATTGCAGGACAAGCCAACTGATAAGGGCCCACAGACTGCGGTGAGCTGAGGACTTAATGAAGCCCTAGCTGGTCCATCCTTACCAGTGGCCAAGCACATTAACTTTCTCGTACACTGACTGTTATTTTAACTGTTAGTCTTAAATAGTTGGGACATCAGCTGACAAATAGACCTCAGCCTCAAAAGGCTCGGAAAGGAAAAAAAAAATGTTTCAAGCAAACAACATCAACCACGAGAGATTGAAATAAGCTATGGGTAAAACAAAGCCAGTAACTCAGCTGCTAAACCCAGCACTGAAGTCTCGCCCGTCAACTTTTTTTTTTTAATAAACTTTATGGCTGTTTGTTCTATAACTAGAAATTCTCACTCAGGTACACAGTGCCAACAAGTGGCTTGTGAATGTGTTTCGTTGTTTTGTGCTACAATTTTTAAAGAAGAAATACGTTTTGTTTTGTTTTGTTGGGGGGAATGGTTCTGGGTTTTCCTTTTACGTTTTCTTTCCTTTCTTCTCCTTTGTGATTGTCGTCTTGCACCTGACAGAAGGAGGGAAAGGGGCCTTCGACCCCTCTGTCCTCTGTATCTCTCTGCTCTAAAGATGGAGGTCTATGTGCGAGGGTGGGGAGAGAGGAGAAAAAGAGCCTGGTTTTGCCTTCCTTGCTTCTGTGCCACAGCGTCAGCAGCCGTTTGCTTTAGAGACCTCTAACTCTTGCACACAACACTACATCTTGGAGCAAGTGCCAAATCCATCCTGAAGCGATCACCAACTTCCTTTTCTAAGTCCTTCCTTACTCCTGCTCCTTCGTCCGTGGGGACAGTGTTAAATCTTAGACGGTCCCCGGAAAGAGCTGACACACCAGCAACTGGTGAGATTGATTTTTTTAAAATGGAAACTGTAGGTGCCGTTCTCAGGTGAAAAGAGAGAGAGAGAGAAACATAGAAATTTAAAGAAAAAAATATTTTCTGATCTTGGATTTCTGTGTGTGTATGTGTGATCATGGTACATTAGCTACATTCCTATTAGGGAATAATGTTGGGCCATTGTGAGCAAAACCCACTTTTGGGAATGGAACCCCCCCCCCCCCCCCCCAAGCAAGTGGTCTAGAAGCAACCTTGCCCTTGGCTTTGCCTGCCCAGCGACAGTGGAACTAAGCGTAGGGCTCAGAAATTCTATTTTTCAGTTTCTAGTGTGCTTATTACTGGGTGGACCTGGTGGCCCTGTGTCATGGAGAGGTGCTTGGCCAACACGGAAGCTACAAGTCAGATGCTTCCCGAGGTCCCTTCTCCGGGGACAATTTGTTTCTTTTAATGTTTGCTACTTAGTAACGTGTGTGTATGTGTGTGTTTCCTGTTGAAACTTTGAGCAAAACAATCATTGTTTTGACTGACTATATTTGGCCATTTTTCAGAAATACAGAATTAGCTATGTCTCCACCATTCCATCCTTCGCTGATTGGGAAACAGAACTGCTCTATAAGATGTTTTTCCATCTCTCCCTGCAATGAGGTCAGAGACTGTATTTCACAAATGGGGGCCATGTTATTTCATGCCCTAAGATCCCAGGATTTGGTTAAAATTCAGTACCGCACCACAAAGCGGAGCCTGGCTAAATGCAGAGCCCCTTACCACTGTATGGTCTTTCACTCTGACTCTTGAGTCTGCTAAAGAGAGCCCATGCAGAGCCCATGCTCAGAGCAACAGCCAATGGTAACACAGCTGATGGCTCTGACATAGCCAACCCAAGGGCCAAGACGGGTAGGGCCTGCACCAAACACAAAGTCACTCGAGGTCATGCCCCCTTGGTAGGGCTGAACTACCAGTCAGGAAGCACTCAGTCAGTGACTGAATATGGTACAGTGTTCCATCTGGCTCTCATTTTGCCCCGCCAAACACCGCCCTCAAGTTTGATTTTCATACATAATGAATAGGCAAAGAAAAAAAAAGAAAAAGAAAAAATTCTTTTTGTTTTTCTCTCTCTCAAAAGTCTTGCTCTGGAGTTTTGCTTGGAGGAGCTGATCATACCTGCATGTCAGAGGTTTGGTTCTATTTTCTGTTTGTGGTTTGTTTTTTTTTTCTTTAATGACTGTATTTTCCTTTGAATTGCCTCTCTTTTGCTAGTGTTGTAAAATGATGATAAAATAATAATAATAATAATAGTAATATTAATAATAATAATAATGGTCAGCTGTTCCCAGATTAGTAAATTATGTATAATTTATTTTATTTCTCCCTATTTTATTCTGCTCTGATTTGGAAGTACAGCCAGTAAGCTGTTAAGTATTTAAAACTAATTTCTATTTCCAGCTCATACACACATGTACACCCATGCATGTATGTGTGCATATGACACACACATACTCACCCACACACTTGCTTCTCCATCCATAACTTCCTCTGTGTTAACAGTTTTGGCCCCAGTAGTGTCATTTCTGATGTCTAATATGAAGGGGTGAATTAGGAGGAGGATCGTGTTCAATCTTAATTAACTTATGCTCCTTTCTCTCATTTTAGTTATTTAATTACCAGTTATCTAGAGCCAATTTTTTGATTTTGTTTTGTTTTGAAGCACTCTGAATAAGAGAAAAATGGACACTTGTTTTTCTACCATTATAACATACAATGTGAAAACAGGCTTATAAAAAATATTGTTTCTCTGTGTCTGTTAACAAAGCCTCCTGACTGACGTGGGTTCTCCACCTCCACGTGCTGCGTTCCTGTTCCACAGCACATTCTAGACAAGCTTGCTTTTCATTTGCTGACCTTGGGCAACAAGAATACTTTGTTTTAGCTCCAGGTAGATGCTACTGAAGGCATCCATGGCCCAAATCCATCCCAACCCAGTGCTATCTGAACAAACTCTCTCTTTGGTTTGCATTTGTTTTGTTTGAAGGGAAAACAAATTGTTCATGGTGACCTACAGCTGCCAAACCTCTCCAGGTTAGTTGAGTTTAAGTCCACGATTGAATTGTGCCCGGGCAAAACCACAAAGCAAGTCTGTAATGTCCTATCATGATCTGTTCTGACATTTTCTTCAGTGGATGTTGAGTTTGCTTTGGCCAACAAAACCAACAAAAACAAAAGTAATTCCATTCATGTTTAAAGTGCACTGAAGTCACTTGAGGGGAAAAAAAAAGGTGCTTTTACTAGCAACATAACTGTGTTAAAACTTTGCCCTTTGGTCCTTCGATTGGGTGATGATTCTTGTGAAGGATCCTAAAACCTATTGTCCTTGTCTATGCCACGCAATGACCAAATAAGATATGGGATAGGAAATAAGACACAATGAAAAGGTCCAAGTTAGTGAGCTGCATCCCTCCTCCTCCCCTGCCTATCTGTTCAAGCCACACCCCCACCTTTTCTCACCATCCCAACATTTCTAACAACACTGAAGAATAATACTGCCAGTTTCTCCTTCCTATATTTGTAATTGGTACCTCTAAATATAATCCTGTTTGATATAAATCAAAGAAAAATATTTACCAGAAAAAAAAATGGGTTAAAGTTGTAAGTTGTAAGTTAATGATAATTTGGCTAGTTACTACAACCAGGAGAAACACAGGCCCATGTGTGCGTACACCTTCCCCCACCAATGTATTAGTATATTTTTACTCAGATTAGTTAAGTGAACTTTGAAAGTTCATTTAGTATCTAGCTAAGAATTACCTTTGTGCAAAACACCTCCCAATAAACATATTTATCATGGTTGAAACTAAATCTTCCCATAGGGAATGAATATTAAAGTGTAAAGTGTTCTTTAATGAGGTCACTTTATATATTTGATTTCTAAAGTACAGTTAACTTAGTTCACCTAAAGGAATATCTTTACCATTTAATGGTCCATTTTCAGATATTTTCTTAATGCAGAAGCTGATCCTGTTCTCAGAGGAATCCTCTTCTATCTCATTCAAAAATATAAGAAATAATTATACTTTCCTTACTCTAAAGGGTAAATTATTGAACTGTAATAACTGTATATTTACAGACAGGTTTATAAAATATTTGTCTATCAAGTTAATAGTGAAATACAACTTCACAAGGTTTGAAAGAATAAAAACAAAACCCACTTAAAAGTGGCTGAGCTTTCTCTGTATTGTAGGGCATAGGCATTTCTTTAGCCAGGTTTATACAGTATTTAATTTTGAAGTTTCGCAGGTTGAAGGTGACGTGTAGAGTTTCCTACTGATGGGTCCCTGTAAGCCCCAGTGTGCCTGTCACTGGTCCACTGAAACAGTATTTATTCAGCTCCCCTGGCTTGAACGCACTTAGTCTTTCTAACAGTTTGGATTTCAGAAGTGAAAAGTTTTGTTTGTTTGGTTTTTTTTTTAATGATTAAAAAAAATAGAGAAGAGACAATCAATGCCTGGAGCTTAAAACAAAGTATGTGCAAACTACCATCTCACTTGAAATTTAATAAAATAAAAAAATTGTGTAAATATAACATAGAGTTATAGATTTCTATTTTGTTCATAACACATAGTGTAATATAAGTTGTATATTTTCATGTTTTTTGGTTTTATGTTATCATTCATGCCACAATAAGAATAAAGCAGGAGTTTGTGTACTCTTGGGAAAAAAGAAAAAAAAAAAAACAAAAATAAGATGTGGGTTCCCACCAACCTGTTTTTTGCTTTCCTGTTTTCGTTTTCATTTCCTTTTGTTTTGTTTTGCATTCCCTTTTTCAGTATTACTGCCGTGCAAGGCACCAATAAAAACAGCAAATGTGTTCTTTATCTATTATACTGTGTTTTTCTGCACAATTTATTTATGAAAGAGTAACTGCTCATTTATGAGGCAAAGAGAAGTCTGCAGAACCTGTCCCCTCGCTGTGAACATCGTTACACTGACTGACTCTGAGCTGAGAACTAAGGGCTTCGTGCTTAAATGTGGACGATCCTAAGACAGGACCCAGGCAGGAATCCACCCGAGTCCACTCAGGTGTCACTGACTCAGAGACAATACTCTCCGTATCTCCTAGGACACGTCACTGGGTGAGGGCTGCTATTCTTACACCCCATGCTTACACTCTCTCCCAGTGTGTGGCTGGCACATTTCCTAATATCAGCTCACACAAACTAAGAACCAGGAAGGATTTTCACCTCAGTGAGGTGCAGTTTTAATTGCTTAGAACACACCTTAGCCTCCAGTGTCAGTGATCCATTATGAAGCTGTTGTTAAAAACACATGCCTTCCCCCACCCCCCCCCCCCAGGGCCATTTTTTGCTCCCAACTTTGTGTGTTTTCGGTCCTGATAGTTCTGTGTGGTCACACTTTCCTCTGAGGGTACTGAGTTACTGCTTGGTTTGGGGGCTTGTCTGTAAGCAGTATCAGTTACGTAAGCTAGAACCTTCCGTGAGTGATTGTAGAACACATGTGAAGGCCGAGCAGTTGCTGCTCTGCCATCTGTCACTAAAAGGAGCAGGTTGCAAAGGCTGAACTAACTACTAGAAGTGCAGAATCTCAGGCCCAATCCAAGATGTCCTCAATCAGAATCTGGGACATTAACCAAGCCGCTGCCATCGCTCAGCTCCAAATGCTGTGTGAACGCTGATATGGCCACACCATTACCTATTTGGTTTGGTAGGAGGGGCTGTCTTTTTCCACTGCACCTACCTCTCTCTTGCATGTGGAATATGGTGTTTATTGCTGTCTACCATGTTTGCCCATGGACATTAGGCCTCTGCAGAATACTTGACACCTCGGACAGAGAACATGCTTAGTCTCTCTCACATGAATGGCTTTGAGAACATTGGAGCCATCACTACAGCAATAACCCTTCTCTCAGCATCTAGGAGTTCGCTTAGCCAAGCAATAGGCTTCAGATACTCTAGATAGCAGGGGCACCAGAATCCTCATAGACACACATAAAGCACGACGACATGAGGTTTGCAAAACATCGTTCTGAACAGAAAACATCCATCCTGGATTTGGGGAGGGCTGTGTTTGGACACACCCTCAGACCCTCTGGAAGCAGCTTCATCAGATTTTAGGTGTGGAAAATCTGAGCTGTTAAGGAAAACTCACTGTCCTTGCTCTCTACCAAATAAAGCTCCCTTAGCTGCATCCTACAGCATTTCAGTTTAGAGACCCCAGCGTCATGTTCTTCAAGGCTGAGGATGAGTTAGAGATTCTTGGCCCCTGCCGTCAAAGGCTTGAGCAACTGCAAGAGTCTCAGCCACCAAGGAAAAGATTCCCATTCTCTAAGTTCGGCACTTCCATTTAGTATTCAGACATTCACATTTTGCATTACAGATGCCATCATTGTTGGCATATTTGTACTAAGTGTCCTTTCTGTAGCTTCACCACGTTACTGCAGTCTGCTACGGCAAGAGAGGCAAAGACACACAGAAAACAGTCCTGGGTCTCATGTCTAGATGGATCATTTATGAAAAAAATCCAAAGTTTATGAAGGAATCTAAAAGCTAGCGGGGAAACCTGTTTCATAAGCATTGTGATTATCATGCAAACAGTATTGCTGGGAGTTCTGTAAGATAGTTACATTTTCTTATGCAGGCTAAACATCTGTCCTACAATGTGTTACTTTACCAATTTGCTTAGCAAGCTATTTTTGCCCCAGCGAATGAACTAATTCAGCTCTGATCACAAGGTGCCATTATTTTTTCAGTCAGATCCAAATACACAAAGTTGTGCACCCACAAATACCAGTATTTACACATGCACGCAATCACGACCTAGAACGACCCATCCTATTATATATACAATGTTCGATATACAGCCATGAGGATCTATGTTACAACAGCATCATAATCAGTGTGCATACCAGATAAAGGAAAACACACTACACTAAACTAGCAGAAAAGCTGGAGTAATTAATGGGCCCAAGTACACATCTATTTTGTACACAGCCTGTTCAATTTATTATTAAATTTCAGAGTCTGGGAAGGAATTTCACAACTGTGAAATATATTTGAAATAATAAAGTCTTCATATATAAAAAGGTCAATGGCAGAATTTTTAAATATATATTTTTAATATTTATGATAAATGAATGCATATTGTCCTGCTAGAAGGCGGTGTGTGGAGGTAAGGACGTGCATAGAACAGTTTTAGAAAGGCCAGCTAGACAAATTGCTGAGAACGGCCCTGTCAGCGTTCATCTCCCCGTGTCTCCACCTGACACACATAAGTACAGTTTCGTGACTCATCCACCACCTCTACTGGTAGACCCCAGACAATGGACACAAACTCTCCTTTCTTATTTAGAAATGGTCCTGTAAGCAACTCTTTACCCTACTAGGTTAGCACGCAGGACTGGAATTAACCATAGTTAACCATTTGGGCGTACATGAAGGGGTGTTTACTGAGTTTGAAAATGGATATCTTTGGTAGTGTTTAGGCATAAATACTAGTACGGACTTTTTGAGAGAAAACTTAGGTTCTTTTCATTAAGGAATTATCAACTTCTTAGGCAACCAAGCACACAAATCTTTTATATTTTAAAGCTGTCATCAAAGACATGCTAAATTTGTATTCATTTTTTTATGAAAAATATTAAAAGTTCCTTTAACTTTTCAGATATTTCAAGATTTTTTATTTTGTAAATGGAAAAACCTTTAACAACTTTTCTATATCTTCAGGGTAATTTTTAACTCACAGAGGTGGAGATTATATCATAGAGAGGTATCTAGACCTATACCTAAATATCTAAATCCATGAAAATGAATGGTAAGAATAAAAAGAGAGAATTTACGGAAGCTGTAGAGTTGTGCTTGTCCTTGTCTTAATGCATGAGTGCTTGTTAACTCTTTAGGGAATAGTATTACCCTGGTCTGTCTCTCTGGAATAAAAGTCAAACTCTTGTTAAAGTTCATAAGCCACGGGCACCCAGGACAGCCGATTCATTAATCGCTCTGCCCTCCTCTCCTTTCCTCATGCTGTGATAAATACCATGGCAAGGGCCCACAGCTACAGGTCCTTCATCACAAGGAAGACAAAGTAGCAAGGGCCAGCTCAGGTTCTCCATTCCCATACTTCAGAATCCCCTTCCTAGGGAAGGATGTCTCCTCCAGTGAGCCAGCCTCCCACTTCCTAGGGAAGGATGTCACCTCCAGTGAGCCAGCCTCCCACTTCCTAGGGAAGGATGTCACCTCCAGTGAGCCAGCCTCCATTTCCTAGAGAAGGATGTCACCTCTAGGGAGCCAGCCTCCCATTTCAACCAGGGCATGCAGATAACCCCTCACAGGCATGACCACAGCCAGTGTGAACTAGGTAATTTCTCACTGAGACTTCTCTCCCGTTGACTCTAAGCTTTGTCAAATTGCCATTTAAGGATAATCAGCACATACTCTTAAAATTCCTTCTTACTTAAATACAGAAGTACAGGATTGCCTGTATACTTTTACAAGTGATCAAGAAATACACAGAAGAAAGATTAAAATCATTAAAATGACACATACATGACTATATAAACACATAGACATACATATTTGTATATTGTGTGTGTGTGTGTATGCGCACTCACAGAATAAGCTTGGAAACTCTAATAGCTAAACAGATGCAGCTCTTATTTTCAAAACAGTCAGGGCAAACAAGATATACAGGACTAGAACACTCTTATTACTTAATTGAAAGAGCCTTGCAAGTTTCTGATGAGACACAATCCTCTCATTGTCCTAAATTCGCAGATGGATTTCACACTTAAGGGCTCACAGACAATGCCGAGAGTCCCTTTTTCTGTAAACAGATTGCCATCAGCTGTAGATGTGCTTCCTGCCTGCCTCCTCCATCAGTGCTCTTGCAGAGTTTTATAAAGACAGTTTGCAGGGGGTCTGAAAGGAGAGGGTACACATCTGAATAGATAACAGGATATATGGATTAGACAGGGATTTTCACGGATAAAGCTGGAAGAAATGTGTTATGATGAATATTTATCATGTCCCAAAGACTGGCTTTTTCAACTACTGGATGTTTCAAATTGTCTTTTAATTAATGTTCATTACAATGAGAATATACGAGGCAGAAGACAATATTCCTTCATTCAAAATGTGTGATCTGCAAGGAAATAAGATCAACAGACATTAAGCAACATTAAGCAAAAATGCAGGAAAGTTATTAATGAAACAGAATTGCAAGCGATAAATGATTTCAAATGAAAATTAGAATTATTTCACTGCTGACTGTGGCTTCTCCTTTCCAATAGCACATAACAGGCCTTGAAAAGCTAATCTCCTACTAGAAATAGAGAAAGCTGAAAAAAATGAAGTCTTCTAAATTTTGTTTTGTGTGTGAGATTAGGTTTTGTCCCATAGTGCTTGATTGCCAGTGACATAGTGACATACAGAATTGGCAGTTCTACGTGTGCCTGTTACAGCCATGTACTACCAAGCCTCGTCCTCAAAACTGTATTTTAAAGATGGTTGAGAACTTAAGAGAAGAGACACAGGATAGATGAGCCATAATTTCAGAAAAGCAGAAATTCATCCAAAGTAAATCTGATGAGCACTGACATTTGTATTTAGAAAAGGCATGAAACGAAATTTGAGCCTTGTGATACAGCTAGGTAACGACGCAAAAACTGAATAAAAGGCAGAAAGAAAAGGGCACGTTGGGCCACACACTGCAGCAATCACTGTGAGCATCTAAAAGGACAAGCTGGGTAGACCATATATGCAAGCCTAGCTTTCCCAATGGTTTGTTTGATGAATTTGCGGGCTGTGGGAAGTTAAACAGGATGTTTATAGCATTCTTCTAAAAGAAATAGTGAAATCTACTACTGTCATTAAGTGCTCAGGAGCCAGGGAAATGGGACCTTCCTCAGGCACACAGCAAGCCCCACTCAATGCTTCCCTGGTTGTACCTTCAAAAGAAGAACACTGGTGAGATATGACAGGTAACTGGAAAAGGCCAACTTAAATATTGTGGATTCTTTCATGGCTTAAAATGCATAAGAATCTTTATAAAGGAAAAACAAAAACATCTAATGTGAGGTATTTAGGTAAGTTGTGCAGAATTTAAGAATTAGAGAAAAATAAAATGTGAAATAGAAAAGAGAGGAGGAGGGACATGCTAACAACTATCCAAAAGTCCAAGCACTGGTTGGGAGTGTAGCTCAATGGTGGATTATTTGCTGAGCACATCGGAGTGCCACAGTTCAACTCTTAGGACCATACACCAAAGAAGAGATTGGCAACAAAGAAAATGCCAAGCTCTGGTGGTTTGCATCTGTGTTCTCAGCTAGCCGAGGGCCTGAACTTTGAGCCCAGGAGTTCAACAACCAGCCAAGGCAACTTAGTGAGATACAATCTTGAAAAACAAGAGCACACACAAGAAGTCCAGAGTTCCGATTCCTAGCACCTACATGACAGCTAGGTTGGTGTGGTGGTTGGTTGTATGGCTGAATGGGCAAGCCCCATGTTTGAAAGACTCTGCCACAGTATTTAAGAGAGAGATGAAGGAAGACTGTAGATGTTAAGGTCAGGCCTCCACACTTGCATGAGAACTGACAGACAAACAGATGACAGACACAACACATAGCAAGAGTTATTCTTCCCCAAATGACTAAGCCAATCCTATGACCAGCCAGACATTGAAGATTGAGATTCCTGCAACATTTCCTCAAAGTATGGACTGAACTGCTTATGTTCTAGGACCTATCAGAAAAACAAAATCTGTTCATTAAGTGAGCTTCAGGCTAGCTTCTCTCCTCCTCGAGTCCCTGAGCACAGTTACTGTTCAGCCAGTTCATCCTTGTGTTGCATGACTTTCCCTGGGCAGGCATAAACGAATGCCTATTCACTACAGATAGGGTACTGATAATGAACCAAAGACACCATCCCACCCAAGGCTGGGTTTATTAGACTAAACCAATAAGTCCACTGGCGTTATTTATAGAAAGAGAGGTGAGGTCTATTTACAGGAGTATGGTTCACTCAAAGGCTGCTCTAGTTAAGGAAATCCAAAGACCACATGGTTAGTAGTTCCTGAAAACTACATTTCTAGTGCTCTCTACCCACCCTGCAGGCAGCTCCTCTGAAGAGCTTTCTCTAACCCCAGGGGCTATCTAGGCTCTTGTAAGTCAGGGAGAAGCCGCCTGGGACTTGGAACTTTTGGAGCTCATTGACTCTTGTGAGCTTCCCTCCTTCCTCCAGGAGGGTGTGGTTCAATCTATAGAAAATAGCCATACAGCACAATAAGTTAAAACCCGTCCACTTAAACTTACTATTGCACGTATTTTTATCACAGCTTTGCTAACATAAATGACATACTTTCCTTTCATCCTGTTCCCATGCACAAACTCAGTTCATTCAAGACTTATTTTTTCTGTATAAAAGCCCCTTGCCTAGCCCTAGGGACTCATACTGAGCATGGCTCACACAAAGGAAGATTCGACATTACATCAGAGAGTTTCTCTCTTGAAGAGCCTTCCTTCTCTACTTCAGCCAGCATACATCAGCGGTTTTTCTGTCACTATGACAAAATGCCTGAGACAGAGCATGGGAAATATAAGGGGTAATTTTGGTATATGGTTTCAGAGAATGTGGTATGTGGTTTCAGAGAATTCAGGCCATGGTTTGTAGTTTCTGTACCTCTGCTGAAGTTAGCGGTATCTGTGGGAAAGGTGACAGGTATTCAACACCTTACAAGAAGAAGGAGGAGGAGAAAGAGGCAAAGAAGTGGGGGGTGGAGAGAGAGAGAGAGAAAGAGAGGGAGGGGAAGGTGCAGCTGGGATATGATAGAGCCCAAAGGCCATGCTTCCAAAGACCCATAGCTTCAACTGGCGTTAACTCCTTAATGTCAGCACCCTAGTGAACCATAAACCGGACAACCCTGCTTAAACACTGCTACTAAGAGTATGAAGTCATCCACACAGGAGCCTTTGTAGGATATTTCAGGTCCCTTTCATATTCTAACACAACTTCTATGGAGTCTACATTTAGAGGGTATGTCTAGAGAGGAGATTAACTTCTCTTTTAGTTTTCATACTCTAAGCCTCGGGTTCTGTGTAGATTGTCCTGCACATTTAAGAGGACAAGAAACAATCAAGTTGCAGGACACAGTGAATGTGTCCTCGGACCTCAACAACAGGGGTCTCCAGCTTGAGTGGTTTGCTGGTTTTCCTCTGGCCCTATCATGCCCAAGCCTTGGAAAATTTCACTGGATATTGACTTTTCCTTCCTGATCTCCAAGTTCCCCCGACCCTGCTCTCTCACACATATACACCACCACCACCACCATCACCACCACCACTACCACCACCACCACCACCATCACCACCACCACCCCCATCACCACCACCACCATCACCACCACCACTACCACTACCACCACTACCATCATCACCATCAACACCATCAACACCATCACTGCCACCATCACCACCACCACTACCACCACCACCACCACCACCACCACAACCACCATCATCACCATCAACACCATCAACACCATCACTGCCACCATCACCACCACCACTACCACCACCACCACCACCACCACCACCACCATCACCATCACCACCACCACCACCACCACCATCACCACCATCACCATCACCATCACCACCATCACCACCACCACCCCCATCACCACCACCACCACTACCACTACCACCACCATCACCATCATCACCACCACCATCATCATCACCACCATCATCACCACCACCACCATCACCATCATCACCACCACCACCATCACCACCACCACCACCACCACCACCATCACCACCACCACCACCATCATCACCATCACCACCACCACCACCACCACCATCACCACCACCACCACCACCACCACCACCATCATCACCGCCACCACCATCAACACCATCACCGCCACCATCACAACCACCACTACCACAACCACCACCACCACCACCATCATCACCACCACCACCATCAACACCATCACCGCCACCATCACAACCACCACTACCACAACCACCACCACCACCACCACCACCATCACCACCACCACCACCACCATCACCACCACCACCATCACCACCACCACCACCACCACCATCATCACCATCACAACCATCAACACCATCACCGCCACCATCACAACCACCACCACCACCACCACCACCACCACCATCACCACCACCACCATCATCATCACCACCATCACCACCACCACCACCACCACCACCACCATCACCATCATCATCATCACCACCATCACCACCACCATCACCACCACCACCACCATCACCACCACCACCACCACCACCAACAACAACAACAACAACTGCTACTACTTCTCTGTATACGTTTTGAAGAAAAAGCCTCAGACATTCATTTTCCCAAAGCTGCCTATTGAGGACATCATTAGACACAAGGGGCTCTCAGGGAGGGAAGAGCAGAGAAAGTACCTTATACTGATGGTTAGCGAGGTCGACTCTGAGCTATTGGCTGATGGCTAGCACTACGGCCTTGCTCACATGCTGTTATAGGACCATTTTGTGTTTCTTGCTTGTAAACATCTCTTCCCTTTTTAGTATTTGATGCTACATTCATTTGATCAAAATAGAATGAGTATCCAAAATATAAAAAATAAAAGAGGAGGAGAAAGAGAAGGAAGAAGAAGAGGTGAATGAGGAAGAAGAGGAGGAGGTAAATGCCGAGGAGGTGAATGAGGGAGGGGAGGGGAAAAGGTCTGTGAATAGCAATGCTTTGGAAAAGGAGTTAGCAGCGGAGGTGAGAGAAGACTCCACGGTGAGTGAGCAGACAAGGCAGATGCGACTGGGTGTGCTAGGCAAGGGAACTAACAGTATCTGGAAACAGAAGAGCATGGCTTAAAAATGTGTCTCTACTTCCAGCCACCAAATAAACAAACTAAGTGCCCTTTTTCTAAATTGTATCTCTTGTAGGAAATGGGAATGCCCAACTCTGGCCCAACTCTGGAGGTTTCTTGTAGTGTGGTTCAACATGAGCTTCACAAGGTCACAAACCATTTTATCACGGTTCTTAGTGGAGACGCCCTGCTGGAAATCCCCTTTGCCGGCCCCTCCTGGTACTAGAACTCATCTTTCTTGCTTTTGCTTCATTCTGCAAGGCGCCTATACTTTGAATAATATTATTCTAACACTGATATTTTTTTCTGTTAGTACTTTTTATTTTTATCTATAAGAGCAACCTCTTGACAAACTTTAAATGACAAAGGACTTTAATGGCATCAGCAGGATCATTACTAAGTTCACAAAGTGACAGATACCAAACTTGGCAAACTTGACCCCGGAGCTAGACAAGGCACACAGTATCTTCTGCCATCAATTTTGTCCTCTCCCAGGTCATTCTTACTAAATTCAACAACCTAATTTGAATAAGTAATTTGGTATAGATTCTTTAACCTTTCCTCGGAAACATGGGTGCTAGCTCTAACCCTTAGTTTTCTGAAAAGTTGGCTTCAACAAACCAGACAGAACTCTTCCTATTAAACAAAAGCCCAGAGAAGAGAAGCACCCCTGCCTGGTAACCACTTGAGACTCCTTTACTGAGATTCGGAAGAGCCCTGGAAACGGCTCTTCCCTGCACAGCATCTCCGAGGCCTCACACACGCTTGTGCTTCTTCTTTCCTCACCTGTGAGTGAGGCTACTTCTAAATGGCTGACTTTTGAGAGGAAGTCTCCAGATATTGAGAACCTAGCTAATAGTCTCCCTCCATCTGGAAGTTGCACCCGAGAGGAACACTGGGGAAATGAAGTAGAAGTGATTTTTTTTGATTCTCAAAGATTCTTTTGTCTTTTTCCTGATAGAAAGGAAGCTGTATGTGGGAGGTGGGTAGCGCCACCACAACCTGCTTTATTCTGTCTGGGTGAGGAAGGCCGGGACGTTATCCTGTGAAGGGGAGGCGATTAAACAGACAACTCCTGGAATGACAATAAAGACATCCTTGACAGCATGCGGAAAACAGTGCCACAACTTTCTCTTTTATTTTTCCCAGGGGGAGAAAAATCAGGATTGAAATGACAGATGAAGTTAAATGACGGACAAAGCGCTTTGTTTACAAAGCTTCTCCAAGTCTTTCAGAAAGAACTGTTGCATTTGAAGGCTGAATTCAAATGATGTTAATAATAATGATGATGATGATAATAATAATAATAATCTATTGGTTTATCAATAAGAGTGTGGAGCTGTTCTCTATAGCCGTAGTTTGAAGTTTTCCTGTACTGTTGGCTCTGCCTTTCCAGAGGCTGATGCAAAAACAACTGGGAATAAAACAACGATTGCATCATTTTAACATGCAAGCGTCTCTCTTCCAAAGTTTCTAGTCTGCAGACTAACTTCTAGGATAACAGATTACTAGATGTTTTCAAACTGGTAGTGACGACTCTCTTGGAGAGTTTAGTTTTAATAAATCCCTTTACTTGAATCAATATTGTAGGCATTTTTTTGGTAATGTGTCATAATTCTACAAGCCACCAACTACCCTGCCTTGCCCGAGACCAGTAGAGTAAGCCATCACTCTGTCTCTATTATATCCTAAAAAGAGGAGGGCATAGAAGGTGGGCCATTGAAATAGATGCCCAGAACCTACATGGTGGATGAAGAAGAAGAGACTCCAGAAGCACCAAGACGGGAGCACACGCACACAGGCACACAAATCCATAAAAGAGTGAAAATGTTTTTAAAACATTTCTCCTTGGCTTCGTTTGGCTTTGAGGCTTATTTTGTTCCATATGAATGGGTTTTTGCCTGGATATATGTAGGTGTACCATGTGTGCTCTGCCAATGGAGAGGAGTGTTGGAGACCTTTGAACTGGAGTTAACAGAGGTTGTGTATAGCCATGTGGGTGCTGGGTACCACATGTAGGTCTTCTTCAAAAAGCAAAACAGTGCTTCTCACCACTGAGCTATCTTTCAGCTCAATTTCTCTGTGGTTTAATAAGCACGTGATGAGAATACACTATAGGTTTAACATGAAGGAAAAAAGTAAAACAGTCATGAATGAGTTCTTATCTCTGCACACTGACTTCCTCCAAAATAGATGATACTTGGGTTTTGCTTTTTTGTAAACTAGGTATATATCAAATATAATAATTTATCTATTTTTTGTACAACTCTATTATTCTCACTAGACATGTCAATAATTTTCAATTTTGCTTTATAAATAATTTGGTTGTGAACATTTATGAATATAAATCTTTGATGGTACTTTTGTTTCCTTATAAATATTAACAGGTTCATGTCTTTAAAAATTTACAGGTTAAATTTCTTTCCAGAAATTATACGGATTTACCTATCTGCTTTAGTCCATTTTTGTATCGTCTCTGCTTTAAAACCCCTGGTTTCCTGGCCCAAGCCTCTGCCCTACTCTCTTTAGAGAGATGGCTCTCTTTCAAAATGCAAGATGCATGTACATCTTCATCTCAACAGGGAGTAGGCTGCCTCTCTGCCTCAACTTCCAAGTCAGGACTTGAAACTCTTCCTTTCTGCTTGGGAAAGCTACCGCAAAAGCAGCAAAGAAAAAAAGAAGTAAAATACACACATAAAATGTTTGCTACAATTGTCAGAATTGGTGGTTATTTTTACTCCATGTTCAACTGATAAATTAGGATAATCATCATTTTAATTAAAGCTATATTAAAACATTGAGTGTAGTTTTGGAAGTTAACCCAAGATACCCAGACTTCTCAATTTTTACCAAGCCTTTCTGAACAGTGCATTTGAGCCGGGCATGGGGCTCATATAGTAGTGTTCAAATTTCCTGTTGAAAACATAGTGTGGACCACTGCTTGTTGGTTTACCCTGTTTAAAGAGTCCTTTCACAAGAGCCTTGTATTGTCAAAGTCATTCTCAGGGGTGCCAATGTGTGTGGCTTCCTTCACTCTAAGGAGTGTGCTGTGAGTAACTTCAGTCTTGGCCTTGATCTCTATCTAAGCTAAAAGAGTTTGCACCCAGTGAGGACCTGAAACCAGGCCTAGAATTCAGTGAGTCACATTGGTAATAGCCAGGTCAGAAGGAGCTGGTGGAGAAGCTGAACCAGCTGCTGCTCCCCAGGTCATGCTGATGGGACATGGGAGCCCTTCTGACCATAGACACACCCTGAGAAATCACAAGCCCAGGAGAAATTAGAATGCTTCATACAAGGCACCTCTCCTACAATGGCCTTATGTCTTGTGCTACGAGCTGTTTATATCGCATGTGTATTCATGTCTAAACATTAGTGAACATGCCTTTGCTTATATGAAGAGGTCAGGCTACAGCCATGGGGCAGGACAGTAATATTTTAACCACCAGATGGGTCATGGCGATAATGCCAGGGATGACAGATAATAACTGGGTCTCGCATTCCAACACGGGCAATGGCATTCAAAAGAAACAAATTTGAAGAAATAAAGCCATTGCTTAAATTATGTAGGACAATAGCTTACTTTGAAGTACAAATGGAACTAACATGGATAGAGTCAAGGGTGTAAAAATAAAGAGATATTCGAAGGATTCTGTAGAGAAATGTTAAGTGAGCAATGCGGACATAACGGCGGGCAGTGTTCTTTTAACTCTTTTGTGTAAAAAAACTTTATTGTAAAAGGTTGAAGAAAAGAATGTCTAAAGGATGCAGTAATGTAAGAAAGGTACAGGAGATATTTCTTTGCGCCTTTAAAGACAAAAGAAAATATATATATATATATATATATATATATATATATATATATATATATATATATAAAGCAAAGATCAAATGTAAGCGAATGAAGCCCGGAGCGCCGTAACTGAGACTGGCAGAGCAGCTGTGCCCCTCTTAGTTGTCTTGCTCACATTGCTTCCCTGGGCCACTGGGAAATTCACTTGATTTGGGGCCCTCAGTTTCCTCATCTGAAGATGGCACCGGTGACAGTCCCTGCCTGCCTCCTGTGCTTTGCTGTACTATTATGACACATTTACAAGGTTTGAAACTCGAGCCAACAGCGACTGTGAAAGCTGAGACTGCCCTGGCTTGCTTCTGTTGCTGCGATGAAACAGTAACCCAACAAGCCTCAAAAGGACATATTGGGAACAACACAGGGAGCTGGTAAAACATAGGATCCTACGGCATTAGCCTCACCTCCCACCCACAGAAGCTAAGGATGGCAAGGATATGTAGTTTGAACCACTAACTCCGAAGCAATATCCTGAAACAGCAGCAGACTGCTGGGATGAGGAATCTAGGGTTTAGGGTGCACTCCACGAATGAACTTCATGGGTTTGAAAAAGCACCGCACCAAAATAACATTGTAGGCTCGTCTTCCTTCATAGGTAGAATGGCCTCAGTGTTCCTCGGCCTGTGGCCAGAATTCAAATGGACAAATGCCATGATTAAGGTCATTGAGGGGGGGGGGGCGGAGAGGAGACTCAGTGGTTAAGAGCAGACATTGTTCTGGCAGCGGACCCTGGTTTAGTTCCCAGCACCAACATCAGGCAGCTTACAACCGTCTGTAACTCAAGATCCATGGGGATCTAGTGCTTCCAGCCTCTTCGGTACCACACACATGCACATGTGCACGCATACACACACACACACACACGTGTGCACACACACACACACGTGCACACACACGCACATACACACACTTTAAAACATAAATAGATATAATGTTTAAGGAATCATAACTGTGTGGTGGTGGCACATGCCTTGAATCTCAGCATTTGGGAGGTGGGGCAGGTGGATCTCTGCAAGGCCAGCCTGGTCTACACCATGAGTTCCAGGAATCCAGGACTGTTACACAGAGAAACCCTGTGTTGAAAAACCAAAACACAAAAGCAACAACAACATAGAATCATAACATTTTCCATTACATGTACGTGAAATTTTCTATGATGTCTATCGGAGAAGTACCAAATCAAAACCCTCCATAAGTACACAACACAACACACCACAACACAAAGGAGCAAGGAGCACAAAGATAAGACGGCTTTCTCCATGAGCAAAGGAAGGTTATTTGGTTTGAGCTTGAAGGGAGATCCTATGGCAGGAGTTTAAAGCAAATGGTCTTCCTCCATCAAATGTCAGGTAGAAGAGAGACAGCAGCTGATGCTGGCTCGCTCTCTCCTTCCTTCCCAGTCGGGACACAGCACTTTTAGGGCGGGTCTTCCTGTCTCACTTACTCCCTTCCAGGCCTCTAGAGGCTAACATGATCATTCCTCACAAGGACACCCAGAGGCTTGTCTTCTGGATCATTCTAGATTCTGTTGAGTGAACAATCGGTATTAATAATCTCAGGCAGCCAGTGCTCTTCAGACCACAGCACTTCCCAGTAGAGGCCAGAGTGGCTCTAGCGGAAGTCCCAGGAACGACAGAGGTCAAACACGCTACACCTGCGCTACTTAATCTCTCTGATACATTCAAGCCTGACACATGCTTATAAGTGAAATCCCTCTGGAAGATCTTCAAGGCTTCAGCTCTAGGTGCTTGGAAACGTTTCACAACTTTTAAAGGGCATTATGGTCACTTTCGCTAAATAAAAACGGGCCCTGAAGAAAATACTATTTTCGGATGACAAAGTGATAATGAAATAAATGTGCTTAAAATGGACAACAAACATGCCTTTCAAACTGAAACGCAATAACGATCTGTCTGCCAAAGTGATTGCAGCCGGAGAGGCTCTGCAACCCAGGGCTGAGCTCGGAACCCCGAAACTGGAATAGCATCAGCCGCGTGTGCCAGGAAAACCAAACTCCATTTAAAAATCTAAGAATGTCGCCATGTCAGTGACATTCTGGGTGCAAGGGCCATGCTAGCAAACAATCTAACAGAAGCTGCTACAAGCTGATTTGGGAAAGAATGCTGTGGTTCACTCCGGTATTTTAAAATGCGCTGTCCTTCTTTGTGTTTGGAAAGTGTGTTTCTTTGTTTATGAAGAAGATTTCTTTATGACATTTATTTTAGCCTAGGCATCCTCCATCTTGCCCCTCAAAGCCCAAGCCAAGGAATTTCTATAAGAACAGAGGCAACTGAAACGGTGCTCCAAAGCCTTGTCAGGAAAAGGGCTCCCCACTCACTTCTGTCCTTGACCATTGAAGAAGATGATCCAGGGTCACAGACGTAGGAACTAAAAGGGAATGAAAGGGGAAATACGCCTGTGTGAGGCAGGCACACTGGGCATCCCTGTAGTGGTGTAACATTTTAGCATCACTGTTATGATGATAAGTGTACACTTGTTTCTTCATAGACTTACACCCCCCCCCCCAAAGGTCCCAGGGATGAGTACAGAATCCAATCAACTCCTGAGTAAGTTTAGATAAAATGTCTCACTTTTCAATACGACAGCCAGGCTTCATCTCCTCAAAAAATCCAGAGGATTTTTAAAAATACATTTATAGTGTGTGTGTGTGTGTGTGTGTGTGTGCACGTGCATGCATGCATGTGTGTGTTTGCATGTGTGTGCATGCATATGTGTGTGTGCGAATGTTTATGTGTGAAGATAACTTTGGCAGTCAGAAGAGGACATCGGATCCCTGGATCTGGGGTTACAGGCTCTTGTGTGCTGCTGTGGGTCTGAGCCCTGAGTTCCAGTTCTCTGGGAGATCAGTGCATATCTCTCATGCCTCAACAGGCTTTGTAAGGTATTCTCTTTATTCAAGGCAATGACAGAAAAAAACTGAACAGAAAAGGTTTAAAAACACTTTTTAAAAACTACAAACCTAGGGTGTGATCTGTATTTGAAAGAAAATAAAATTAGAACCTCATATCCCAAATATTTGGGATATATAAATATTTGGAATATATAACATATATACGATTGATGAGCATTTTATGTAGAATAAAATTATACATTGGTAATTCTTATGTGCATATGTCTACAATTGATCGAGCAATGCCACTTGGATCACCCCTTTGTCCCTCACTTCCCTCTGTTAAGTGTATTAAAACGAGATTTGCATACAGAGCTACCCCTGACATTAGAATTTTAGTTGCTGTTACTGATTTGTAAAAGTTACTCTTACACAAACCTTTAGAGAGATTTAAAAATTTGAGCCTTTAAGAACCCCTCACAGGGTTCAGTTAAAGACACCATGGATGAGCTAAAGGGGGGCTAAATGTCTGAGGGTAAAGAAGTTACTCACAACAGGAATCTTCTGGCCATGCTTCTTTATTCTTCTTTATCCAATCCATCATTTCTCATTGTTCCTTCTTGCTCTCCCTTGTTCTACTTTGTTCTCAGTTCTACATGGTTCTTCCTTGTCTTACCCGTTACCAATGTTCCCAGTCATATATACCCTTAAATCAGAAATTCCCCATCCCTAGCAGGTTCCAGGACCAGAATTCTTGTGCCCTATTGAAAATCAGATAAGGGTTTTCACACACACACACACACACACACACACACACACACACACACACACACACACAGATCCATGGGAGTGGCTAGTACACATAGTAAACTCCTTACTGGAGAAAGTTAAGAAAGGGATTAAATCATCAGAGGATTCTTAGGGGGGATGTTTAGTGTGCTATATTATTAGAGAGCTAAAAGGTTTATTTTCAATAAAATTATGAATAGGGTACGGATTGTTTTCAAATCAGCCTGCCACTACTTTTCTCCCAGTATATATAGACAATACCAGGTAACCAGGCAACTCACATAGTCAGGGAGAAGCTGATGGCTCTTGATCAGATAACACACATACCAGAAGCTGCATTTTCTAAGGGTCTAGGTCTAGAGTTAGACTTCTTGCTCTAAGCAAGAAAGAGACCCAGGCCTCTAAATTATCAGTTCTGAGCTATGCTGTTATCAGCCATTCTGATCATGGGTGTCAAGGGTGTTTCCGTGGGTTGTAGTTAACTATCCCTTCTGCTGCCCTTGAGAGTCTTGAACTAAAATTGGTAAACTGAGGTGAAAGTGAGCATAAGGAGTTAAGAATCTTTTAACTGGGGTCAAACCAGGGCGGCAGCTTGGGCAGGCAAGGATTCTATGTCCTTGGAGATCTGTGAGTACCCTAGCTGGGATGCTCTATGTCTAGACTCTAAGCACTGACCAAATGCCAGCTGATTAAAAAAAAAAAAAAAACTGCTTGAAGGCAGGTCTCTGCACTTACCTACGAGAGGAGCAAGGGCTGGCCAGTGAGGAACTATTTCCACTAAACAGTTCTCAGCTCTGGGAATTAATTCTCAGAGTATTAACAGGAAGGGAGTTAAACTACAGCAAAAATCTACAGCAACGGACAGCCACTTTATTTACAAAGCCATAATGCCAAAAAGCCTTGCCTTTTGGTTTAGCCCTTACCAGATCTCGTGAAAAGATGGCTGAGCAATTACTGCATAATGTGACTTGTAGCAGAAGCCAAACAATACTCTGACAGCAGTACAAAGATACGTACACAAGACATGCATTCACAAAAGTCCCGCCCACCTGAGTATTGTGGGAAACATTATTTATCTTAAAAACGGAAAGCAAATCCAAAGGCCTGCCAGTCAGTGAGATGGCCCATCAGGTAAAGGCACCTGCTGCACATGTCTGGGTGGGACCCAAGTTCAATCTCAGGAACGGGCATGCTGGAAGAGAACCAACTCCCGAAACTTCTCTGGCCTCCAAATGCACACATGCCATGGCACCGCTGCCCGAGCCCCGGCAATAAACAAATGTAAGACAAAACAATAAGTTCTTTTGAAAAACTCATCAAACATTTATCAAGAACAACAACCAAACCCGTTCTGCTATCTAGAACTATTCACCAAGACTGAGGACTTAGTCAGCTCCTATATGCATTCAGGCTCCTGCTCAGACAGCACAAGAGGGCCTTCAGGTGCAAGTTGCTTTAAGCTTTGGAAAATATACTGTCCTCCATTACAATTTTATCCGCTGCTTCCCCACAGTTAAAGGTGATTCTTTTAACTCATAGCGAGGCTGCTGTCGGCCTATGAGATCTGACTTGTGTCAGTGAAGCCCAGAAGCACTCACGTTCAGGCTCAGGTTAGGACCACACACCCGCTGAAGCTGAGTGCCATGGCCGTGCTCTTTGACAGCCCAGCCGTCCTAGTGCGCCTCTCTGTTGCTGTGATAAAACACAGAAAACTTGGGGAAAAGGATTTATTTCAGCGGACAACTCACAGTCCATCACTGCAGGAAGTCAGGGTCGGAACTCGGGGAGAGTCAGAACTCGGGGAGGGTCGGAACTCGGGGAGGACCGGAAGCAGAAGCCAAGGAGGAATGCTTCTTACTGGCTTTTCCTGAAGGGTTTGCTCACTTAGTTTGCTTTCTTCTACCTCCCAGGGCCCAGTGCTGAGATGTGGCACCACCCACTCTGGGCGTGGCCTGTGCTTACTCAACCATTAATCAAGAAAATACCCCATAAACTCACCTAGGGGTCAATCTGATGAAGACATTTTCTCAATTCCCTCTTGCCAAATGCCTTGAGTTTGTGTCACGTTAGCAAAAAATAAAAACTAATCAGGGTAACTGTCAGCTTGTCTACTTGACACAGAAATGCATCACTATTAAACCATAACTTTTCCTCTGTTGTTGAATGCCAATATCTCATGTTACTATAACAATAAAAAAAACCCAGTGTACCTTTTAAAAGTCCCACAATCTTTAAAACACTCACTTTGAAAGTTCAGTGGTACACCATGTACTCCACACTTCCAAATACCACAGATGCTACCCTAGACTGGGGGACCCAGGAGAATGCTCCGCCATAGTGGAATGATAAAGAAAGACTTTCTGTGATATAAACAGACTAAAAGAAGCCATGTCCACCAAACTAACCGCACAGAGAATGATAGAAGCAATCCTGAGGTCTAAAAACACAGAAGAACAAAGCCAGGAGACTGTAGGAGTAACCAAATGAAGCTAAAATTATCCAAACATAATACAACTAAGAACACAAACAGGAAAAGAAAGTAATAAAGCAGCTATAACCAACACATCCCTTTCAATAATAACTTTAAATCTTAAATGACCCCAATCATTCCTCGATCAAAAGAAACAGGCTAGAAGAATGGATTAACAAAACAAAAATCTATATTTCTGCTGTCTATCAGCAATTTACCCTAGCTTTAAAGGAAGGCACTATGCTAAAGGTAAGAGATTGAATGAGACTGGGGAGCAAGCAGACACTGCTAGCCTGAGAGATGACAAGGTAGACTTCAAACCAACACTAATTGGAAGAGATAGAAGAGGACATGTCCCTCTCGTCACAGGACAGTCCTCAGGAAGCCATCACAATCACGTCTGCACCAACCCCAAACCCTGGCACCCTCAGTGTCTTCAAGGGTGCCTCACTGGAATTAGAGACACAGATTAACTCCAACTCAGTAATAGCAGGTGAAGTCAATATTCCACTTTCTCTGCTAGACAGGTCATCTGGACAAAACCCAAATGAGCAGACTCAGAATTGAATGGCATTGTATGTCAAAGAGATCAAAAAGACAGCTACAGAATATCCTACACAGACCAAAACTTATGCATTGTATTCGGCAGGCTAGAGACGCTTCTCTAGTACAGACCACATCCTGGGATACAAAACACATCTTAACAAATTCAGAAAAAAATTAAAAAATTCCATGTATCCTTTCTAAACAGTTTAATAAAGCTAAAAATCAACAGTATACAAGCCTGTAGTAATTACACCAAATCATGAAGATCAAATAATTCACATTATTGGATGATGCATAGGTCAAAGAAGAAATCAAGAACAAAACTAAAACCTCTTGTCCTGAAATTAGGTGAAAATGACAAGACAGCTTAACAAAACCAATAGATACATTAAAAACAGAAAAATTTAACAAAATCACTAGACACATTAAAAACAGAAAGTCTTGTCCCTGGCTTCCTCTTGGCAATGGCTGTGTAAAACTGGAAGCCTCTTTCCCGGCCATGTGCTGTCAGGGACTCACTGAAGTGGATGTAGATGCAAACTTTGTTGTCTCCGAGAAAGCACCTGGGCGGAGAAGCAGCTGCTGATGCTGGGGGTAGCGAGTGGAAAGATTATATATCCTGGATTTGTGGCAGAAACAACAAACAAGAGTTTCCCATGAAGCAGGGTGTCTTGACCCATGGCAGAGTGTGCCTGCTATTTTTGAGTAAGGGACATTCTTATACTATGGATGCCAAGTTGAGTGTTCTCAACTTGGATATTGTAAAGAAACAAAAAGCATGGGAGGACATTTCTAGAATGGCAGAGAATACTGTGCCTCTGCATTAAGGACGAAAAGAACTGACAGAATCCGAAAGCTTTTCAAGCTCTCTAGAGATGACAAAGTCCACTACCTTGTCAGCAAGCTTTCTACCAAGGCAAGAAGCCCAGGATCAGAGCACTGGAGACTCAGAGTCTCCTCACTGCATGGGTCCTGCACACAAATGCCAACAAAGTATTGAAGAAACAACCTCTAAGGACAACGAGGAGCTACATAATATACCAAATTTTTGATCAAGATAATGAAGGAAGCCAAAGAAAAGCATTGGCAGCGGACTCCAAGACACACAGTCTGTCTTCACTGAGAGGTTCTACTTCTAAGCCTTATCCCCGTCAAAAGGAGGTGTTTAAATGAAGCAAATAGATGGTCAGGTCTTGGAAAGAAGAAGCAGTTCTAAGAGGAGTACTTAGGACTGAGTGTCTATATCTTAAAAACCAGAAAATGCTCAAATAGATAATGCAACTCAAGAATCAAAACAAAACAAAATGCAGGCCAGGTAACAATTGCACACATCTTTAACCCCAACCCTCCAGCGGGCAGATGCAGGTGGATCTCTGAGTTCCAGGCCTGTCTGGTCTATATAGAGCAAGTTTCAGGACAACCAGGGCTATACAGAGAAACCTTGTCTCAAAAACTAAAATAAACAAACAAAAAAATAAATAAACACAAACAAAGAAACCAGAATCAAAAATAAATACAAAACTGCAAGAACAGACCAAACCTAAATTCAGTCCATGAGAAGAAATAAAAACCAGAGCAAAAATAGAATAAAAGAAAAAAGAATCAAATCATCTATGAGCTGTTTTTTTGAAAAGATAAACAAAATGGATGGAACTTTGTCCAAATTAACCAAAAGAGACAAAGAAATGACCCCAATTAGTGGAAATCAGAGATGACCATGGAAACATGTCGTGGGACAAGCCTTTTGTACACTATGAAGATGTGTCTCTGTTTCACCTCATCTGCCCAAGTCACCTTCTGATTGGTTTAATAAAGAGCTGAATGGCCAGCAGTGAGGCAGGTGAGGATAGATGGAAGTTCTAGTCAGAGATAGGAACTCTGGGAAGGAATCTGTGAGGCAGGGGATTCACCAATTAGACACAGAACAAGTCAGATATATGGTACTAAAAAGGGGTAACAAGTCACATGGCAGAATGTAGATTAATATAAATGGGTTACTCTAAGTGTAAGAGCTAGTTGGGAAAAAGCCCTAGGTTAAGGCCAATTTTCATAATTAATAAAATATCTCACTTCATTGTTTAGGAGCTGGTGGTCCAAAGAAAGACCTGTTACAGAAACATTACAACAGACACCAAAGAAATTCAGAATATAGAAAGCACTTTAAAGACCTATACTTCATTAAATTAGAAAACCTAAATAAATGGACATACTTCTAGATCCATGAAAACCACCAAAGTTAAACCTTGAAGAGATCAAAATATAAACAGAACCCTAACAAGAACAACAGTAAATCAGAACAGCAATAAGAGTCTTCCAACTACCATAGCCCAAGCCCTGATGACTCACAGTAGAATTCCAAAGACCTCCCCCCGCCCCAGAGAGATCTACAAGATACAGAAACAGCTCTCTTGAAGCTCCCCCAGCACACACACACACACACACACACACACAGAGAGAGAGAGAGAGAGAGAGAGAGAGAGAGAGAGAGAGAGAGAGAGAGAGAGAAGCAGTGTTACTCTAGTACACAAAGTAGGGAAATACACAACACAAACAGGAAACTGTAGGCCGATAGCCCTGGTGAGCATAGATACAAAACAGCACAATAATATCAAAACAAATACAAGCATCAGAAAAAAAATGATCATCCATCACGAACAAGCCGGCTATGTCCTGAGAAGCAGAGATGGGTCAGCATGTATAAATAAATATAACAAATTACATGGACATACTTAAAGACAAAATGCATTATTATCCCAATAGATGCAGAAAAAAAACTTTGAAAAATTTGATAAGATTTCATAATAAAAATTCTAAGGAGACTAGAACTGGAGGAAACAAACTTCAACATAAGAAAAAGTAAGGCATTCCGAGGGACGGAACACATACCAGATTCTGCTTGTGCAGCCAAGAACCTGAGGCTGGGGCCTAGGGAGAGCCAAATGCTACTGCTACTGTTCTGCTAAAGTGACCCCTGGCCTCAGTCTGCTAAACTCACAGGCCAGCGCCTTGCTCCTCATCCCCAGAGAAGCTGCCTCCTTCAGCCGATGGGAGCAAAACCAATGACCCACAGTCAGACAATACATAGAGAGTGAGAGAGCTCAGAACACTCATCCTTAAATGGGATGTCTCCATCAAACCCCTCCCCTCAGAGATCAGGGAACCCTGCAGAAGAGGAGGAGAAATTGGGAGAGCCATAGGGAATGGCGGGCGTAGGGGAAACACAGCCTTCTAGATACTACAGGACTACATACATTCAAAAGTCAGAGAATATGGTAGCACGTATAGGATCAGCACCAGATGGGGTCCTAGAGCAGAGAGGAGACATGGGCACACACACCCATCTCTAACTCAGAAGCTAGTTCCAATTGATAACCACTTACAAATGAAAGGCTGTTTTTGCTTAAAGAGTCTCACTAGGGAAACAAACCAGTTTTAAGGGCAGGTCCTGTGCGTGGCAGAAGATGGCCAGCACAAAAGGAACTCAAGGGCGTTGTGGAAGCTTTTCTATTCAGAGTGTCGTACCAGGGCATTTCTTTTTTGACTCTTGTATGCCCTTTGTTTATATACTGTGTCTTTCTGCTTTGTAGTCCTGTGTGTGTGAAAACATGTGTGTCTGTGCTTCTCTGTGTTTCTTGTGCTTTTTCTCTGGTCTCTTCTGTCCGTGTCGTCCTGTTCTGCTTCATTTGCTGCTGTTTTACCTCATCTTACTCTAGTTTGTTCTTTAGATACGTGTTGTTTTCTAACAGAGGACAGAAAGGGTGAGGATCTGGACTGGAAGGGAGTTAGAGAGTGTGAGGAGCTGGGGGAGGGGAAACCATCACCAGAATATATTGCCTAAAAATATTTTTTCAGTAAAAAATATCTACATATGACAACCTCATTTTAAATTAAGGAAAACTTGCAGCTATATCATTTCATCTGGACTCAGACGAGGCTTTTCACGGTCCTTAATGCTGGAATCACTAGATAAAGACTTAAGACTAGAGAAAATTAAAGGAATACAATCAGGAAAAAGATGATAAATTATATCAATTTACAAATAATATGCTATTATCCATAAGAGATAACAAAATTCCAATAAAAACTTTTATAAATTATCAACAGTATAAGCAATATGGCAGAATAAATATCAATTTACAAAACTGAGTAGCAATTCTGTATATTGACAACAAACAAGCTGAGAAAGAGGATATCTACAAACTCCTATTTGCAACAGCTTCAAAGTCTATCTAGGAGCAAACATAACCAAGTTATTGAAAGACCACATAGTGAAAATATTAAATCTCTGAAGACAGAGACTGAGGAAGCCCTAGAAAATGGAAAGGCCTTCTATGCTTACAGGTTTGTAGAATTAATATTGTTAAATGACCATTCTATCCAAATCAATTAACAGATGCAGTGTAATCCCAATCAAAATCCCAATAAAATTCTTCACACACACACACATCCACACACACACACACACACACAATTCCATATGGAACCACAGAAGATCCAGGATATCCAAAGAATTCTTGAGTAAAAACAAAACAAAACAAAAAAGAATGCTGGAGGTATCACTTTTCCAGATTTCAAGATATATTACAAAACTATGGCTTAAAAACAGTACGGTATTGGCACAAAAACAGACACATAGATCAATGGAACAAAATAGAAAACCCAAACATCAGTAGACACAACTACAACCATCTGGTATTTGACAAAGAGGCCAAAAATACGTGTTGAAAAGAAGACATCATCTTTAACAAATGGTGCTTGGGAAACTGATGTCTCATGTAGAAGAATACAGTTAGATCAATATCTATCATACTGAACCAAAATGAACTCAAACTGGATCAAAGACCTCAATATGTAACTTGAAACATTGAAACTGCTGGGAGACACTTAGTGTCCAACAGGATGGAGTTGTAGAGAATGACTTTCTGAGCAGAAATCCATTTGCTCAGGAAAGGGAATCAACAGTTGACAAGACAGAACTCATTAAATCAAAAGGCTTCTGTTCAGGAAAAGAAGTCACCAGCCAAGTGGAGAGAGAGTCCATAGAGAGCGAGAGGATGTGTGCCAGCTATACATCTGACAGAGATGAATATCCAGAATATATATATTTAAAAAAAAACACAACCAACAAGAAGGTGAGCAAGCAAGCAACCCAATTCACAAGTAGCAATGGATCATAACAGAGTTTTCAAAAGAAAAGGTAAAAATGGGTAAGAAATATGTCAGAATTGTGTTCATCATGTTTAGCAGCTAGGGAAATGCACATCAAAACCCTTTTATGATCTTGTCTGACCCCAGTCAAATGGCTCATCCCCCTGCTCCACAGATGTTGATCTTGTTGGGGGTCATCCTGAAGTCCTGGGGTCTCCACTGCATGGGTCTTTACTGAAACTCGGCTGAACTTTCACCCATGGCCTCTCCTGGGCTATCTTTAGAGGCTGACTCTACCGCAGAGCCCTCCTCTGCGAACCTTCAAATCTTGGGCTCCTCCTACAGCCAGGGCTGAATTCTCACCTCTCAGTGCCAAGACTCAGCTGATCTCCATGACTCATGTCTTCAAAACCAGTACCACCTGGGAGGCTCTCCTGCATTACCAAGTTTACAGCCAATGTGAGATATGGCTCAAAGCCAGTGTGGAGCTCTGGCCTCGTATCTCTCTCCACAGTCTCTCCGTGCTGACTATGTAGGGATACTTGGGAAGATGTTGGTCACATTTTAATCACTGCAGACTGTGACCCCAGCAAAGTAGCATCAATTTGACCGGAAGAACAAATTTTCCCCCTCAGTGGTTCAGAGCTCTTATCACAGCCCGTCCTTCAGCCTCAGCTTACCAGTTTAAATGTAGACTCTCATCTCAAAACCTCACAAAGACTGTCCAAAAGAGCTTTTGCTTCTCTCTGAAACTTCCCAAGTCAGGTGTCTGTTGTCTTCATTTCTCCTAGAATTCTTCTCTTCCAAGACTTCATAGAACATCCCATTCAGCTCTGAGCACTCCATGACTTTCGCAGCACAGTTACGTCCTTCCACAACCCTCCTCAAGACCACATGGTCCTGCCCATCACAACAACATCCTGGGAGCCCAGCACCAATTCTTGCCCTAGTTTGAGCTTGATCACTGTGTGAAACGCTGACCAAAAGCAACTTGTTGGGGGAAAAGATTATTTTACCTTATAGTTCAGGAAGCAATTCATCTCCAAAGGAAACCAGGACAAGAACTCAAGGCAGGAACCTGCATGCAGGAACTGAGGCATGGTCCATAGCGAAATATTACTTACTACCTCGCTCAGCTTGTTTCTATATGTATCACAGGACCACCTACCAAAGGGCAGCACCACCCATAGATGGACCTCATACAGAAATTGTTAATCAAGAAAATGTCCCACAGCCTATCCTACAGGCCATTTTGATGAAAGCGTTTTCAACAGCTGGAGTTTCCACTTCCTTGATGACCCCAGCTTGAGTCAAGTTTACATACAACTGTATCGACTGACTGTTTTCTTATTTATTAAAGATTTCGTTGGGGGAGGGAAGCCGTCACCTCTGTGTCACCATCCCGGTGTTTTCTGGTTTTCACCATGGCTCCTGGTGCAAAAATTGCAGGGCTATCTGTGAGAACGCTGCTTCTTGCAGAGATAGCCGGGAACCCAAATTTTGAGAAAAGCTCCCATTCTTTGCCTATGTTCATAACTTACTGTCCTGATAAGATTAATGTGATGATTCATCCTACTGGGGGTGAAAATGTGATTATTACTCATTCCTATGATGAGACCAATTGACTGAGATGTCTTTATTGCTGAAGGACATGGAGTATAGACTTGGAGATGCCATTAGTCCATTGTAATTTATTGCTTTGTTTTTAGACAGACTCTCATGTAGCCTAGGATAGCCTTGAAACCTCAACCTTTTTTCCCTGCTACCCTGATAATGAGATTACAGAGGTAATCTCTACACACCTGGCCAAATTCCTGATTGGTTTTCTAGTGATATGCCATGGAATTTCATGTCATGGATATTAGTTAAACTCTATTTGGTAGCTATGCAATCTTTGATCAGATTCTGTAATTTTCCAGATTTCAATTAGTTTCCAGAGTAAAATGAATCCTATTATATTCTTTTTGTCTAGGCCACTGTGAAGAATCTATTAAGAATGTTAAAATAAGCGTAATTATGCACTCTAACCATAAAGAATAAGAGAACATTCTAGAATATTTTACACTCTAGGTATCAGAATCTTAAGTGATATTTATTTCCTCCTAGCAAAAAATAATATTCAATTTTCATTTTAGCATATTTTTCCATTCACTTTCAAAGTTAACATTCTTACAGCCTTTTACCTCTTCAATCATCTCACTTTTAATATGAACTATCATCTTGAATCATGGGTATCCTTGTAAATTATTTTAAATTGGGTGACACTTGTGTTAACAAGCCTATATTCATGCTCCATTATCACATGAGTGAGAAAAAGGTCTGCAGAGTTGTGGTGTATACCTTCTTTTAATGGTCTCTCCCAGTGTGCACTCCTTGAGTTATTCATACACACTGACTACAATAGCTACACGTTTAAGGAGAAATGGGAGATATCTGCTAGAACATAATCAATCTCTCTATCATAGTTCTGTTTAGAGCCTTCTAAGTACAGGGGGGAGCAAGTGCGAGATTTCTCAACCTGAGTTTCATAGGATGGGGAAGAGTTAGTTATTGAGCTCATACTTCTTACCAGCACCTCTCCCTTACTGTTGGGTTGTTTTGTGTTGCATTGTGGGTGGTGCAAGAGACGAAAGCCAGTGTCTTGCACTTGTTAGGCAAGTTCTCTAGCACAGAGAGAATCACCATCCCAACTCCTCCTTCCTGGTCCTTTGGAAAGGCTATCTGGTGTTGAATGTCTGGGATACTGCTCATTGAAGGTCTCCTAATGCCACATTCAATCTCACTGTGTTTAGGAATTATAAGTTTCCTTACTGAAATCCTGAAGACTGATTTATGTTGAGAGTGAGAAAATCCTATTCTAAAGGAAGTTGTCATGGTACAGAGTTCAACCGACTGAGGTGGTTTTGTTGATTTGAAAGAAAGTGGCCCCCATAGGCTCGTATATTTGATTATTTCATTCCCAGTTGGTAGAACTGTTTGAGAAGGATTAGGAGGTATGGCCTTGTTTGGGAAGTGTGTAATGGGGGCAGGCTCTGAAGTTTCAATATCCCATGTCACTCCCATTTAGCACCCACTTTGCTTTATGGTTGTATCTCAAGATAAAGCTCTCAACTGTTACACTAGCTCCATCCTTTCTTGCCTTCTGCCATGTTCCCCACCACGAGAGTCATGAACTCTAACCCTGTGAAACTGTAAGCCCCAAATAAAATCTTCTATAAATTGTCTTGGTCATGGTATCTTAACAGAGCAATAGGATATTAACTAAGATGGTGTTGATTTGGGAAATTGGAGTGTCTGAGAATGACAGGGCCTTTTTGGGCTCTTAGTAAGTGTGTCTTGGGCTGCTAGTATCTTGAAAGCTCAAGAGCCATACAAGCTGCTCTGAGCCAGTGACTTCCATGTTGCTTTTCAGGTAGATTAAAGGAATGAAATTCACATACCACAGAAGGGATTTTAGAGAGGCTTATTGCAGAGATATAGGTTGGAGCTTGAGAGGGAGGGAAGAAGGAAGGAAGAATGAGAGAGACACAAAGACAGAGAGAGAGAGAGAGAGAGAGAGAGAGAGAGAGAGACTTAAATGAGTCCTAGGAATCAAGGTTCCAGCAAGGGCAAGTCTGGGGCTCTTTAAAAGACTTATGGCAGATTCCAGGGTGAGATGTGGGGGGAGGGGAAGTGAGGGTTCTTTCACAGTCACCTGCATGGTGACACACAGCCTCCAAGCAGAGATGTTCATTTAGAAGGTAACAAAGGCACAGGAATCTGAATGTCCTTCCCCCATGGGATGCTCCTAGAGCCATGACTTTTGGTGCCTGCCTGCACTGACCGATTGGCTGTCATCAGTAGCACATAGCTACCCGAGCCATTAACAATTACAATTACCCAATTACAATTACAATTAACAATTATGGTTACCTAGATTCACCGTCACTGTTAATTGGAAAGCGTGAAACTAAAGAAACAGTCACTCAACAAACAACCAACAATTAAAAAAACTGAAAAAGACATGAGAGACAGTTCTCCTTGCTGCGACTGGGTGGGGGAGCAACATCCACTTAGAGATAAACATGAAACGTTTATAATATTTAAAAATAATGTCCCCAACATTCAACAGTATTTTTAATTGAAAAAATACTGTATTTTTAATTGAGAAAAAAAGACTGCATTTTTATGAGAATACCATAAATAAATTACGTTAAACTTTGAGGCAAACTAAATGAGTTAATTGGTAGATCACTGACTAGGATGACAATATTAAAAAAAAATCCAGAAAGAAAAGAAGAAAAGTAGGAGTAAGAAAAAGCAAATGAGGTAGTTAGGGGGACTGAAGAGGTAGGATGAAGGGATGGGGACAGGTCTTGGAAGCATTATGCATGTGTTGAAGGGGCTTGGACCATGTCCTGTCTTAATGCTATTTCACTTCAGATTGTAGAATACAAACAAAACAAAACTGGACAATGTGCCTCCATATGCGATAAGATTACAACAGGCAGGATTATGTGACCAACCATGTTCACAGGGCTTGACTGCCCTCCAATCCAAACTGCCAGCAAAGGAGGAAGGAAAAGTGTAGACGCCAGGCAGATGTGGTCATGCACGCTTGCCTTCCCTACACTAGAGGCAGAGGTAAGAGGATTTGGGGCTAAAGTCTGGGGCTAGCCTAATCTACTTTGTGAGTTACAAGTCAGAAAAGAAGAATAGACACCTGAGACCATACCAGGGACAGTCTTAAGATCAGATATGTCTGATGCACATTTTAAAGTTCCCATGTTCAGCCAGTCTTTCAGGTTCAGGTCAGCAGCTGTCCCTGACAAGTGTCACTTCCAGTAGAAATTAATTATGTGCCATTCTTTCTGTTTTCTCAAGTATTACTGTACTGAAATCTGGCAATAAGTCTCAGTTGATTAAGATCTGCATCAGCAGTAGTGGTGGTAACAATGTGTAGCCTTGACAGAATGATGAGAATGACATTTTCCCTCTGTGGTCTTCCTGCAAAACCTAACACCTCCTATCAAACAATATTGAAAACATCAGACAAAGAATGTTCTAGAGCACGTGGGACTTTGTTCTCATGTCAGTCACGGTGAGAGCTGGGGCTTTAGTGCACGTGGATAAAGACAGGCAGGGAGTGGATGGCAGGCTCCTCTCTAAGCATCACCATGTCTAACCCCTGAGAGCAGCCTTGATCAGTCAGAATCGTCATTGTCACCACTTGACACCTGAACACAAAATGCAGAGCTAGAGATCTGGTTCTCAAATTGTAGCTGTCAAAGGCTGGGATTAAGCTGTTGGCTGCCACACTGAAACAAGGAACCGGGCTCTTTCAAAGTTCATTCCCAGCTCAGACACACTCACAAGGCCCCATCAAATTGGCAGCCTGTTTTCATGCTGCTGGAGCTGGAGAGAAGGTGCAGTGGTTGAGAGAACATTCTGCTGGTGCAGAGGACCTGAACTCAGTTCCCAGTGCTGGGCCAAGTGAATTAAAACTGCATATAATTCCAGTTTCAGGAGATTCAACACCCTCTTCTGTCCTCCTTGAATACTGCACTCATGTGCACACATACACAGACATACATAAACACATAATTAAGAAAAATGAGTACCACCTTCCCCCAAAGATAAGCCCATGTGAACTCTGCTGAGCCCTGGGAAATTCATCTTGGATTACATGTTAGACAGCCTTCTTCAAACTAGTGGAACTCAAACTTTGTCCTTCTGGACAAAGACTGGACATGCAGGTGTGAGCTGGTTTCCTTCCAGACTGCAGCAGCTTGCAGCTGCAGTATGATTCTGGAATCAATTGCTCCTCCTGGGTCTGATTTGAATAGTTCTAGTTCCTCTGCTATCCTGGGCTTCCATGAGACTTTCCAGACAGGTCAGCACTTTGGAATCAGGTGAGCACGTGGCCTTTAAGTCTTGCTTTCAGTGAAAATCAATTTATACTCGTGGCAGGACTGACAGCATAAATCAGGCAGCTGAGTTCATTCTTAGAATAGGGGCCTTTGCTGTTCTGGGGAGGAGATGAACCAAATGTTTTCTTCTAGTCTCAGAAGTATGTGCTCCTGTCATAGCATGGCGACCTGACAGGAATGTTCTCGCATCAGTCTGTTCTCAGTAAAGGAGAAACAGAAACCACAAAGGCTGCCTGATCTGGAAAGAGTGGCTTCCAGGAGGCAACAATGATGATCAAGCCCAGGATCTGCAGAATACCAGTTCCCTGACTGCTTAATATCAGGGCACCCCAATAGTTGACATCCAGATTTGGCCACATCCTTATCCTCAAGGATTTAGCCAGAACTTCTTCTCATTCAGGTGTGGTTGAAATAAAGAAGGTCCCAAGAAAGTGGAGCCTTTAATTAAAGCTTCAAAGCCAGTGACTGCCTCAGTACTGATTTAAGATGGAGCAAAGTGAAAATAAAAGAGTTGTTTCCCAGGGATGTATTTCTACTAGTCATAAAACTATTCATGGACTGTGGTTTTACACACACGCATGCACACACACACACACACACACACACACACTCACACACTCCAGCTGGTGAAAAGTAAAGCTGAACTTAAAAGGAGATTAATTTTTCATATCTGAGAGAGTAACACTGATAAATAGACCTAAGAGAATATTTTGCTATAGAATGCTAACAATCATAAATATTATTTTGTATGCTCTAATTTTACTTGCAAGTTGTAGCTTTGTGAATATCTCTTCTTTGCTAAATATATACCCTATAATATATTTTAGTACTTACTTCAAGCCATTTTATTAGAAAGGGTCCCAACATACATAGATATAACATACATGGGAAGTAGAAAAAGACAAGATCTCCTGAGTAAATTGGGAGCATGGGGACTTTGGGAGAGGGTTGAAAGGGAGGGGGAGGCAGGGGTTGGAGCAAAGAAAAATGGAGAGCTCAATAAAATCAGTTTTAAAAAAGGATCTCAATATGTGGCCCAAGATGGCCTGGAATTTTCAGTCTTCCTTCATGAGCTTTCCAGCTCTGGGACTACAGCTATGAGCCACTGTGTCCAGCTTGGTGCTTATTTTGAATACAAGGACGAGGCATAATTCTGACATTGCTTCCTAAGTTGTTTGGATTTTCTCAAAGTAGGTCTTCCATTTATCATGACAATAAATGAAGTTTCTCATAATTTTTCATGATCCAGAATACTCCTAAACACTGAAGAAATCTCAAAAGTTTTATGTGGATGTACTATATCTTAAGAAAGGTCACCAATGTGGGTCTGTTAAAGACTTGGGTACCAACCTGTGGCGCTAAAAAGTAAACGGTGTGCCTTTGAAGGAGCCATGGGAGCCCTACTCCTTCTCACGTCTGCCTTTACTATCACGAAGGGATCAGTCTGGTCCAGCACCACAGGAGGAATACCACAGGCCTGAAAGACAATGAGTTCAAGAGACCTCACACACAAACTTCTAATTGTGAGCAAAAAGCAACCTTTCCTGTTTGAGTTTTTCACTATAAGCACTCATTATCATAAGGAGAAGCTGACCAACACAGATTATAGGCTATTTTTCTTCTATTTTATTTATATTTTATTAGTATGCTGACTAAAAAGTGAGATTTTTTCCTAATAAAAAGGTAATCTAAATTTTAGCTGGAGAGCATTTTTTTTTGTCTTAAAAACAGGGACCTTAGTTGAGCTTGGATGATAACTGCTTCTTGGTATGATCCTAAATTAGTGTGAACTGACTTATTCTTTGTATGGCCTTATATCAGTGGGAACTGACTTATTCTTTATATAATTCTTTATCAGTGTGAATGGAGTTGAAGAATGGATAGTTATAGTTTTCCTTAGTTACGATAAAAGATAAAATAGATATAAACATTGTAACTGTAATTCTTGCTTAATAACTATTTTGTTATATATAATTTTACTATGTTAAAGTGAAAGCCTTCCTTTTTTGTTTAAACAGAAAAAGGGGAAATGGTGTAGGAGGTTCTCTGTTTGTGTGTTGCTTTCATTGGTTGAATAAAGATACTGCCTTGGCCTTTTGATAGGCCAGCCTTTAGGTGGGCAGAGTAGACAGAACAGAATTCTGGGAAGAAGAATGCAGAGACAGGCAGATGCCATGAATCTCCTTCCCAAGACAGATGCTGGTTAGACTCATGCCGACAAGCCACAGTCAAGTGGCAATACACAGTAATGGAGATGGGTCAACCAAGACGTGAGAGTTAGCCAATAGGAGGCTAGAGTTAATGGGCCAGGCAGTGTTTTAATTAATACAATTTATGTGTGGTTATTTTGGGGGTTAAGCTATCCAGGTGGTGGGATGCAGCCCACCCTCCTACTACACACAGGGGCTCATTGAGACTGAACTGACAACCAGGAATCCTGTATTGAGTCTGAGGTGGTCCTCTACAAACATGTTAGTGTTATGTAGTTTGGTGTTTCAATGGGACTCTAACATAGTGAGCAGAAACTTTCTCTGATGCTTTGACCTGCTTCGGAGACCCTTTTCCTCCAACTGGGATGCCCTGTCCAGCCTTAACTTTAGGGTAGGTGCCTAACCTTACTGCAACTTGATGGGCTATATTTGGTTGTTATCCCTGAGAGGCTGGCTCTTTTCTGAAAGAAAATGAAGGAGTGGATGGGTTAGAGAAAGGTGGGAGAAGGGACTTAAGAAGAGGAGAGAGGGGAAAATTTGGCCAGATGTAAAATATGAGAGAATAAATTTTTGTAACTTTTGCTGTCTATCCAAGACATTTTAAGAATCATTTTATGACTTGTGTTAACATTGCATAGCCTTTGTCAGCTCTGTGGCACTTGTCCTGTGTTGACCCCGGGAAATTTCATAGAAATCAAAAGAATTTTAACTTAATATTGAAGGCCTGATTATCAAGGAAACTCAATAGTGCACAGTGTATTTAGTTTACAGGCAAAGGCTTACAGTAGCATGCACAGCCAGTAAGATGACAAGGTGTTTGCCTCCCATGATCCGTGACATCTTCATTCTTAGAGGGAGCCACTGAGATGGCGGGATAAAAAGCACAGCTGTGCAAATGGTGAAGACTAAGCTGGGAGCGGTGCATGGAATTTAAAATATTCCCAGATGTGGGGCTGGAGAGAAGGCTCATCATCTAAGAGGACCAGAGTCCATTCTCCAGCACCCAACTCAGACAGCACACAAGTGCTCATAACTCAGTTGAAGGTGACCTAACACCCTCTTCTTGGCTCATTGGATACCTGAGCTCACATGCACTCACCCTCACACAGAACCCACGCATACACACATAATTAAAACTCAAATCAGCCTTTAAAAATAGACTCCCAGATACAATAAACATGTACAAATTAAACCACTAAGCAGAAAAATGAAACCCATGGCTGTATTTAAGATAATTTTCTTAATTAATTGTACATGCATATGTGTGCATACATCAGTGTGTATGCGGTCTCACATGCATGTACATGAATCTCTGTGTAGAAGGTACCTCAGGAACCATCCACATCCACCTTTTTCCTATTTTGAGACAGAATATATTATTGGCCTGGAACTCAAGAAGTCAATTAAGCCAACTGTCCCGAAAGCTCCCTCCCCTCCCCAGTGTTGGGATTATAAACGTGCTGTACCTGGCTTTTCCAACTTGCACAAGATCTCTCCCAACTGAGTTATCTTTCTTCATCTTTTGAGTTAGTATTTCTATATAGTCCTGGCTGACCAAGAATGTGACATATAGACCAAGGTTTCCTTACATTTGAAGCTACCATCCTGCCTCAGTCAACCATGCCCTGGAATCAGGATGCTACCTGTATGTACAAGTGAGACACAGTTGTGTGGCGTTGGTTCCAACAACCAGTTAAAGCCAAGATAGTGGTTTGTCTGCACTGGAGAGCCACGTTACCAGGGAGACACACGGCAGTGACAATTCTCTTGACCTGTATAAAGGAAGGGATAAAGCACAAGGCCGCGGCTCTCCCTGGTACAGGGTTCTCATGTATGTATTTTTCAGTGACTACATATGCTTCCTCATTTTGTGTCCCTGCTTTGTGTCTGTGTCTAGGCTTTGCCTTTGAAGGCGGAAATGCCTTTACCCCAGTAAAATAGCATAGTCAGTGATTAAGGCTCAAAGAAAAAATGCTGTAAAATGATACGGATCTGCTCATTTGAACTGGAGGTCTCGTAGAACTCTCAACTTTTAATCCCACTTAAAAGAGAAACGGATCTCTATGATGTGACTTCACATTCTATTTGTGTCATTATTCTTTATCCAACATAAACACAGAGCTCTGTGATGTTGCTGCATGTCATAAATGTCATCATAATTTGTCTTTACACATCATAAATATCTTAGTTTGTGACATTATTATACCTTCGGGTGTCTCTTTCCATATTTATGGTAATTACATCAAAGTATTTACTATAATTATGTCATTTGATGAAATTACAGTAATTACTTCAAAAAATGATAGCCCATGACTAATGAATTAAAATAGCATGGAAATTCACATTAAAAATGATGTTAGAATAAGGCTAAGGATCTGAGATAGTGAACAGGAAGAGCGCTCCTCACTGAGCCTCTTAACCCAGACTTTTCTCCATGGCTTTCCCTGTAGAGGAGTTCAGCTTTATTTGAGCCTCTGAAGTACTTTGTAAGGGCACAGGAACCCAAAAATGGAAACCCATTCAGCATCATAATTTTCAGTAAGTTTACGAAGCCAAAGTTCATTTTAAAAAAATAACTCCTGTCAAAGAAAAAATTCCAAGTCCTTCTGTCTGTGTTCCTATTTTCTTTTACTCTATTATTTCTGTTTTCTCAAAACCAGGCTTATACAACCTCTCTCTGATGAGTATTCAGAAATCAATTTGAAAGAAACTGAACTCAGGAGGGACTGAGTATATTTATATCACTGAATAAAGCAAAAAAAAAAAAGTGGGAAGGCCAAGAGGTGAGCAAGGGAGAAGAGCTGGAACCAGTGGGGAGGAAGGCAAGTCTGTTGTAGACATACTAAGAATCCTACCAGAGCCTCCAAGAGGATATGCAGAACAGGCTACCGACTGTTCATATTTTGGGATTCATCAGCACAGAGATTCTATTTAAGGCAATGAGGTTGGAAGGAGAGGAGCAGGCTGTGGCAGAGAGCATATGACCAGCAAAGATGCCTTGAGCAATTCTAGACAGCCGAGACACTCAGCACAGCAAATTCTGGCTTGTAGGCCAATGAAGCACTGGAAGAGGGAGAGGTTGGCTTCAGGGTCCATCCTGCAGTAGGATGATGAGGCCCAGTGTGGACCACTGGACACAGCAGCAAGTTGGAGTTCATCATGTCCTAAGAACTAGACATCCCAATGCTAATGCCCACCCTCTGAATCTCAGCTCATGCCCCATTCAACAAAAATAACAGAAGATGTTAAAAGGCTCTTATGCACAGATAACCCAGTCCTGGACCACCACCTTTCTCTCATCTGTATTCAGAACAGAGAGGGTTGCACAGGATAGGGGAACCCACATTGCTTCTTATGTGCTGGAAAGCACAAAGGGATAAAAATACACCGCATAATGTCACTCTTACTAATTATTATGTTTTGTTTTGACTCATAGATATTTTCCTTCAAATAAAATATTACCAGGGTTGAAGGGATAGTGCAACAGTTAAGAAGTACTGGAAGGGATCAGTTCTATTCCCAGAAGCCACATTAGGAGGCTCACAGCTGCCATGAAGCCTACCTCCCGGGAATTCAGTGCCTGTTCTGGCTTCCACGGGTGCCTTCACTCATTTACACAACCACACAGAAACACACACATGGATACACAGAAATACATAACAAATTTAAGTCTTAAAATAAATAAAACAAAGTATTAGCAATAACATGTACTACGTTATTTTTAAATTAACAAATTCTTTTTAAAATTTGCTTTCATTTTTAATATAGCAAGTGTTCCTACATGTTCATCTGTAAAACAAAGACTTTAGGGGTCCCCTGTCATTTTGGTATTATATCTGAGTGTATTATATCTTCTGAAAACTTTTCCACATGTGACTTCCCACAAGAGAAGATTGTGTGGTCCAGGCAATATGAGTATATACAATAGCAACAAAATGCTAGATCAAAAAAAGTGAGTTTTAAGAAAATCTAATTTATCAAAGAAATTTTTATAATTTATCAAAGAAAAGAAACAAACCTTCATTAATGGGATGGATGTGATGGTTAATGCCAACCAGGCCAAGGGCAGACTGATTTGATGCGTTCTTGAACAGTGCTAGCGCCTTTGTTTTCTCTAACTGGGCCATTATTTTTCTACAGAAGCAGAAAATGTTTTAAGAAAATACTGCAACTTAACATTCAATGATGCCAACCCTGAGCCCAGGTGTTCTGGGTGGTGTTGGCTGATGTTATGTGCCGTGGTGGCATACACAGCTCAAATTGCACAGAACGTAACGAAAGTCACAGGAAGGTGCATGGGCTGCAGTTCCTGGACCCCACTTGCTCCACCCCACGATGAGTTAGGCTATCATCATGACTAGCTATGATTCCTGATGGTTGATCGTCTCTGACTGAGGGAATTTTGAGACAGACCGTGAGGTGTGTCTACAAGAGCATTTCTGCAGAGGATTAACTGGGGGTATGAAGATGGCCCTTACTGTGGGTGACCTTCCCAGCAAGTGCCAAGGGAATAGAAAATTTAGGAAAGCAGCCTGCACTGGTGTGTGCTTCTGTCTGACTGAGCTTCTCATTGGCTGCTGCGTTCATCCTCCACTCACATCAAAGGTCATCTTCTTCAACCTCCCAACATGGAGTCTCGATTCTATCAGTTCTCCAAGAAGTTATTGTGATTTCCCTGACATCCTGGAAGAAATTGGCATGGGGACCACTCTTGTGATCTGAGAAGCATTTAGACCACAATTCTGTGTAGTGATGAGCTGTGGGCCGGATTCCCGCCGCCCTGCTCCCTCATGCTTAGCTTTACACGCAAAATAGCAACACACAAATTGTATTCTTTTTAAACACTGCCTGGCCCATTATTTTCAGCCTCTTACTCACATCTTGACTAACCCATATCTAATAATCTGTGTAGCACCACAAAGTGGTGCCTTACCAGGTAGATTCTAGCGTACGTCCATCTTGGGCTGGAGCTTCATCGCGTCTGGCTTCTCTCTGAGGAGAGGCACGGCGGTCTGTCTAACTTAGGAGAGGCGTAGCATCTTACTGATCCTTCTACCTCACTTCCTCTTCTTGTTCTGTCTACTCCACCCACCTAAGGGGCGGTCTATCAAATGGGCCAGGCAGTTTCTTTATTAGCCAATGAAATCAACTCAAACAGAAGACTCTCCCACATCAATTCTGTATTGTGTAAAGCAGTAAACAAATTTAATAAATCCAATTTATAATGATGATGAACTCTCTCTGTCTCTCATACATACACACACACACACACACACACACACACACATGCACGCATGCATGCACACACGCACATTATTGATTGTAATCCCCTGGAGAACCCTGCCTAACGCAGTCCTTAACACTAAACTTCCACTTCTCCCTGCCCCGCGTATTCCAACATTGCTAAGCCGAGCTTTGCAGCAGGTATACATTGTTATTGTGCCATCATTCAAATAGCAAAATGCTTTCTTCTTCCATAGAAAGGTATAAAATTGTATGAATCTCTCACGATCCACAAGCCTGAGAATCAATGGCATATGCCCAAAATCAAATAAGAACGTTTGAATATGACAAATATCAGCAACAAGGAGAGCAAACACAATGATGACTTTATTCTGCAAGAAGTCTCCACATCCTCTGTCCTGGGAGCTGTTTCTTTCAGATCACTTTAAAGCGTGATAGCATCTTAATACACTTCTCTCTGTTATCCCTAAGTATAAATTCTTCAACTAACAATTTACGATGAACATTCCTCAAAGTTGCTCCTCCCTGAAACTCAGTACGATTGCTTACCCTGACCAGAAAAGTATTCCTTTTCTAGGCTCCCTCGGAATATGAAAGGAAGGATCCGAAGAGTCTCACCTTTGGGAAACATGTTAAAAGATAAACATGTCTTTCATAATTTGTCTGCCATACTCTTCTTGCGCCACGGCTTCAGATGTTGATTGTGCTCAGAGAGTAAATTCCGAATTCAGGAACTATCGCAGCCACTCCTAACCCACAAATGGATTAATCAACTCTAACCCTCCGCAACACCAAATGACCTCGACCACCATGAGGACACCGCTCCTCTCTCCTCGTTTTTGGAAGAAAGAAAAATGGACAAGAATCCTCACTCACATTTGAGGAAAACACTACCACAGCAAATGCACACCGTGCCCATTCTCCCATCAAGCACACAGCAAATGCACACCGGGCCCACTCTCCCATCAAGCACACAGCAAATGCACACCGGGCCCACTCTCCCATCAAGCACACAGCAAATGCACACCGGGTCCACACTCTCCCACCAAGCACACAGAAGCCCTTGAAAACACTTTGATAGTGCCCATTGGCACTGTGTGCTGGAGAGATGGCTCAGAGGTGAAGAACACTGGCTGCTCTTCCAGAGGTCCTGAGTTCAATTCCCAGCAACCACAAAGAAGCTCACCACTGCCCTTGTCTCCAGTTCCGGGGATTCTAGCACCCTTTCTTGGCCTCTGTAGGCACTGCACACATCATGATGAGTTGCGAAGACATGCATGCAGGTAAAACACAGCCGTATGCGAAATATAAAAACAAATAAATCACTAATAAGAGTGGACACTAAACAAAAGAAAACAACCAAGAATAATTCGGCTTATTTGGCAAGTTAAACAACAGAACACAATGTCCTGTTCTTTGGCTATAATCCTGTCCTGTTTTTTGTTTTGTGTTTTTATTTGTTCGTTTTATTTTGTTTTGTTTTATGTGTCATTTCTCAGATACACTGCTCTGGTAAGGTTGTGAATGAGGCAGTAATTATAATAACCTTTCAGTTTTAGGGCTAAACGAACATGGAAAGTGTTCATTATTTCTGCTTCTAAATTTTTTAGATGTAGAAAAACATAAAGGTTTTCAAAAACAGTCATGTTTGGTTTTATTTATAACTTTGGTTCAGAGTTTGCTTAAAATGTTTTTGTTTTCCAGATTTTTTTTTAACCATGGCTTCAAGTTTGTTTCTCCATGAATGGCGCATTTGCTGTTATGTCTTGGATGGAAAGGTTAGTCTGAAAGGATTAGAAGTGAGATACGGAATCTGGTCCCCTTAGGTCATTTGTTTGTATCCAGCTGAAGTCAGCAGTGGCTAAAATTCATTACCATCTGGCAGCTTTTCCATGGCGTCTTTGACAGAACGTGTGGTCCTAGTCTAGTACACACTAGACAGATGTCCAGGTCATAAAAATCACAACGATCCTTGGCATGGTGTCACCCCTTGTTGACAGAACCATCAGACAGGCCAGAGATCAGAGCAGAATAAAGGATGAGCTGTCTTCATCGCTTCCAGTGGTCCATTGGCAAACAGATACCCAGTCCTTATGCATCCCATGTGGGGGATGGAGTTCTTGGCTATACTCAAAGGAAGAGGAAATTATGCTAATGAACTCAGCATGTCACAGCCAAGCATAATCTGGTCTCTTGCTATACCTTCATGCACAGATGCAAAATCTGACAGGATGGCGAAGCCTTCGAATCTTTCCTCTCAGTGGCAAAGAAGACTTCATCTACTTCTTCCTCATTCCAAACCATTTTGTGAAGTCACAGCCACCTTTGTGACTGCAAACAAGCTTGTAAAGACGAACAGCCATGTAAACTATGCACATAAACAAGCTGTATGCACGCATCTTCTGACTCGCCCAGCCACCCAAATATTTCCCACAAGACATGTGACATACCATGGATTTTGACAACCCCTTTGGCCCTTAGCCTTTTCCCTAAACAACTCGTTTAACTGAACTCTTCAGGTCCCGAGGACAGATCTGTCCCGCGTAGCTCCCTTCCTCTCACTGGCCACCTCCCCCTCACTGTTCCGCAATTCTGCACGTCCATGTGTGAGCCTCCTGTGTGGGTCTTTGCTGCTTCCTCGTCTTTGTTAACCCTGCTTCAAGTTAAGCTCTGCCCCCAAGGCTTCACCTCGTCCCCTCACCGCTTCGTTGCCATCCCACTGCCTAGTGTAACCCACTAGACGTTATTACCAAAATTAGTCCCCGTTTGTAGTCTCTGAGTTCCTCCTTTTTGAATCCGAACCACCACTTCTGATTCTCTAGCTGCTTCTCAATACTCTCCTCCGTCCCAGATAAACTCAGCTGGGGTGGGTCCCATCTTCAGTCACTGCTGTTGTGTCTCTTGCTTATGTTCCCATCTTCCTTTCTGTCTTCTCCGTGTTATTACATACATGGAAAACATCGACTTTGTTCAATTCCAATTGTACCACTACGGGTATTTGCATTCAAAAAGCAAAACGTGGGAGCCATAGACAGACAGCTGAGACATGGAGACTCCAATTGAATTTGTGACCAGAGACTACAGATGAGGCCTCGGGTCCAGCCCGTTTGCTTATGGTCTAGACGACAATATCTGGTTTCTCACGCAGTCCATTCCCTTACAGTCTAGATAACAATCTCACACCTACAGTTTGCAGTCTTCCCGGCATTCCTTCTTCTTCCTCCCACTCGGCTCCGAAACACCCTCCACACTCCAACAGACAAGAGCAAAGAATAGAGACCTCTCACCTACTGCTGTATCTGCCCTACTTCCTCTGCCCCTTCCCACAGGATCAACATCCCTTTCTTACTAGGTTACATTTTTACCAATCTATATAGTATTGTGTTGCCTGTCTTACAAACAAAAACATAGCTTAATGTGTATTTGTCTGTAGCACTATTCTTCCCTTTCATAATAAAAGTATTTTTAGGAAGGTCTCTAGAGATAGCTCAGCCAGTATCAACACTTGTTGCTCTTGCAAAGCCCGTGTGTGTGTGTGTGTGTGTGTGTGTGTGTGTGTGTGTGTGTGTTCACTTCCCAGCACCCACATGACTTACAGCCATCTGTAACTATAGTTCGAGGGATTCTGATTTCTCTAGACATGCACATAGTACATACACATAAGTGTAGGTAAAACACTCGTAAACGTTCAAAAAAAACAAATAAATAAATCTTACTTTTGAAAATGTCCTTTTGGAGACTGGGAAGTGTTAGCTGTCTCATCCCTCTCCCATACTCCTCTCTGCTCTCTTGAACTTGGTCAAATTATTTAACCCTAATCTATCGAGGTCCCTGAATTCAGCCTTTGATTTTCATTCTAACTGCATATGACCTCCAGCATCTCTGGGCAGAATGGTCCATTCCTCCCAACTCAAAGCACACTCTGCTATTGTGATCACTTCTTTTGGGGAACCTCACACTTCACTGACTATTCCATCTTGACCTTTATTCATGGAAACACTTCACCAATAAAAACAAGCAAACAAAAACAAATACACAACAACAAAAGCCAAATTACAGACACGTGTCACACGGTAGACTATCAAGCCTGCTGCGCTGAGTGACAGGAACCATCCACCATCCATCAGGTTAGATTTGCTCCAGGATTTAGAGATATGAATCAAGTTTAATGTTACTCAGGATATCCATGTCGAAAAGCATGCAGATACATGCTTTCCTTGGTTTTGACTTGTAACTCCTAGATCATATCGGAAATTTGTGTTCAACATTTTATCATTTAATTTTAATTAATGCTTATGTAGGGGTGGAACACATGAGCTGGGGTGACTGCAGAGGCCTGATAGAGAGTGTCAGGTCCCCTGGAGCTGGAGTTACAGGTGGTTGTGAGCTTCCTAGTGTGAATGCTAAGTACCAAACTCTGGTCCTAGGAAAAGATGTGATCTTAACCGCTGAGTCATCTCTCTGGCTCCTGTGTTGCACGTTTGGATAGACCACTGGTTTGTAATTCAACAATTCTGCTCCAGACAGTTCACACTAGCACAAGCAGCATAGTAGAGTTGAATAATCCACATCTTTAGCAGCATTATTCTGTTTTTTTATTGTCACCACCCTATTGTGTTTAAAGCAGTTTCATTGTGAAGCATGAATCTGATTAGTCCTAATCAATAAAAACCTGGAGTCAGATATTAGGGTGAAAGCTGAAAGATCAGAGAGGCAGAGCAATCAGCTACTAGAGACGCCTTACCTTTACAAAATCTCAGATGAAATGGGGGAGATCCTGTCTCTACAAATCCTCAAACTGAATGGTGGGGTCCTGTCTCCACCCCCCAAGTACTGGGGTCAAAGGTATGAGATCCCAAGTGCTCTGATCAAAGTCATGAGATCCCAGTGCTGGGATTAAAGGTATGAGCCACCACCACCTGGCTGTTTCTCTTTTAGACTGGCTTCATATCATGTAGCCCAGGGTGGCCTTGAACTCACAAAGATCTATCTGCCTGTTTCCCAAGGGCTGAGATTAAAGTGTATGCCACTGCTGCCTGGCCTCTATGGCTAACTAATGGCTTAGCTCTGATCTGTAGCTTTTTATTTCCAGTATAATTTTTAAACTGAGAATATGAACCTTCTATTTGTTTTTCCTTTTGTCTTGAAGATTGTGTGGTTATTTCCAGTCTCTTAAATAACGGCATGAATTTTAAGATCAATTTGATTTTTTTTTTTTTTTGCAAAGAATCCACATTTAAAACCAAGAAAAACACCAGTTCTCTGAGAGGAAAGAGAAAAGGAAATGTGACAGTAGAGTCTTATTTCTCATGTGACCTGGACAGCGATGGGGAGGCCTGGCCTCTTAATCAGAAGAGGGGCCACTCACCCTTCCTGTTCATCTTTCTGATACAACAGAACTCTCCCAATCAAAGCAGACATCGAATGATTCCTGCGAGTCTCAAGAGTGCTTTACCACATGAGATCATTTGTATAAAGAATATAAAACCACAGGTAGTACAAAAAGGTAAAATATTTCAAGTGAGGAAAGCTACAGCAAGAAGAGAGGGAGCTTGGGAGCATTCCCAAAATCTAGGATGAGGCCTTGGGAAGCTGGTCAGCCAGGAAGCTGGGCAACCAGGAAAACAGTCCAGCTGCCTGGCCTGTCAGCAGAAGACCACCCCTACAGAGTGCTGGGTTTCTCTGCACTGGGTTACAGCAGGTCACTCAGAATGCAAGCAGTGTGTTGGACAAATTTTCAAAACTCACAAGGGGATGCGCTTTGCCAGAGAGAGAGAAGCCTTGGTGGCTGTTACTGAGACTTGCTTATGATCTTTCTGATATGTTGTGTAATTTATATCCTTGATTAAGGTAGTTTAGACAGAAAATCCATCATCTTGGGTCAGTGACCCTTAAACTAATGTCAGGTAAATGGCTATGAGGTGATCAATAAATTGTTATTAAGTAAGTGATTGAGACTCACGAGGTTCCCATATTTGTGTGCATCTATGTGTGTGCAATAGTGTTTGTGTGCGTTGTGTGCATTTATATGCGCACGTGCATATGTGTGTGGATGCGTGTGTAAAGGCCAGAGGCCAAACTCAGGTGTTGTTCCTTTTGAGGTCAACTCTTTCACTGAAGGTGGAGCTCACTGATTCAGCTGGCCTGTCTGCAGGTGACCTCCGTAGGGCCCCCTGTCTGCAGGTGACCTCAGTGGGGCCCCCTGTCTGCACTTCTGTAACACTAGGATGATAGTCCACCACCACACCTAGCTTTTTAATATGAATTTTTCATGTAAGATTAAACTGAGGTCCTCATGTTTGCCATGTAACTAAGCCACTTCCCCATCCTCCCATACTTAAGAGAAACAAACTTGTAATTGGTGGAATTCTATCCATTTTCACTCCCGTTGGGCAGAGTCAAATGAACAAGTTTATATAACCTGGGAGCTGATGAAAGGGGCCAGAGTTTTTATTAATTTTCAACCATCTTTCTGTCCATTTCAGAGTCAGAGGAAGAAATGGCCAGAAACCAGAGGCAAGTCACATCTACACTACATTTAGCCAAATGTTTTCTCACCCAGATCTCGACAGTCCCCATTCCTTTGTGAGTTCAATTTCCCAACTGTAATCAGGCTAAAGCATGGAATCTTCCCATTTGGATGAAGCCGAGTATTTTATTCATGCAGTCATAATCCAAGTTATCATGAATTAAATCATGTGCCATTCAAGAATGTGATGTGCACATTACACGAGAATTAATATGTGCAGCCCCACTGCCTTTAACAAATCATGATTAGGCAGGCCTGAAACGCATTGGTAAGAAATACTTAACAGATGATAGGGTGACAGCGTGCTAGAGGGAATGTTACTGTAATGTCAATATTATTAAACCTATGCACCCAGCTAATTCATGAATAGGAATCACTTTTGTATCTGCCACATTTTATTGTGTAATAGAATTCGTATAAAAGTTGTGACTGTTAAGGTGGGACAAGCTAAAAGGAGGTCTTCAAAATCACACCCTTAAGAACTACCGAATCCAGATGTTATCTAATGAGGTGGGGATGGGGAACAGGATCTCATGGGTACTATTTCCCTAATCCATTTTATCAAGTCAGATGTGTCAAAAAGATGTGATTGCTTTCTAGGGCAAATTAAGATAGCAATGGTATCTAAAATTTGTTGAAGCCCGTCAGTTACCTGGTATTGTAGCCAGGTGCTTTTTGCACAAGGATGAAAACCACTCTCCTAATTCTGTAACATAGAATCTGACAAATAACGGAAGAGGAAACTATGGCTTTAAAACCCCAGGATGTAAACATCTCAAGGATCAGTGCTTTATTGGAAATATGTGGTTCTGACATCGCCTGAGTTACCTATCACAGGTTTTATGTAGGAACAATCTGGGTGCTAAACCACAAAATTTGGAATAATTGAGCCTCTTCCCCGAGTGCCGTCTGCTGACGCTGTGTGTTTGTCTCAGTTTCTCTTTCTGCTAACAGGAATAGCACTTGATTAGAAAAGTAGTGGCATACCATAAGTGCTAAATTATTTTAAAAGGTTTCCCACAAAACTACCGGAACTGACCATCTGGCTTTATTATCTCCATTAGAAAGAATCTGATAAAACACACAAGATCACCTGCTACTTTCAACCCTTCTTATCCTCGGTCTAATGCTCAAGTTTTGAGATGTGAAGACCATTCTTTATTTTGACTCCCCTTCTGTTTCCCAGTATTGCCTTTGCTGGCGGCTTTTGCCCACTTTTAGATATTTTAGGCAATTAAATACATGCACACACAGGGTCCTCTGTATCAGCATCACTGTCAGGTGCCCAGGGTGGGTAGGATGGAGGAGTAGGGGGCTCCAGAGGAGAGAACTGACTGTATGCAGGAGGCAGAGGTGGCCCGGGTCTGGAGAGCTCTGTACTCTCTGTATTGTGCTGCTCACACAAGATAGATTGCAGCAGATGCTCCATCCTTCCATGTAAATCCATCACCTTCCTGAAAAGGAAGGCAAAATAGGCAAACAAGCCCACAACTCTAAGACTCTTTACCATCCATGTGCATCACCAATACAATTGCAGTCCTTTACTGTTCAGACTGGTGGCCAGCTATCTTGAAGAAGAAACAACTACAGATTCTTAGCACACTCATCAAGCCACCATATGGGTACTCCTTCTTTCTCCTGCTTCCAACTTAGTTCCTATGGAAGGGTGTATATTGTGATCATTACTCCATTCTGAAGATGAATTCTGGGCATGAGCTTAGGATGCTGGTTTAGAGAGGGTAGCGCCCATCCTCGCTCCACACTGATGTCAGGTGTTATCAGTTTAGCATGGCTCTTTATGAAAAGCTGTAAGTCAGGTTCTAAAGACATACAGAAAGAAATCACTGTGGTGGTGTGTGAGGGGGTCAGGGTCTGTGGGGGAGGTGACCACTAGGAGTGAATTTCAAAATAAGGACTCTGTACTCCGTTCAATTAAGGGTCAAAGTCTCGTGCATTTCCACAGTTCTGACCTTGGTAATGATGGTTTTAAAAATCTTGGTTAATTTCAATATTTCATTCACAGTGTGGTAGTGTATGACTTTTACAAGCAAGGTAAAAACAAATCTCTTCATCCCAGACAGAACATTGGCAACAAACCTAGCATCTTGAACGAATGAGTTATTAGTATTACTTACAGGAGTGTGGGCAACTCAAGGCAGCTGCATTACTGAGGAAACCATCCCAAGCTAGGCCACAGTTCATGAAAACTGCACCCCTGAAGTTCCTTGTACAGTTATCAGGCAGCTCCACAGAAGAGTCTCGCCTCTCCGCAGCTGTTTACTGCTTGGAGAGAGCCCTTGTGATGCCTACCATTTCTGGGTTCTGTGAATCCCCTAAGTTTCACGTCCTTTCCAACTCATGGAGTTTCCTCAGCATCCTGCATCCAAGAGCCCTCCCTTCTTGTTCTAGGCGAGATGTTTCACATTGGGACACAGCTACAGAGGGTTTAAAATTTAGTCAGATTTTAATAGATCTCAAATTAAGCTCAATTATCATTGTCAAGACATAAACATGAATGATTGTGGCGTTGAATGCCACGTTTATCAGCAAATTAAATAAAGAGCTCTGAAATGAATGGAAGGAAAGACTGGAAATGATTTTGTATTTGCTTGAGTTATGCATTATCGCAGAAACTTGAATTCCATTTTATATCATTTAACCTCTATTACAAAGAATAAAAAATCCAGCCTTTGAGTGATTCATTGGCCATTGCTTCATTATTCCAGACACCTGCTGAATGGTAATTCCCGATCAGTGGCTTTGTGGGTTGTGTGAGGCCCTGTGGAAGAGAAACAGATCCAAGACAGTCTGACTGGAGTTTGCCTGGACTCACAGTCTTTGACAATTTAGAAGCTTCCTCCATTTCACTCTGGGTTTTAAAAACCCCCGTGTTTGCCTGCAGACTGAAATAGCATTGTCTATTAGCTCTTAGGAATCTTGAAATCTTAGGAAGTCTCATTCCCAAAGCACCCAGCAGGACCGTGAGTACCCAATACTTAAACCATTGTTATTGTTCTTAGGGCTACTATGATGTTCCAAGTAGCTTGGCATCAGATATGTTACTCTTTGCCATGTTACTGAGAGTTCTAAGTGCTCTGAACTTTACCACAGTCCTGAGTACCATCTTGGGACCTCCTGGATAATATGGTGAAAGATCCCCTCAATCACACTAAAATTTTCATCTCATATATTGTTTTCCTTATAGGTTATTAGAAATGAGTGGATTTAAAGTAGTTATAAGTTCTGTAGAAACAAGTTCAGTTTCACTTCAGCTTAAATTTTAATTTGTGTTCCTCTCTTATTTTGCACAGTTTCCTTTCAGTGTTGGTATCCAAGGATTTGTTTGCTAAGTGGAATGAGATGAAGCCTGGCCACCCAGTAGCTCAGTTCTTCACATTGCTAGCAAGTCTTGGCTCAACTTGTTATATTTTGAATTTATCTCAATTTTTCTCTAATTTTAGTCAGGAACTAATCATCTCATATTCTGTTAATAAGAAAAATATTGTCCAGACTAGCATGAGAGCTCGACTCTTTCCATCAGTTCCAAACTTCCTCTATGAGAAACTCAGCTGAGAAAATGTCTCTTCGGTGGTACCCTTGTATCTTGCTTCTCATTTGCTGTGGGCTTTGGGCTCTTGTTGGAGTAGAAAGATGCCTTGATCTGTGTGGGCTGCTGCAACAAAATGGCATAGTCTGGATGGACACAGGCAACAGAAATCTGCTGCTCACTGCCCTAGAAGCCAAGAAGTTCACAACTAAGGTGGGCTGTGTTTGAGAGGACCGACTTTCCTACTCATAGGTGATCACACGTTGTAGAGCCTTCAGATGGGAGAAGGGATTGGCTAGCTCTGTGACGTCTCTTTCAGGGCACCAGTTCAAAGCAGGAGTGCAAGGCTACTCCAAGCGAGGAGCCATCACCTTGGAAGTGATTCTTGCTTCTTAGGAATTGGGGCGTAGGGATCAAGCATTCAGTAAGACAGACTACTCTGCAGATGAGCCCCATAGAATGAAGAACAAGGTGGGAAATAGAGATTGGACTGTGGAGATCAGAAGATAGCAAAGAACAGGAGAATGCTACCACAGCTGAAAACCAGACAAACAAACTAGAAGCAAGAGCCACGGAGGAAAATAGTGTATATAGTAACTGTACATACTCAAATACTCATTTGAGGGGTTCTCCAGGTTCATTTCAGAGAAAATTCAAATGTCCTTGGAGAAAAAGCCTGGCATTTAAGTCTTGCTTTTGTTATGTTGTACATGAACTGCCTTAAACCAAAACATGTTCATGACAATTCACGAAGTTGTATAAACACGGTGAGATTAGATAAGATGCTACTACGATGGGGGCAGGTGGTAGGGCCGGAAGGGGAAACAGTTGGATGGGTCTTTGGGACCTGAACTGGGGGCATAGGAGAGTTCTGAGGACAGGTGGTTCTCTCACCTGTTCTTCTGATGGGTGTAGCTGGCACCCGAGCAGCTGACATCTTCTGGAGATGGGGGCGGGGCAGGGGCATAGCTGTGGGTGTGGGCAGCGGGACTGGTAAGGGTGGGGGCAGGGGCATGGCTGTGGGTGTGGGCAGTGGGGCTGGGAAGGGTGAGGGCAGGGGTATGGCTGTGGGTGTGGGCAGTGGGGCTGGGAGGAGTGGCAGCGACAGGGGCTTTCTCTTTGGTTCACTAGCCACCTTCCAAATAAAGACTTGGAGACATTATTAATTATAAATGCTCAGCCTTAGACTTGTCCCACTAGCTCTTATAACTTATATTAACCAGTTTCTCTTTATCTACATTTTTCCTCAGTACTTTTTACATCTCTTTCATCCATATGTTCTACGTTCCTGCTTCCTCTGTGTCTGGCTGGCAGCTGCTGGGTTGCCTGGCCCTGGGTGTCTCCTTCTCATTCTCCCTCATTCTCTCTTTCTCTGTTGAGCCTAGAGTCTGCCTCCTATTTATTCTCTCTGCCTGCCAACCTCCCCTTTCCCTCTACATACAGAGGAGAATCTCACATCACTCTACTACCTAGCTATTGGCTATTCAGCTTCTTATTCGAACAATTAGGTGCCTCAGGCAGGCAAGGTGAAAAAGTAACACATCTTTGCATAGTTAAACAAATGCAGCATAAACAAATGCAACACAACTTTACATAGTTAAAGTAATATTCTACAGCAGTTGGGGTCTTTGGGACCTGAACCGAGGGCATGGTAGGGTTCCTAGGACAGGTGGGCTTCTTACCTGTGCTATTGGTGTTCTATTCAAGAAACTGTCTCCTGTGCCAAAGTCAAGGCTGTTGCTCACTTTCTCTTCTATCAGTTCCAGTGTGTGTGTGTGTGTGTGTGTGTGTGTGTGTGTGTGTGTGTGTGTGTGTTTTCAGAAAGTTTTACAAATCAAAGACTTTAAGGGAAGAAAGATAAAACTGACAAAAAGACAAGACCATCCAAAATACATGAATTCCTGCTCAAAGATTTTTAATATGAAAATGTGAATTTCTTGACTTATTTGGTGTTACAGAGAAACACCAAAGTCATTTTGCCTATTTGTCTTCCATCTTTTATTAGATGGAATAAATTTATTGGAAATTTCAAAGAAAGCTATGGTCCATCTGTAGATTAAAATGTTCAGCTCACTGATAGATCAGGAAAAGAATGGAAAGATGGAGAAATCATGGCTTTGCTATTAAAATATACCCCAAATCCAGGCTTCTCACCACATGCTCCTAAGCTGGTCCATGCTGTCTCCTCCCTTGGATTGTTATATCAGATCACTAAGCAAGACTCACTACTCTGACCTTACCTGGTTTCTAGTGGTTCTGTACAAAATAAGTCAGATCAAATTTGTACTTTTCTCATAAATCCACAATAGTGTCTCAGTTTGCTCTGAAGAACCAATTTCATAAGATCTTAGGAGCTCTTGTACCAACTGTTACCCATGAACCATTTCATCTGAAAGAAACTGCCCCACTGCATGATGGATCTTCACTAAGTCAGAATCTCTGCTAGAACTTCAGTAGACAACCAATTGTCTGTGAAGAGATTTATGGCAAGGCAGGGCATCCTGGGCCAGCCATGAGTTGGTTTAATTGGACTTACTAACAAGTGCCTGGCTAGGGAGTTAGGGATGACAATGTGGGTGGGCCAACTTCCATAACAGCAGGCCTTATGGATGAAAGGTCCAGTCATTGAATTCATGCATAGCCTCCATTCCTATGTCATGTGTCTTTGATTCTTAGGTCCATCATGGAGAATAGGGGCAACTACGGATGGAATCTGACTGAATCATCCTATCTACTCAATTCTCGCGTAACTTTTATACCTATACTTTCTGTGAGGTCATGAAGTAAGACATAAAAGCCTGTACAAAGTAGGTTCAATGTCCTTTGTGACCACAACTTTATCTTTTAATATTTTATTCGTAATTTAATTTTTTCATGTGTAGTCTTTTATTGATTTTATTTAGCTATACAGTTTTTCTTCTCCCTTTCCTGATGTGGGAGGGTCTTCTGTTTGAGTTGATTTCATTGGTTAATAAAGAAACTGCCTGGCTCATTTGATAGGCCGGCCCTTAGGTGGGTGGAGTAGACAGAACAGAATGCTGGAAAGTTAGTCAGACCACCGTGCCTCTCCTCATATGGACAAGATGGACATATGCTAGAATCTTCCCAGTAAGGCACCACTTTGTGGTGCTACACAGATTATTAGATATGGGTTAATCAAGATGTGAGTAAGAGGCTGAAACTAATGGGCCAGGCAGTGTTTAAATTAATACAGTTTGTGTGTTGTTATTTCGGGGTATAAGCTAGCTGGTGGCCAGGAGCAGGGCAGGATGAAAAGCAGGCCTGCCCACAGCCCTCACTACACTTTCCTTCTTCTCTCCTCCCCTTTTCTCTCCCATAGTCCACATGCTCCAAATTTACTCAGGAGATCTTGTCATTTTCTACTTCCTAGGTAGATTAGATCCATGTATATCTTTCTTAGGGTCCTCATTGTTGACTAGGTTCTCTGGGATTGTGATTTGTATGCTGGTTTTCTTTACTTTATGCCTAAAAGCCACTTATGAGTGAGTACATATGATATTTGTCTTTCTGGGTCTGGGTTACCTCATTCAAAATGATGTTTTCTAGCTCCATCCATTTTCCTGCAAATTTCAAGATGTCATTATTCTTTTTTGCTGTGTAGTACTCCATTGTGTAAATGTACCACATTTTCCTTATCTATTCTTTGGTCGAGTGGCATTTATGTTGTTTCCAGGTTCTGGATATGACAGACAATGCTGTTATGAACATAGTTGAGCACATGTACTTATGATACGATTGAACATCCTTTGGGTATATACCCAAAAGTGGTATTGCTGGGTCTTGATGTTTTCTAATTTTCTGAGAAATTGCCACACTGACATGCAAAGGGGCTATATCAACTTGACTCCCACCAGCAATGCAGAAGTGTTCCCTTTACCCCTCAACCTCTCCAGCATAAGTTGTCATCAGTGTTTTTTATCTTGGCCATTCTTATAGGTGTAAGATAGAATCTCAGAGTTGTTCTGATTTGCATTTCTCTGATGAGTAAGGTTGTTGAGCATTTCCTTAAGTGTCTTTCTTTTAGCCATTTTAGATACTTCTGTTGAGAGTTCTCTGTTTAGGATTGTACTCCATTTTTTAGTTGGAATATTTATTTTTTGATGACCAGTTTCTTGAGTTCTTTGTATATTTTGGAGATCAATCCTCTGTCTGATGTGGGGTTAGTAAAGATCTTTTCCCGTTCTGTAGGCTGCCGTTTTGTCTTGTTGACCATGTCCTTTGCTTTACAGAAGCTTTTCAGTTTCAGGAGGTCACATTTATTAGTTGTTTTTCTCAGTGTCTGTGCTACTGGGGTTATATTTAGGAAGTGGGTTCCTGTTCCAATGTGTTCAAGTATACTTCTCACTTTCTCTTCTCTGAGGTTCAGTGTGGTTGGCTTTATGTTGAGGTTTTTGATCTGTTTGGATTTGGGTTTTGTGCATGGTGATAGATATGGATCTATTTTCCTTCTTCTACATGTTGATATCCAGTTATGCTAGCACCATTTGTTAAATACGCTTTCTCTTTTACATTTTATATTTTTTGCTTCTTTGTCAAAAATCAGGTGTTCATAGGTGTGTGGATTAATATCCTGGTCTTTGATTTGGTTCCATTGGTCTTCCTGTCTGTTTTAGGTGAATACCAGGCTGTTTTCAGTACTGTAGCTCTATAGTAGAGTTTGAATTCAGGAATTGTGATGCCTTCAGAAGTTCCCTTACTGTACAGAATTGTTTTGGCTATCCTGGGTATTTTGCTTTTCCATACAAAGTTGAATACTGTTCTTTCGAGGTCTGTGAAGAATTTTACTGGGATTTTGATGGACATAGCATTGAATCTGTAGATTGCTTTTGGCAAGATTGCCATTTTTACTATGCTAGCTCTACCAGTCCAAAAAACAGGAGAGACCTTTCCATTTTCTGGTGTCTTCTTCAATTTCTTTCTTCAAAGATTTAAAGTTCTTGTCATACAAGCCTTCAACTTGTTTGGTTAGAGTTACTACAAGATATTTCATGCTATTTGTGGCTATTGTGAAGGGAGATGTTTTTATTTTTCAGTTTGTTTATATAGAGGATTACATTGACAGATTTTCATATGTTGAACCATCCCTGCATCTCTGGGATGAAGCTGACTTGATCATGGTGGATGATTTTTCTGATGTGTTCTTGGGTACAATTTGCCAGTATTTTATTGAGTATCTTTGCATCAATGTTCATGAGTGAGATTGGTCTGTAATTTTCTTTCTTAGCAATGTCTTTCTGTGGTTTGGGTATTAAGGCAATTGTAGCCTCATAAAAAGAGTTTGGCAATCTTCCTTCTGTTTCTATTGTGTGGAACAATTGAAAAGTATTGGTATTAGTTCTTCTTTGAAAATCTTGTAGAATTCTGAACTGAAACCACCTGGTCCTGGGATTTTTTTGGTTGGGAGACTTTTGGTGACTGTATCTATTTCTTTAGCAGTTATAAGTCTATTTAATTTGCTTATCTGGCCATGATTTAATTTTGGTATGTCATATTTGTTCAGAAAGTTGTCCATTTCCTTTAAGTTTTCCATTTTTTGTGGAGTACAGATTTTCGAAACATGACGTAATAATTCTCTAAATTTCCTTCATGTCTGTTGTTATGTCCCCCTTTTCATTTCTGATTTTGTTAATTTGGATATTCTCTCTCTGCCTTTTCATTAACTGGGAATAAAGACTTGTCAATTTTATTGATTTTCTCGAAGAAACAACTCTTTGTCTCATTGATTCTTTATGTTATTTTCTTTGTTTCTATTTTGTTGATTTCAGCTCTCAATTTGATTATCTCTTGCCATCTAGTTCTCCTGGTTGAGTTTGATTCTTTTTGTTCTATAGTTTTCAAATGTTCTGTTAATTCACTAGTGTGGCATTTTTCCAGTTCTTTATTTAGGCATTTAGTGCTATGAACTTTCCTCTTAACACTGCTTTCATTGTGTCTCATAAATTTGGGTATGTTGTATGGTCATTTTAATTGAAATTTAGGAAGTCTTTAATTTCTTCCTTGACCCATTGATGCTTCAGGTAAGCACTGTTTGCTTTCCATGTGTTTGTGGGCTTTCTGTTGAATTCTAATTATGGACCAAAGTGTATATATTAGAATATAGGTTTGTGACAGAAGAAGGAGTTAGATACCTTGGAGCTAGATCTATGGATGGTAGTAAGTCATCCCACATGAACACTGGGAATATAACTTGGACCCTCTGAAAGATCAATGGGCATGTTTATGTACTCAGCCATGTCTCCATCCCTCAAATGTTTCTTTCTTTTCCTACTCTTGCACTCTGACCACCTAGGGACCTCTTTTATTTAAGGTCATTTTTATCTCCAAACCAAGCGACTGAGAAGGCACATTTCTCAGACTTTTACCATTAAGAGAATTTCATCTCATTACCGATTTCATGGGCCACTGGAGCATGAACAATATAGTTTTTTAGCTGAATCACCCTTGTACCAAGACAGGGATTCTTTTCTTCACTGGGAGATGATCTTAAAAGCTTAAGTGTGACCAGAGAAAGAGAAATGCATATGTCATATGTAAGTGACAGGCACATAGGTCATATACATGTCAGTCTTTATGTACCCTTTGTAAAAATGAGCTGGCGGGCTGCGTTCCTGCCGCCCGGATCCTGGTCACCTGGCTCTTGCACGGCTAGCTTTACACCCAAAATAACAACACACAAATTGTATTCTTTTAAACACTGTCTGCCCCATTAGTTTCAGCCTCTTACTCACATCTTGACTAACCCATATCTAATAATCTATGTAACACCATGAGTGGTGTCTTACCGGGAAAGATTCAGCATGTCTGACCTGGCGGCTGGTTTCATCGCATCTGTCTCCCTGAGGAGAGGCATAGTGGTCTGGCCCTGAGAGGTGAGGCATGGCGATTTATCTCACTTAGGAGAGGCGTGGCATCTGACTGAGCCATCTACCTCACTTCCTTCTTCCTGTTCTGTCTACTCCACCCATCTAAGGGCTGGCCAAGGCAGTTTCTTTATTAAAACAGAAGACCCTCCCACATCAACTTGGTACATACGTGCTCTCCTGGGATAAAGGATAAGAGCTGGCCAGTGCTCCCATGTGTGAAGTAACTTGTGACCATGATTTGTACTTGTGTTCTGCCAAGATTTGAGTCTAGGAACAATGAGAAGGACTAGCCGTGGGTCACCTGAAGGATCGGCAGTCACACCAAAGCCGCTGATGTCAAGAGAAGTTGTGACAGCTCCTGATGCGAGAAGAATTCAACTCAGAGGGTAGAGCAATGGCTACTCCAGGAAGGGAGGCTTAGGAGAATTAGGAAGTACACACTTTCCACGTCATTGAAGGCCGTTGAAATGTCACCACCGCAAAGCTTACTTTCTTCAACCTAAATGTCACCTGAGTGACATTTAGTTCTCTTGATTCAAAATCCTAAAGGAAAAGGGAGGAACTGGCCTGCTCACAGTTCACAACCACTTTATTCCTATGCTCCGTAAGTCAAATACCGCTCACAGAGACCCTGCTACTCAGAACTCCAACTCTGGGGGCTACATCAATGCAAGACGCAGAGCTAGGTAATCATCTTACTGAAGTTCCTTAGTTGAAGCTTTGACACAGCCATACGCCCACTGCGTATCAATAGGAAAGCATAGAGGATAAATTCAACATTTTTATTTCCCTTTCTTGTTTTCAAAAGAGAGGGAAAGGAAGTATCATGAAAGCCTGGATTTAAACATTGAGAATGAACTCTTCTCCAGTTCAGCTTTATTACTCTGTGCTGTGGTTTGAGAGCCAAATGCCCACCATTGGCACACATGTTAGACGAGCGGAACACCAGTTAGTGGCACTGTTTTGAGAAGCTGTGTAAATTTTAGAAGGTGGAGCCTCTCTGGAGGAAGTAGGTTGTTGGGGTGGGACTCTGGGTGTTAGAGCCCAGACAGACTTCCTGTCTGCTGTTTGTCTCCCAACCAGAGATGCAATGTGACCAACCATCTCACACTCCTGCCCTGCTTTCCATGGCTCAAGGGGACTCTATTGCCTCAGACCTTAAGCTGAAATGACCCTTCTACTTTAAGATGCTTCTCGTCATATGCAGGGATGCCACCATGAGAATCTTGTCATAGACAGGGACGCTGCCTTGAGAAAACCCGCTAATACAGTCTCACTTTGTGAGCGCCGAGGTTTCTGACAGATACTGACAGGACATTCTCAGCTCTGAGCTGTGTTTTCACCTTTTTCTCCGTGCACGTTCTGGCCCATATTTCTTCAATTATATCTCCCTCTGTGCAGATAACGTCTGTTAAATTATCTCCTGGGAATTTTTGTGAACTTGCAATTGTTCCTCTCGCCTTTCCTGTCACCAACCAGGGGACTCTTTCAGATGAAGATCCTCCAGGTGGGGATGTGCACTCAAAAGCCCCCACTGAAAGAGGCTTTTCCGCTATCCATCCTCTTTTCCATGTGTCTCCATGGTTCTTCCTTTGATTTCCTTGCTGTGGATACCAGGGTAAGATGTCAAAGAGGATAGGCCAATCCTGAGACAGGCCTGGCTACTCCTCTGTGTGATTTTAAGCTGCCTGCCGTTGCTGGGAGAGGACCTTCTTCCCTGATGCCCTATCAGCTTGGGCCAAAGAATTAACAGTAGCTATGTAAGCCTAACCTGATTCCCACACTGTATGGTACCAACAAACACCCCAGCCCCACAGAACAAAATACTTAAATATTTACACTCATAAGCCACGGGTTGCTTTCTGTTTGCATAGCTTGGCTGCTGCCACAGCAAGTTAGCGTGATGGTAAATACTTAGAAACTTCACGATAACCCTAGAGCAGGCTTGCATGGTTTTCTCTACACAGAGGGTGACCCTGCCTTTGTATTAGCATAGACAGAAATTGCTTAATGGTAGTGTTTTGGCACCTCTTAAATTTCTTTCCTCAAGATAAACTGATAAATTTCTTTCCTCAAGATAAACTGATTTATTCATTTATTTGGAGTTTAGGAGACGAGCTCTCAGTCTATGGCCTGGGCTGGCCCTGACTTTGCTGGAATCTTCTTGCTTCAGCTTTGCAGGTATGGGTATCATCAGGGTGTTACCATACCTGCCAAATTTCAAGCAAAGAGCTTGACTAGAGTTGTGTATAGTAATTTCACTGTTGAGTTAAATTCCACCACAAATGTTATTGCAAAGTTTCTATTAAAAATGTATCCCTGCATGGTGGTCAGTGTTACATCTACTATGACAAGAAACGCATTTTGTCAACATCCTACTAGAATCTAGGAAGTTGTGGTTCCTGCGGGGTATAAACAGTTCTCCTCACCTAAAATCAAGCAATTTAGTTTCAGTTCTTGACTTAAATTGCTGTTGAGAGCTACATATTTCCTGATTCTTCCTTCTCTGAGCTGATGAAGGGAGACATGAAAGTCAAGTTGTGCTCGTTTGTCCCTCCAGAGAGATTTCAGCGAAGTGTTTACTTATCAGTTCCTGTCAGCAGGATTTGTTTCTGAACTTTCTGTCTCTTCAGCCTCCCTCTCTTTCTCCCTTCCTCAGCTCTTGTTGCTGCTATCTTTCCCTGTCTTCATTCTTTAAACTGAAAAAAGAAAGACAAAGAAACTTAATGATCTTTATCCTTTTAAAAGAAGGGGATAGCACAGGCGCAGAGAGCTAGTCCTGCCTGTCTCCAGCCACAGTATAGTTCTACCCAGTTGATGGTTTCTGCTACAGATGCAGGCAGAGAAAGACTCATCCTCCCTTAGGGGGCAGCCACAAGGAATCTGACCATGCTCCAGTGAATATATGGACAACACAAAATGGACTTGCATTTTGAGCAGAGAGGTCATGGAGTGAGGAAGTGGGCATGGGAAGACTGGGAGGTAAGTGTGATTGGGGGTGCAGTATGTGAGATTCCCAAATAATCGACAAAAAAAAACATGTAAAAAATAAGTAAAAATATCCATGCTTGCTCCTGCCCCCCCAAACTAGGAAAAAGAAAGAAAGAAAGAAAGAAAGAAAGAAAGAAAGAAAGAAAGAAAGCCATGTATGGTGGTATATGCCTGTAAACCCAGAATTCTGAAGACAGATGAATCTTGGTGAGTTCAAAGCCATCCTGGTCTACACAGAGAGTTCCAGGCCAGCCTGATCTACACAGAGAGTTGCAGGCCAGGCAGGGCTTCACAGTAAGACCTGGTTTCAAAAAAAAAAAAAAAACAAAAAAACAAACAAATAATTTCTTAGAACAAATAATTTAGTAATCCTCCTTGTAAGATTATTATAGAATGAGGATACTGACTTCCCTTTACTCCTCAGCTTCAGCTCACCATGCCTTGGGAATACTAAACATTCAACTCATTTGATGGTTCCTGATGTTCTTGTTGGCTAACAGGTTGTATGTTTTGGAACCAAGCTTTGATTTTCAGAGAAGTGGTTCCATAAGGTTTGGAGGCATTATGACATTATGTGTTTTTTTATGAAAGATCTTTATGACCATGAGGTTGATGTTGGCTTTACTAAAATGTGGGAAAATCAAACCTTCCTGTGCAGGAATAGCTCAGATTCATTGACCGCTTTAGTTATGCTAGGCTCTCAACGTAGCTATGAAACTATCACTTGCTATCACTTAACCAAGGGGGAACCAGGGTACACAGGATTAGGCAGCTTGATAAGTCGGAATCCACTAGGGAGCAGTAGCAGTGGATGCAAACCCACCTGGGTGCTTTCGGCTCTGGCACCTGCATTTCTACCATCCTTTCTATAATCCTTCAGACCTGTGGCACTGAAAGCCGCAGAATCAACCTGCCCAGATCAGGAGGCTCCGATAAAACCTTTGTCCCTTCAGTTTACACAAGGCAGCAGAGACGCACACTGGCAGTAATAGGGATCTGGACCTTAGTGGAGGCTGCCATGATCGAGAGGGCTTACCCAAATGTGTACCAGTCAAGTCACAACAAGAATATCTGAAGACAAAATAGACAGGATTTCCCCTTCTGATCTTTTCCATGGTGCTTTCATGAGGTGGGCAGCGCTTATATGTAGGGCATGAGATCAGGAAATATGGTTGACACAGACCGATGATACAGCAGAAGTAGAGGCTAATTTGATAGGAAAGGTATTAATATAATAGAACAGCAGCTAAGAGGTATTTTTTTAAGAAGTATTCCAGGATGTATGTTCTGTAATAATTAATAAAAATAAACGCCCCTCAAGAAGTAGGCAGGATCCCAGGCAAGTGAGAAAGCCTTCAGTAGGCAGCAAGCAACACGGGATGGGATTAAGAAAAACAATTGTTTCCAATGATAATATCTGCCTCGTGGCATATGTAAGATGTGACACACAGATGGGGGAGACATGCGTCGAGCCACATTCTCCTGTGGTTACATAATGATGATACTAAACAACACTTACTTAACCTTCAGTACCTGCCAGGTAATTTGATGAAATCTGTGCTTCTCTAAATTACATTTAGAGATCAACACTTTCAGGATGTTCCAGAATTCGCTAAAAAGGTAAAATCTCAAACTTCACTCTGTACCTACAAAGAGAAAATTTGCATGTTAGCAGGATCCCTGGGTATCTCAGAAGGCACATAGATGTCTGAGAAGCACAGTGTGAGTGTTTCTTGGTTATCGCCCACAGCATCTATATCAGAAGGACACAGCCAATACCAAGAAGCATGAGGTGCATAGAGGAAAAGATGTTTAACCAGCCCCATACCTGCACTTAGTTGATGGCAGAGCAGGATTCACACCTACAGCAACCATCCTGACCAACACATGATGGTCAAAGAAATGTTTCATAATGTATCTTGAAAGCAATTTCATGATTATAATGAATGGAAATTTGGCAACCATATGAATTTCAAATGCTCCCCAGATGTAGAAGACCCGCCCAATGTATACCAGGCCCTGACCACCGACCCGTGCAAGGGAAGCAGAAAAGAGGCAAGCTGTATTTGCACACTTGTACACTTGCACAGTGAAACTGTGGGGTGGTTGATGGAGACAAACCTGAAGCTAATTGGGACATCGTCTCTGTCACTTGTTATAGATTCAGAATCAAGTCTCTACTCTTTTCTGTACCACAAGAGGCTGTATGGGCAAACTGCAGACCACTGAGACCCAACAAGGTGGTGGGAGAATGAGGGGGGTACTGGGGATGTTCTTGACTTTCTGCTGGCTAGCCTTTGGGGTGTGCTCAGGATCCCCAGTCAGTGCACCAGCCTCAGTCATGAAGTACCTGCTGGACAGCTCCCAAGCTCTAATGGTGCTGCTGTCTCCTTGCTGCTGTTTCCTTGTAGGAGAATCATTTTCCTTCCCTTCCTGTCTTGGGGTCGACTCACTATATCATGTTTGGCTTCTTCCTAATTCTAATGTCCTTTCAATTAGTTCTTTATTCAAATTCCTTTGACTGGATTACCCACAGTCAGTTTTGTTTTCCTAATTGAATTTCATAAATGCCTACAAAGCTCAGTTTCTCATCTATAGAATAAAATTAGCAATTGCTTTCTTTGATGTTTGTTTCCATGGCTGTAGATAATGTGTGTGGTCGTAGCAGGAGTCGCACACTGTGGCTTGCCAGGGAAACTCAGGCCACTGCTGGGCTTTATAACAACAGTTGTGGAACGCTGGCATGCTCAGTCATTCACTTGTTTTGCACCTCCACTTTCACGCTTACAGTGGCAGGATTGGTTAGTTGCAATGCAGACCTTGGAGTTTTCAATGCCTAAAATAATCATCTTTGCAGAAGAAATTCATCAACCCTTGTCGTATAGTGTAATTCTATTCTCACAATAGGTGTAACTTTATTGTGGCTTTTATTTCCTTCTTGTATTGGGTAGTCACAAGTTACACAGTACTGGCATTAAAGTATGTGCCTGCTCTAGCTGGAGGGGAACCCAGGGATGAGCTAGAACTCTCTTGTTTTTATTTAGTACTCATGATCTTTTGCCTCAGTCTGCACCTTCAACAGTTGGTATAGGTGGGTCTTCTGTCTATGTGTTACTTTCATTGGTCAAATAAAGAAACTGCTTTGGCCTTTGATAGGACAGCAGCTTAGATAGGTGGAGAATACAGGATGCTGGGAGAAAGAAGCAGAATCAGGCAGTCACCATGAAGCTCCAGCCCAAGATAGATGTAGGTTAGAATTTTCCCGGTAAGCCACCACCTCGTGGTGCTACACATTAATAGAAATGGGTTAATCAAGATGTGAGAGTTAGCCAGTAAGAGGCTAGAGCTAATGGGCCAGGCAGTGTTTAAATGAATACAATTTGTGTGTTGTTATTTCGGGTGTAAAGCTAGCAGTGCAGGAGCCGGGCAAGATGAAAAGCAGGGCTGCTTGCCTCTTCACTACAAACAGTAGCTCAAACCCAATGCACAAGGATGGTTTAATTTGGGCGTGTCAGCCTTGCATTCCTAAACACATACCTAAGAGGGTCTACTTGGAATGAGGGTTGGTTTCGGCTCACAGTTTTAGAAGTTTCTGTCACAGTTTGCTTCAGCTGTCAACTTGACACAGCCCAGAGTCACTTACAAGAGGAAACTTCTGTTGAGGAACTGCCTACATTGGCTTATGGCCACGTCTGTGAGATATTTTCTTAATGCTCATTGATGAAGAAGGAAGCAGCCCCCTGTGAGTGATGCTGTCCCTAAGAAGCTGAGCCTGGACTGTATAATAAAGGAACTGGGCAAGCGAGACCAAGCAAGCCACTAAGCAGCATTCCTCTAGGTCTCTGCTTCAGCTCCTGCCTTCAGGTCTGTGTTTGAGTGCTAGCCCCAGCTTCCTTCAGTGGTGGCCTGTGACTTGTAAGCCTCTCCTCCTCGGGTTGCTTTTGGTCATGGTGTTTATCATAGCAAGGGAGGACCCCATCCACCATCACTGGATCTACTATATATAGGCCTGTGATGAGACAGCTTACTGGATGGAGCAAATACGGCTGCAAAAACAGCTCATCTCAAGGCCAAGAAGCAAAAGAGAAGCAAAGAGGCAGAAAACAAAACAAAACAAAACCAAAACCCCCCAAAAAACAAACAACTTACTATTCCCTCCAATGGCAAAGTCCCAAAGACTTAAAGACCTCCATCAAGGCCTGTCCTTTGAAGGGGACCACCATTTGGTACCACCAAGATGGATACCCAACTGCTACAACAGTGGTTCTCAAACTTCCTAATGCTGTGACCCTTTAACACAGTTACACATGTTGTGGTGACCCCAACCATAAAATTATTTAGTTGATACTTCATAACTGTAATTTTGCTACTGTTATGAATAAATATCTAATATGTGGAATATCTGATATACTATGCCTGTGAAGGATTATTTGACCCTTATGGGTCACAACTTGCAAGTTGAGACCCCCTACTCTAATCCATGAGCTGTTGGGGAACACTCAAGCTGAGAAGCAGAGAAGCATGTGGACCCTTTGGTATCTACAGAAAGCTTGTTATTGGTGTAAATATGTCAATTGTCTACTGAAGCAAGAAGTTCTGGTTTCCTTAAGATGTACTTGCCGTGTTCTTCTCTGTTTTTTCTTTATAGTCCAGGCTTGCTGGAGTTCCCTGTGTGGATGAAGATGACATTGAACTTCCTGCCTCCGTTCCGAGGGCTGAGATGGCAGGCATGTCCCATCATATCTTGTTGGTGCAGGGCTGGGACTGAACCCTGAGCTTTGGGCATCACGAGGAAGTGCTTACCTACTGAGCCACAGCCCAGCCCTGCTTCCCATTTCCACTTTTGCTGTGGTTGCTGAGGGAACGGATAACAATATGAACCAACACAACCATGGTGAAGAAGGAAACTCCTTAGGAAGTAGGAAAAGGTGCTTCAGCTATTTTCATTATAAATCAAAAATGAACCCTATTTTGTGAGACGTTGGGGTTAATTAGAAGTCTATACAGGTTACATTAAGAACACTGACTTGATGTTATTTGAGATATAGCTGTATAATGTTTGTGTAAAAAGTTCAAAAGCGGGTATGTTATATACTTGTCACTTAACTTTTATTGGCTTTTGCCAAAATTATGAGTGTGAACTCTCACACCTGGGAGACAAACGCATGAGTCCAAATCACATAATTTCATAAATGTATACTTGGGAACATATGAAAAGTTGCCTCAGCACTCTAAAGTTTACTTTTATTAATTACAAAATGAGAGTGATATGATACGCATACAATTAACATGGAGATTAAGTGAGTAAAAACGCATCCAATGTATATAGAACACATTAACTATTCCCCCAAAATGTAGCTTTTCCCTCTCCACTTCTTCACGACACATGTCAAAGGGTATTAATACCCATTCCATCAACATTCATCTTATTTTAATTGGTTTATATCCTACATAATGGTGCAAATCTGAGGGAATCACACTCACATGTCTGGGAATATTTGATTAATGGCAACCCAAACACTGAAGTATAGAGTGGCAGCTTGGCATTATTATGAAGCAACGATCCGATTATGGATTTCCACATATTTACTGACTGTTCTTATCCCATCTTTGGAACGAAGAGCTGCACTATAAATGATAGTTAAGGAAACTGTATGTCCGAGTCCTACTTTAGTAATAAAGAATAAAAATAAACAGTGAATATTTCCGATTCATGTCACTGCAACCTCTAAGACATTGTCTTAGCATACAAATAAAATGATAAGGACATCATCTGAGTAATCTTCACTCATTTATGTGAAAGTTATGCAGCTATGTATTTTCACTGCAGGGGAACTTCATGGCTGTGAACAGGTTTAGGGTTAGAAACACTGCTTACGTGTGTGTATCTGTGTGCATGCACATACAGAAGAATGTAAGACTACTGGAATTTTTCTTGTGTCTCAAGAATACCACTGGAGCAACAATGCCAAAGAAATAATGTGTCCTTACAGTAAGCTCAGAGGATGATCATTTCTCTGAGCACTCAGAAGACAGCACATGGAACCAAGTGGTCTCAAGGGTACTTACATCCAAGAAAAAAAGACTGCTGTATAGACAAATTCAGACATCGATATCACGAACCTCTCAAACTGTAGATGAAGGATTTTTAATAGAAAATTCTGGGTCTAATCAACCACCCACAGACTGATTAAAAATACGTTCATGTCTTGTAACTTATGCCACATTGTGATCAACGTGTCTGCAGATGAGAGTCATAATGAGTGACAGGCCAGGTAAAGAGAGACTGGGAAATTGGGTCTCATGGTAGCAGCTGAGGGTCTAGTGTGGAGACGAAGACAGGGAGGTTGACAGTAAACACATTAGGCAGCAGTGTTTAGAGCCGCTTGGAAAACTGTTAGGTCAGTTTAAAATGTCTTATACACTGAATATGGATAATCCAGAATGACTTTTAAAAAACTAATTGGAATTTACCTAAATTTTTAAAAAGCCAGTACTCTAATAGCCATTATTTTTCTGCCAGAAAATGGTGTTTTAACTTTCTCAGTGCTGCTAATGACTGTCAAAGTGTAAAGAAAGGCAAACAATGGAATTAAAAATCTCACTGCTGCAAATTTAAAAACCAAACATTATTGCCAAACAACAATATTTTCTGTTCCCCTTTCAATTCTGTATCGACTTTGTGCACTGAAGTTCCCAAGTTTGTCTGAGCCAGCTTCTGTACTATGATTGGTTAAAAAAAAAAAAAAAAAGTATTTTCCTCTTACAAGCAAATTCCACGTGAAAGATGGCCTCTCCTTGAGCTGTGGGCACACTGGCCTCCCTGCTCTGGAAGTTTTATCCAGCAAGCTCGGAAAGCTGGCAAGCAGATCAGTCAGGTTTATGTACCTCCTTCGTGCAGGAGGAAGATCTCTGCTTCCCAGTGAAGAGGTAGAGAGACGCTGTTCGTCATAATTAGGACCGCGGAGCTGCAAACGTGAGGCATAAACATATTTCGTGCAAAATGTAAATATTGCAACAAAGTGGGTTGGGCACCTGGGTCTCATCTGGATTTCTCCAGAATCAGTTATAGTACACAGGTAAACACAGGTGTAGGGCTTCCAAACCTGCAGTATGCTATGCTAAAATTACAGACGAAGCCATCTTGTAATGGCCACCTTAATTAACAGCTGCACTCGCTTCCAAAAGCTGACGAAAATGCAGTACTCCTGGCAGGAGATGAGGAAGTTTATATATACACACACATGCACACATATATGTACAGTTAAAGCGTATACCCGAGGAGAAAGCTTCTCTCAAATATGAAAGAGACAGAAAATCAGGTGTGGTAGGTCTAGTCGGCAAGGAAGTGAGTTTCATGGGATGACAGGAGACAGGGGAAACTAGGTGTGTGGGAACGCCTCAACTGGGTGCCTTTATTCAGAAGCAGTGTAAAATACCCCTGTCGGTAACCAAAAGTCAGTTCATCTTATCAGGAACCTGTTTCCTCCACGATTTGCTGAGTTAGAAGACTCTCAGCACACATGTACGTTTCAAGGTGAGTTTTCTATGGACCATTTACACAGAAGAACTCTTGAAGAGGGAGTTTCTCTCTAGCGAGGCCCCACTGCTGCCACACTGGCTGCGATTCCCATCAGAGAGCCACTCAGTCCTCATCACAGATGTTTCTTCTTGCGGGAGACAGGAACTAATGCGGAGACCCACAGCTGAGCAATGTGCAGAGAGCTGGAGACTTTGGAGTCTAAGTGGGACTCTCCGACACACCCCTCCCCTCAGGGTTTGGGGATCTACATGGGGGGGGGGACTGTGAGAGAGATAATGGTGATGGCTGACTCTAAGGAGACAGCATCTTTCAGACCCAACAGGACCGATGCACATACGAATTCACAGAGACTGCCGCAACATGCACAGGCTCAAATCAGAAAAAAAATCCCAGCATGGAGAAGGGAAAGTGGACCCAAAGTCCCACCCCAACCAAGAAGCTATTTGAAATTTTTATCTGCTGGCAAAGGGAAAAATCCAGGTCCCCGGGTATATCAACCACACTCCAGGACAGTCCCCCATGACCAGGAGCAAGTGGCCAACACAAAACAGACTCTACTGTGTGGGGGAGGGCTGAAAAATAGGTGTATGCATGAAAATATTTTTCTGATAATACCATTATAAATACCGTATTAAAAATAATTCCATCATATACTAATTGTACAGAAAACATGACTGCAAACTAAAGAGATATATGTGTTCATCTTTACATACGGTCTTACCTTGGCTGTAGTGTTCTTCAGGTCACATGCATTCCTCAACTTTCTTCCCCAGAGCTAATTGCTAGTTTGATCTTCACAATCATTAGTGGTGAGAATGCCACTTTGCGTAAACAGTTAGTACAAAAATGACAGTAGTATGCGTAGGACCATTTCAGAAATTATTGGAAATTCTTCCTGACTCCAAGCCAAAATTCATTTTATGATGTCTTATGAAATAACTTAAGTCAGCAAACGAGACCACAAATTTAAAATCTAAACATTTTAAAGCAAAGATACAGTAATTTCATACAAGCTGAGGAATGGAGGTAGAAAAATTTAAGAGCCTTTGTTTTTCATAATTAGACCATTATGCTTCTACCAGAGCGGGAAACTTTGTATGTCCAGTAAACACTCCAATTCATAGCACACAATTGACTTAACTCTGAGCCAAGGTGTTTCATCAGCACAGCTTGGCAGGGGCACTCACAGTGCAAAGTTCTCAGCTGTGTGTTCAGAAACTGGGCCTCCGTGAGGTCATGTGATTCCACAGAGGACTGCAGCCAGACACACCTCAGAATCATGGGACAGAGGCTTTTGAGCTAATTTCTGGTTCCTGTACATTCGGGAAATCTTGAACAGTTGGAGAATTTTTCAGGACTTTTACATTGATTCCATGACTCCCTATGGGTCTTGCGGCCTATAGTTTAAACAGCCACGATCTAGAAAAGTTGAGAGTAGGTTAACATTCAATATTAACCACTGCAAATGAAAGCAAACTGTAAAGTTAAATATGATTTTGAAATTCCCCTGAGAGATGAAAGCAGAAACACACCCACCATTCTGTGCCTAGATGCCCACAGAAAGAACAGGCAGTCGAGGGTCTCAGAAAAGAAACGGAAGAGATACAACCGTTCTGAGAGCCTGCCTGGTGTGGACCAGCCCTGTGTCCACAGCTTCCGAGAAAACTCCTGGATAGTGTTTGGTTAGACACAAACATGAGAGAAAGGGTTTCTTTGGTTTATGTACCCCGGTCACAGTCCACAGAGGGAAGCCAAGACAAGAGTTCAAGGCAGGAGCCAGGAGACAGGACCTGAAGCAGAAACCATGAAGAACACTGACTATTGGCTTGTTTCCTGTGGCTCACTCAGCTTGCTTTTTCTACACATCAAGAGTGATCTTCTCGGGAGTGGTACTACCCACAGTGCTCTGGGCCCTTCCACATCAATCACTCAGGAAAATGCCCTACAGACTTGCCTACAGACCTGTCTGTGAAGGAGTCTGGGCTTCCTATTCCCTTTAGCAGGTGTTAGTGTTTGGAGAGTCATTGCCCTAAGAATGCTGGATATTTATTTGCAAACAGGCTTCCTAGGACTATGAGTTTCATAGTCAAATATTCTCAGATTTCTTTGCACAAGCTTTTCATTCACCATGAAATTCTTAATCCATTATATCTGACAGAACATCAGGGTGCCTTAGACATACCCAGGTGTGACTCTGTAATGGTCACAGACTCTGCTTTCCCTCTTGAAGATGACAGCCAAGCAGTCTACACTTTCTCCTACAGTATGGGACAGAAGTTTCAATATAGTCAGATCTATGGCACCAAACCACTGATCAGTTACTGTATCACTATCCACGTGAAGTCACGCTGGGCAACCCTGCTCACTGAAGAAATAGAACCAGGGGCTTAGAAAATCATCCTTTGTCTTGGTTTGGCTTTTTGTCAACTTGACATAAGTAGAGTCATCCTAGAAGAGGGAAGTAATTCACGAAAACTCCTTCACAGACAGGTCTGTAGGCAAGACTGTAGGGCATTTTCCTGAGTGATTGATGTGGAAGGGCCCAGAGCACTGTGGGTAGTACCACTCCCGAGAAGATCACTCTTGATGTGTAGAAAAAGCAAGCTGAGTGAGCCACAGGAAACAAGCCAATAGTCAGTGTTCTTCATGGTTTCTGCTTCAGGTCCTGTCTCCTGGCTCCTGCCTTGAACTCTTGTCTTGGCTTCCCTCTGTGGACTGTGACTGGGGTACATAAACCAAAGAAACCCTTTCTCCCACATGGCTGTCGGGCATGGTGCTTCATCACACCAATAGAGACCTGCTTTAGCCAGGAGCCTCTGACATGGACCCAACTCCCATTCCTGCCCTAGTTTATTTCCGGTGCTATGATAAAACATCCTGACAGAAGTCAACTCACAGGGGTATTTATTTAGCTCACAGCTCCATGGTTCCAACCATCATCACAGGAAATCAAGGCAGGAACATCAAACACTCAGGAACACAGAGTGGACACTGACTGCTGGGCTCATCTTCTCCACTCAGGCACATTTCATGATCCAAACGTGAGGCATGACGCTACCTTCATGTACTGAGTCTTCCCAAGTCAATTAAAGTAATGAAGGAAATCCCCACAGACGCGCCCACATGCCAATCTTTCGATCTCGGTAATGCCTTATTGAGACTAAAATTAACCTAGAGTGTGCCATGCTGATAGTTAAAGTCCTCTAGATGACCACGGGTTTGGTAACTTGCAGAGCTTACCAAGCCAAATTTTGCCATGCGTTTCTTTTTAAAAATAATCAAAATGTCCACCACACCTACACTTCATTTCTTGCATCTAGCTGAGTTAGAATTTTTAGTTTGCTGCTCTCTGGATCTCTGTATTTTAAGTAAACTGACTAGCTTTGACAAAGGTTTTGGGATGTTCACTCATGCTGTTCTCTGATGCCTCATACTGCCTCCACTGACTCCAGCTTCTATTGTATTCCAGGCATAATAAGAAGATGCTCTTGGAATTAGACCCCCTCCTCCATCCATGATCCAAGCTGGTCATCATGGTTGGGCCCTTGACATGTGGCTACCCATCTTCCTACCAGAAAAGTAGTCTCTGTCTGTTGGAAACACCATGGCAGCAGACTAAGATTTTCCGCGAGACACAAAAGCTTTGTATTCTAATCACTGCTCTGCCGGTGAGGAGTCCTGTGCCCTTTGGGAAATATCTTTCAATTATCACCTGATTTGGTTCTATAAAGTACAAACTGTGCTGGGAATTACTTTATGATATCATGAAAATTATGACAATGATTCACCAACAACTACACGGATCTATATAAATGCCAAATTTGAGATGACACCTTATGTAAGTTTCTAAATTAAATATTTGCCTTTCAAAATGATAGCCCCCACCCTGACCACCAAGGACTTTATTTTTCAAAAGAATTCCTTCATTTTAGCAGGGCCCTTCAATTTTTGTCTTCCTTAAGTATGTCAAAGTTTGTTGAGGACTGGTGAAGGCTTGTGAGCCGCGGACTATAATCAAAACACAAAACATTTGCAGTAGGCTGGGACTGTAACCTGCTGTGTTCTTCCCGGACTCTCCTATTCCGTTCAAATGCGTGACTGTTTAGCAGGCTCGGATAACTTAATCAGTGGAGCGCTTATTTTTGGCATTCTCACATTCCAAATTAAAATTACATTATATTTTTTTTGGGAAAGCCCCCCACCAGTACCATCTGTGAATTGAATGGTGTCATTACATCAAAGTACTGCAATTAGAACAATAGGGTAAAATTAATGCCAATGTTAAATACAGATGTGCCAAATATGATGGGTAGTTGATACACAATTCAAATTGACAGCCACGTGCTATGTGGAAAGTATCCAGGCATAACCCCGGATCCAGTTGGCCAATGGATGTCATGATTGCTTCACAGAGAACATATTGAAAAGCGATTTCTTTGGCAGTAAGAGAAAGTGAGGCTGAAAAGACCATGGTCTATCCTAGGTTACTCACGGAAAGTGCTCATTATCTCAGAATAAGAATGGGTCCAAAGAAGATAATACAAAGGACGTGTGACATTCCACAGCCAAGCAAACAAATCTGTACCTTTCTCTTGTCTAGGCATACATTTAATATTTGTATAACGTGGTGGACCACATGATATCATTCAGAAAATGGCAGCATTTTTTCCATTTTGGTAGCTGAGACAACTATCAAATTATTATGTAATAGGGTTTCTTAATATGGATCAGTAAAGCAATGACCTTCATTGCTTGGGTTCGTTATCTCTGAAACTAACCATTTCAGGGAGGGTTATGGACAAAGTTCCTTTCAGGTTAGGATCTTCTGAAGTTTGCCATTAGGGGTGATCCTGAAAGGACTCTGATACTCTGACAAAGGTATCTTAATCTGCATCATCTTATGCTGGAGTATGAGAGGCTCAGGCTGAAACAAAACCAATCAATCTGTAGAAACTGCTTCTATGTGCCCCTAAGCTACAGACGGTGTGGAGCAGCATTCTTATGCTAATATACTGCTGCTGCTAAACAGAAATTGGTAGCAACAAATGCAAGACTTTTGTGTGTGTATGAGTAAGTATAATTAACTTGTAAACCTCCCAGCAGCAGGTTTTTACTTATGTGAATAAGTCTGAAACATGTAACAATATTAATAAAGCAAGAATAGAGTCTCTAGGTCAACGGTTATGTGGGAACGCCCACTAAGTGGTTTTGTTCATGAAGTGTATGTTCAATTGACATGGTGATGGTGTTTTTTTTTTAACGTAACAACTTAAAGTGTAACTCCCGAATGAAACAATATGTGTTCCCTTCTGAAAGACAATATTTCAAATCCCTCCCTTCATTATTGCTCAGTTTTCCCTCTCATATCATTCAAAGTTGAGAAGAGACTATAAGACAAGGAGAACAGTTATTGCAAGAGTCTATATTCTTGTCATTTTCACCCATCATTGTTATTAGTGCTTAAAGTTACTTTATAAGAATTGGTGAAGTTCATCCTCATGTTTTCCTAAGACAAATACTCTAAGGAACAAACGAGGGGCAGTTGCTGGTTACTCAGGCCCACTTGTTCTTACTGAGACTCTGTGCACAAAGTGTTGCAGAGTGAGCAGGATTGATAAGGCAGCTCTCACTGTGATTCCTGCCTTTTTGGGAGGAAGGCTCAAATAACTTTAAACAAAGCTAAAATGAAAGAAAAATGACATGAAAGATAAAATAACATCATCATGGAGGTGGGAGAATGGAGGTAAAAAGGATGAAGGCCCAGGCAGTTGTGTCCTCGTTAGAGCAGAATTAATGAAGAACTCAAAATGGAGCGCCCAGGGACCATAAAGACCTTGAAAAGCAACTTGTGAATGAAGACTTACTTGTTGGCTCCACAAAATGAAAAATAAGAGTAGCTTAAAACAGGGTAGCAGAGGCAGTAAAGAAGACTCCTCTGACTCGGGAAACAGTTTGATTAGAGAGATCAAAAATTGGTTGCTTACAAGGTTGTGAGGTAGAAGGAATAAGAAAGTCAAGGTTGACTAGCGTTAGAAGCAGTTGTCACAAATAAATCATTAAAACAAACAAGATAGATTAAAAGGCGGGGTTCGTAGGTCTTAGATGTCCGTAGATGATCAATTTGCACTTGATTTCCCCTCCTATCCCCCAAAAAACAAGATAAACGCTTCATGTCCCTGGAATGCATTCTGAAGAAATGATCCAAAGGAAAAGCAGAGTCAGAGACATGGCCGATGTCAGGAGTGTGTTACTCTCTGGCTGCAACCCTGTGCGACTCAGGGTTTGGTTCTCTGGAACAATGCTATCTGAGGTGGTACCCTGGGGACCCACGGACAAGCATCTTTTCACTCTGGAAAGATCACTGATGACGAATCAAAGAAGCAGTCCTACCCAGGTCTCACTTGGAGAAGAGTAAGTCCATTAGGGTGGGTTACTTATGGGAGCATGGCTGGCCCCAGGACAGCTGCTTCTTTGAAAACCCCGCCTCCTGTGGTGATAGCAATGCACAGGCAGCCCCTTTGAAGAATCCCCTTTCACTAGCATTTTCTTCCCTTTTGATACAAACTTGGTGTGGTGGGGGGGGGAGGTGAAGGGGTGGGGGAACCTGTGAAGTTTATAACCTTCTGATCCAGCTGAGCCACCCAAGATTTCTGATCATCCTGGACTTGGCAAGCGTTGTGAGCTTCTCCAATCAGAGGAACCTCTCTCCTCCCTGGAACAGAGAATTTTTCAATTGGAAAGAGATGGCTACACAGCAAATAATCCCATACTTTCATTCTCTGTCTGGAAGACAACATTTATCTTTAAAATTTATGTGTATGAGTATTTGCCTATATGTGTGTCTGCACAATGTGTACACCTGATGCCCACAGAGGTGGGAAGCGGTCCTAGGCTTCCCAGACACTTCAGTTACAAAGGTTGTGAGCCACCACATGAATACTGAGAACCGAACTTCGGTCCTCTGCAAGAACAGCCACTCCTAATCACGGAGCCATGCCTCTGGCCCAAGAAGAAATCTCTTAAGCAATCTTTCTTCTGACTGCACTTCCACCTATTTTGTTCCCTTGAGCTCACTGAAACTTAGGCCTGGGTCTCTCAGCTCTTCCCCAACAGTATCATTTTATTAATGATAGCCCTCTAGCCACGCGACAGTCCTAAGGCTTCACACGGCTGTTGAAAATGGTTAAAATGATCTAAATTTAAGATTTTCTGCTGCCACATCTTTTAAGTCTTTAAGGCTAATGTTACTTCAATGAGCTCTCCAGTTCTTCATCTTTGAAATTCATATTATCTGTCTCTGGCACTAGCAATCTTTTCTATACTGCAAGACTATTTCATATATACTATAGCATTTTGTTAGTCACTGTTTATTTGCTTACTTATTTTTATGAGGCAGGGCCTCACTATGTTGCCCTTACTGGTCTAGAACCTACTATTTAGATTAGGTTGGCCTTGAACTCAGAGAGATCCACCTGCTCCTGTATCTTAAGTGTTGAGATTAAAGGTCAAGGTCGGTCCACCATTCCTAACATATTTATTAGTGTGATTAAAGACACATGCAGTCATGCATACCAATGGCTGTAGTGGCATTTTAATTATATTTTAATAAATAAAGACTGCCTAAAGATCTGAGAGTAAAACAGTCCCACTGGTCAGCTTTACAGACCAGGTAATGGTAACACATATTTAATCCCAGTAGCCAAAATGAGACGCACTTTTAATCCCAGGAGACACACTAGTTGCCAAAGAAACTGGGGGAAGTGCATGCATTTAATCCCAGCCCTAGAGAGGATTATAACACAGAAGAGATAGCTCTCAGATACAGTCTCATTCTGAGATTCCAGGAGGCAGGATCGCCATTTTGGACTGAGGTGGATGTAAGAACCAGTGGCTGGCTGTTTTGCTTTTCAGGTCTTCAAGTTGAGCCCCAGTCTCAGTCTCTGAGTTTTTATTAATCGTACTTCAAATGGCATTGCATGATCCCATGTATTAAGTGCTCGATAAAATTTTACAGTTACTAGAAATGAGTTGACTACAAAGCATAAACAAAGGTCAATAAAACAGTATGCCTTGAAAACTGTTAGGATCCCTGCTGTCCTGCCTCTTCTTCTTGAGTGCAGCTTTCCTATCTTGAATAAATGTGGACACAGTTCCAGTTATTATTCCTCAAGCACACTATGCCATGGGTGCTTATGCTCCTCTGTGGCACTAAGATGCAAACATTTCTTAAACATATTTAATTATACATATTTTAAGTTGAGAGTGTGTCTACGTTTGCTACAGGGTTTCATGAATTTGACAACTGATCTGGTGCTGACTCCTCTGTGATGTTGTTGTTTTCTACTAACTGTTCACAATTATTTCAACTGTAGAAATGTACTGATTTTCATCTTCGGAGATATCCCATGCCACACATATGCAAAGCAAGCATTTCGCAGCAATAGAGACCAGGTGTGGCTAGTCTAAGAGGAAAATGGAGCATTTCTTCTGGGTTGATTTAGCCAAAATATGGAGGTCCAAGCCTCCCTTTAGCTGAGAGTTCCTAGCAAGGCTTTCTGCGAGGGATCAGAGGTCACGGGAACGAAGTCTCCCCTGCACTGTGTGAGCTCTGGTGTCTAGTTTCAAATGTTGACAAGCGTCTTCACGTCTGTGTCCCCAGCCTGCTAGGACTTTGGTGTCAGTTCTGTCTTTATTCTGGCCTCAGTAGAATCAATTCATTTTCTTTTAAGCTCAGCAATGCATTATCGCACTGTTTATTTGAATTGTATCCAGAATTTTTCCATATTTCAAATTCAGCAACTTTTTTTTCAGAATACCTGTCTGCCATATTGCAGGAAGCAGCAGGAAGCTTAAACCTCATCGTTAATTTTGAAACTGTCACATGTTGACGGTTCGGGTGTTGCTGTTCGGGCGAGGGTAAATGTGACACAGTAACAACTGTGTTTGGGAATATTAATACGACAATAGCAGCAGGCATCCGGATATCGAAAGCGAAAGGTAGTTTCTTACACGGAGTCGAGCGCATGAAAAGCTGCCAGACTGAGATGGACACATTAACAAAGGTGTTGTGACACGTGACCATCATTTGCATAACAGGTGAAGTTTCAATTCCTGCCTCACATCACACAAATTCTAAACATAGGAGAAATCTAAAGCATTCAAAGTATTATAAAATTCGGGGATCTGAAAAGTGGCTGACTGCCTGTGGATTCCAATGGCAGGGGGAGGCTCTCAAATTGTAAGTCAAAATCCATTTGCTCTTCCATTAGCGATAAATTTAATTATCTAAGAGTAAAAATTTTTGAATGGCAAATTTCAACACGAGCAACTTCCAAAGACAAGTAACAAACTGGGAGAAAACATTTGCAGCATACGTCACAGATGACAGGAGAGGGTTCTTAATATATAAAGAGTCCCATAAGACGCTGAGAAAAGGAGACAGAAAATTCACAAGATTAATATGCAAACAGCCCTTGGCCATATGGAAACATTTCCCACCTTGTTCATAACAAGAGCAATAAAAATTAAAACCATAGTAAGAGCCATTTGTACGCATCAGCCTGGTGAAAGCTCAAAAGTTTGATCTCAGTCTGTTGTGGAGGCTTTGAGAAAATGCTCACTCTTGCCCGAGACTAGGAGGAGATAAAGTGATACAGTGCCTAGGGAGGAGAGCCTGACAGTGTCTACTAAAATCACCATGGTCTGCTCCCTTTGTGTTGAAAACTCTTGGTATTTACCTGAAGGAATCCTGTTGACAGGAAGACAGTTTTTCGGGGTCCTTACACAATGTCCGCGGCTGTGAAACCGGGAATCAACCTAAAGCCACACAAAGGAGAAGACTGGTTGGCTAAATTACAGTATGTCTGCTCAGTTGTGAAGATTTACTCAATGGTATGGAAAGTAAATTATAGTGCATCTAATAATAACATAGGGGGTAAATGACACTGTCCTTGGATGATGAACAGTCTGGGTAAAGACGATGAGTCCTAAAACCCCTTTAACCTTAGCTTAACGGGGCTACCGTTGATAAACTTATTCTGAAATGATCTCTGTGCTGTGGGGATCAGGAAAATTCATGTATCTTGATTTATCAGCAAGGAGAGCTCACACAGTGGGTGGAGGAAGACAAGAGTGAGGATCTGGGGTCTGATGGACCCGCAGCGAAGAACACGTGCTGCTCTTAAGGAAGACCTGGAGGTGACTCCTGGTACCCACAGGGAAGCTCATGACTGTCTGTACGTCCACTCAGGGAATCCAAAGCCATCTTGTCTTTTGTGGGTACCAGGCACACACATGTGGTGCAAAAACATACATGCAGATAAATAATCTTCCATATAACATAAAAATAAATAAAATTTAGAAAAGAGTAAGGTTAAAGGAAAGGTAACAGAAAGCCTCATGCCATTGGATGGCAATTCTAGTTAGGAATATAAACCCACAAGCAGTTTATGGCAGACACCTTATATTTATGATTTATAAGCTATGTACATCTCATTACATACATGTGTTAGCTTTGTTCCTTTAAAGATCTAGGAACAATGACTTCTCAGGAGTAATGAGCTCATTTGGCATCTACATCTTGGTTTCTAATGACCCTCCCACACTAAAACAGCAGGATATCTTACAAAAACAGTTCTTACCAGGGCTCAGTAAATAAAGAAAGAGCATATCTAGGAAGCATTTTATGCCAGAAACAAAGGAAATGTTCATAATTTAAGAGGGAACACATTAAAATGACTCAAAAGCCAAATATTTAGTCCAAAGGAACAGCAGAGGTCTAAAATCCACAGAAATTACAACACATGGGTTATAAAAAAGAAAGGAAGGAAGGAAGGAAGAAAGAAAAGAAGGAAAGTAGGAAGGAAGGAAGAAGGAGAAGGGAGGGAGGGAGGGAGGGAGGGAGGGAAGGAAGGAAGGAAGGAAGGAAGGAAGGAAGAAGGAGAAGGGAGGGAGGGAGGGAGGGAGGGAAGGAAGGAAGGAAGGAAGGAAGGAAGGAAGGAAGGAAGGAAGGAAGGAAGGAAGGAAGAAAGGAAGGAAGGGGATCTGATACGAGGGACGCAGAGAGAAAGCTGTGTGGAAACGCCTTTCCCTAAGACATAATCCCATCCACTCCACACTGAAGGATGAGCTGGGAATCCACTATTTGTCACCTTTGTGACAATGGCATAATTGACGCACGGGAGAATACTATTGCCTGCACTTGGAAAATTTGGCAGGCGAGAAGGAGCTATTTACATAGTTGAAAACAGTCACTGATTATTTTATATTAATTTCAATTGGTAATTTGTATACACGTAGGCAGAAGTATTGGTGTAGAAATTGGACAGACGCCTAAACCTAGGAACTAACATTGAGATCAGCTGAGCGGTGCTGAGGGTGGTCCCCTGGTGTCAAGGTGGCACTTGGAGAAAGAGATCCAGCTGGGAGAACTTACTCACATAAACACAGAACTCACATCTCATTGTAAGCTATCACGCCTGGGAGTACAAAGCGGAAGGCGCATTTCATCAATGGCAAAGGTGTGATGGAGAAGCCAAGAGGCGAGACTGAACTTTGCGGGAGAATTAGTGCTGTGGTAAAAATGAACCTCGAGCCTCTTGTGAGTTTTACTTGAAATGGGCTCAGCTCTCTGGAGAATGCCTATGGAAGCGAAGACATCTGGATTCTTATTTATTAAGCAGCGTGTATCACTAACACACACCTCCCAATAATAGCTGTGAGGATGAGATGATTAAGTAGGTCAGCGCAAGGGTTACTTTCCGTTGTCACCTTGATGAAGTTTCATTTCATCCCTAAAAGCAAACTTCTAGGCAACTCTGTGAGAGGTGTGACCAGTGGGAAGTCACACTCCGGAATATGGTGTGACCCATGGGAAGACACACTCTGGATGGAGTCCTATGGCTATTTTATCGGCCGCAGTCCCAGGCTGAGTAAAAGCCTGAGGTCAGAGTTCATCACTCTCTCCTTTCAGACCATGGATTCAGTGCCTTCCTGTCCATGAAGCCTGCATCCTTAAATCTTGAGCTCAAAGAAACTTTTCATTACATATGTTACTCTTCTCGAGTATTTAGCCACAGCAGCAAGAAAAGCAGCCGAGGCAGTAGGAAAAGCAGGAGTGGTGACCACAAACAGGCAACGGGGCATAGCCACCCAAAGAACTAGGGTGCTTTTGACCGTGCAATACAACGGCATGAAAACCTATGAGCGGAGAGCATGAGTGAACGAGACTGTCCCAGGGAAGCTAGCATGACCCTCAAAATAATCAGTACGTCTATTTGCTAAAAAAAAATTACTGAGTTAAAACATTATTGCTATAATTTTACTTGATCTTGCTAAAACATAGTAGGGGAAATATTTAGCCATATAGTTCAGACAGGAAGATAAAATGACAGAAATTTTTGATATATTTCCCAGAGTCATGCATCTAGAAAGGGCTATGTAGGAATTAAAAGAGCATGTCTCAGAGGAGCCAATGTGGAGTGGATATTGCATGGTTCTGCAGACCTGCCCCCCCCCCCCCCCGTGTGTGTGTGTGTGTGTGTGTGTGTATGTATCTATCTGTCTGTCTCTTGGTGCTTGTATGAAGGCCCAAGGTCAACGTCAGCTGCAATTTCCCGGGTGCCACCCATCCATGTGTTGAGCCAGGGTCTCACTGTTGGCGCTTTCCAAGCAGTAGAGCAGGTTAGTGAGTCCAGCGATCCGTCTGTGTCTCTGCCTTCACACACAGGTTTTATATGGGTACTGGGGATCAAACTCCAGCTTGCAAGACAATCACTGTACCAACTGAGCCATTTCCCCAGCTCCACAGCCCACCGAAACTCCATCTTCCTTCTGCACCCTGCATCTCTCTACTACATTTCCTGCTATGCTGTGCATGCCTCTGCTGCGAGTAACACTCCAAATACTGAAATAATGGGTGATTTAACTAATATCCTATAATGCAACGCCCATTAGTGTGATACAAAATAATATTATGAGATTTTATTAGCTCATATTAGTAAACACAGATTGCATTCAAAGCTGTCCCTGGCTTATTTGTGAAATGCTCACATACGATAGACTCGTATAAAATAACCAAATTGTGCTGCCACGGAGCTGGAGAGTTGAGTCCCCTGCTGAGCAGGTTATGGGCAATCTTTTCTTTTTCTTTACTTCTGAAGAAGGATGAGGAGATGGTGGCTACAGGGTTTCTCTTTGTGCACCTTCCCTTGCTGCCCAGGAAGCTGATGGGAAGCAGGCACTTCCCTGTGAACAGTTCTGACCTTCAGGTCCTTGCTTTCTAACAGGTACCAATGGCAACATCAAATACCACTTCTCAGTGTTAAAAAAAATGAGTGTTATCTAACAGCAGACTCTACCTAGTACAAGGTAGAGGGGATTTTTGGCAGATAGCCAGGTAATTAACTCTATACAGACAAAAACAAGACCATGTGAAGCCTCCCTGAAGAGTCCTCTCTCTCGTCATTGTTACAGGAATATCCATCAAAGGATGGATTTGATATCACCATGGTAAGTATTTCTTTTTTGACCAGCTCTTTTATTTAACAAAGCAACATTATCACACCAAGGTGAAGGCTATATGGGGGGTCCCACTCAGAATAATAATGTCACAATTATGTTTTCCTATGTTGATGGCTGTGAGCATTAGAAGGGGGCAGCCTCAGCGGCCATTTCTCAAGCCCATTAGTTAATAGCCTTGTCCTCTATGAAGCGAGAGAGAGGAGGGAGCGCTGGTAATAGAATTAAATGTTACAATTTTTAGCTTTGTGCATAATGTACATTTTAATGGCTTTAAATAGAGATGAGATGCTTCAAAGATTTGTTTGTCTAAATGACCACAAACATGTCAGCGACACTTCTAGATGATAGATCATAGGAAAACATTTTGTGAAACTCCTTTTACCATGGACGATTAGTCCATAAATTAAATAGGAGCCATTGACTGATAACACAGAAACCTTCCATGAAGTTGTCTAGTAGTCTTATTCCAAAACTCTCTTTCTAAGCTATCCGCCCACCTTTCGATCGCAGCCCTCTCTTGGCAGCAGTGAGTGCCTCCTAAAAGACCACCTCACGGCTTCTGTTTGCACATCACCCGATTTCTTTTTGAGACATAAATACTGAAACTTCACGGGCCACTTTTCCTGAGACTGCCGTCCTCGGGCTCACCTGTGATCTTTAAGGTAGTTAATTAGTTTTAAGGCTTACTAGGGATTAAAGCAAATGGAGGAAGGGTTCATCTTGGCTTACAGTTCCAAGGGGATCTAGTCATCCTGGGAAGACATGGTGGGAGGAGAATGTCACACTGTATGGCCAATCTGGAAAGAGAGAGAGAACAGAATTGGTTCCAGGCAATAAAACATCAAAACCCATCTCCAGCAACACACTTTCTTCCACAACATTCTACATTTTAATTATTCTTTAGCCTCCCCAAATAAAGCATGAGAGCATCAGTGAACCCTAAATGTGTCTCCTGTAACATGCTTGACTCTTTGATACATTATACTTTTAATAGTTCCTGTCCATTCTTTTTTAGACATACAAAGTGGAGGCAACCCAAGGCAGGGGACACACTTCTAAACAATTCATTCTGCATGCTACTTTGAATGCCAAAGAGAATGAATAAGATTATTCCCAATAAGCCTGAGGCCCTATTTTTGGATCCCTTGAAAGGGTATATAGGTCAATGATATTAGTTTTACTATGGTTAAGCACACGAAGATACGATCTTTTGAGGCTGGCACTACCAGTGGTAATGGACCAGCCACAAGCTCTATCTAGCGGTGTGTCCACAGAGACATGTTGGAGCTTGATGGAGCACAGGGTCGACCCACTGCCATCTTTCTGTTTTGTTGTCCTTCAACTTTTTATTTAAAGGTAATTTGTCAGCTTTTTTTGCTAAGTTCCTGTATATGAATAACCAAGGCAGGCATTTCCAGGTGCTTATAATAATTTTAATTCATCTGTCTATTTCACTATTGTATTTAAGTTATACACATTTGTGTGCTTTTTTATTTTGTTTTCATTTTTTTTTTGGACAGGAAAAAGAAACTCAATAAAAATAAAAAGGCTGACTGAGAAGCAAAGGACAATGGCTCTGGGCTCTGATTGTTCTTCATGGACGGGCTCTGTGGGAGCCTTCTCAGCTTGGTCGATCACCTTCCTGGACCTGGGGGGAGTTGGGAGGACCTTGGTCTTAGCATAGAGTGGGGAACCCTGATGGCTCCTTGGCCTTGAGAGGGAGGGAGGGGAGGTATGGGTGGAGGGGAGGGGAGGGAAGGGGGAGAAGGAGGGGAGGGAAGGGGGAGGAGGAGGGGAGGGAGGGTGGAGGAGGAGGGAAGGAGATGGAAATTTTTAAATATAAAAAAAATAAACCATGAGAAGAAAAAAAAAATAAAAAAAAATAAAAAAAAAATAAAATAAAAAGGATAACAAATGACCTGAAGATTCACATGGTCATGGAAAATTATCCGAGTAGAAGTATTCTGCTCTCTTTCAAAGATCAGTCTTCGCAGAGGTTTAAACAACATGCTTTTTCAATTGCTGCGGTTGATAACAGCGCTCCAGACCGTGCTGCACAGCCCTGAGCAGCCCTGTGTGCGGTGGAATGCTTTGGTTTTCCAGACTGTGAAAGGGGGTAGCTAGTCTCTATCTAGTCACACGATTTATGAAAACATAGCCACCCCTAATCCTGAAGTCTCCTTTTATAGGATGTTAACATGAAAGGAAAACTTTCTTTTTTTGTGGCTCAAACTTTGCTTGCAAATAGATTTTTTTAAAAAGACGTTAGGGTAGGATTCCTCATCAAATCCCATGTGTCTGTAACAGTGGGCTTAGAAGCTGAAGGTGATGCATGCATGGAGGAAAGCTGCCACGGGACCAGCCACAAAACACATGCAACACTGTTTCTTTCTGATGTTTTCCTATGATTTTCTTAATGAATTGTGCTGCGCACCACGCCCCCGTGTTTGCATTTGGTGTGCTATTACCCAGCTTGCAAGATTCAGGCAAGGGGCTGGAGGTTAAAATACACAGACACATACAGACAGAGAAACAGCGAGACAGAGACATGGGTCATCCTTGAATTCCCCAAGAATGCCCCCTTTATTGTGTTCAGGGGCAGATTATATAGAGATAGCCATGCCCCACCAGAAACCATTCTGCTGCCATCAGGAACTCCTGAAGGTCTCGTGCTCGGAGCAGCTGTAGGCACTCAGATCAGGGAATTACAATCTGGGGTCTCACTGCTCCCAACATCTTTCTGATGTTTTCCTATGATTTTCTTAATGAATTGTTCACTTGTTATTATTTTAATTAAAGGCATTTTTTCCTCAGAACTGAAGTTGTTGCAAAAGAATCAGAGCAGCTGAACTTGTCAAAACATTTAGGGCTCTGGAAAAATAACTTAAAATTATATGGAAAATTAGTGCATAAACCAATGCCAAATAATGTCCCACAGTGATAGCATGATCAAAGAGCAGGCGAAACAGAGGCCAGCTTGTCAAAGAAACTCTGTAACTGACACCCCAATTCCAGAACATGACAATGATCTGGACATGAAGAGACAAGACAGTCAAGGGAATTATATGGTCACATGCATGTACACAGGTGTAGTGAGGAGCTGCAGGCAGGCCTGCTTTTCATCCCGCCCAGCTCCAACATGGCCAGCTTTACACCCGAAATAACAACACACAAATTGTATTCTTTTAAACACTGCCTCTTACTCACATCTTGACTAACCCATATCTAATAATCTATGTAACACCACGAGTGGTGTCTTACCGGGAAAGATTCAGCATGTCTGTCCTGGTGGCTGGCTCCATTGCATCTGTCATCTCTCTGAGGAGAGGCACGGCAGTCTGCCCCAGAGAGGTGAGGCATGGCAATTTATTAACTTCCCTTCCCAGCATTCTGTTCTTTCTACTCCGCCCACCTAAGGGCTGGCCAATCAAATGAGCCAGGCAGTTTCTGTATTAACCAATGAAATCAACTCAAACAGAAGACCCTCCCACATCATTTCCCCTTTTTCTGTTTAAACAAAAAAAAGGCTTTAACTTTAACATAGTAAAATTACATGTAACAAAACAGTTATCAAGTAAGAATTACAGTTACAGTATTTATATCTACTTTATCTTTTATCATAACTAAGGAAAACTATAACTATCTATCCATTCTTCAACTCCATCAAAGACTCCAGAAGGATATAATATTACCTAAGTAAATGAGAAGTAAGCAACTTGCAAAACTCTAGAAATCACAGAGACATCTCGCTGCCTGGACAGTCACCCAAAGTTCCTCTGTACCATTGGGGCATCCATCTTTGGCTTTCAGGCCCATAGTTTCCAGCAGACATTTCCATGATGCAGGAAATTTCAAAGGCAGTTCAGTCAGTATCTGCTGTGTCCTGCAGAATGTCTTGCAGACTCTTTCATGAATCAGGAATCCCAAAGAATTATCTCACCTTTAGGCAAGTTCAGCAGTCCTCTCTCTGTGGGATCTTTGTGTTCAGTTTATGCAACAGTCCAGGCAAGAGCAGTTTCTTGCGCAAATGGCTGTCAAACTCCATAAGGATCGTCTTCGATGCCCATCTTCCTCTTGAAGTAGATTGGTGCTGCCAGGAGCTGATGTGTCTCATTGTCATGAAAAGCCTTAAGTTATTAAAACATTTAAGTGGAATATTCTGTAGTCTTTGAAAGATATTAGGAATGCCTATCTAACTGAAATATATCTCTATATATCTTGAAAATCTAACTAACATGACGATAAGCTTTACTATTATCAATGATTATCCATTAACAACCTATATTTCTTAATTATACATTACATTTTTAAAATGAACTACACATTCACAATACCTTAATCATTATTAGAAATACATATACATATAAAAATTGACCTTAAATTTAAATCACTAAAGCAAAATCCATATCAATGCAAATTATTCATCTCCATATCATATCCCCTTTTAAATGTAAAAGAACATTTATAAACAATATTTGGGAATATGGGCGCAGTTATCTCTCTCCAAACTGCTTCCTGCTGAATGGGAACACTGTTAATCAGATCTTTCATGGTGTAACCTGTGTGCCAGGTTCATCTCAGTCATCAGTTGGGTGAAGTAATTTTCTGAAGGTGTTCACAGCAACCTTTCAGGAGGACGTGGTCTATCATACCATATTGGGACAGAAGCAATCCACACGGTCTCATTTTCTGTAAAAATAAAAGAAGAATCTCTTTTCCAAAGTATCATATTTTTAGATCCAAATTCTGAATTCAAGGTATTTTCAAAATATCTATGTTGGATTAGTTCAGCAGCATTTACAAACAAGTATCTTTTAACAGCTGTTGCTTTTTCCTCAGCATTCAAACAATTCAAAGAGAGCATAATAGCATAGAGTATCAAGATTCTCTGTGTATTTTCCATCTTCTACAACTTTATTTTAACCTCTATTTCATTTATTTTTACTTTTATGTTTTAAGACAGGTTCTCTGTATATCTTTGTCCTGGGATAACTCTGTAGACCAGGCTGTCCTTGAACTCAGAGATCCATTTGCTTCTGCTTCCCCAGTGCTGGGATTAAAGGTGTGTACTACAACACCTTGAACTCACAGAGATCTGTCTGTCTCTGCCTCCCAGGCACTGGGATTAAAGGTGTCTTCTGCCACACCTTGAAGTCACAGAGGTCAATCTACCTCTGCCTCCCAAGTGTTGGGATTAAAGGTGTGTACCATCACACCCAAATTACTCTTTCTCTCTTTTTCTTTTTTTACTTTTAAGAACTTTAACCTTTAGCCTACATATATTTTCAACACATTGTAAACCAGTTTTGACATTTTCTTCGACACTGAATCTTTCTTTTACTGTATATCTCTCTTTTTGTGACCACATGAGTCTTTAATTTACCCACCAATATTGGTAGAACTAAAGCCGTAACTTTGGCGGAGCCCATGCCTTAGCATTCTACGATTACAGCCTTGTGGCTGAGGTACCAGCCAGAGCCTTGTTTATCGCCACAACTCTGGTGGTTCAAGGTCCCTGCCAGCAAGCAAGCTGCAACAGTGTTAAACAACAATCAAAAGCTCCATAGTCAGGACCGCCTGCTTGAAAGAGTCAGAGTTTGCCCTGGTAGGATGACCCAGAAAGCTGGCATTTTAAAACAGCACAACTTTTTTCCTGCTACAGCTGAAAACTGAAAAGCTTTTCATCAACACCGTTTAAGTGTTTTGTGTCAGGACCTCTTAATGAGCTGCAGGGTTTTGCAGCTGAAGCTGAGTCAGGAAGCCTCTCTTAGATGAGAGCGCTTGCTCAGACCCGAGAAATTGCTGTTATCAAGAAAACATGCTTTACTCTAGTCTTTCCCAAGCTTTCTCAGGCTTTCTATGGATTCAGTTATCCACGTGGGCGCCATTCTGTAGTGTGGAGCTATGGGCAGGCCTGCTTTTCATCCCTGCTTTTCAATGATCTGGACATGAAGAGACAAGACAGTCAAGGGAATTATATGGTCACATGCATGTACACAGGTGTAGTGAGGAGCTGCAGGCAGGCCTGCTTTTCATCCCGCCCAGCTCCAACATGGCCAGCTTTACACCCGAAATAACAATACACAAATTGTATTCTTTTAAACACTGCCTGACTCATTAGTTTCAGCCTCTTACTCACATCTTGACTAACCCATATCTAATAATCTGTGTAACACCACGAGTGGTGTCTTACCGGGAAAGGTTCAGCATGTCTGTCCTGGTGGCTGGCTCCATTGCATCTGTCATCTCTCTGAGGAGAGGCACGGCAGTCTGCCCCAGAGAGGTGAGACATGGCGATTTATTAACTTCCCTTCCCAGCATTCTGTTCTTTCTACTCCGCCCACCTGAGGGCTGGCCAATCAAATGAGCCAGGCAGTTTCTGTATTAACCAATGAAATCAACTCAAACAGAAGACCCTCCCACATCACACAGGGACCACAGAACAGTAGTTGGATGTCATTCCTCAGTAATGTCACCCACTACATTTTTAAATAAGCTCGCTTACTGAGCTGGAACTTGCAAAAAAGTCTAGGCTGGCTGGCTAGCCAACCCCAGGCATCCTCCTTTCCCTTTCTCCTGCACACTGGAGCTACACATGTGTGCCACCATATGTGGATTTGAGGGGACTGGGCATGGCTCTTCATGTCCATAGGCAAGCAGTTTATACGATGAGCTATCTCCCAAGCTCCTATTCTGAGATTTTTTTTTAAATCAAAAAATATGAATGTAGTCTCAGAAAATTTTTATCCAATTCTTATTTGAATAAAAACATGGCTGGTCTGACCAGGAGGATTTTTATGGTTGTTTTTGTTCTTTCCAGAAGAGTAAACATTCTGTAAACAAACCTATACTTACTACTCTCTCCAACAAATGTGAATTGTTTCATTCTCCAAAAAACTTTCTTGACGAATATTCAAAATAAAGAGTAGGGATTGTTTTACCATCTCCAGTTACAGGGTTCTTTCCTTTTCTTTCCTTTTTTGTTTATTTTTATTTTATATGTGAGAATATTTTGCCTGCATGTGTGTCTGTGCATCACATGCATGCCTGGTGTCTGGGGAGGCCAGAAGAGGGTATCAGATCCCCTAAAATTGGAGTTACAAATGGTTGTGAGCCCCCTTAGGTGCCGGGAATTGAACCCAGGTTCTCTGTATGATGAATTGAACCCAGGTTCTCTGTATGAGCAACAAGTGCTCTTAGCCACTGAACCATCTCTCCAGTTCCCTTCAGCAGTATTCTTAAAGAATCAAATGCCAGCTCTTTGAGTTAACAAAGAATCACAAGCAGAATTATTTCTGTGACTCTGGTTGGCTGGTTCTAATCTCACCTTTCCCTACACACTACCCAGTCACAGAAGCAATACCAAATGTCCCTGACTGACACTCTAAAACCCTGACCCATACTTCTTCACAAAGTGGGCTGTCTTCAACTGGGATAAATCCTCATTGTAGGTAGATAAACCAGATACAAATAACCACAGCAAAACAGAAAACATGAATCCTCAATCTTGGAAAGAAAAATCAAGGAATCACTTCAACTCTGGGACAGCTCGTAGCGATGCTCTGTGGCAGCTCTTAGTGGCAGACTTGAGCATTGAAGCCAAAATCTTGAACTTGTAACCTTTCTTTATTGGCTTTACCTTACTGTGAAGGCTAATTCTGGTTGCCAACTTGACATATGTGAGAAGATTGGCCAGCGAGCCTGTGGAACATTGTCTCTATGGCTAGCTGATGTAGGAGAGCCTGGCCCACGGTGGGCACGCTCTGTTAAAGAAGAGCGACATGAACACGAGCTTGGAAGCCAACCACTAAGGAGCATCCCTCCATGGCCACTGCTTCAGTTCCTGCTTCTAGGGGTCTGCCCTGAATTCCTTCCCTGACTGTTTATCAGCCAAATAAACCCTTCCCTCCTCCCCAGTGCTGTTTTAGGTCATCACGACAACAGAGCAGAAACTGGGATCATCGCCTGTCTATACGAAATTGATACAAGCCAGTTCTCCTTTCTCACCTCGTGGACAGTTTTCCCCTCTGCTTTCTTTTGAAGGAAAAACAGGCAAGCAGGTTCACTCACTGTTAAATTAGAAAGTTAGTCTCTCAGCTCTAATGTAAGAAAATTATTCCTTGAATTTACTGCTGATCCATCGTTTTCATGAGGTCAGAGAATATTTATTAAATATTTAAATAAATATCCTATAATGTCCTATTTGGCTTAGGACCTTATATCTACAAAGGACTTAATTTTTCAGATGGCAAACTTCTGACTAAAACACTTAAAATATTTATAGACTATTTCCAATGAAATTAATAGATAATAATATACTGAGTAACTTTCTAGGCATAAAAGTTAAGAGCAGCCAGGTGTGGTGGCACACACCTTTAATCCTTGCACTCAGGAGTCAGAGGCAGGCAAATTTTTGTGAGTTCAAGGCCAGCTTGGTCTACAAAGTGAGTTCACAATAGGAGAAACCCTGTCTCAAAACAACAAAAACTGTGAACAAAATAAAAAGCCAAAGCCGACCTACAGTTGTGGCGCTCAGGGGCGCCCCTTGCTAGGGTCTTCCAGCACTGAGAAAACGGGTCTTGACTCTTGTTCCATCAATGCCATGGATTTTATTTTTCTACTACATATACTCCTAAATAAAGCATAGTAATATTTTCCATGATTTAAAAATGACTAAATTATTGGTCTCTTACTACGTATAGTAAATTGCGGATCTGCTTTCTTAATTTCTCTAGGGCATCATTAATTTTTCACTAATTCAGTGTACTCTTGGTAAATTTATTTATTAGTTGTCTCATTTTGATATGCCAGACCCTTGATATGCTAAGGAAATAGTCTAGCACTGATCTTCACCCCAGCCTAGATGCTTGCTATTTCATATATAGCTACAATTTCCGGTACATGAGTTCTGTTGCTGGTGGTGGCAGCGGCAGCAGCGGTGGTGGTGGTGGTGGTGGTGGTGGTGGTGTGTGTGTGTGTGCGCGTGCGTGCGTGCATGCATGCACATGTATGATATGTATTTGCTTATGTGGATATATGCATATCTGTGTGTATATGTGTCCAGAGGGTAGAAGTCAATGTCAAATGTCTCCCTCAGTCTCTCTCCATCTTACCTTTTGAAACCATCTCTCACTGAACCTCCCCACAGCTGACTCTAGGCATTCTCCTGTCTCTTTTCCAGGACTAGGGGGACAGGCTCAGGCATGCATACTTGGTTCTTGTGTGGTCACAGGGAATCTGTACTTCAGCCCTCAAGCTTGTGTGCCAAGCACTATACCATGTCCCCATGTCTCACTCCCTGACCATTTTAAGAGCTTTAGGATGTACGACCAGCTGTGTAATTTGTCTGATGTCATTAACACTAAGTCCTTTTCCCAAATTTTGCTGACTTGTGTTTCTCCTGAAAGCATACACATGCTTCAGTTGCTCTGTCTCTTCAACATAAATTTTCATTGGAATTTTGACCACTTATATATTTAATAAATGAAAGTTGTCTACTTCCAATATCCAGAAGGATAACTATATGTTTTTCTTTGCGTTCACTTTCTTATTTAACTTCTCTAGGATCACGAATTATAGGCTCAATGCCCTTTATTTATGGCTAGAATCCACTTATGAGTGAGTGCATACCATACTCCTCTTTTTGGGTCTGGGTTACCTCACTCAGTAAAGTGTTTTCTATTTCCATCCATTTGCATGCAAAATTCAAATGTATTGTTTTTTACTGCTGAGAAGAACTCTAAAGTGTATATGTGCCACACCTTCTTTATCCATTCTTCTATTGAGGGGCACCTAGGTTGTTTCCAGGTTCTGGTATTACAAATAGTGCTGCTGGGATGGTGAATTTTATCTGTCCAGTTTCCTAGGCTATCCAATGTCCAAATATGTGATCTAAACTGTTCTGAATACTTTCATGGCAGAATTATGTAGCAAATTGATATTCAAATATGTGAACTTTGAATAAAGCTGACTGTCCTCCCTGATGTAAAATAAATAAATGAATAAATGAAAGTTGTTTCTGATTGTGACTTTTGCATTACATTAGTATATATATATATATATATACATATATATATATATATATATCTTAAAGTTGCATACTTGGAAAATTATATAGAAAATACATATCATATTTAAATATAAGAATTCTTTAATGGAAAGTAGATATTTAAAGAATACTAAATTTCATTGATGGTTCAAATGTGATCAAATGGAATTTTTATATTCTTTAAGATAGTTTGCAAGGTCATGTTTTTAATTGTGACACATTTATATGCACCTGTCACTGTACTTTGTTCCTACTTGACCGCTAGGAAGTCTTAGAGAGTCTTTATTTCACAAGTGCAGTGCACTCTGTGTGAGAAAAATCACCCTTCCTGGTATCACTATAGTTTTCCTCTTTTATGATTTATTTGTGTACGGTTTGTCTATTTTCTATGGAGTCATTTGTTTTGCTTTAGGATAGAAACTCTTTTTCTTTCTTTTTTTCTTTTCTTTCTTCCCCCCCCCCCTTTTTTGTTTTTCAAGACAAGGTTTTTCTGTAGCTTTGGAGCTTATTTTGGAACTAGCTCCTGTAGACCAGGTTGGCATCAAATTCGTAGGGATCTGCCTGCCTCTGCCTCCCAAGAGTTGGGATTAAAGTCACGTGCCACCACTGACCAGCTGTTTTAGGAACTCTTAATACATTGGAAAGTTCTTTCTACACTACTGTGGAAAGGTTCCTGAAGCTTCTGGCAGAAACCATAACTTCCTCTTTCACATTTCGGCCTCATTCCTCCTGGGGTTAATGCCTGTATCTAAGCACATAGCAACTTTCTAATCTTTCATTATCAATAGCCTGGTGTTCAATGACAGAAAATGTCATTCTTGAACTAAGAAAATGTGGGGACACACACACACATACACACAGAGAAAGAGAGGAGACACAGAGAGACAGAGATTGAGAAGAAAGCATATACTTTCAATCAGATGGTTCCTGAATAGCATGAAGATTCTCTCTTCTCTCTCTTCTCTCTCTCTCTCTCTCTCTCTCTCTCTCTCTCTCTCTCTCTCTCTCTCTCTCTCTCTCTCTCTCTCTCACACACACACACACACACACAGACACACACACGATGAGGGGATCCAGGTCACAGCATGGTATTTAGGATGTGAATATGTTCAAAGCCCATGATACACATGAAGGAAACCCGGCATCCTTATTATAAAGCCCATTCCTATGGACAATGGACACACACTAACGCTTACTAAATGCCACGGATTTTAACCAGGCTGCAGCATGATGGTATCAGACTGAACATCTCCATGTTTGGATGGTTTTATTCCAACCTTTCTGGTTTCTTTTGGATTCCAATGCCATGCCAACTATAACTTAACAGTATGTTTTTTTTGATATATAAGACCCCATCTGCCTCATTCTTGCAGAGTATCATGAAAGTGATGGCTGAATTATCTATGAAATTGTGTATGTCCAGTAATTTGTTGAAAAGAAACATGCAAATTAATTGCCTGGTTGTGTATTGTTACTATAACAGAACCATGTCAAACTGACTAAAAAAACAAAACTCATCTTATGGTCGCTGTGGTTCTTGTGGTCAGGGTTTGGGGAAGTGACAAGCCTATGTAGGTGGCTGTTTCTCAGTCTTCAAACATTCCAACCGAGTGTTTCCTAAGTAACACGGAGATAATGCAGAGGGGAAAGTCTGAGCATCCCAGAGACAGCTTGCCATTTTCTTCATGTCTTCTCCCCATATGGCGGGATGGCGTTCATGAAGCCAGCATCATAAGACACAGCGAGCAGACAGGACCACCTTTTGAGATCTGTTCCCAGAAACAGGTGTCACTTCTACTAGATTCTATTGATCCACCCCTGATGCCAGAGGAGGTTTCAGATTCTATCTTCTCTTCGGGAAATTGTCACAGGATCTTGGATGTTGAAATAGTGCTAATACTAGATTGGCTCTGAGCAATGTTTACTTTTAAATGTGCTACCAATGGTGCTTTTTATTACTCTAGTTGCTAATGGTTGGTTGCTATGTCTTGAAATGGATATTAAATTTGAACAAAATTTTAAACTCTTGATTTATATCACCTACCTTTTTAAAAAAGGGCTTTTCTTTTTATTTTTACATATGTGTATATGTGCGTGTTGTGAGTAAGAGAATGTACAGTGTTCACAGAGGCCAGAAGACTGAGGCAGAGTGTGACAATCTTTTTACTTTTTTAATCTGGTGTTTGTCACATTAAATCCTTATTAAGTTATGAGCACATGAATTTTGGTTGGATATATTTTTAATATATTGCTGTATTTGATTTGCTAAACATTTCATTTTGTAAAGGTTTATTTTTTTATCATTTTTATGTGTATGTGAGTTTATATATACCATGTGCATGCAAAATCTCACAGAGGCCAGAAGAGAGTATCAGATCCCTGGGGTTGGGGGTTACAGATGGTTGTGAGCTGCTATGTGGGTGCTGGAAACAAAATTCTAGTCTTCTACAAGAGCAGCAAGTGCTCTTGACCACGGAGCCACCCTTCCATCCTCTTGCTAAACCTTTTAGTATTTATTTTCCACTTTTTCTATAACTTGGCCCACAATTTTGCTTTCTCACAATGCCTTTGTTAAAGTTTATTTGGGACTTCTTAAATGAGAGAATTACTTTCTTTTTTGATATACATATACAGTTGTACTAAAGGATGTGATGGTTTGTTCCTTGACTCTCCAGTAGAAATCTTTATGAAATTATTATTTGGCCAGGTTATTTTTTGTTGGAGGGAAATACTTTATTACTGATTCATTTAATATTAGATTTATAAAATGAATCATTTTCTATGTTGTACAAATACTTTGAGTAAGTTAGCCTTCTATTTATCCTCTCTTCCCCACTTGAGCCTGAATCCTAGGCACATGAACAAAAACTAAACCTTTAAATTCCTTTGAAATATTTACTAACCTTTTAAAGTCAATAAAATTATATCAATCCTTCTTTAAAGCAATATTTGTCTTCTATAAAGGAAGTTATTTCAGAAAATAAAAACCTCTACATAAACATGGTTAGTTCCCTTTTAATATTAAAAAAGTGAAAAATTAAGCAACACTTTTGGGTGCTGAAGGTCCATTCAATAAAATACAAGAAATAAGTCGTGGGGCCAGAGAGATGGTTTGGAAGCTAAGAGTACTTGCTTCCCTTTCAGAGGACCCAGGTCCATTTCCCAGCATCGATTTGGTGGTTCACAACCACCTGTAACTCTAGCTGCAGCATATTCAACCCGTTCTTCTGCTCTCTGTGGCCACCAGATATGCAAGCAATGCACTTAAGTACATGCAGGCAAACATCCATACATATGAAATAAATAAATCCAGATGAGGTACCAGGACTGAGACAGGGAAGTAGACATGGGGTCCCACTCCTAACCGAGAAACTGTTTGCAACTGATACCTGCTGGCAAAGGGAAAACCATTTTTCTCCTGAGTTGTGGCACTGGGTGGATCAACCACACTCCAGAGCAGGCCCCACGAGCAGGAGTAGCCGGCCAACACAAAACCACAGGACGGACTCAATGTTTGGGGTGGGTTTTTTGTTTCAATATAGCATTTTTGTCTTCCTGGGTTTGTTGTTTGTCTAATTTTTGGGGGGTAGTTTTTCAAAAGAGAGAGAGATGGGGGAGAGAGAGCATAAATGTGAGTAGTTGAGAGGTGGAGAGGAACTGGGAGGAGGTGGAGGAGGGGGAAGCATGACCAAAAAAGAACCCATAAAAATGTTTTTCACTTAACAAGTCATTTCAGAGTCAATAAAGCAACTGAAATAAAAAAGAAAATGATTGGTTAAGGAAGACTAGCCTTTGGTCTTGGTTGGGGTTGAAGAACGGGTACTGCGAAGGCTCCATTTCCATTAGTGGACAGGAAGCGTCTCAGCCTGTCTCCCAGCTGCAGGGTGTGAGAGAACGCCGACATCTCGCGAGATCACGACGCTTCCAGTTGAGAAACATGTCCATCTCCATCTTTTCCTCAGAACTGGGTTTAATCCTTTGCTCTATTAAGGAAATGGGGTGATAAGATAAGCAGCTGTAAACTATTAATACCCCTCACCACAGCTGATGTCCTAATCCCAGTCTGGTCCATTTCAGGACAGCCCTACCCCAAAAGAATCTTAAATGTCTCTCAGGCCGTTACAGAAAGTGGGGACATTGCCGGGGATTATTCAGCTGCTAGCCCCCACTTACCCTCTAGTCAGAGAACAAGCTGTAGTCAACTTTAGCATCCTGGTATAGACAGCATTACACCTTAGGATTTCTCTCAGAGTGGTACTTTGTAAAATAGTAATTGATGATTGAACGCCACAAGGATGGAGTTGTATATCACATCTGAAACAAATGCTTTAGAACAAAAACAAAGGACGGTGAAGGTGGTGACTGTTTGAAATATGCATTGGTGTCCTGATACTGCAGCTGTACCCGTAGAAACATGACAACGTAAATCAAAGAAGCGATACATATGTCACGGTCCATCGTACACAGACACCTGATTAAGATTCGTTGACAAATGTATCAAATAATTGAAGGTCTGTGGTGCAATCAGGATACAATGAATGATAATAGAATGAATTAAACATGCTCTCTATGCTACTAGCTCAGTAGGATGTGAACTCAACAGCTGGACCTCTCGGTACTAACATGACCTGAGAGTCACAGCTCTGTCTAGTGGCTCATGGTCCTGCATAGTGGACCCATGACACAACAGAAATAAAGCTATAACCAAGTAAAACCTCAGATTCTAAGCCCAGACACTTCCATGAGGATCCACACCAACTGACAGGAACTTATGAGTAGTCATGTCTCCTAAGAGAGCGCACTGTGGGTTACAGATCACGCTGAGCAGGGTTTGTGAGTTCCTGGACTCTCTGCATTTCACATGTCCATTTTTTATATGGTGTAGGGTTTTTTCCATGCTTAATTTTGTTCTTCCTTTGGATGATGCTAATGGGCTGTTTTTGACAAGTGTCCCCAGTTCAGCTCATCACATTGGGCAGTATTCATGAAGTTCTCCTGTATGCCAGCTGAAACGGGTAGTGGTTTAAAGGCAGAGAGCCAAATTCATCACAAGGATAATGGCTAAATATATTTTGTTTTGTTTTCTGAATTTTAATGACTGAATGGAAGACTTATTCATTATTTATCTATTTTTGAATTTTATCAAATAGTTCTACTGGTAATTACCCTATCTCTGTATTTATAGAAAAGTGGCACATTATCAAAATAATAGCCTGATTCCATATTTATGAAGGATCTGTTAAAATTATAAATATAGATACATGGCACTACGTGATTAGTGCCAGGGGAAGCCACATACAGGTTAAGAATGGGGGGAACCACAGATAGCAAGCATCTTTGGTGAAATTAGCAGTCTAGAGCCAGTTCCATTTGGTGGAAACTGGCCTCCCTAAACAACATACAATTTATCTTAAAGGGAAATGTGCCCTGATTCTTATTAACCGACGTCACAGAAGAAAAAGAATACAGTAATCACCGCCTCACACACCACACTGCAGATTCAGCAACACAGAATAGTGTGCTTTTCTTTCCTATTGGGGGAAAACGTGTTGAAATTGAGCATCGATGCAGACACCAGTGACTTCCTACAGATGCCTGGTAGCACTGTTCCTGGGGATTCTCATAAAGTCAGGGAGCAAACAAACCCAGTTGTTGGGGAGAGGGACTCTCAAACCAGCAAGGCTATGAGGCCACATTAGTGTCTCAGGGACAGACTTAGGGACGGAAAAGGAAAGCATGTGGTGACATCTGGACTTTCCTGCCTGAAAAGCAAAGGAAGCAACTGTCTTAACAAAACTCACCATTAGCCCCAAATCATTCCAGGTCCACACGGCTTTACTTCATAGAGAGCGTTGGCGTTCCATCCACCAGCAACCTTTAGGAAAAATGGAGGCATGGATCAATGCTACATTCTCCACTGTATACAAAAATTCCGGCATGAACGGGCGGCACGATTACAGCTGCATTGTTTATCTTGAGTACGTAAGCAGATCTGTTTCTTAGACATCCCATTGGAAAATTTCATACTCGCTGATAAGAGACAGGATGATTACATTTACCATGCACAGAACATTGGTAAAATGGGACGGTGGGCCCCAAGTGTCTGACCATGTTTTATAGTTTTGATAAATCTTTCCCAAGGCACATATGCCGATGTTTGGATACCCAGTTCTTGGCACTATTGAGAAGCTGGAGCCTTTACCAAGCGAAGCCTGGTGGGAGATCTTCAGGTTATTGGGAAAATTCATTTTAGGGGGATAATGGGACCCCAGAACCTTCTTTTTCTCACCTGGGACCATGAACAGATGTCTTTATGAGATCCTGACATGATGCCTGTCCTCTTACTTGAGTCTAAAATCAATGATGATCTTACATATGGCCCACAGCCCCCAACTCTGTCACTCAAGTGACCATAGCTATTAGTTCATTTAGCACAGGATTTGTTATAGTTACAGAGAGCAGAATAATACATCAATAGATGTGGGCAATGTTCCGCAGAGTTCCAATAAGTACCAGCCATACCAGTATTGTTTAAATGGAGGATATTTTTAATGTTTAAAAACCATAGATTCTATCTAAAGCAACAGTATGTACAAATAAGAAAAACTGAAACTGTATAAAAAAGGAGAAATGTGAGAAACAATATTACTTGCCAAGCATATTTTAAGAAACAATGTGAACATCTCACATACCAAAGAAACGGCCACATTCTATGTCTGACTGATATGGAAGGATATGATAATTTGAGTGGTATTATAAAATGAAGACATGCTAACATGCTAGGCAAACAGAGTCAATCATAGAGCTAATGGACCTGGGTTGGGGTGTGTATGTATGTATGTGTGTGTGTGTGTGTGTGTGTGTGTGTGTGTGTGTGTGTGTGTGTGTGTGTGTGTGTGTGTGTGTGTGTGCAACCAACCATGAAATCTATAAAACATAGACAAAAACTATAACTTTTAATAAAGGTTCTTTTGCCTGAATGAGTAGGTAGGCATGAAATTAAGGGAAATCAGCAACCATCACACAACCTACAATAGACTCCACATTAACTACAAATACCATGGGTTCTTGGCATCTGGGTGGCAGCATTAGTTAGGCACCCAAAATTCCTCGAGGGTCTTGCCAGTGCAGGTGTACCATCTGAAAAGCCTATCAGATCTCTGCAAGGTTGGATGCTTTGGAGACTTGTGGTCTCATGAGCCTTTTGCTTCCTGGGAGGTGTTCATTGAGCATTTGGGAAACACAAACCTGATCGTATGCTTGGTAGTGTAAGGATGTTTGGAATAGGATTGTCTGGCATCAATGGATGCCTTCAATTTTAGCAACCACAGACAGCATTATTCTCTGAGGACAAAAACAATCACACTGGCACTTCATGACTAGACTCCCACTGCCCCTACACCTATCTCCATCCTCCTCACCCTACTGTCTGCCTTCAAGATTGACTTTCATGGACCCAGACTACAGGATCCACTCCCTCTGCCTTCTGTTTCTCATATACCACCATTAGAGAGACTCTTTAATGCCTTCTCCTATTTGACTGTTTTCTCTGCTTCCTGCTGGGGCCTTGGTGATTATACGATGTCACCTTTTTCCATTTGCAGAGCTCATAAGAGACTCTCTCCTGTGCCTTGGGATGCCTGACTCCCTTTGGCATCTCTAGTGTCTCCTGGGTATTTAGAACACCTGCTTCCTCTCACTGGAATCTTCTGACTGCCTAAAGCATCCCTCTGCTCAGGTGTCCCAGAGCTGCAGGGCACTCTGAGCACCTAGTCAGCATCCCAGGCCCTGTCAGGACTGACACACGGAGAACACATGGATATTTGAACCCCGTGGAAATCCTCCAGAGCACACAAAAACTCTTCAGTTTCTTTTTTAAATTAGAATAACGAAAGGTAAACTCTTAGGTTGAAGAACTGCTTTAGATTGGAATATTGACTTATTAGTCTACATGCCTTAGTGGTTAATATTCATTGCCAAGTTATAGGAAAATCACCATGGAAACACACCACTGTGTGTGTCCAAAAAGTCCTTTCCAGAAAGGTTTAGTTAGGAGGAACGATCTATGCTCAATGTGGACCATCCAAGGCCTAGGTTCCCAAGTAAATAAAAGCAGAGCAAAGCAGCTGTACAACTGTATCCATCTCTCTTTGCTCCTGAACTGTGGGTTTGGTTGTCTCATATCCCTACTGCCGTGCAATCCTTGCCATTACTACAGTATCCAACAAACACTTCCACTTCTTTAAGTTGCTTTTGCTGGATATATTTGGTCATATCAACATGAAAAGTAACTATTACACTTGCTAATACAGTCACACACACATACACACACACACACACACACACATATACATTTTTTAAATTTTTAAATTCATTCTTCTGCTCCTCTCTTCTCATTTGTGTCTATGTGTGTAAGAAAGGGCCATGAAAATAAAAGTGCTCATAGCCTTGAAATCATAATCTGTCCTTGGTTTTGGTTCTCATGACCCATGGATGGCTTCTGCAGGAAACTGTGTATTGCAATACCCATTTCTTGGAATATTCTGCTCTTATCCAAGCATCTATGCACCCCTTCTCTTCCTTCTCCTCAGCAGGAAGTCACTCGTGCTCAACTCATACATACAGATCTCTTACAGCCTTATCAGTGATGTGGCTGTGCCATTGGCTCAACTAACCAGGAGCTTTGGGCTCAAGCTGAGACCATCTCTGCTTTGGAGGAATTGCAATACTGGTGTGAAATCAGAGGTGGTTTCTGAGGTGAGAAATGCGACATACACAGAACTGATAAAGGACAGGAGCTCAGAGAGGAAAGGGGGTGAGAGAGAGCAGATGACTGGGCATTTGTGTCAGGGGGCCTCAGGGGGAGATGGGGTTGAATAGGTAGGGCAGACCACCAGCACCCTTAATCTTGATAGGAAACACTGCTGCATTGCTGAATGATAGCCAGTACTTAGTAAAGGAAAACAGCAGAGAAATATTCATGCAGTTCATTACCTTGAGGAAGAATTAAGGGAGGGCAGGTTTTTCTCCCACACTTTACTGGTAGAGATTAGAAGCACATGGTTCCCAAGAGGAGCCTATAGCAGAAGACAAGGTGAGCCAATCACATCTCTAGCCATAATTTGGGGACAATGATGAAGGGAGGTGACATTCCTTGAGACAAGGTCTCTTACTGTCCTAAGGTCCAATAAACAAATCTTGCCAATGAGTGTAGGTGGAAGGTTATCAGATTGGACAGAGGGAGTTGTGGGACCCAGTACACAAAAGAAGGACCTGGGGAAGGGCTGAATTGTCAGAGACAAAGGAGGGATGGTGGAAATGCGGAGGGAAGGGTTTTGGTAGGTCAGGGCTGAGGTGTTCTGAGTGGCAGCATCTAACAAGGCAATCATTCAGTACTTGTTATATAGCCCTTGTGACCCAGTCTTTAATTAGAGCATTACTCCTTTGAGGGCAGGGGGCATGTTTTTCTCAGCCATGAGGGAGCGATCACATCACTTTTCAAATAGTTGAAACTGTAGCTCTTGATGACAAATAAAGTCAGTTTGCCCCGGGGGGTGGGGAAGAGCAGCCAATAATTCTTCTCTAGTAGGAAGCATGACACACTCTTCCCTGCTCTGGGCCCTCCATCCTAGCATTAGCCCAAATCACCTCTCGTTCCAGATCCTCAAGGGGCCAAGCCTTTTGTTTCTCCTAGGCTAATGTGCCCTCTGTGCCTAGAATTTTCCATCACCATGGTTAACCCTTGTGTGGCTTGCAAAGGCACATCTCACAGAATGCAAACTTTCCCAGGCTCAGTTCCGCTCCGTTTTCTCCCTGCGTCAACTATGCTGACCCACTTATTCTATTCCTTTGACAAGCTCACTCCTTCTTTGAGACCTTCACTTGGGTTCTTCTCACTGCTTTCTAGATTTCCCTCTGTCCATTCTACAGATTCTGTCTTAACAGTCACGTCCCAGAAAAGGCGTCCCCGACATCGCCATCAAAGCTGGATTCCTTTAGGTTTGTTTTCTATAAAAGGATGGCTCACACTAGGTAGAAGATCCCCAGACTATCATGAGGTACTCGTCCTGCAGGCACAAGGATCAGAATTTGAGCCCCCAAATCTACACAAAGCAAGTGGTCATGGTAACATAAGCTCATAACCCCAGCACTTGGGGTGGGGCAAACAGGCTGATCCCTGGGGTTTGCTGACAGTCAGCCTAACCTACTTAGTAAGTCCCAGGCTGGTGAGAAGACTTGTCTCAAAAATCAGGGTTGGGGGCTCCTGGGTAACAGTACCTGAAGTTGGTTACTGACTTCTACGTGACACAAACACTCACACACACCCACCCATACCCACATACAAAGACACCCCCACACAGGAAAAGGACACAGGTCCCAGCTGGTTATTGTATACTCTCTTGTATTCTTTTCTCATCTCAGTCTCTCTGACCATATTATAATGTATACGACGGCAGAGCCCTGTCTGCTACATTCTCCAGTACTACCTCAGCAATCCCATCACACTTAGCAAATGAGTGAGTGAGTGAATACATGAAGGCTTTCTCTGCACAGGGAGATTAGTGTGGTATTGATGATTTCCACAGAGAGGCAAACTCATTCCAAAACAAGCCACAGTGCTTGCTTAGCACATGGTACTGAAGCCCAGTCGCTACACTCTGAGAAAGGCGTCATGGAGTCACGTAAAAGGTGGTTCAAAAGAAGAAGCAGTTGGCGTGCAAAAGAAGAAGGATATACAGATAGGGGTTCTAGTTGGGGAGATGTGTGACGAGAGCAACAATGTCTCTAAGGACACCTAGGAGGCATCTGGATTGTCTTAAGATGAGCTAGAAGGGAGTAGACATGGGGGAAAGAGGTTGGGGCTTCTGGAGAGAGCAGGGAAGCCCATCGTATTTATGTAAGCTTCATTGAACAAGAAATGATAACCCCCTGGAGATTTCAAATCCAGAAAATATTGTGGTCAGGTTTATAGCTTAGTAAGTTTACCTTGACTGTGTGTGTGTGTGTGTGTGTGTGTGTGTGTGTGTGAGAGAGAGAGAGAGAGAGAGAGAGAGAGAGAGAGAGAGAGAGAGAGAGAGAGAGAGAGTGTACATGCCTGGAGTCAGAAATATGTGAGATGAATTGGTAGTTCAGTAGATAAAGATAAGACCGGTAGATTTTGAGGGTTTTTTGGGGGGGGACGAGGAGGAACAAAATCACGCAAACTTCAGCTTTATAGTCTCTGAACTCATTCCCAAAATTAAGATTCTATGAATCATACATTCACCCTTAATTAGATTTCAGACTTTGGATGAAAAGTATCCCCCAATAATTTTGTTTTTCTCAAGGAAACTTAGGCCAGTGCCTCTCTTCATTTCAACCACAAACAAAGGAAATGGGACATAAAGAGGATTTGCACAGTTTCCTTTGGGTAAGACTAAAAATTCCATAAAGAACATTTTCCAGGGGGTCACCTGGAATAGGGTACCACAGTAAATGATGCTGGCTGTAATTAAACCAATCAGGTACAACAGTTCTGTTCCTTCCTGGACACTGAACTATATAATCACAGTGGCTCACACATCTCATCCCAGCACTCGAGAAGCTGAGGCAGGACAAGTCTCCAAATTTGTAGTCAAGTTAGTATGCACAACAAGACCCTGTCTCCAAAACTAACAAACAAAACCATGTTGGTGTTAGGTAACTATACTGCAAAAGAAAAAAAATCTCACTCAATTTGGAACATTGAAAGGAATAGAAATTTTGATATTTGGAAAGGAATGCATATTTAATATTGTTTTGTACTGTTATGATTGTGTCCATGTGTCTCAACAATTTAGTATAATTTAACATCAATCCATGGATAGATTTATATGCAATAAAGTTATAGGTCATGTTAAAAAGTTAAGATGGGGCAGAAGGTAGTGTAAAACAAAGGGTAGATTATATGACAAATGAGTAACATTAGCAAATGAAAAAGGATTAGATCTGGAGAATGTTTAAACAAATTTATCTTTAAGTGACAGGGGTTCATGTAAGTTTCAGGAGCCTTTTATTTGGATAGTTTTGGAAGGTTTTGGGTTTTTTTTGCTTGTTTGTTTTCATTTTTGTTCTTTTGTTGTGGAATAATCTTTTTGTACACTGTGAATTTGTTTCACTTGGATTGGTTTAATAAAATGGTGAGTGGCCAATAGTTAGGCAGAATTTTGAGTGCATAGAGAATGCTGGGAAAAAGGAGACAGCAGGACTCAGAGGAAGTAGCATGGACAGTACTGACCGACGATAATAAAGTCACATGGTAGCACATACATTAATAGGAATGGGTTAATTTAAGTTACGAGTTAGTTAAAAAACAAGCCTAAGCTTCTGGCCAAGCTTTCATAATTAATAAGTCTCCATGTGGTTATTTGGGTACTAGCAGGAGGGACAGAAAAATTCAACTACAAATGGAACCCAATGTCTGAGCACATATTTCTACATAAAACCTGAGATAAAAATGGAGCTTCCTAGCCCCATAGTCTCTATGTGGGGCAGCAGTAAAGAGATGTGCCTCCTAATTGCCGTCTGCAGGCCTGAGCTGCCAGCACACCAGGAGATAAACTACTCAAAGGCTCAAGATCTTGCTAATAGAGACAGAAAAGATTACGTATCTGCAGTCAAACAGGTTCAGAAGAGAAAAGAAAACTCTAAACAGGTTCCAGTGTGTTTAAAAATGTGTGTAGGCTCAAGAAAGAAAAGAAAAAGGTTATAGACAGTTATAATAAATAAATAAATAGTTTAAAAATAATACAGTAAAGTCTTTAAAGAAAGAGTAAAGTTATGAAAATAAGACACATAAAGATGGAAAATACACAGGGAGTTTGGATTTTCTATGTTATTTTATTGTCTTTATATTTTTTGTTTCTGGTAAGCTAACAACAGCTGCTGGGAAACATTGGATTATTAAAAAAGCTACTACATTAAACCAGCCTATATATTTAAAAATGTCTTGACTTCAAAATGGAGATCAGACACTATATTGTATTGGGGGAGAGGATATGCTTTTGTTTCCACAGGAAATGAAAGGCTGTGGATTCCTTCCAGAACCATAGAGATCATATTTGACCTGGGGAGACCTCCTGAGTATCAGACTCTGTGGAGGAAGGCACAAAGACCACATGTAATCTGAGCCCTTGACATGGGAACAACTTTGAGAAGAAAGGAGACATGATAAATGTTGTTGGCTACAGAGTCCTCATGACTTATTATTACATGCCATCTTTTCATATGGCATGAATAGAGATGTGTATTATGGTTTGATTATACAGTCCAAATGAACTTATAAAAACTTTTTTAAATTTTTTTTTATTTTTGAACTTTTACCTGCTCAAACATACAACAAACAAAAACAAAATCATCTTTAACTGACTAATGCATACTGTACATTCCATACTTGGTTAATGCAGATAAGAATGTTACCTTTGAAAGTTTATGTGTTTCCAGACTAAGGGGACCAAACACCGACAACAATGGGAGGCCCAGGTGATCCAACCTTCAAAGTGCCTCTGTTGCAGTTCTCTCAGAGTTCTACATCCAGCACAGCATCAAGGCTGCTGGCTTAGATGGTCCAGCCTCACAGACTACTTCAGCCAGAACTTTAGATAAGCCTTGCACTTTTCCATTACACAGAGACTGGACAGCAAATAATACATCTAACCCTTCCAGGACTTGACAATTATCCCAAATTTCCCAGGGTCTCTTAAAGATACCAGCATCCCTAAACAATAGGAAGCAGTCTAAAAGTACATGAGACCCACATTCTCAAGAGGTGGGGTGGATGTGTTTGGGTCATTTGATGGGTTGATGGGAGAAGGGAATGGTTACAAGTTGTTATTGGTCATGGCCAGGAAAAGAGTAAAACAAAGGAATTAGAGTCCAGGATCTCTTGTTGAAGGAAAAGAGGGAATATAGTCTAAAAATGAAGAGATAAAAGGATGGATTGTTGAGTCTACTCTTAATCGCTAGTTCCAGATATTTTATACTAGTATAGATTTTTGCATATTGATACAAATTTAAGGTTATTTTTGCTCTACTGTATGTATGCTTCTATTATTATTAAAGGTATAGTACCCACACAGCTCTTTAAAAAAGGATGTGTAAAGTTTAAGTCTTTGAAAGCTACTTAGGATAATAAATATAGGTTAATATTAGTCTTCTATAACTATCAAACTTATAGTCATGTGAGGTATGTTTTCAAAGTAATAAAGAGATATATTTACAAATACCTACAAAACATGGTATTTAAATGTTTTAATTATAAGACTTCTATTGACAATGAGACATGTCTGCTCCTGACAGCACCAACCAACTTCAAAAAAGGATGATGGACATCAAAGAATCTCTAAATGGAGTTTGATTTCTTTATGGCAAAAGCTAGCCAGTTGAACAAGAAAGTTTCTGTGCCTTGACTGCTGCCAGTGTGCTGTCCAAACTGGGCCAGCAAGACACAAAGAAAAGTTACTGCCAAACTTTGCCAAGAGAGGGTAGGGTATTCTTTCAAAAATTCCTGCTTCACAGAAAAGTCTATCAGATATTCTAGGCATATAGGCCAAAGATGGATACCCCAGTGTTACAGGGGAACCTTGGTTGACTCTCCAGGCAGCCAGCTGTTTCTGTTGTTTCTTATGGTTTTTAGTTGTTTGCTCTGCACTTCCTGTTTACATAAGAAATACTTTGTCCTTCTCAAGTCTTTGATAGAGTTGAAGACTAGATAGTCATAGTTATAGTTTTCCTTAGTTATGATAGAAGGCAAATTAGTTACAGAGCTTTGTACTTATCAAGATAGAATAAATGATGGAATATTTTCTTCAAATGTGCCAAATAAAAAATTAAATTAAATTAAAAATAACCAGACATTGTAAATATAATTATTACCAGATTGTTCTTATTGTTTATAATTTTATTTTATTAGAAGTTAAAACCTCTCATTTTTACTTAGACAAAAGTGGAAAATGTTGTGGAATAATCTTTTTCTGCACTGTGGATATTTGTCACTCAGATTGGTTTAATGAAAAGCTGAACAGTCAATAGCCATGCAGGATTTAGGGGCAGAGAGAAGCCTGGGAAGAAGAAGGATGAAGTTGAGAGGAACTGTCAGGAGAAGTAGAGGGAGAAAGACATGCTAGTGGACAGGTAAAGCCATGAGCCACATGGCAATACATAGATTGATAGAAATGGATTAAATTCTAAGACTAACAAATCTAAGGTATGGTCAAGCTTTTAAACTAATAATAAGTGTCCGTGTCATTACTGGGGAAATGGGAGTCCTGACCAAAAGATCCATCTACATTCTCTGGTTGGTTGGTTTGTTGGTTCCTCAGCAGTTCCTACCTGTAGCTAAGGCTGGCTTCAAATTCACCGTGTAGCCCAGCTGAGCATGCATCTTCCTGCAACTCTCCTCCCTCAGCCTTCTAAGTATTAAGGCTACAGCCTATCACCCTCTTTCAGTGGGTGAATTTTATGTGATTGTATGTAGCTCTCTTCTCCTTGTCTTCAGTGAATGTCACTAAGTGACACCTCAGAGGAGAGTGAGTCCTGCTGTATCCCCACGGATGGTCCCTCCAAGGCTCCATCAAAGAGCAGCTGAAGAATGAAGAAGGCAGAATGCCACCAGCCAAAGAAGCTAAGCGCTGGCTTCTGAAGACTACCCTCACCCTTGCCTACGTGGTGCTTCTCTTTGTTAGCTTTCTGGAAAAAAAAATCAAGCAAAACCCAAACAAGTCATTTGAAAGTCCTGGAGAAAGGTGATTGATTAGTCACACGCTTTGACATGGCCATTTGTTGATTTATTTCACTCTCCAAAGAAGCAGCATTTCCAAGAATAGTTTCCCTCCTCTCCAGAAAAGCCTTTATATTCACTTCTAGAGTCTCAAGGACCTTAACTGTACCCCCAACACAAACATTGTCTGCAAAACAGTTTCAAAGCTATTCAGTTAAAGTCTAGAGCACATGCATTTCCCCACCTCTCTGCCACAGTTTCTCAACTAAAATAGATATGCAATAACATATTAATTGTGTTCCTGGGAGTCTGGCTTCAGACTCATGGCCTTTGGAACAGTTCTAACCTCTGCCATATGTCCAGTTCCTACAGCTAATTAATTATTAGGCACTCACCATCAGCAGTTTCCACACTTGATTCTAAAGCCAGATCCCCCGGGCTGAGTCATTTAACACGGACATCTTAGCCTTTCTCATCCATAAAACAAATTCTGTTCTCTGCATAATTTATATTTCAAGTGTTAACTAAAAGTAAAATGTGGATTTTAATGTACGTGTGAGAGCATATGCATGCCCATGTGAAATGGCTCCAGATAATTTTAAGATGGCCATCTCACCTGCATCTAGACATCAAGATACACACCTGTAATCTGGGCACTTGTGAGCTGGAGGCAGGAGGCTTGCTGTAAGTGGAGGACAGGTTGGACTGTACTGTGAGACCCCAGAGAAAGGAAGGAGACTCAGAAGTCGTAGATAAAGGAAGGAGAGACATGGCGAGGGAGTGGGAGGAGGGTGAACATCACTTAAGTACATGATATATTTGAAAGGAAGTATCATTAAGAAACCCAAAATTATATACAATGAACATATGCCAGCAAACATAAAGTCATGTTCCTGCAGCTGTCTCATTACTGAAAAAGATGGCAAATTATCACATAACAGTTACAACTTGCATACATGGTTTTTGCAATCATGGGATCTTTTATTTTAAAGAAATGTATCTATACCAGAGTTTTACCTGCATGCATATATGTGTACCATGTGCATGCGGGGCCTGTGGAGGCCAGAAGAGGGGTAGATCCCTTGGAAATGGAGTTGCGGATGTGAGATGTTATGCTGTGGCTGGGATCTGAACCTGGGTCCTTCACAAGACACGCTCTTGATGGCTGAGCCAATTCTCCAGCCACCGAAACCATGGCATCTTTCCTTCATGTTGTCTCGTGCTCTTGGGAAGCAGCAGGCTCTGTTCTGCCCACTGCACCATGCTGTAGACACTGGTTCTGGGACATGGGGTACCTTACACCCGATCAATATCTTATTTTCCAAATCTGAAGAATGAGGTAGCAATTGTACTTCCTTCACAGGATAAAGGTTGCTTGATGGTGGATGTTGTTGATAAGCAGAGTCAGGAAAGATATCTAGATTTTCCCATTGATGGAAAATAAAAGTAATGTAAAACAGGAAGGTCAGAGTTGCCGTGTGCTCATCTGAACTGCAGGAAAATCCTATGAGACATGAGGGTGAAAGGTGTGGGCATAGTATGGATGTGGCACGAAAGTGTGGTGTGGCCAGTGAGTCACACAGTGGACCCGCTAGTCCACACAGTGGACCCGCTAGTCCACACACCTTTACTTGTAAGTGTTCATTGCCATGAGTCTTGGCCTGGTTAGAGGCCTCTGGCTTCTGCAACTTTTTTCATTGGTTCATTTTTTTGGTTTGCTTTGTTTTAGCTTGGGTTTTTTTGTTTGTTTGTTTGTTTGTTTTACTTTTGAATCTTGTTTTGAGGGGAGGCTGCAAGGGCAAAGGACTGAAGCGAGGGGACAGGGAGATTAGTGAGATCGGGATGCATAATGTGAATTCACAAGGAATTAATAAAAAGTTTTTGAAAATTAAGGATATGGAGCTATTTTGCCTGAAACAGTATAATGTGTGGAATGGCTGAGGAAACACTGGAACCGCTGAACTAGTCCAAACACTTCCTTTGACTGACAGTTGAGGATGCTCTGTAGGTCATGCAATCTGAGTGAAGTTTGTCTGTCATACTGGAGGCTCCCAGTGACACACACTCACTCTCTGGTGACATATATCGTGGGCCCTTTTCTTAACGCTGTGACACGTGTTGTTCAACAGCATTCAGTAGAAATGACTGTGTGCTATACCTGCCGGGTGAAGCCTTAAGGTGACGTGGCCACTTCAGGTTTATGCTTCTGGAATCCCATTGAGAAATCTACAGGAGGGGAGACCACATAGAGAGAGGAAGGAACGAGCAAGGAGAAACCCAGATCCTGGCCACCCTAGACGAATGGAATTCATGGGTGTTAATCCTCCAACTTGGGCTTCTCTGCATCTCAAATCTGCAGAATTATAAATGGTGTAATTATTTTTAAAGACTAAACTTTAGGGTGGTTTGTTCTGAGGCAATAGCTAATGCACTAAGGTAGAATGGATTCCATGTCTTCTCAGTTCTAGTAAACATCATGCAAGAGTCAGGGATGCACTCTGCTAGGCTTTCTCAGCCTCCATGAAAGGATAACAGAGAGTGAGAGCCCTGTTTCTCCATCCACAGCTCGCTCAGTGCAGTGTTCATTTAAGCGCTTACCGTGCGCCCTGGTTTCAATGACACGCAGGAGACCTTCCCATCCTCAATCACAAATGCTATCTATCGCCTTTCAACACGTGCATTAATCCCAGCTCTACTGCAACTGCACCAAACACCCATTCCCTCGGGTCTTCTGGTCCACAGGGAAGCACAGAAAGCAGAAATGAAAAGGCTGAACGGTTCTGGGTTCGCTTGAACTGCAAGGTTCTCTCATAACACCAGCACAGTTTGAGTGTTCGCCACCTAAAACTTGGAATGGACTTTGGTGGTCCCAGGAACTTAGTTACTGGAGGGGGAAAAATCACCAAAACTTTACAAAAGTCCACAGTCTTCCGAAAGTCAACAGTGGCTGAGCAAGCATGGCTTCGCAGAGGGGGACTCACTCACCATGTTTGAGGAGGCTGTGTTTATCTGCTATGCATCCTGGAGATAAACCATTTCCTTTGTAGCTTTTGGTGTGAAGTTCTTGAGGTTTGTGGGTCTGATATGAGATATCACTAGAACAGCAGGAATCGTATCCGTTTCCATCTTAATCATATTTGTTGGGGAACTTCTCATAAGTCTGTCTCAAGGCACCTGACAGCTTGACAAGGCTGGTTGCCATGGGAAACGCTTGTGATGTTATTTAAATCTATTCCCAGGTCACAGATTACTATGTATTTTTTGGACACTGATGCTTAAAGAGAAATGACTAAATGATAAAAAAAGAAGAAGAAGGAGAAGACCAGCAAACAAACAGTAACAATAGTAGGAGACAATAAGTCTGCGGTCCTGCAGACAGGAGCTGCGTCCCTGCAGCCCCACACTGCTGTTTCGGCCAGTCTGCAGAGCTGCGAAAGCTCGTTTATTGAAAAGGCTTTTTCCTCCTTGAAATATTCTTATTACCAGCCATTTTTCCAGTATTAATGGTTCTACTATTAGCAGACTGAGAGACGAGACAAGGGGGCTGTTCTCCCCTTCTCTAGCTGTTAGCCCATTAAGTAAGGCAGCCAACCTCCGACTCTAAGAGACTCTGTAATGAACCATGGGCTGCAGCCACAGGGTGTATCCCACGAAAAAGCTGCCCTCACATGTTCGTCTCAGCACAGATTATGACCAAGCAGGAAAGGGTCACATTCACAAGATGCAAGGGGGGACATGCTACTTTCAGGTTAGGATCTAAAGATTCGTTTTATTGGGATAAGACAGGAGATGAATGCTGGGAAAACAGGGTAAGAAACCATGGAGAAACTTCTGGAACGCATCCCCTTCCCATGATTGATGTACTTGGGAGCTGCAGTACAGCTTGAGTCTGACACACAAGTCTGTCTTCCATCTTTGCTTTCTAGAACACACTCTCACTGATATGAACCATGATGAGACAGACACCCTGGGTTCTTAAACTTGGGCAAATACCAGCTGCCCGTCTGAACTCTGGCCATGGCATTTTGACAGTTGTCTATGCTGCCCCCTGAATTTAGTTGTCCATGACCTGTGAGGGTGCCCCAAGACTCTCAAAGCAGACTACAGAGTGGCTTCCTGTCACAGAGTCTAGATTCATCAGTGGATGGGAATCTATCGTGAGAAAAGTCAAAATGCTTAACTAAACAAAAGTCCACATGCCTACAAATTATATACTTTTATAGAATGGATTTACAGAAATCCTGTTTCTTTTATATAACACTGCTCTATTTTACTTTAAAATTATGATGGATTCTTTTTTCAGTTAAAAGAGCTTTTTATGGATATAGGTGTTTTACTTGCTTGTATGTTTGTATACCATGTGCATATGTATGTCTGGTGCCCTCAGAGGCCAGAAGAAGACTTTGGACCCTCTGGTACTGGAATTACAGACTATTTGGGGCCTCCAACAGGTGCTGGAAATTGGAAATCTCATGGGCAAGAGAAGCATGTGCTCTTAACCACCAAGCCATCTCTCCAGTCCCATGATGGGCTTTTTTACACCAGAGGCAAAGATGAACATGGAGCTCTCTGGATCCCTGGGTATTGTATCTCAGTGCATCACGTGGGGTGACATCACTTTGTGTCTTCAGAAAGAAAGACAACATTCCGGGCAGATTGTTAGAGATCTGACTTTATCTTACTCTTGACTTTTTAAATTTGATTTTTATCATTGCCAGCTCCCTTTGAACCCCTCACCTCCTCTGATTAGCTTCCAGATTCCACAGTGTGTGTAGGCACTTGTGTATTGGCGAGTGGTTCATTTCACACCTTAAATAAGAAAGAAAACCAAGTTTCCTACGAAAGAGCAGAACCCGGCCAGCTACTCCACACAGGATCGGCTGGGAGATCTGTTCACTGTGCTCACAGGAGGCCTCTCTTGCATTAGGCAATCCCCCTTCAAGGAAGGAGCCCACAGAGGGACCACTGGGTCGGTCGCACCTTCCTGACGCGTCTTTGGCTCTAGCGTCTGATGTAGAGCTTGATCTGGATGGACTTGCCGCCTACGTTGCTGGCCTCTGCCTTCTGCAGAGGGCACTCTCTTTGGCAGAGATGCCCTGTTTTTCTCTCTGCATGCTTGCGGACTTCTCTACCCTGGAAATTAGAGTTACAGAAATAGGAAGATTTGGGTGACTTTGAAACCAAGAAAACAGCTCATTTTCTGTTTAAACATAGCACCTCTGACTAATTTGTGCTGTGATTTATCCTAGTAATTTTGTCTGCAGAAAAATGAAGCAAAGGAAATTTCACTTGAATTAACCTCTATTCTCCAATTTACTTTCTCAAATGCAAACATAAATCAGGAGGGGCCAAAGTGCAGACCATGCCGTCAAGCAAATTTAAGGGGAAAAAATCTTTCAGTTTTTCCACCCTTTCTTCATTTAACATGAGTATTTCACATTTAAAAGGCTTTTAACTTTATAAATTAAAAAAAATTGAAAATGTAGGTTTCTGCATTTTACCATCTCAGGTGCCCCTTGTCTCTGTATCTAAGAATGACATGGTCCTCATAAAGTCTGAGCTTACTGTGTGCTTTCTCATGTTCTGGCATTGTACAGCATATAATACTCTTCCTCAGATGCTCAGCATTCCTCTTTAAAAAAAATACAAACAAACCACAGCAATATATTAACCATATTATATGAGGAGAATTTATGAGTAATTTGTCCTATTTCTTCCATTTAGGAATGAACATGACCACTTTTAAATAATTTAATTTTTCTGCATACAAGAAATGAAATTGTTTCATTGGTCCATTTCTTGTAAGTTAGAGGTAACCACGTGACTTGATTTAGCCAATGAGATCTGAAGAAAATCAACATTTCACTTTCTGGCAGCAGTGTTTGATTCGGCTGGACCACTTTCTTCCTCCTGTAGCCCCCACAAAAGCAGGGATGGTGCAGCTTCGCAAGGCAGGCCCAGAAGTAACTGAGCATCATCGTGTCTGCCATGTGTTTTGTTACTGAAGCGCGGCCTAGCCATTTCCTGACTAATACCACATTATAAAGATGAGCCAAGGGCTACAAGAAATGACGTAACTCGTGCAAATTGCCACAACAAAGTGGCAAATGACATTTTCTTGTTCTGTCTTAGGTTGCATACTTGGAGGAGAATAACAGGAACCTCAAAATCAAACGCACGATCTAAAACACCTGCCTTTGACAGGCGACCATCCAGAACAACCAGTTCTTCAAGTTGAAGAAAAAGGAAAGTCGGTCATTCCAGCCAGGTTGGGCGGTAAAATATGCAAAAACTAACTCTTTGAAAACAAGTCATTTTCAGGTAAGTGAAACCAAAACGCAGAAGCCTTCTCAGCATTGAGAGTTGTTCTGTCTCTGGGTGACCCAAACCTTGTGTTTTCTCTCAGACAATGAGTAATTGACTGGGAAAAGGTATATCAAATTATTTCTGATGAAAGACTGTAAAGAGGAAATTCAGCCAAGAAGACACTCTCCAGAACATTCTGTGAGTCCATCAGACATCTAACAAGATGGTGAGGAGCTTAGATACCATTGATAGTAGTAGTCAGGGATCTGTCGTCTGGACACACTGAGTTACATTCGAGCAAATGTGTTCTTTATATTCAGGCTTTCAGTTTCTTACCCCTTTGCAGTTTGGCTTTCCAACTGCTTCTTTAACACTGAAAATGCTTTGTCAATAGATTTCATATCTGGGATACGTCAGTGCCACCCAGACTTCCCGCTCTGTTCTCACTCAGTGTTTGCTATCAGTGGCACCTCTTGCTTCACGGCACTGTGACATTTGGGAAGCCTGTGTCCCATTCACCTAAGTCTCATCTGACGTTCTCCCTAATTTTATCGGTAAACTAATCCCATAGGGCTTATGGGAAATGTACAAGTTCTACTTGGAACAGTCTGGATCAAGGGGACACAAGCCCCTCAGGAAAAGGGAACCCTTGGCAGCATTCATTATACTTTTAGTGAAGTGCTCACAACTCACTTAAGTCTTCAGTGCCTCAGTTTACCCACCAATTAAATATTGATAATTGTCATATTCCTCATTCAAACTCAAGAACCATCTGGGAGAAATGTGTATTTCCAAATTGCTTGTTGCCTAGTGAAAGAATCTATGCTTTATATATTGAAGCTACATGGGAATTAAATGTGTTCCTAAGTCACTCACAAGCTTGTAAAAAGAACCTTGCTACATACAAGGAAGATTAGAACTCAGATCTGTATACTCTGAGATAACAGCATTTAAAAAGCAGGTACGAGATGTGGTGGTGTTGCCTTTGTGATTCCAATACTTGGGAGGCTCAAGTAGGAGGATCTCAAGTTCCAGAACTATCTCAAAAACAAAATAAAAATGAAAGTATGGTGTAGTGGCATTTCAATTGTATTTTAATAAGTAAAGACTGCCTGAAGATCTGAGAGTAAACCAGCCATACTGGTCAGCTTTACAGACCAGGCAGTGGTAATACACACTTTTAATCCCAGTAGACACACTAGTTGCCACAGAAACTGGGTGGTGCATATCTTTAATCCCAATGGTGCATGCCTTTAATCCCAGCCCTAGGTAGGATTATAATACGGGAGGAGACAGCTCTCAGACACAGTCTCATTCTGAGACTCCTGGAGGCAGGATCGCCATTTCAAACTGAGGTTGAGGGAAGAGCCACAGGCTGGATGCTTGGCTTTTCAAATCTTCAGGATGAGCCCCAATTTCAGTCCCTGAGTTTTTATTGGTCTGGTGCTGTAGCATTTGGGATGAGCTTCATGTTCAAGACTCCACAGTTTTCAACCAGACAGACATTGCAAGTTGACTTCACAGAGATCACATCAGACTTCACCAGGCAGTAATAAACGCATCTGATCCCAGCACTCCTGAGGCAGAGGCAAGTGGATCTCTGTGGTTCAAGCTAGCCTGGTTCATATAGTGAGTTAGATCTAGAAGCCAGGGCTACATAATGAGAGTCTGTCTCAAAGTAAATTAGTGAATAAACAAACAAATCAAAGGAACGAGAAAGAACTCCTCAAACTGAGAGAGGATGCTCTTGATGCTTAGCAAAATCAAAGCACCAAAGAGACTTGGGTATAGCAATTACCATATGATTTGACCTGGAAGAATCCAGTATTGATTAGCATAGCTAATGGTTCTTACAGTGTCTATGGCGTTGCAGGTTTTAGGTAGGTATTTATTTTCTTATCTCATTTATTGTATTTCTCTCAAAGCTACCATAAGAGGTAAGTTACTAGTCCTTTACAGTCCCTGCGACATGAGATCACACATCCCATAATCACCAGGACTCAGATTTGTATCCAGGAACTCAAACGCTGGCAACCACAGTTTTTCACCAAAATTGTGTTAACTTTTATCATTATTGTTCAAATGATTGTAAGAAATGTATGGAAATATTCCAGGTTAACAGGCTGGTTAATTACAGTTGATGTATAAGTTATTTACAGGTGGGGAGATACAAAATTAAATCGGGGCTGGAGAGGTGGCTGCTCATCCAGAGGACTTGGGTTCGATTCCCAGCACCCACATGGCAGCTCACAACCATCTGTCACTCCAGTTCCAGGGCATCTGACACATCCCTTCTTCTGGCCTCCAAGGCCACTGCACATATGGTGCAGATACATACGTGCGGGCAAAATATCCATGCACATAAAACAAAGATAAATACATCTCCAAAAGAGTTTTAGAAACTAAAGCAAAGCTACTTCTGATACGGGCTTCTTCTTGTGCTTTTTGTACTTTTTGGGTCTCTAATGGCTGATAAGGGCTCAGCTAAAAGAAGCGAGAATGGAGATGGGTGTGGCACCTCACCTTTGTAGTACGCATACTTGGTAGGCCCAAGTTCAAGGATAACCTGGGCTATATACAGAGCACCAGAACAGCCAGGGCTAAATAGTAAGACTCTGTCACAAAAAGAATACCAGAGCTTCTGAGCTATCTCAGGAAGCCCACCCCCATGTGAAGAACTATTTAAGCTCATTTAGATCCCTTTGGACGTGTACAGGGAAGAGTGCTTAATGAACACATCTCCATCTAATTCAAATAGCTTTGTTTGAAGTGTTCTCAAATACAAGTGTGCAAGGGAGGCTGATTAACTGTGGAAAGTAAGAAAGCATATGTCAGCCCATGTCCATCTAATTTACTCAATAGAATAGGCTTAAACTGTACTGATCTCAGCTACACAAGGCTGATACTTCCGGGTTCTAGTGGTCATGCAGGTGTAGACAAGCTCTCAGGCAGAAGTGCCTAATGCCCCCCCCCCCAGGACGTTAAAGGGCCCTGCGTGCTGCTAAGCCCTTGTGCACATGTGTGAGCCCCCTGCGTATGATGTAGCCACGTCAACCCCATGTGCAAATGCACTAGGCAGCTTTTCAGCTTTTAAAAAGCTAGATGCCCCCCTCCTCTCTCTCTCTCTCTCTCTCTCTCTCTCTTCCTCTCTCTCCCTCTCTCTACACCACCAATCCCTAGGCCTGTACTCACCCCCTCTAATAAACTCTTAAGGGGGTTTGTTACGTGTTCCGTGTTTCCTTCTCACTCGTGCCAGGTAATTTCATGAACTATTATGGAGATCTTGGGATCTACTTCTATGCCCAGCACAATCTCTGAGTGGCATTGCAGTGCCTGGGATCAGAGAGTGCCTAGACTGGAAGGCCTGCATTGTTGAGGTTGCTGTGTCTGTGTTTAATAGCTGACACCTAGTACAGAAACTCGACCTAGTAATTCCTTGACAAACAGGTGTTGAATGAAGCCTAACCAACGCAAAAGACTTGCATTCCCAAGGCTTGGAAAGCCCATGGACCTTCAGAGTGAATTGGGATAAAGTTACAGGACTTCTGGGTTCATTTTCCTAAAGTTTGTTTATTTTAATTTTTATGGGGATGAGAGTTTGCCTGCCTGAATATCTGGGCACCATGTGTGCACAGTGCCACAGAGGCTAGAGGGGGTTCTGGAATGCCCGGAATAGAGCATAGCTGTATAGCTAGTTGGAGTTGCCATGTGGGTGTTGGGAACTAAACCGAGGTCTTCTGCAAAAGTAACCACTGAGCCACCACTCCAGCTTCCCTGGTTGTATTTCTAACTTTCTCAGTCTTTCCTACGCTAACTTTTGGTCCAGACAGAACTCAAATGGTCAAGAGAAAGTTACGGTTGTTAACAACACAACTGTTTTTCAGGGCTAAAGAGTCTTCTTTCTGTAATTAGACCTGAGTTAAACTGTATCTACAGCAAGCTTCATTTTATAAACAGAGCTTCATACTGCAGTTTAAACAAAGCATGGCGGTATTAATAATCAGACATCTTTATTTAACAACTTTCTCAAAAATTAAGAGCACAGACCCAGAAGCCCACGGGATATCAATGAGAAGAATTTTCATGATATCTAGACAATTTAGTGCCAGTGCTAATAGCTGACTCCTGCTGGTCCCATTCTTCCCCAACAAAAGGAAGCCATTCATTCACGCTGTGATGGGTCCTTCCTGTGAGGCAGCCTGAGCTGGATTAATGCATTGCAGATGATGCTGTTGGGGAAAGCTCCTGACCCGGAACAGCTACTGACCAACTTGGGACTTGGTTATCCCACATTTATTTTATTCCTTCCCCTGATGCGTTCCTAATCCCCGAAGAGAGCACACAAAGGAAATAAACAAATCAAGCACAGCCGAGAGACTGAAAGGCTGGCAGTGGAGGAGGAAATACTAGTGGAGACATGGCTGCCTTGTCAGAGAGGTGAGGCTTCCTTGTGAGCTTTCTTCCGTGTGACTTGTGAGCGTAATACATCTCAGAAGATGAAATGAGAATTCCCTCGTTCATATGGAGCAGAATCACTATTTAAAAAGTAACGTGTGTATGTGTGCATGTGTGCGTGTGTGTGTGTGTGTGTGTGTGTGTGTGTATACCCGTGTGTGCGCACCCATGTGGACACTGGGCTTTTCTGATAGGCTAGGCTGTGTGGTCAGTGAGCCCCAGGGATCTGCCTTTCATGACTGTTCCTGTCTCCCTGTCCAAGGCTCATCTACCCCAACCATGCACACGAACCTTCTGCACTTCTGGGTTTTAGTTGTGTGCTAGTCCCTGAACTCAGTTCTTCAAGCTCACACAGCAAGCCCTTACCCAACTGAGCCATCTCCCCAGCTCCTGAAATTCTTCAACTTGTTCTGAATGTGAAGTGGAGGTCGGGGCGGGGTAGGGGATGAAACACAATCAAACAGAAGCCCAGAGCATTGGAGGACACAAAGTCCCTAGCTCTGTACCTGACTGCACCCTGAACCCTGGGTGGTGAAGTCCTTGCTGAAGGGCCCTTTGGAGCAGAAAAATAATCGCTAACGATGCTGCAAGAATTTGTTAAGAATCAGAAAGTTGCCCTCTACTGAGGTCCTTATACCAGTCTGGACCACCCCAGGCTGTGAAAAAGAATATCTTCATGGAATCCTGAAAAGAATATACCTATGGAACCCCAAGATTATTTCTTTCTTTCAGGATAAATTACCAAATTGTCCATTAGATCCCAGTCACAAACCACTCTATGGGATCCAGGCAAGTCATGCCAAGATAAATGCCTTCATTTGCCTTCAAATTAACCTCACAGCTCTAATAATGTCATTTTATAGAACATGTGAATTTAAATCGGTGATTGATCTCCAGGTATATAAATTTGAAAGCTTTGATTTGGAAGGTTCTAAACATTTTTAATCATTCCTTCCTTCCTCCTCATAGCAGTAAAAATGAAAATAAGCCTGCACACAACCTGGCCAAATATTTAGATAAAGAATGTGTCCATAGCCGGCAATATCTTAAACGTGTTTGAGTTATCCTACATGGTACTTAAATAGTGAAACTGTCAGCCTGGGACTTTGTATATATTCCTCATTAGGTTGCCTCAAAGACCCCAGGGTAGGTATATCTGCATTTTAAAATTTTGTATTTTTCCATGGTTTATATTCCTCATAAAATGCCTGAGAACTTTATGGGGGATGTTACATTAATATGTGTTATTATAAATATGATTTAAATATCTAAAGCACTACAGAGTGATTACTGTTCAATAAGGCAGCGCGCATAAAAGGGTTATCTCCACACTGTGCTGAGGTTTCCATAATATAATATAATGAATTGTTCAATATAGTTTGCATGCTATTTGTCTTTGCTTCTGCCTCGGCTCAAGGGAAACTGATGTGCAATCCTCTAACAAGACTACTGTAAATTGTGGAACAATAAACAGCCCTTGAGATTTTTACATAGTATGTGGTTAGCATGCAATTCATCTCGGGAAACTTGATTTAATACGACAAAGAAGCTTGCCCGACAACGTTCAACATTGTTTTAAACTGCTGTTAAATCAATTAGTACCTGCGAAGCTCCTAATGTCTCCACCACTCTCCCAGCCCAACCCAAGAATTCTGACTGGTTGTTTTCTAAAGAAAAAAAAGATTTAGGGGACCACTACATGGATACACTCAGCTTCCCCGGAAAACATTGAAGATGATCCCCAATTAAGGGGGAAGGGCAAGCCAATCTCTTTAAATCATCAAGATTTATGTGGGTGTCACCTCCAAAATTCATTTCCATTTTTCTGAATTACCCCTACTGTAGCCAAGGATAAATTAGGAAAGGGGCAGCCATTTGTTTAAAGTCAGGACTATCAGGTTTAGAACCAAAGGAAATGTCTTGGAAGTCAAGTTTTATCTTCTGTATGGTTCATATTTTCTTTTTCATATGAAATATATTTTGGTGTTGTATCCATGCTATATTGGAGCAATACAAGACACTTACAGATATTACCTTATCCTTGTTCAGTTAACTTGCAGAGTAGGAACACAACTTAAAAACAAACAATAAACAACTTCTGCTGAAGAGAAACTAATATTAGTCGTTTCTTGATCTCTAGAGAACAACTGAATAACTAAATGCCCTTTTGACACCTAACATGACAAGACATGCCCAAATTTTTTATGGCATTTCCTCTTTGCTCTTCATTTTGCCTTATGACCTTTAAAAAGATAATTCTTGAGCAATTTCTTTCTTTTGCTTTTTATCTATTTGTTTGCTTGCTTTGGTGAGGGAGTATAATTGCTGCTTTTTTTTAACATCCCACAGGCCCTGCTCACCCCTGGTCTCCGAAGGGTTAAATAAGTCTGTATTCTGGATAGTCTTCTGCTAGAAAAAGGTCCCCTTTGACCCCTGCAGTTATCACTGTGAGATCACAAGCTGTGCCTGAAGATGTCCCCATGAATCCCACCTCCAAGCAACCCAACACCAAAGCCACACAGGTTCCCGGGTTCTCTGGGTCTTCACTTCGACAGCCCTCTCTTCACACAAAAGTTAAACAATGTGTGCGCTCGGATCTGGTTAATCTTTTTCTCTTCAGCACTATCATGGAGTTGGCAGATATTATCCACATTTTCTGTGGGGAAGAATGGAGGTGCAAAGTGGAAAAACATCCAAGGGAACTGGGAAAAGTTGATGCCAAAATCAGGCAATTGAAATCATTTAATAACTCTTGCAATGTTTTGATTGGAAAGGAGGCTTCTAGCAAAAAGTAAGAGAGTGTTTTGGTATTAGGTATGCTTTAAAAAGTGCCCAACTGTTTATTCTCACACATTTTCCCTTTGTCCTCTTAGGTATCAATGAAACTTTATTACAGCTTGGTGCGTGCCCAGCACAGCTGCATTTGGCGCTGTAGTCCTGCAAATAAGGGGTGGTTTTCTGGCTGTGGAGATGCTTCCACCAGTAAAAGCACTTGGTGTACAAGCGTGGGGACCTAAGTAGGGATCACACCCCCCACACTGTGCTCACCTGCAACCCCAATCTGGGGCAGTGGAGACAGATAATCCCCAGGGTTCCCTGATCAATCAGTGAGCTCCAGGTTCAGGGAACCCTGTCTCAAAATCTAAGGTGAAAAGAAGATGAAGAAGATGCCCAATGCTGACCTCCCGCCTCTGTGTGCACACATACAGGTCCACACGTGCACATGTGCATGTACATGCACACACATGCCGCCCATACGCCACACGCATGGGAAAGATCTGATCTCAGAGCTGGTGAGAGTAAGTCCAATCCCCCAAGTTATCTTCTGTGGAACCAAAATAACTACTTCCTTCCAGTCAAATCTTTCAGTGGTTTTCAGACATAACAGGAGCCACACAGCAGGGTCTCAATAGTTAGTAACAGTTTCATTGATTATTATAGAAACCACTCTTGCTCGAAACAGGCCCGTTCAAGACGTAAGAGGGAAAATGACAGGACAGGGCTCCCTGCTGTCACTTCGGTTCAGAAGAGATTCTATCCAAGGGCGTTTCTCCAATTCCCCCCTTTCACCTCATTCACGTGTTGCTTTATATTACGGTCTGTCCACATTTTTAGGCAATCAGAGCCCATGGCTCAGTTTGTGGGTTATTCTGGTCCACTATGATTATTTCCTGAAGTGGATGGCAGCCAGGTGACCATTTTGTTTCTCGTTAGGTTCTTTGTGAGAACGTGAAAACAGGAGGCTGTGGAGTTGAGCGACTACAATCTGTGACTCTTTAAAGATTCTCAAGCAAAAGAAAAGGTTGGGAGACGCCTGCTCTTCCACAGAGGAATCCAAACTTTGTATTCCCTTAAAACAATCTATTTCTTTTAAGGGCTTTCAACTGCGTTAAATCTGTTCAGTTTTGCTCTTTCTCCTTCTTGGCATGTTAGTGGCCACACAGTCAAGGAAACTGTGGACACAGAACAGAACAACTCTAATTAAGTGGGGCCATGTATTAAACACTGTAAACACGGTACTGCTTCCACAGAAGCAGCTATGCCATGGAGGACAGAGAAAATGAGCACTCAGGTGGAGTAAAGGAAGGGTGCACAGGAGAGGTGTCTTTTCTGTGTGTTGTTGTTTTTCGAGACAGGGTTTCTCTGTGGCTTTGGAGCCTGTCCTGGAACTCACTCTGTAGACCAGGCTGGTCTCGAACTCCCAGAGATCCGCCTGCCTCTGCCTCCCGAGTGCTGGGATTAAAGGCGTGTGCCACCATTGCCCAGCCCTGTGTGTTGTTGAATAACAATATTATATGTAAAGCAACCTAAATGTCAATCACAACATTGCAAAGATTATTAAATGGTCTTAAAGACAGAGAATAGCAGAATCCTGCTAGTTGGGAGTGTTGTTCAACTGCAGAGTGTCCACTTAGCATGCCAGGGTGTTTGGGTCTGATACACAGAGAGCACAATAACAGGAAAAGCGAACATTAAAAAAAATCAACAAAATGCAAAGCGTAATCCAAAAACAATTTAAAATTAATCTTATTTACTTTAAATTCATAGTTTTAAAATGAATTTTAACCATGCAAAGTGTTCTGAAAGAGAGTACACTGAAGTTTTTGATATCTGCTCAAACACTATCACATACAAAGCCCATACCCAAGAGCCATAAAACTGAGTTTCATGATGTTTTAAGAAAGTTTAAGTTAGGGGTTCAGCTGTCTTCAGGGGTAACCTGTGTGCATCAGACTAGACATTCTGAGTCCCAGAGGGGCATGGTGGTGTAGGTCTGTAATCCTAACACTGGGGAGATGGAGGTCCTGAGGCCAGATCATGAGTTCCAGACTAGCCTGGGATATGAGGCAAGGACATGTCTCAAACTTAAAAAGGAAGAAGAAACAATGAGTCGTCCACAGTCATAAGGGCCAGAGCTCGTACTCATCTCTGTTTGTCTTCCACACCTAGACCCTTCAGAACTCTGATGCCTTGCTCAGACTGCTGACCCTCTTCCTGGTGGCGTTATTTCATTTGGATCCCCAAACGTTTTCAGCAGTTGTTAGGTTCCTTGTCACATGCCCATACATTTCTGCCTTCTGTGATCGTTTGTCTCAATGTGGGATTGTTCTCCAAATGCATGGACAAAGCACCAGATGCATCTGTATTTCAAATAATAATGAGCTTCTAGGTTACATAGCTTCTTTATAGCTCACGTTGATTTTGTCGGCTTCTCTTGGGCGTTATACGAGTCAGTGTCCCCCAAACACACCACAAACACACAAGTGTTCTATGTGGTTTGCACAAAGTAGGTCACCCGTCAATACCCAGCAAGATGGCTCTTGCCATAAAGGCCTTTCTGTTACACACCTTTCAGATTGAGAATTAACTCCTCAAATTTATCTCATAATCAAAAGCAACTTGATAATGCCACATTTCACAGACACCTAGTGCTGACATGCGGTCACTGCAGAAGCTCGGGTGGCTTGAAAGTCATGGCGTGGGTCTTCATGAAATCATACTTTGTGGTTTTCCTCTCCACATGCCACTTCTAAAGTCCAGCAAGAAAATAATGACAGGCAGCACTGCAGCAAAGGCGCCTGTCTCCTCTCTTCCTTATGTGCTAAAATTCTGCTTGCCGCAGGCAGTTGGTACCATATGGAGGTAGGGCTTCTTTGCTGTCAGTATATGGCCCCGTGGTGTTGTACAAAACTCCCTTTTCCTCATTAAAGGCACACAAAAGTCTAAAAATACACTCTCTGCTCTTTCATCCTTTGCTTTTGCAAACCTCTGGGGATAATTCCAAGCCAGCTGGTTTCTCTTGGTCAGGTGAGGACAGTGCGCTGTAGTGCTCACGGTGCCAAGCAGGGGAGCAGAAGCTCGCAGCTACGGGTTCAGAATCAATGCCTTGAAAAAATGAGCAACTTTTTAGGAAGCTTTTATACAATAAAGTTTTCTCGTGTAGACATGTCCTAGAAGAGCCTTCGCTACCAAACTTCAGGATAAGGAAGAGTGTCAAAATCCATAGGAAGGCACAGAAGTAATGACACATGAACTGCAGCCTGCCTCTATGCATGCATGTATTGCATGCAAATATTGGGGTTCCCCGGAAGACTAGCTCTCTTGTTTGAAAATTTTATTTTCTGTGCATGGATGTATCATCTGCATATCTGTGTATCTGTATCCCACTTGGCTGCCTGGTACCCACCGAGGCCAGAAGAGATCAGTGAATCATATCCCCTAGAATTAGTTACAGACAAGCATATGCCACCATGTGGGTCCTGGGGGCAAGCAGGGAACAGGTCTTCTGAAAGTGCAGCAAGTGTTCTTAAATTCTGCTTCACCCCTTCAAGCCTCACCCTCTTTAACATGTTTACTCAGGAGCAGTGGAACCCCCACGTCCCAAACATCTCTCAGTTGCTCCCATGGCCATGTCTAAACTCCCCACGGTCTTTATTCTATTACTGTGAAATTCAAGCCATCTGGTAGAAAGAGCAGTAGATAAACGCATTTGAAGAACTTTTAATGTCAGTTAACTTGTCAGTTTATTTTTCTTATGCAGGAGGGTTGAGTTGGAGGGAGACATGGAACAGCTCGGGACTGATGACAAGAGCTCTCTCTGAGGAAGATGAGAGCAAGACCTGCATCACTGGACTCACCCCAACGCCTGTTATCATAGTGATCCCCGAGATGGAATATCCTGGACTCACCCCAACGCCTGTTATTATAGTGATCCCCAAGATGGAAGATCACTGGACTCACTCCAACACCCATTATCATAGTGATCCCCAAGATGGAAGATCACTGGACTCACCCCAAAACCCGTTATCATACTGATGGCTGAGATGGAGGCATGCCCACAGAAGTGTGTCGGGAGAGCTGAACGCCACTGTCACTATCTCACTGAATTGCCTAACGACAGAAGGGAACATGAAGCTGTCCACATCTCGGGACCATGGCTGCACAAACCCAGTAGACAGTGTATTAGTCTCTTCCAGTTGCTGAAACAAACACTTTACACTGAGCAATTTATGTACAACAGCAGTTGATCTCTCGAGTTCTGGAGGCTGGATGTTAGAGTGAAGTGGGAGCAGATGTGACATCAGGCGAAGGGCCACTATTGCATAGATGGAAGCTTTTGATGCTTCCATCCATGGCTGGTGCATGTCATCATGTCCCCCAACCCTTCCATGTGGGGTCTCATCACATTCATGCATGGCTGACACATGTCATCATGACCCCCAACCCTTTTATGAGGGGTCTCATCGCTTCCATGCATGGCCGATGCATGTCATCATGACCTGCAACCCTTTCATGCGGGGTCTCATCGCTTCCATGCATGGCCGATGCATGTCACCATATTTTCCCCCAACCCTTTCATGCGGGGTCTCATCGCTTCCATGCATGGCTGATGCATGTCACCATGACCCCCAACCCTTCCACAAGGGGTCTCATCACATTCATGCATGGCTGATGCATGTCACCATGACCCCCAACCCTTCCATGAGGGGTCTCATCACATTCATGCATGGCTGATGCATGTCACCATGACCCCCAACCCTTCCATGAGGGGTCTCATCACATTCATGCATGGCTGATGCATGTCACCATGACCCCCAACCCTTCCATGAGGGGTCTCATCACATCCTCAGTGGCAGAGCACTTACCATGTCACCATCTCCCTGTGACCTATTTGTTAATACTACAAACCTTAAACTTCCATTCTAATGCTAAAGTGATACCAACATGTGCACGTGTGCACGCACACACACACACACACACCCCACAACAATCATAGGACATATTCTAAACTGGGAACAACAAACCTATATTTCTTGAAATGATAGCTAGTTAAGAGGGTCTTTAGCTTCTTCCCCAAATGAAATTTCAGAACTCTTAGTTACATTTTCATAAAAAATAGATACCAGAAAGTTCTCTGAGATAGGAGACTTTATGCAGGAGAATTCTGCTTCCACACTCTTTAAACTGCAGATAGTTGATATAAACCGAAGTTGCTTCACTGCCATGAAAGAATCCAGACTCTAGGGTCGGAAGGTACAAAGCAGACCGCCCTTTAGAGCAAGTTTCACAGAATGAAGACCTGAGCTCAAGGCTTACTTCAGAATCCTTGCTTTCAGTCTGTTACTATTCAGAAATGACCTCATAGATGTTGTGTTCGGTCAGATAAACTACCTGTATGAAATCTGTTCTATTCATCAGAACTTCAAACATGTTCTGTAGTCTCAGTATCCCATTAGAACTACATGCCACGGTCTTAAGAAACACCATGGACATATAGCTAGAAAATAGACAGATTAGGGATAGATAGGTATAGATGTTATGGTTTTGGTCCCTGTCCCTTTAAGAGAAAAGCCACGCCCATTCCCTCCCCATCGCTGAGGCAGGCTGATTGATCTTCAGCTTCCGGCCTGAGCTCACTCCCTTTTCCATCTTCCTCTTGGAGAGGCAGCTTCGCTTCTGCCTCTCTCCCCACTTCTCTGCTTCCCCTTCTCTGTCTCTGTCTCTGTCTCTCTCTCTCTCTCTCTCTCCCCCCTCCCCCTTCATAACTCCCCTGAATAAATATTCAACCTCACCATGTCTCTGTCTTCTGCCTGCCTGCCATGTGTCTCCCTGCCTGGGACCAGCCACTGCTGAGGGACCGGCAGCCATCTCTGCCTGGGACTGGCTGCTCCCAGAGCCCACTGCCTGCCGCCACATGGCCTACAGCTGCCGCCTGGGACTCCATAGCATTTTTAAAAGAACACAACAATAGATATGATAGGAATAGATAGATAGATAGATAGATAGATAGATAGATAGATAGATAGATAGATAGATAGATAGATAGATGATAGATAGATAGATAGATAGATAGATAGATAGATAGATAGATAGATGATAGATAAATAGATAGAATCTTGTTACCCTATTCACCTTTAAATTTTTATTAGGTTGTTAAGATGGGAAACTGCTTGATTTGAAGGCATGAGCCCTGAGTTTGGATCTCCATCATCATCATCATCATCATCATCATCATCATCATCATCATCATCTATGACCCAGCAATGCTCAAGCCTGCATGGGCAGCCCATTTATGGCAGTTCTCTGGTTGTCCCTATCCTGGGCAGTCCTAGATGCTTGTGTTATTGTCACACCCAAGGTTCTGCAGTCTTCCTTTAAGCTGTCTATCTAGTGTTTTGAAGCCTTTCTCTTTGCCTTATTCCGTGCACTCCTCCAAGCAGTGCTATCTTCAGGTATCTCTCGTCATTCATTCTCATAACATGGCCAAAGTATCTCAGGTGCCATTATTGTATCCTGTAGTTCACTCTCTTCTATAGATGGAGATGTTTCTTAATGTCTTCATTGTGCAGCCTATCTCTTTCAATTTACAGTGGCATTAGTTTGTTGTGCCATAGCAACAAGATCTCCTCCATTATCCTGCAAAGGATCAAGGGCAGAACAGAGGAAATTCTAGCAGAGTCCCAGTGTAGATTCAGAGCTAACAGGAGCACAATTGATCAGATCTTCATTTTGAAGCAACCTGAAGAAAAAAATGAAGAATTTGGAAAAACGTATGTCTTTTATATTGACTTCAGGAAAGCATTCGATGGAAGCATTTGGAGGAAATGACTTCAGGAAACAATGAGGTTCTATAGGTATCCAGAGAAAATCATCAGAATGCCTACCTAAAGGATCTCTAGCACCCACATTAAATACCAAGTGTAGCATGCTTATAATGTCATCACCCAAAGGTGAAGATATAAGGGTCTAGGGAGTGTACTGCCAGCCAGTCTGACGTAGCCAGTGAGCTCCTGGTTCAGTGGAGAAACAGAGAGCAGTTGAGGACACCCAGCATTGACTCCTGTCTCCACTGGCATGCGTACACTTTTGTACACACACAAACCCAAGCATGCACACACTTTGGTACACACACAAACCCACAGAAGTACTACACAAACATATACAAATGCCTATTGCTTGACCTGACCTAACTGACTTCAGGAGGCGGCTAAGACCGCTGAATAGATGTGAAATGCTTTTGAAGCATGTTTGGTTGGATTTAAAATATTTCTGTTTCATCTTTCTTTCAGACTGTTTAATCTGTCAGCTACACCAGACATCTTGCTAGAGCTAAGATTTCAGAAAACACTTTTCCCCCACTCCAGTTTTAAACGAACATGAATATATTTATTCAGAAGAGTTTGATCAAACACAGAAGTTGAAAGAGGGTGATTATAGACGTTCAGTCTGAAATAGGAGGACATTCAACTGTTAATTGTATTGAGTGATGTAAAGAATTCCAGGCAAGCAGAGAGCATCATGCCTAGGCTAAGATCATCACGGGGCAATTAAACAGAATTGCCATGCAAAGGGAACTCAGCTTTCCACATGGAATCAAGGGGCTCTAGATTCCAGGTTCTCCCAGGTATACTAAATGCTTGAACAACGTAAGCATACCCATTTTTCTTAAAGCAATATTTTCTGATTAAATCTGACCACTTACTTAGAACTTCCAGCTTTAGGTCTCAGGAAAAAGTTACCACATTTACAAATTCAAAACAGAAATATGTACAGTCTGACTTCATGGATTCCTGCCCTAAGACATACAGAAAGGGATGGAGATGGATCAGCCATTAAAGGCCAGGCTCACAACCAAAAATGTAAGACATACTGAAATCTCTATTCATTACCAGAATTCATTACTACTCACTCAGCTATGTTGTTTGTAAGAAACTGATAACTGATAAAAATAATATATAATGTATACATATATAACATATATGTATAAAACAGTACCCCCAAGGTTTTACACACTAATAAGCAATAGAAGATAGAGACTCGTGGACACATATAACTAGATGTGTGGCTCTGTAAGTGCAATCAGAATGATATATTCTGACTCTGAATCAGTATCATTTTCCTGCCGGCTTCAGTAAGAAGGTTGAGCTTGGGTGGCAAAGGAAAAACCAATCCACATACTCTCGAGATGACTCACTTGAGGGTTACATTAAAGTTCCATGAAGAACGTGCAGACTCTGCCTTCCAACACTGAATATCCTTTTGCAAATGGCCTCTCATTTGTGACTTTGTATCCACGGATGAGGAAGCAGCCCTGCCTCTCCTGCCCTTTCTTCCCTGTAGTCTTCCTCACTGCTCATGTGCAGGAGTGTGGGGGTCCTCCTCCTGCTTTCTCGCCGTGGTTACAAGGATCTACAGATGTAGCCCACACTGCTCTCATGCACATCCTCTGACAGACAGGTGCAGAGATGGATCTTGCCTCTGTAACAGTGCTGGGAATGGCCGCCAGTTGTGAAGAAGAATTAACAACCGGCAGCTATTCTGATTGGTGCTGGCAGCGAGCATTTCTTCTGAGATCCAAATGCCTTGAGAACCGAATGTTCCTGGGATTTGGGCTTTCTGCAGTCAACAAAGCTTAGGTCAAAAAGCTAATTGGCTACTTGAAACTTTGCTTAGATATCTTCTAGGGAAACAAAGAAGGGTTGTTTGCGTTACCTCACACATGCATATATCAAGGAGCTGATGGCTAAACAGATAGACAGGCCAGCGAAAGCCGGTCCCTGTTCTGAACCGGCTTTCCTTTCAAGGTGAGGTGAGAAGGAGTATCTGAAAGAACAATGCCACGTGCGTTCCCTATAGAAATTCTCACCGAATAGCTCCTCCTTGCATTCTCTGTGTAATTATGTCTTCGGTGCTGTAAGTCTCCTCTATGGTGATTGTTCCAAGTTAAATGGATCTAGAGAAAGCCAAGAATGGAAAAGAGAATAAACGAGAAGAGCAGAAAGACAGAGGGGGGAGGAAGGGAAGGAGGGAAGGAGAGAGCATTGCATTGATAGGAAACGCACTTGGTAGACTCCACGCAGAATCTTGCCTCTGTTCCAGTAAAGTTCCCCGTCTATATTTTTCTACGGCCACCCCAGCCTCCTTTCTCCTTTGCCCCTTGCTCAAATCCCACAGCTACTGCAAGGAATGACACAAAGAATGAAATAGCTTGGGAGCATTCTGATTAGACCCTGAAAAAAGAAATGTTTCCTAAATGTCCCTTGGCTAGTGAACATTTCAGTGTGAGAGCAAGAGGCCTGGGGAGGCAGCTCTTTCTGGACTCTGCTGTTCATGAGCATCCCTTGAACACTGGCCTCTGTGTGCCACTGTTCTGGGGACCACATGCCCCCTGCTTCTCTTTAAAGTTTGTGATTGGAAGCAAGTGACAATAGGCTGAGAAAATGGGTAACAGGCCATTGTGATATTACATCCTGAAACAAAGCACGAAGTGAACAAAATAAGGGAGGAAGGGAGGAAGGGAGGGGTAGAGGATGGGACGGAGAGAGGTAGGAAGGAAAGGAGTGGGGAGGGAGGGAGGAAGGGAGGGAGAAATGAAAGGAAGGAAGGAAAAAGTTCTGTCATAGAAATAGATTGAATATAATAACTTTTCATTAAGACTTCCATGGCTTTTAATTAAAACTTACACACTATTTGATTTACTCTGGTGGTAGAGATGGGAGGGGTCTTTATGTAACCACATCAGATGAGGGAGATTGGTGGCAAAGGGACGGAAAATGTAGCATATGACGAGGTTGAATGACCAGGTCACATACTGTGAGGAGGGGCAATGGAACTGTCACCTGACCTAAGATGAGAACCCAGGCTCTGTTCCTATACCCCACGACTGTACCACAGTAGAGCAGGAATGACCACGTGTGGCCCATGGGCACAGCCAACCTTGAAGCCTGGCCACGGATGTTGCCAAGTCATCCTGTCTTGTGGTGACCTAGTAAAGAGGAAGTGGCTCCTGGGGTCAGGGACTCCTTTCCTTGACAACAGTTTTTTTGGCAGGGCATGGGACGTGAGGAGAGAGGTGCTGAAGAAGAAAGGAGGGAAGGTCAGGAGGAAAGTGGGAAGGGTGTTCACTGTTTGCTGGTTCTCCTGCTCTTACCAACAGGGCTTTCCATGTGCAATTTTGAGAAAGCTTTGTTTCTGTGTATGAACGATGAAGGGCTCATGCTTGCCCATCATCAATGTAAAGAGCTTGGTGCCAATGCAGACTTTGGCTTTTACAAACAGATCCTCTTTTCTAGGTAACCTGACCTATTAACCAATCATTAGAAACAATACCAAGTCCATATAACAATGAAGCTCATTGTAGTGTTTGTAAACAACCCAAACTCAGTCTCATAATGGTCTAAACCATGTACCCAACGACAGGGCTCCAGAAATTTGCCATTATGGTATTGTGAATGTCGTTTCCTCAATATTTCTACCAGTGGTGATGCCGTCTCGAGAACAGCTGAGGACTCAGGCATTCACACCACTGTGCCTCTAAGGCCGATTTGAGTCATATGTTGGAGAATAGGTGGATGACTTCTCTAGGAAAGGTTTCTTGGTAAAGTTGTAGTGATGAGGTGGCAAGCAGGCCTGTTTTTCATCCCACCCTGCTCCCGGCCACCTGGCTAGCTTATGCCCTGAAATACCACAAGGGGTGGCTTACAGGGAAGATTCTAGCCTGCATCCATCTCGGAGAGGAGAGTCATGGTGACTGTCTCTCGTGACTGCCTTAAGCATCTCACTAACTTCCCTTCTTCCCAGGATTTTGTTCTGTCTACTCCACCTATCTAAATCCTGCCCTATCAAAAAGCCAAGGCAGTTTCTTTATTAGCCAATGAGAGTCCTCCATCATAAAGTAAAGGGGGAGAACTTAGAATTAGCTCCCAGAGCATCAGATTCTTGGAAACTGGGACAAAGTTAGCAAGTGTAGAAAGGTCCCGGGCTGGTGAGGCAGGGGCTTGGGGACTGGTGAGGCAGGGACTTGGGGGCTGGCAAGGCAGGGGCTTGGGGCTGGCGAGGCAGTGCTTGGTACAGACCATTGCAAGCCTGCCCCTTTGTCTTCCTTCCTTGCTCGATGCTATGGGAACAACAGGACAAGATGTGTGCCCCTCTAAGTCCTCCTGAGTAGATTTCCAGTTACTACAAAGGAGGAGGGGAGAGGCCAGCTTGGGTTCTCCTGATTGAAACAGTACTTCCTGTAACCTTCCAGCACAGGTTCGGGCTGGCTTTCTTTATATCAGAAACTTCCTGGGGAAACTGGAGGGTAATAAAGAGTTCTGCTCGTGGCCTGCTCTTCATATATTCCATCATTATTATGACTTTTCCACTTCACTTGGTTAGTGGAGGTTTTTTCTATCAATATAAACAGGACTTTTTTTTTTTAAGATTTCCATTTTCATAGTGTCACTCTGATACTGACAGCTGCCTAACAGTCAAGTGGAACGTATAATTGCCTGCGGAAGAATATTCTAGGGCCGATCCTGTCTCTTTTATATTAAAAAGAAGTTAGACAGGCTCGCTAAGCCCCAGGCTTCTGAACTTGATGTGAATTTAGGAATTCATCTTATATTCTGTATATTGTATTCATATATTTTTCTACATAGAGCAAGTCATTTTTCTCCAGGATTAGCTTAATAATATTTTCTTCCCTGCTTTGTCTCATAAATTGCTTTTTATTCTTTATCTTAATAATAAGTCACATTATTTAGTAACTGGCAATGAGCTAATTCTCTTCTCAACTTTTAAGTATTAACTGGCTGCTAAATGTTTGAGATTGGATTTTATGCAGTGTTTTAAGACAATGATCACACATGCACGTTTTTCATGTTCATGATCTGTTTCTTTGCTCGGTGTTTATGAGAAAGCTGTCCTTCGGACCACACTCTCCTTAACTCCATGAACGAGCCCCCACACCCACTCTGTGGCCCATCACTGAATCAAAAACTTTCATCCAGGACTTAACAAGGAAAAACAGAAAACGATCAGAGGATATGCTTTTCTTTCTCAAGGCGGGTCATTGGGATTCCTTTCAAGGTTTCTAATTGCTCATGTTAGCAGCCCTGATCAATTTTGTTAGGACCTTTTGCCCCCTCTGACTCATCTATAGGTATGGCATTCCTCTCTCTTTTGCAGAAGGGTTGGGGAGGATGATACTGTATCAGTGATCATTGGAGGAAGAAAATCTGCAGGCAAGGCAGACAGCTGAAGGCCAGGGCAGTAAGACAGCATCTTCACGTCATGTTGGGCTTCATCTCCACTGTGGACTTCAGGCTACTGTCATTTTAAGTTATCTTCTGATGCCTTGCCCTTTTCTAGAGCCACAGAAAAACAAGAAAAATTGAGATGCAGTATTTTACTGGCTTTATTTTTCTTCTGATGTTCAGCTCTTGCAGATCTCCAAGAGGAGGGACTGGGCATTGTCCCTCCTCTGCCTCTCACACTGAGTCATAAAAAGATGTTTAAATTACGTGAGAAAAGTCCCACAGCTATTCTTCAGCTTCTTTTGAGTACCAATAAGCACAGGTGCATACTGCCACACTGTTGCTGATGGCTCCCAAGGAGGGCCCAGAGTATCACGGCTGGCATTCCTCTTGCCTCTGAAATGCCATAATGGTACTGAGGGTCCTGAATATGCTGACAGGGTGGCTGATGCCTCCCAGGGACTCCATTGTAGTGACTCTGGAAATGCCCGTCCCTACATGAGGTTGCTGGTTAAATGGTCAATTTGACACAACCTAGAAAGGCTTGGAAGGAGAGTCTCAATGAGGAATTTTCTAGATCAGGTTTGGCGAGTGTTTGTAAGGGGACTCTCTTGGTTGCTAATTAGGATGGGAAGACCCAGTCTCAATGTGAGCAGTGCAATTCATGAGCTGGGCCCTGAACAGCATAGAGAAAGCAAGCTAAGTACTAAGGACACAAGGGTTCGTGCACCCATCCATCATCCATTCATTCATTATTCACCCTTAATCCCTCTCTTTTTCTCTCTGCTAGACTGTGAAGACAACGCCTTAATTTTCTGCCTTGATTTCCCTACAATAATGTACTAAAACCGGAATTAGAGGCAAAACACCCCTTATTTCCTTAGATTATGATTTTTGTTGGAATATTTTATCACAGCAACAGAGCTGGGCCTAGAACATGATCCATCTGGGCACAGAATTTGGGACAAGAGGGAGCTCAGAAATGTGTGCTGAAGTCTCTCTTGCATTCTTCTGTTTAGACTGCAGCTGTCCTCACATGACTTTGGGAGAGGTGAGGGGCGTTGACATGGGCCTCTGAGGTCTTCTCTACTTTTTCAGTAGACAAATCCATGCTGCCAACAACTCCAGCACTTGGCTTTTGAGTTTTGGGATAACCTTGGATAACACACCTTGTTCTTCAGGCTTCTGGGCCAACACATACCCTGGAAGCTCAGTGCATCCTACAGCCTCCAACTGGGGTGAGAAAACAGTGGGGACAGAGCTGGGGTTCACAGTCCTCTCGGCAGGGACACACAGTTTGTCTCCCGTGGCCACCATAGGAGATGTGTATTCTCTATTCTTGCTGAAGTCTGGTGAGAAGAGCTCTGAAAGCCAGCACAGACAGAAGATTGGGTGCAGAACCTGATTAGAAGAGAAACCCTGCCCACTCAGACGTGTCTGGAAACTGTGAAATCTATGCAAGTAGGCCCTAGGAAGAGTCCTGAGTGGTCAGTGTGCATGCATGCACATGCATTTGACCTGACCGTGCCCTAGCGCCCAAGACCACTACCAACCCAGGACTAAACTATGGCTTAGGAGACAGAGGTGCCCAGAGGGACTCTGGGTAGTGAGTTGGCACAAACAATCTTGCACTTAAGACTACTTTATTACTCAGTTTACCCCTACTTTAGAATTTCATTTTTCTCTACTTCTAATCAGTTCTTAAATGACTGTTTATGGATATCCCCTAAAATTGTTTTAGACGGTAGTTTGATGATTCTGTGAACTAAAACTGCATTTTTATAGCTACATTATTTCCATTTTGGCTACCACATCACTTGAATTTTTAAAATATTTCCTGCTTCAAAAATATCTCACCAATTTCTCTTCCTAGTTTTTATTTTTTTGGGAACAATTTTGTCTTAATGAGTTTTTCCTCCCCCCGCCCCCAACATGCATCCTTACCTTGCCTTTTAGGATGATTTTTCAGCTCTTTTTTTTTCAGAGATATCATGAAGGAGACACAGTCATGGAGGCCAGAAAAAAGGTCTCCCAGACCCAGAAGGCTGAGCACAGTGGCCTTTCTGTATTCCTTTAATCACCCCCAAATCCCTTTCATAATTGAATCTGCTCAAACTTTAACATGAGAGACTCAGGAGACTACCAAGTTTCAGATTTCCTCCCTGGATAATACTAATATTACCTGTGTTCACAGCACATCGGGACTGCCAGCATGCCATTATTTCCTCGGTTCCCTTATGAACAGCAACATTATTTAAAATCCGCAGTCTCAACCACATAGGATTGTAGCAGACACTGGGCAGATCTCCAGGTCTGAACTGGGCAAAGTTACAAAGAATCGAGGGAGGTAAGTAAGAGCCTCCTTCCAGGCAGGGAACATCAGCGAGTTATATCTGGTTTGACTCTATCAAGGTCTCAGGTTCTCTCTGCAGTTTCAGTAAGACACTCAGAAAGGTGACATTGTAGAAGTGTTCTGATGGATACACTACAAAAAGCTACTGAAGCACTGAGAAAAAAAAAAGCTATAACTTGCTTTGGCTGTTTGGCTACTGAAAGGAAGAAAAGAACATCTTGCCTCTCCAGAAGAATAGAGCTTGTCGCTTAATTGTTCAAACAAGTTAAAAAAAAAATAAATTCAAACTTTAAAAGGGCATGAGCCTCTAAGCAGAGGGGGGTTGACAGCATGAGAAACAACTATGGGTGTATGTGGCTCAGTCTGTGAGTCCTGGGAAGGCCAAAAGTGGTAGAGAGCTTCAGGAATGAAAAACTCCTTACAACCCCCTGAGCCCCACACTCCTTGGAAGCACTGCCTTGGTGCTTTGTTCATATACACTGGGGGGACAGTACGCATTAAACTGTGCTGTGCTGTGTTTAAGGGAATATCTGACCTGTCTTCATAGCCAAAGTCACCAGTGTGACTTACTCCAGCCATAATGTCATAGATGCCATGATGGGCATCTGCACTCAGTTTCCATGTGAGAACCACTGTTTGAGTTGGGTTGATGGCCTCCCTCCTCCACAGTCAATCCTGCTTTTGATACTAGCCTAAATGTTCTCCCTACAGAAGCCCTGTACCCCAACTCCCTTGTCTGTTGGGGTTAAGGAGTAGAGTAGTGAATCTCTGTACCTTACCCGTATTACAGCAGCAGTTTAATGAAAAAATTAAAACTAGCTTATAGGTGGTCAATCTATCTATGCCATTCATTGTGGAATATTATATGACCAAGTTATAGTTACAGGCCATATAATATAAATAGACATATAATTTGGCTAAAAAATTATTATGTACAACTAAGTATCTTTTTTAATAGAAAACTCATTAATTTGCCATCAACTCTTCCCAGTTGGGAACCAATGTGTATTTATAAATAACTTGAAGATTTAAAAGAAAATCTAAATAGAAATCTAAAGATTCCAAGTAATGATTATGGAAATACCATCTATCAATCATTTTAACAAATCAAAATATAAAAATGAGTAAGTGTTTAACTTAAGAAGTTTTGAGAAAGAAAAGAAAATCAAAACAATTATGAAATTATTACAGAGTATAATATCAAAAATCAATCATTGCAAAAATATGATCCATTATAATAATTAACACAGTAGGCAAACCCTTGGAAAAACTGAACAAGAACAGAAAAAATAATAGGTATATCCACAATGGAAAGTAAAAAATAAGTAAAAAATAGAGGTATGAGATTACGATGATGAAATATACTTAAAATAAATAAATATACTTAGTATAAATAAATATACTTAAAATAGATAAATTGATATTTTTGTAAGTTAATAAAAAGATACTGTGACTATAATTAAGAGTAAACTACCAACCACATTTCTACAAAGACACCAGGCAAAAGGTGATTTTGTACAGTTAGATAAAGTCAAGGAACAGAGCAACCCAAATCATCTACAATCGCTTTTGGAATGTTGAAATCATGGTGAATTATATAACTAACTACAAGATCAGAAGTTCTTAGACATAAAATCAGACAAAAACTTCACGGAAAAAAGATATAATAAACAATTTCATGCAGAAAGTTAAACATAAATATGTATTTGTCTTAAATTAATATACTATTCCATCACAAGAACAATGCACCTCCATGAAACTGACTGTGTCTCAAAAAAAGCAAGGATCGTTCAGTATCAGAAATTTTGTCTTTCAAAGTCACAAGCAGATTCCAGGTCCTCACACGCATTGCTGGGGTGAAGGCTGCTGTGAAATTAAACAACAGCTGCACTAGTATCCCAAAAGAAAACCTGAAGGAACCTCCTTTTTCTAAAGCCAAAAGAAAAACAAAACAAAACTGGAGCTGCACTTCACAGTTCGGAGGCAGCTGGTGATCAGCACCGCTGGAGGAGTGGTGGCTTCCAGGTGTGTGAAGGCCATGAGACACGGAGTGCTGGATTTCCTCATCTGTGCTTCTGAAAAAAGGCACAGTTCTGAGCAGGCATTGACTATTCTGTATACTTTTCCTTTACCCAAGCCCGCAGCAGGCCTTGTTCAATCTACTCTTTGGTCTGAGATCTATCAACGTTCCCTCGCACCCGGAGTTGTACTGTCACAGAGAATGTAGGGAGCGCAGACATTATCAGTGACATGCAGCCATGGCGTGACACTGAAGCAAACACATATGACATGACAGAGACAAGAAGGTGGCACCCAATGTGGGGCCCTGAACCCACAACCCTGAGAATAAAATCTCATGCTCTGCTGAGTGAGCTAGCTGGGCTGAGTTTCAAGACAGTCAAAGATACACAGAGAAATCTTATCTCAAAAAACCAAAACTTAGAAATAAAAATAAAAGAAATAGGGTTTTAAAAAGTCACATAAAGATGGAAAGCACACAGAGTCTGCACACTGTATGTTATTGTGTTGTTTTTTTTTTAATAGTTTGACTACTGAGCAAGGAACAACAGCTGAAAAAAGATATTTGATTATAAATGCTGCTCGATTAATTCAACCTATTTATTGTGAAAATGCCTTGAATTCAAAACATAACTCAAAAGATATGCTACTTTGGAGAAGAGGTTTTGCTTTTGTTTCCACAGAAATGAGAGGCTGTGGATTCATTCTGGGTTAAGAAAAATAAAGTTTGATAGAAATCTCTGACAAGAGCGGATGGCCCAGATGATCCTTTTCAGAGCACCTCTGTTGCAGTTTCCTCTGAGTTCTGCAACCAGAACAACATCAAGACAGCTGGTTGAGATGACAAAGCTGAAGAATTCTCTAGTCAGGACTTGATCATAATCCTAAATCTTCTTCAGGTCATTATCAGTGCCCCCAATCAGCAGGAAGTAGCCTAGAAAACTACTCCCACACTCTCAAAACATTGATTATGGATGTTTGCCTTTGTTTAGAATGTTGTTTACAAGTTGTTATGGATAATAGTAATAAAAAAATCTAAACAAAGGAGATTAGATTAAGAGTTCTAGTTTTGAAAAGAAAAAAAAAGGGGGGGGGGAAGTATTATGGGATAATGTTCTTATATCCTGTAAAGATTTGTCACTTGTATTGGTTTAATAAAACACTGAATGGCCAGTAGCCAGGCAGGAAGTGTGGGTGGGTTGACCAGAATAGGAGAATGCTGGCAAGAGGCAAGGCTCAGTCTGCAGTCACCAGCCAGATGCAGAGGAAGCAAGATGAGAATGCCTCACTGACTAAGGCACCAAGACACATGGCTAACATAGACAATAATTATGGGTTAATTTAAGTTGTAAGAGCTAGTTAATAATGAGCTTGAGATAATAGGCCAAACAGTTTATAGTTAATATAAACTTTTGTGTGTTTTGTTGGTACTGAACAGCTGTGGTACTGTGGATAGAAACTTCCATCTACAGGAGAAGGCAGTCTGACAGAAATAATAAAAAATATTGGAAAATTTCCCTAATGCATGTAATAAAATGAATATTATCATCCCACAGCTCTGTCTGAAAAGTTGGGAAGATGCAATTTCTTATTTACTGTGAAATTCTGACAAATCCTGGGTTTCTTTGTTTTTAAAATATCACTTTTGTTTACTCATGCTTAGTACTTTCACTGAGTAAATTTACCACTGGTTGAGTTTTAAACTCACTGCTATCTGTAATCCACAATGGGTAGATCCTTTTGAACATGATAGCACTAGAGACGGTGAAGTTTGGGTAAATGGACTTGACAAGGTACCTAGGGAATTACACTGTGAGCCACTGTTCATCTGCTCTTGGTCACTCTCTTGTTGGTCCCCTGCCCAACAGATGTGGTAATGACGGTGAGAAGTGAGAGCTTTCCCATTGACCAGAGTTCCAGCTGCCCTGGGACTCCCATGGATAGCATCTGACTTTCTATTTTTCTGTCTCTAAGTAAACTGTAGAACGTACATGATTTTATCAAGCATCTATCTATTGAATGAATTGATGTGCATCATAAAAAATGAATATTGACTGGGGAGAGATTTAAAACAAACTGGCAGCTTAGAGAATGATTGGTAGCACTGAATCAACACCTTATACACTTACTGCACAAAGCATAGCAAAGCTGAGTGTCCACTGAGGAATGGCCTGTTCTACTGCAGATTGTCATAAACAGACACCATATGCTTCAAAGCTGCTCGCTGGCCATCAAGAGGATGAACCCAGAAGTTTCTCTTCCAGGGATTGGGGGTACAGTTCAGTCAGCAGAGTGCTTACCTACCATGCACGACCCTAGTTCAAGGCCCACCACAACAAAAATAGTGCATCTTCTCCTGCTGGGAGTGATTTTCAAAACCCATGCAATTAGGGCAAAGGCACCCGTTGCCTCCTGCAGATGAGTGATCCACTTGCCTGACTCCCCTGCAGAAGCAGCCACGATGTGTGCAGTAAGTGGCCTCTTCGTCATACTGCTCTAGCATATCTGAGAGGTGGGACTCAAGTCAGTGCTGCACTCCTCACTGCCAGAGGAGCTGGACATGTGGTTTCAACTGCCTCCCTCTCCAGACAGGAAGGGAAGAGTGGACATGGAGTTCCTTCCTTTCTTTCTTCCTCCCTCCCCCCTTCATTCCTCCCTCCCCCCCTTCATTCCTCCCTCCCTCCCTCCCTCCTCCCTCCTCCTCCTCTTCCTCCTCTCTCTCTCTCTCTCTCTCTCTCTGTCCTTTCCTTCTTGCTTCTCTCTCTCTCTCTCTCTCTCTCTCTCTCTCTCTCTCTCTCTCTCTCTCTCTCTCTGTCCTTTCCTTCTTGCTTCTCTGTTACAATGCCTCATAGTTTTACTCAGCACAATTCTATAATACACATTTTCAAGATTTATTTATTTTATGTGTATGAGGTACATGAGTGCTTTGCCTGCAGGTATGTCTTGCATGATTAAAAAAATCCAGAGACAGATAATGGGGCTTAACCTGAAGGTCAGAAAAGCAAAAAAGCAAAACAGCCAACCACTGGCTCTTACCTCTACTTCAGTCTGATATGGTGATCCTGTCTCCAGGAGTCTCAGAATGAGACTGTGTATGAGAGCTGTCTCCTCCCATTTCTAGGGCTGGGATTAGAAGGCATGCACCACTATCACCCAGTTTCTATGGCAAACTACTGTGGCTACTGGGATTAAAGGTGTTTATCACCACCGCCTGGTTTGTAAGGCTGATTGATGGGGCTGTTTTACTCTCTGATCTTCAGGCAAGCTTTATTTATTAAAATACGAATGAATCATTGCTACAGGTATGTAAATGTACCACATGCATATAGTGCCCATGAAGGCCAGAAAAATGTGTTGGATACCCTAGGCTTTAAGTTGAAGAAGGTGTGAGTGTTAGGAACCAAACATGGGTCCTCTGCAAGAACAGTAAGGCTCTTACTCTCTGAGCCATCTCTCCAGCCCTTGTAATATATTTTTTATGACTCATCAGCAGCATCAATTTATAATTCCTTCTAAGTTGCTGGCTCCTTGGGTTTTCATTAACCCATAAGAGTTTTAGAATCAATGCATTTTAACCCTAAGAAATTGGGATTTTAGTGGCTGAGGGTGGACCATGTAGGAGGCCCTACATTTGATCTCCACAGGAAAGAAAAATTGTTGGGGTTTTGTTTGGAGATGTAGTAAATTTAGAAATTAACTCCTAGATAATGTATACTCTCAAAATATTGGTTATTCATAACTTCCTGCATGAGTTATTTTATTTAGCTAAATTATCAGGTATGCTATTCAATAAACCTTCTAAAACTCTCAATAAAAATCTTATGTATTTTGTTAATCTTACCCTTGGGTGCCCTAAAGTGTTGATGTGTGTGTTAAAATGGAAGCATCTTTCATCGTTAGTCCTCGTGCAGTTTTGGTGTAACACTGCTCAACTGAATTTGTGTTTATGGATTCACTTAGACTTGTGTTTCCCTTAGTTAATAAGAAGTGCCGAGAACACTCACAATGTAAGTTTCTCTTTCTGGTTTTGATACCTATTTCCTGTCTGCCATGCTAAAAATCCCCAGACAATGACCAATGGAAAACCCTGTGTGAGCTAGGGACAAGCTGGAATGAAGGCCAGCTGGTTCTTCCCAGGGATGCTAATCTGCAAGAGGCATCAACAACTCAGTGGGATACAAATATGTGGTGCCAAAATACTCAGGTCCCTACAAGCAAATCCTTATATTGTTGGCAGAAAGAATATTGGTCCTGCACCCGCCAAAATGGCAAAAAGGAAAGAAAAATTACCCTTTGCCAGCCACTTCTGCAGCTAGCTAGTATTCAGTCACCTGAATTTGGCAGTTACCAGCAGCTCAAGTTCTCAAACTAAACAACGACCACATGGTTCTTTTTACTAAGAAAAACCAATATTCCTTATTATAGAATTTTAATGCCCTTGCTGATCTCCAAAACATACCTAGCTTGGAGAAAATAATTGATGGCCCAAGGTAGTATGCACTTCTCTGTGAGTGCAGCATTTTTTTAATAGAAAGCTGACTCCATCTGAACAAATAACACTTGCTCACTATTTTGAAAAGGAAGCAAATTATCGGCTTACTTAATTGGTCTTGACCAAGGGCTTGTCTTTAAAAATATCTGAGGGGGATATTTCTTTGGGGGAAACTTTCATTGTTTACCTTCACCATTTCCCAGAGACTAGAAGTTGCCAGAAACTTCAGCATGCCTGTGTGTACGTGTACCTACACACCGAGCAACTCAATTCCAGTAGAGGGATTTACAGCACCAGTCACGGGCATCCATTCATCTTTCTTGTGAGGAGAGAAGACATTTTGACGTATTTTGACAGATTTTTAATTTTTTTCCTTCTTTAATTCACAGCTAAGCATTTATATTACTTTAGTCTTTGCTTTTGGACATTTTTTTGGGGGTCTCTGACAATGTCTCATACTTCAGTCCTACCCGTCACTCATATTTTTTTCCCTAAAGATTTTAGTTTCCTTTTTCCGATCTCCAGGTCACACTTTGCTAGTTTTCCTCTCCCACACACCACACACTCTGTGGCAGCTCAGCAGCAACACAACAGAGTGCAGAGAGACAAGACTGTCTGTGATGGGAGCAGGGAAAGACGTGGGGACGAGCAAGATCCAAGCCCCGTGTGTCGGAGGGGAGGAAGAGAAGAAGTGAGTGAAGAGGGTCAGAGAGAAACAAGAAAGCAGAGGTTTTCTGGGACATCAAAGCCATGCATATTAGCTAGCAAGAGGGTCTGCAATACATAATAGAACACAGATCTCGGATGCCTGTGAGATTGCCAAGCAATAAATAGACTTTAACCAATATAGAAACAAGGAAGGCTTAAACACCTACTTACACACAGTGTGTTTATCGAAGATGAAAGTGATGTAATAATAGAATAAGCATGAACACGATACATAAATAAACGGCAGATAAGATCCTCAGTTGAGCACAACATGCATGCATCATCTTATTCTCATCCAGATCCCCTCAGAATTCTCTCTGGGTCCCAAAAAGCCTCCTACCTCTATGATTTGGGGGCTATATTTTCATGTATATGAACTTAACTATAAACTGGATTGTGGTGACGCACGCCTTATTCCCAGCACTTGGGAGGCAGAGGCCGATAGATCCCTGTGAATTCAAGGCCAGCCTGGTCTACGAAGTGAGTTTAGAAATCCTGTCTTGGACATCCAACAACAAAGAACTTAACTGTAACATCACAACTGTTTCCCAACCCTCATCTCCAACATGTACACTCCCAGCTGTTCTCCACATCTGTGCGGCTAGATCTGGAGGATGGAAATGTAGGCAGATATAGGAATGCTCTCAGCTGTGCTTCTCCTTCTTAGGAAGTAGCTCACTATAAGAGGAGAGATGCAGATGCAGAGGCCAAGTAGGATGCTCATGGAGTTGCCAAAGGGGGAAGGAACAGGGCTTTGAATGAGGGAGCCGAGACACTTCTCTCTGGGGACCAAGAGCCTGAAAGATGTCCTGTAAGCAGTGGCTACCAGAACAATCATCCCGGAATTATGGCAGACTTCAGGGTTGCATGAGACATTATAGCCCTTCTGAAAACTGTAGTATGATGGTGCCTAGCAGGAGAGGAGAGGGGCCTGGGCAGCTCCTTAGGGCTCACAATGAATACTTGTTTACTAAGAAATCTGGGGCATTTTTCTTTATGATACTAGAAGAATTTGGAGGTTGGCGAGGAGAGAGTCAGTGCTAAGCTGATTGACTTCAGTTGTGTGCATTGTTGAGTTTCAGGTTTTCACCTCGATGAATGAGATCCAACAGTTTCTAAGATATTCTTCCCATCTTGTATCCACACTGCTATAAAAGCTGTCGTTTACTGAGAGCTTGCGATGTACCAGGTACTTGGCTTGCCTTGGTGATGGAGGCGGGTCTTCTATCAATCTGTTGATTTCATTGGCTAATTAATAAAGAAAACTGCTTGGCCTAATAGGTTAGAACATAGGTGGGTGGAGTAGACAGAACAGGAAGAAGGAAGTGAGGTAGATGGCTCAGTCAGATGCTACGCCTCTCCTAAGTTAGACAGACTGCCGCGCCTCTCCTCAGAGAGAAGCCAGATGCGATGAAGCCAGCCACCAGGTCAGATGTGCTAAATCTTTCCCGGTAAGACACCATTCGTGGTGTTACAAAGATTATTAGATATGGGTTAGTCAAGATGTGAGTAAGAGGCTGGAAATAATGGGCCAGGCAGTATTTAAAAGAATACAATTTGTGTGTAATTATTTCGGATAAAGCTAGCGGGTGGCTGGGAGCTGGGCGGCGGGAAGCTGGCCCACAGCTCCTCACTACACCTTGGCTCATTTATACTTTGCAGTAAGTCTACAATCTAAATATCTATACCCATTTATAACAAGAGATTGTGTATTGCCCACATATCCAGTACATGACAATACAGAGTGTGAACCAGTTTGTGCCATTTTCCCCAAACCAATGGGTTTTAATACTTTTTACAAAATCTCTCTAATTCTAAATATTTAAGTAGAATATGAGCTGAACAAACTGCTCTCTAAATTCATGTCTCTATCCCCAAAGATTAACGTAGCTCTCAGACCTCAGCAGAGAAGTCCACTGTAGTATGGTAGTGAAAACACAAAAACTCACAACTCACCAGAGGGCAGAGACATGTGAGTGTGATGTGCTCAGCCACAGTGGAAAATCGATCACACCCTCCCTGCTAAAGTTGAGGAACCGCAGGAGAGCCAAAGGTAGACAGATTATAAGAGCCGGTGGTCGGCATGGACTGGGATGGAACAGTCCTTTTAGGTGAGTCCGGAGTGCTGCACTCAGGAACTCACAGTGCCATGGTTGTTTGCAGAGGATCAAAGCCAGGCAACAGGCTAGCCCAGTGGGGGAGGGCTCCACAGTTTCCACCCCTAGCTAAAGAGTGGTCCCCAGTGATGGCTCCAGGGGTAGGGAGAGTCAGTCTTCAGTAAGAGTGCATCTCCTGCTAGGGTGGCCATGGTCAGTGGGGAGCCTGCACCCATGTGTACATGGAGAAGGCCTGCCCAGTGGACTTAGTAGTTTATAGAAAAAAATAAAAATAAAGATGAAAAGGACAGAAAGTAGGGATGGGATTTGGGGATATGGATAGATCACAGAGGAACTAGTGGGAGGGGAAAATAAACATGATCAAAATACATTTAGGCATGTATATAACCATCAAAGAATTAAAATATTGCACTGAAAGATTGAAATGTGGAATGCACTGTTCTTGAAAAGGTAGTGACCGGCGATGAGGTCCATATTCTCTAGGGAGAGAAGGAAAAGCAAGAATTTGCAGAATGTGAACAGTTGTCTCATTTATCCCTGGGAGAATTTGTAGGTAATCAGCTTCCTGTATAGGACTGAGACGATAAACATATTTTCCCTAGAGTTTCTTTTAAAAAATATAAGTTCTTTCAGGATTTCATACATTATATTTGATCATTTTCATCCCCTCTCCCAACTCCTCCAGTTCTGTCTTCTGCCCATACCCCACCCAACTTTCTACCCTCTATCCATATATAAATTTTGTACTATCTTTTAAAATCAATCCAGACTAGTTTGGTCTTGCTATGTGATCTAACCACTTCCACTTACCCCGGATGCTGTTCTGATTAGGTAAACATGGTTGCACAGGATTGAGACTTACATTTCATTTGATTTGTGGTCTTGTCTAGAAATATCCTCTAATACCTGGGCACATTATATGGGTGAGAGGAAAAAGAATGAATTAGTTGGCATCATCTTAAATGACCATAGTATTATAGTTTCTATATCAGAAATATTTACAAGAAGAATAAGGAGAAGCCATTTTTTTCTAATTACTTTGAAATTTTCTTATGTATGACTGAAAATCATATCTACCAATAAATATGCAGTGTGTACATAGATGCCTGAGGGAAAATAGCCTTCCAAAAATTCAAGCTTTTGATACTGATAAATGGAGAGCTTATTTATTGCAATCAGTGTTTGTGAGCTTTTGAAGACAGTTGATACTTTGGATTCAACCAAAATTTCCGCCCATTCCTCCTTGCGGAGAGCAGGCAAGCCTTCCTCCTCCTGACAGTGGGATAGTGCAGGCTTCATCCTGTTCTACAGGGTGGCTTAACTTACAGCAATAGTTCAGTTCTGTATTTTGCTTTGAATAAGAAACAATAACATATACTGGGACTTGGAAACCACACCCTATCTGTCTACCTCTTCTAAAAAGTCTAACGTCATTTATAGCATGAATTCTTTACAAATCTCAAATAAACACTAGGGTGATTTCCTGGAGCCTAGGTCCCTGGGTGAGGACAGAAAAGGAAAAGTTAGACTCAGAATGGAACAGCCAGTCTCAAAGAACAGGACCTGAAGGACTCTGAAAAGACCATCATTCCCCCAATACCATACTTGGCCATTTACTGTAGCTGCCTGCAATGAACATCACCTGCCTTGGCGTTTTCTCCTTTCTGGTTACTGATGGCTCCAATAAACACATACCTGAACAATTCTGCCTGCCTCCATCCATGCTACAGTTATACTTGGGCAAACTGATTAAAGCCAAGTTGAAATTCTATTAAAAAGGTCTTCATTGTGACTGCTTTACAGGAAGTAACCCGCCCAGAACCTTCTGCCCTGCTACCCAGCTAGCATTTCGGGTGCATCCATTGTTCCTGAAACATGTCCTTGAACAAACTGTAGCTTATAAATGAATGTGAAATGTTAGCTTCCCCATTATTAGAAAAAAATCAAATTACTTAATGTCTAATTATCCCGTTAGATGCGGCAACACATTTGTAAACAGCCACAAAAGAAAACGAAGAATGCTGATGTTTGAAATTCGGTCACGGAAGTTACCAGTGATTTCGTTGATTCCATTTTCCCCGTGTCCCAGCATCAATTGCCAAATTTCTCACTCGCTGGGTGATTGCCAAAGCATAGAAAACCCTAATGAAGAATGTCAGTGGAGTTATTAAGTTATTACCGCTCCCAATAGTCCTTCTCTTCTCTCTTCTGCCTTTCTTTCCTCTATTCCTCAAATAGGGACATTGTCTGCAAATGGGCTAATCATCCTGCCTGGATTTATAATGCCATTAAGACACTGTCAGAGCCAACCTAAATAGCAAAGCCCACAGAAAAGTGAGCTATTAGCAAAGCTCATGGAAGAGCAATGCTGATTGTGATGAATACAATGGAAATGTACTCATTAGAAGGGATCGAGCAGGACATTCAAGGGCTTTGTTGTGTCTTTTTTCTTGTTTAACTCACTTTGATGAACTAGTAAAGTGAAGGAAGTCAACTAGTCCCCTGCCTCGACCTCCTTGCTGTGCTAGCTCATGTGACTTGCTCCATGTGGAAGTGGCTGTCTGATTAATACCAGTCTGCATCTTCCTTCAGATGTCAGAGAAGTCTACACTCTTGGGTGTATCATCAGCTTCATGGAAATAAAACACCAACATTAGAATTACACAGAATCCACCTTAACAGTGTAGCCACTGTTTCTCAGGAAGTTCACAAGGTGGTCTGGCCATCACCCCAGAGTATCCTGCAGCATTTTCTTCTATCCAGGAAGAAATCCATTCGTGGTCACTCTGTGATACTGCTAGCCCAAAGCAGCCTTATCCATACTCTGTCTCCATGGGAAATTAACTGATTCTGGTCATTTCATCACCTGGGCTTTTCATGAAATATAATGATCTTTTGTAAGTGCTATATTTTACTCAGTACCAGCCTTTCATTTATTTTTATAGGCAATCACATTCTGCAATATGACACAGTCCATTTGTTTACATATTCATTGTGTGACAGACATTTAGGTTGTTTCTACCTTTTGGCTATAAGAATAATACCACCGCTATTGGGTGTTCACGTACAACATTTATATGAAGAAATGTTTTTGTTTCTTTTGGGTAGATACATGTAAATGGACTCATTAGCCAGTACTGAGTAAGATGTTCAAGGCTGGGTCACATGTTCACTGTGAGTTTTACACTTTAAAACCTGTCAAACTGCCTTTACATAGCTTCACCAGTTTGCTTCCAATGATAATGTGGAAATAATATCTTTATATCATAAATGACACTTGATATGTACGTTTGACTACAGTCAACCCAGCTATTGTAGACTAGACTCTCACCACTACTTTGATTTGCATTTCCCTAATGACTAATGACATTCAGCATCCTTTTATGGGCTTCTTGAACATTTGTATATTTGTTTTGTAAATGCACTTCTTCAAATCCTTCAAGATATTTTTTATTTTAAAATCTAATGTAGGCAGTGAGAACCAAAGTTTCCAGAAAGGGAGAGGAGTGAGCATGGCATAGCATAGGGGCCTGCTGGTGGAAGCACCAGGGTCAGCAGTCAGGCTTGCAGCAGGAAGAACACAGCACAATGTCAAGGCTGTGATTGTCTATGAGGAAGAAACAGGTGAGGGAAGATGCAAATGTTAGTGTGGATAGTTTTTCTGTTTGTTTGTTTTAAAATCTCTCTCTCTCTCTCAGTCTCTCTCTCTCTCTCTCTCTCTCTCTCTCTCTCTCTCTCTCTTTCACACACACACACACACACACACACACACACACACATACGCACACAGAGTTTTGACCAAATCCATTTTCCATCCATTCCCCTACCCCCTCACTTTTCTTTGTTCAAGTTCATGTGCTCTTTTTACTTAAAACTCCCTGAATCAGACTTTGGAATATAGGCATATTCAGGAAGTATAGTTTGTATACAACCACTTCCATCTTAACTACAATTCCAACAACTCAAAAGGGGAAGAAAGACTTTGATAGACCTCAAGGGTAAATACATCTAATCCATTCTCCACAAACACTTCCAAACCTTTTAAAGCAATGGTTTTATAATTATCTATTTATAACTCTCCTAGTACATTAACACATACACAACCAAGAGGAGGAGGGAGTAGGCAGAGTCAAGGAGACACCATGTAGCTGCTGGAGAGGAAAGGCACGTGGTACAGGTAAACCACGAACCTCGTGGTAAAATATAAAATAAGAGAAATGAGTTAATTTAAGATGTAAGAGTTAGCAAGAAATATATTTAAGCTATTGGTCAAACAGTATTGCAATTAATATAGTTTCTGTATGATTATTTCAGATCTGGGCAGTTGGAAATGAATGAGCAATCTCTGCCTATAGAACTGGCACCTCAGTGTTGGCAAATATATCCACATAAAGCCCGAAAGAGCTTGGAAAGGAATTCTAGACACACACACACACACACACACACACACACACACACACTAAACTGAGTTAAGCATGGCTTCATGGTAGTAGCATTTTCTCCCATGGGCTCTGTTGGCTGCAAGCAAATAGAGGTATGGTTCCTTTAAGAGAAGGCTTCCTGACTCGGCAGTAGCAGCAAAAACTGCACAGCTCCTTTAAGAAGGCATCCTGATTCATATTAGCTGCAGGAACAGCTCTGTCTCTTTCAGGAGGCAGAGCACTTGAATGGGGCTTGTGAGCAGTGCACTGCAAGTTACTTGATGGCATCATGGAACAACTGCTTACCAGAGTTGAAGTGGTGAGGACGGCTCCCACCTGGCAGTCTCAGAGGCACTGAACTGATCTCTGCCATGTTGGACTGGGTGGAGCCAAAAAGGCAAAGTCCTATCCATGCCACTTAGCATTTTAAAAAGAGGTCCTGGTCAGAAAAGGATTACAGATATGTAATAGGACAGATTCAGACATAAAAGACCCCTGAATGAGACACAGTGCGTTAAAAAAATGTAGGCTTGGGAGAAAGAGAAAAAGAATATAGACAGTTATTTAAAAAGTAAATGGTCTTAAAAAATAAAACAAAGTCTTTAAAGAAACAGAGTATAGACTATATATTTGTGTTTTCTTTGAATTTTTTGACTGTGAATGAGGTAAGTACAGAAAGACATTTGGTTGTACAGGCTGCTAAGATAAACTCACATATATATTTTAACCGTATCTTGACTTCAAAATTTGGGTCTAAGGATATGTTGCTTTGGAAAAGAGGTTCTGCTTTTGTTTCCACAGAGAATGAGAACCTGTGAATTCCTTCCAGACAAATGTGATTTGATGGAACATGACCCCCCTAAAAGGTCTCCACAAACCCCCAAATTAGATTGCTCAAAAACCGGCAGGAAGCAGTTTGGAGAGAACTGTGCCCAAATTCCCTAAATAATTGTTTATGTTCATTTACATTTAAAGAGGGATATGATCTAGAGATCAATACTTTGCTTTGGCATGGATCTTGGTTTATTGATTCAAATTTAAGGTCAATTATGTTATATGTATATTTCTGCTCTTGTTTGTGCAGCTCATTTAAAAACGTATTGTATAATTAAGAAATACAGGTTAATAGTCCTCTGTACTAGTCAAGCTTGGAGTCATCACGTTAGTTAGGTGTAGATGTACAGAGATACATTTCAGATGGACGGGTATTCTTCAAACCTTCAAATACTTAGAGAATATGGCATTTAAAGTATTTAAAAAACTTAGAACTTTTCATTACATTGAGACACATCTGCTCCTGGCAGCACCAATCTACTTCAAGAGGATAATGGGCATCAAAAAGGCTCCTTATGGAGTTTGTTAGCCATTTTGGCAAGAAGTTGCTCCTGCCTGGACTGCTTGATAGTATGCTGTATGAACTGTACATGCAGGACCCACAGAAAAATGGCTACTGAACTTGCCTAAATGTAAGACAGACCTTTGAGGTTCCTGCTTCATGAAAGAGTCTGCCAGACATTCTGCAAGACATAGAAGAAAGTGACTGACAAACAGCCAATATAGGTGAAACTGTCTTTGAAGTTTCCATCTTTATGGAAAAGTCTGACAGATACTCTGGGCTTCTAGGCTGAAGATGGGTGCCCCAATGTTACAGAAGACCTATTGGTGACTGTCCAGACAGTGAGATGTCTCTATCAACTCTAGAGTTTTGGAAGTTGCTTATAATCCACTTCTTGTTTACTTAGGTGATATTATATCCTTCTGGGGTCTTTGATGGAGTTGAAGAATAGATAATTATAATTATAATTTTCCTTAGTTATGATAAAAGATAAATTAGATAAAAATTTTAGACTCACAAAGATAGGATAGATGATAGAGTATTTTCCTTAATTTACCAAAATGTAAATATACTAAATATTATAACTGTAATTCTTGGTTGATAACAGTTTGTTATGTTAAAGTTAAAACCTTCATTTTCATTTAGCTAGAAAAGGGGAGGTGATGTGGGATTCCCCTCTGTATGCTGTGAATGCCATTGGTTAATAAATAATCTTGGAGGAGAGGGAGGGAAATGGGAGGCAGAGAGAAGGCAGAAATTTTTAATAAAAAATAATATAAAAAATAAAGAATCTGCTTTGGGCCTACTGATGCACAGAATAGGGCAAGGAGGGAATTCTCAGCATATAGAGGAGGAAAGTAGGTGGAGCCGAGGAGACACCATGTAGCTTCATGAGGAGAAAGATGCCTGTGCACAGGTACCGGTAAACCATAAGCCTCATGGTAAAATATAAAATAATAGAAATGGGTTAATTTAAGATGTAAGAGCTAGCTAGAAATATGCTTACGCTATTGGTCAAACAGTATTGTAATTAATATAGTTTCTGTTTCATTATTTCAGGTCTGGGTGGCCGGGAAATGAACAAGCAGTCGTTGTCTACACACAAACACACACACGTACACACATAAAGTTCCTTTCTAAAATTGTTAACAGTGTCAACTTGCCCCAAGTTTGAATGTTCTTACTTTCTTTGTCACCATTCACTTAGCAGCTCCTTAGTGTCCAATGATGTGAGTAGACACCCGAATGGTCAACATGCATATGAAGAAATTGTTATCAGTTTTACTAATTATCAGCCAGTTGCAAATGAATAACCAATAGTAGATCCCATCACATGCATTGGAATTACTATTGTCAGTAAGAGTAGAGAGAGTAAGTTTGGGAAAGGATGTGAAATCCTTCTGCACTGTAACCTAAGAGTGTCAATCATAATAGTCATTATTATAGTGTGGAAAACACTAAGACATTTCTTTTGCAAAATAAAAATAAAGCTATCACCACACAACCCATCTGGATATGCACCAAAAAGAAATTAAAGCAGAATATTCTAGAGACATCTGCACCTCCTTGTTCCATAAAGCAACTCACAAACAGCATGTTTCAGAGTCAATATAAGTATCCAAGAGATGAGTGGGTAAAGATAATGTGATACACACAACATACAAAAATCAAAACACACACTATGGAATTCTAAGGAGCCTTGAGAAAGAAGTCAATTGCATCACCTGCGGTAACATAGATGGACTTTTGGACATTATATTAAGTAAAATAAGCCAGATACAAAAATACTAATTCCTTCTGTTCTGACTCATGTGGGGAATATAAACAAACCAAATCAAAACCAAACAAACAAGAAAACAAACAAAAAAAACCAAACCAAAACAAACAACAACAAAAAGCAAACAGGGAAGAGATGGTGGTTACCAAAGACAAGGACAGGGCATAACATTGGGTGAATATTGGTTAAAGACAGAAATTTCTAGAAGCTCATGAAAGAATCCATCATCTTTATTACATTTTCATTTATAGCGTTTTTATTATGTTCTTTCTTTTATATCTATTTCTATGTTCAGATAACTTGCCTCACCTTGCTTGTGTTCTCCTTCTTCTTTTAGAGTATCTGAAATGCCAACTCTGGTTGTTGAAAAGTCCCCATCTCAATAGTCTGACTCTGCTGAATAGAAAAGATGGCCTTACCTATTGACATTTTATCTCTTTCCCTTGATGTTTTTGCATACGTCATCAACTTTAGCTGACATTTCGTTTCATATTAGGACAATGGAGACTGGCGTTTTCCCAGCTGGAACAGAGCAAGCCTTTATTTTCAAAGTCAAGCAGGATGGATTTGCTGAGAGTCTCATCAACATGAGGATACCACAGACTGCATTCCTCTAGCTTGGCTTTGCATTTAGAATAAGAGCTGACGCTGGGCGGTGGTGGCGCACACCTTTAATCCCAGCACTTGGGAGGCAGAGGCAGGCGGATCTCTGTGAGTTCGAGGCCAGCCTGGTCTACAAGAGCTAGTTCCAGGACAGGCTCTAAAAAAGCTGCAGAGAAACCCTGTCTCGAAAAAAAAAAAAAAAAAAAAGAATAAGAACTGACATAGTCTGAGATTTCCCTTTTATTATTTCCCAGTATGTTACAGCCTTAGTGGAGGGTCTTCCCTTGGCTGTCCCTCCTATGGGATCATTCTCCACACCTCTTCACCACTGATTTGATGTTAAACCTGACTTCACACACAAATCATTAATATGGAAAAAGAGCAATATGGTCCTGAATTTTCTGATTCAACTTTACTCTTAGGAAGTGCTCTGTCCTGGGCCCATATGCTTCCTCCTGGACCACATACTTTGTTCAACTTTGGTTCTTGGCACAAACTGCCACCCCAGGTTAAAGACTTTTTCTTCTGTCTTCCTTCACCGGCAGCAAAAAGTGTGTGTCCTTTTAGAGCATGGTTCTATATGTCATAAATAATCCATTTTAACTAGAAGTCCATTATGATCACATTTGATCTCACACATTCCTACCAAGAATAAAAATATCACCCTCCTAACTTAGTGTTCTAAAGAATCTGTAATGGTTCTTTAAGGGGACAATTCTGTCTCAAAGAAGCTGGATGCTCCTGTCTGATGTTATGAGGGATCTTTTATAAACACTCCTAAGAGGCCAACATGTGGCTTTGCAGGTGGGAGTAAATTCCCTATGTACCTGTGTCTCCTAGGAATTCCACTTGGCAGTCTGCATCAGTATCCGTTAAACTTTTTTCCCTATTTTTGTCTGTGTGGTTCTGCAGGTGGAACCTGCGGTGTTAAGCATACTAGACAAGCACATTACCATGGAGCTACATCTCCTGTCCTCTTTTTGCTTTGTATTTTGCAGCAGGGTCTCACTATGTTACCAAAGCCAGCCTTGGACTTGTGATCCTTTGCGTCAGCCCTGTGGGTAACTAGGATTACAGGTCTGTAACACTGGGTTCAGACACAATTTCTTAAAAGAAAGGTTAGTACGATTCTTCTTCCCATTGCTTTATGGACCCTGCCCCAGGTACGGCGACACTAGAATGCCAGCTCTCTTTGCAGGTACCCACTTATCTTGGATTTAGGTTGAGACATTTTCATCATGTTCTCTATAAATGGTTCAAGAAAACATGAGAGAATTTGCTGACTGTCTTGTGTCCCTGTTGTCACTGTATTGAAGGGGAAAGGTGATTTCTTTTCAGCTTCCCATCCTAAACAGAAGCAGGAGTTCTGTGATGTATGGAAATTACTGTAAGGTTTCAGTGTAGAAAACAGCATGACCAGAATATGAATGTCACGACACCGGGCTACTGGATTTTCAGTAGTCCGCAGGTAAATTGACTGATAAGTAGATTAAGGTACAGCAAGGGGGAAGTGGAAACAAATGGACTTAAACCACAGGCGGGCACGACCATTCATGTATCCGACTTCACAGTGAATGTTGGAGAGGGCGCTTCAGATCAGGTTGCTGATTGAGTTCCATGGTGGGGTGGCTACACAAATATTCCCTTCTCACTTTCAGAAGCTAGACGGTCCTGACGCATCCTGGCAGGTAGGTTCTTTTCTTTGCTAGTTAAAAAATTAAAAGAGGGGAAAACATCTCAGAGAAAAGTGAATGTGAAGTGGATTGGCAAACTCCTAGGGTAGGGGGAGCCCCACCCTCCAGGAGCTTTTGGGTAAAGAGGTGCCTCTTCGTCACCGACTTCTTTCCATTCGCTTCGGAAAGTAGCCTTCCGTTCTCTTCCAGGTTAACGCCCCTGTGCGCTTTATAAAAATTAGATGGTCTCACTCTAGAGTAGTTTCCTATCTCAGGAACTTATGCTATACTTCTCTGTGATCTTAAGTTTTTGGCCAATCTTCTCCTTCTCCAGCAGAAGTTTCTTGAGTGAGTGGATTGTGTCCATCTTGAGAAACTATTGGTTTTGAAGTTCTGGATCAAGGTCTAGCCTGCAATAAACACTCAGCTAATATTAAGTAAATGTGTCACTGCCTGAGTGGGGTGTATGTTGTGTCCATGTGTGGGGGGTACATGTGCCCAGATGTGAGCATGCAGAAGTCAGAGACTGACATCCTGTGTCTTCTATTTCTTTCCAGCTTATCTTTGTGCTTGAGCCTCTCACTGAACTGGCCAACTTGACTGGTTGGTAGAATCCTGGAATCCACCTGCCTCCACCTGACAACGCTAGGTACACAGACCCGCATGGCCATGCCTGCTTTAACATGGATGCTGCAGATCCAAACTCAGGCTCTTGTGTTTGTGCACCAGCGCTTTGCACACCAAGCTATCTTCCTGTCCTCTTGGCTGGACTTTATTCTACTTCTGTTTATTGGAAGAAACGTTTCAGACTCACTTGAAGCTAACCTGGTCATACTGGATGGGTACCATCCTCTTCAGTAAGGCCAAGATGAGACTGAAAATCACTGCAGTCAGGACGAGTTAAGAGACAGTCATCGGGAGAAGGAGGTTGGCAGGTGTATGCTGTTTCTGTGATGTTCTGCTTGGGTGAGGAGATGGGGGAAGAGACTGGGTTCTTCCTCTCTGCTTGTCGCTATGTAACAACTCTCATCCTTACTAAAAGCGTCTGAATCCAGAGAAGGAAGAGAGAAGCCTGAGAGACTTGGATATACTACGTATATTTTTTCATTAATCTAATTTGGTTAATTATAATTGGTGCTTCTCACTGAAGCCTCTCATTACTCGCTATTGGCTCTGTGTCACATCTTCTCCTCTGCTCCTAAGTAGGAGAGAGGAGTGCACAGTATTAATGTAATATAGTATAACAAGGTGTGTAATTATTGTACAATAACCTGCTCTCAAGGAGCAAAGAGAAGATATTGAACAAAGGGTACGATCCTTGCAAGCCCTTGCTGTGTAGCTATTACAACCTAGCTGTGCGGTGCTTAGACCACTTTTGTGAGCGTTTAAAGAATTATAACATAAATTGTTAAAAATAAGAAAGAAAAACATTGGGAAGAATTTTAAAGAAAATGTCAATTTATGAAATAATTTTTACTATTTTTAACTTCATCTGAGTTAATGTTGCATAGATGATAATTTCCTTGCCTGTTGGAGACTAGTTCTAAAAAAATAAAAATGTCTTCCAAAATGGGGTGAAATGCTGTAAGTGAGAACTTACTTTCCTTGAACGAACAGTTTAAACGGCAGCTTATGGAAAGTACTTATTAAGCAAAATAGGAATACAAAGTTAAAAACCTTAAACTCTTAAAGATCCCACCATTCAAAGATTTCAGGACAGAAACTGAACAGTTCATAAGGCTGTCAGTTAGAAACATAAAGAACCCCAAATTAAACTAAATATGACTTTCTGGTTTAATATCTACATTTAACTCTGAGTAGGAGGTTCAGTAGGGGAGGCAGTCTTTGGTATTCATGTTTCTTGAGGCTAACATTTCTTTATTTGACTGTAAGAAAGAGATTCCAACCATGAGCCTTTCAGCATTTACTCCAACTTGCACATTTTGGAGGCATGGGAGAATCTTTTGTTGAATGAATGATGAAGCTTTCCATAATTGCCAACATTTGAAGTAAAGGATTCTTATTCATGCAGCATCCCCATTGCAAAATAAAAACACGTTACTTTGGTTTTTGCATCTTTGGAAATTGTTGACAGGAATGGTGTCACAGATGAATAATCCCAGAAATAAGAGACGGAGGCATGAGGACTGTGAGTTTGAATGGGCTACATATATGAGAGAGTATCTAAAAAAATCCTTATTGAATCAACAGATAAATGTGGGTATAATTATTAAGAGTAGCTACTATTTATCATAGCATGACATCACAAGACAATTGACTTTGGAAGAAACTTAGATAAAGTTAAGATAAGCCAGCAAAGGAGAAGGCAAAGTCAGATTTTGAAACTTGTAAGTTTAGGGTGTGAGAAGCTTCTGTGAAGCATGGAGACCATTGTCACTTGGTAAATTGTCGTTGCTATTATAAAATCTAGTCTTCATTGCTGTGTGTATACTGTGTTCTTTTATCATAGTACAAGAAAAAAATCGAAAGCCCATTGAGGAGAAGACTAATAGAAACACGGCAAGCAAGAGACTGAAACCAGAATCTTGAACTTGAGTCTAGTCCAATCAACACAATGAGATCTTAATCTCATTCTCTCTCTGTGATGTCCAGCATAATTAATCTGTCAAATAGCGACCAGCTGGTCCCTTGCAATGTATCTCTATGATGCTGAGGTTCTTGGCCACAGGCTCTGTCCCTCTCTTCTTGATCTAGCTTCTCATTACCCCATGAGCAAGTTCTAAACCAACCAGACCAGAAATCACAAGGCCAACCATCTATCTGTCTGAGTAGTAAGAATCTCTTTAGTAATATATGCCCTTTGTCAAGTATCTAGTATCATGAGAGTTCCCACATTCTGCTCTTATTTTTTGAGGGCTTTCTATGCCCAGATCTAACCAGGCTGTTAGTAGCTACTCAGAAATTATCACACATCCGGAGGTTAGTATATCCATCATTTTCCAGTTCTGGGAAATTAAGCCTAGTGCCTTGGTCATGGTAGGCAAGTACTCTACCACTGGGCTGCAATCCTGCCCCATCCTTTCTTTAAAAGCCAAGAAATTTTTCTTATCGTGAAGATGCCACCATCCCGATGAAAGGGGCTGAAATACTATGGCCACTGACTTCACTTTATTCTAACATAAAGTAGGTGTGAGGCATCCTTGTCTGCAGTCAGCTCACTATAAGATGCTCTCCATAAAACCACAGAAATTATGAAAGGGATGTGATGGAGGAGTGTCTATGTGTTGCTTTCATTATTCATAAAGATACTGCCTTGGCCCTTTAAGAGAACAGAAAATTAGGTAGGCGGAGTAGACAGAACAGAATGCTGGGTAGCAGGAGTGGGGAGACCTCTCTGAGATGGACGCAGGTTAAGATCTCTCCTGGTAAGCCACACCTCGTTGTGCTACACAGATTACTAAATATGGGCTAAAGGAAGATGTGAGAATTAGCCAATAAGAGGCTGAAACTATGGGTTGGGCAGTGTTTTAAAAGAATACAGTTTCCATGTAATTATTTTGGGTAAAGCTAGCCGGGTGGTGGGACACAGCCCTGCCGCTCCTTCTACAGATAGGGTGGCGGGACACAGCCCGCCGCTCCTTTCTATAGGGATGGCAACACACCATCACTAGAAGTGCTAAGCATTTAAGTAACTGGCTTACACAACTGACGTTTGTCTTATGGTCTAGCTTATGACAATCTCCATAGACCCTACTGCCCATCATCTCCTGGTGTTGATTGTCTATCTTCATAGGCAGAAAGGGTGGTGACACCCAGTTTACCAAGGAAGCATGGCAATAAGTCAGAAGGATCAAGTTCTGCTCTGGTTTCCAAGGTTCTCAGTTGACCTATCACAGTCTCACAGATGTTAGAAGGAGACACATGACTCCTGGATCCAAGAGATAAGGCTTTATAATACTTGACATGCAGTAGGCTTCATGTCAGTACCTGTTCCCTTTGCCCCAAAGTCAGTGTGGGGGGTGGTCATAGACAGACAGTGCATGCATGGGCTTTAAACAGGTAAATAAATGCCTGGGGCATATAATGCATTCATTACTGGGGTTAAACATGTTGCTGTGGTTCGTGGAGAGAGGGTGATACCAGTGTTGGTGCACATCAGTTAGTGGCTAAGGCTTACTGTGGCCCCTTGTCTGCTGCTGAACCTTCGGACTCCTAACAGAGTTTGAGTAATTGGTCTAGAACTCATTGCAAGGACTGTCTGAGGGTGTTAGTCTAATCTACTCTATTCTTGTGTGGCACAAGTTAAGCCATTCTCCTCTGGGAAGTGAGAAAGTATTGAGAAGCGTGGTTAACTGTTTTGGGTGAGTAGAGGAACTCGAGCCAGCCCTGATGATCATGTACTTCATGGTAAGACTCAGGGAAGGATTAACCAAATCTGGATATGACCATCTGGTAAGAGAAGGCAGATCTAGCCACTGGCTAATGTTAAGGCAATTGTACATGTTTGGGCGAGCTGCAACCGGACATTGTCCTTGAAGAGGAAGAGGATGTGACCGCCATTATTCTCCCTCTCCCCTTTGCCCAGGGGGTGGTGAAGACCCCAGATTTGTGACTTAATTTCTCTCCCTACAAAATCACTGTGCCGCGTTTTTATTAGTTGTGGCTTCTACTTTGTCCCAGACATTCTTTACTCACATCTGTCCTCATCTGGAAAGTCAGGTACAAGGCTATACTATTGAAGACCTTGAGCAGGATTAAGTTTGATTCCTTTCTGGGTAGGGGGCTATCTCAGGGGGCTAAGCAGACGTCCCTGAGGTGAGTGAGAGGGGCACAAAGGCATAGTGTGCCCAGAAATATTGGTAGGTATATGTTGGGTAGCATGTTGTCTCTAGGAGCCAAGGAGATTTACCTGGGGTTGCTGACAGGAAAAAAAAAAAAAAAAAAAAAAAAAGGCACGGTATGCCCAGAGCATTGGAGGCTGTTACGTTGAATTTTCCAAATCACTCTCCCCAGGCCCTGTCATCCAAGCAATTATCCCAACAGCAACTGGAAGATAACAGAATGGCACTGAAGCATCTAGGACAGCAAGACAGGGTGAAGGGAGGTAACACTCTGGTAAATGCTACATCACTGTCTGACAGCCGACGATCTAGAAAGCCGAAGACATGACTGATTGGCTCGGAGAGATAGTGTGGTGTTTCTGGAGTCAGCTGACAAGCAGCCTGAATAGAAACTTCAGTCTAGGTGTGTGGGAGAGCCTCTGAGAAGCCGAGGCGGCTTAGTCATACATGGAGGAGTAGGGAGTCTAGGTTACCCCAGAAGTACGCCACTCTTTCACACTGAACTGAGATGCCACTAAGACCAACGTATTTTTTTTCTTTTCCTCTTTTTCATGTTCTTTTTTCATGTATTTCCTTTTCAATCCATGCTAGCGATCAAAGCTGAGACCTCACACGTATTAAGCACCCTCTTCAACCAAGCTAGCTACAACACAAAATACATATTCCTGAATATTCTAGCTACCCCCTTGAAAATGCTTCTAAGCCCTTTCCACTTTGTTAGTCTGCAGCCAAACAGGATATCAAGCCAAGGCTTCCAGGGACTGTGTGCTAAGTTTTGACAAGTGTTGCCAAGCAAGCTAGTAGCTCACTTGTCAAAAGGCATCCACCTGGAAGATCTTATTCTTAACACAGTTTCTGTTTTAATAACAAAGTACCTGAGGCTGGATAATTTATAAATAAGAGGTTTGTTTGGGGTTCATGCTTGCGAAGTCCAAGAATGCGGATCAACACATGCTTGGCTTCTGGTGTGTTGTGACAGGTCATGAAGAGAAAGGAAGGGGAAGTACGCATGTGTAGAAGGGGAGTGCTTGTGAGAGAGGGATTGGGGGAGATGTCGCCCTTGCTTTTCAGCTTGCTTCCAACCTACTGGAGGTACTTCATCTCTATTCAACCCTTCACAGCATGAAGTCTCCTCCCACTTACATGTCCCACCATTGCCCATCAACTGTTACAGTGGGAATCAAATTTCCACTTGAGTTTGGTGGAGATTAGTCATATAAAAACCTTGCAATATGTGGAACAGACCATGTGTTTAGGACCCTGTCGTAGTTTGAATGTAATTGGTACCCATAATCTCATGGGGAGTGGAACTATTAGGGGATGTGGCTTTATTGGAGTGGGTGTGGCCTTGTTAGAGGAAGTGTGTCACTATGGGGGAGGGCTTTGAAGTTTCCTATGCTTGAGCACATCCATCAACCCATCTTGATAGTTCCCAGGAGCTTAGGGGAAGAAGATATGAGCTTTCTCAGAGGCCACCCGCCAGACCTGTGAGTATTTATCCTAATCTGGACAACTGAGCTCAAAAGTTCCAACTTGCTTGACAGAGACCCCTCTTATCTATAGAGAAAGCCCTAGATGTAGGAGGGCAGAGGTAGTATTTCTCTTGATTTCTGAAGTTGCTCAGGTGGTCCTTCTCTCTATCTGTGGCTCCTCCCAGATCTGGCTAATCTCTGAAATGGTAAAAAAAGTTTAAGAATATGACACATTGATTCATAGAAATCGCACACCTCACAATATTTTTACTTGCCAAAGGGTCTCACACAATATGGCAATCTCTATAGAAGCCTCAGTAATGGAATACAGGTACCCCTTCTCTCCTATTCTCCTGTGTTTATAGAGGATACTCTCATGTTCTGTTGTACACTTAGAAACTCAGGAAAGAGTCACAGATGATATAGAGTGTGAGCAAGAGCATGTGGAGTGTAGAGATAGACACACAGGTGTGTGTGTGTGTGTGTGTGTGTGTGTATGATATTCATGGGTAGAGTATATTGGTATACCTGAGTGTTAAAGAGAACAACTTCAGGTATTGTTGCTAGGCTACTCCCACTTGAAACAGGGTCTCTCTTTGGCCTGTACAAGTAGGCTAGGCTGACTAGCCAGCAGGGCGCACACACCTCCCTCTGCACACACCTCCCTCACTGGTATCATAGGTGCATATAACCACATGTGACTCTTTTCTATCATGGGTTCTGGGGATAAAACTCATGTCCTTGTGCTTTTCTGAGGGAGCCGTCTCCTGAGCAACAAACTTTTGCTTTCTGAGTACCAGGGACCAGGGACGCTGGATTACTCTATCCCCAAACTCATTTCCCACAGGAGGATGGGGAGTAGGATTCCAAGGGGTGAATTCTCAAAGGACATGATCCTACCAACTTAGAAGATGCCAAGCCATCTCAGCTTTCTGTCAATCTACATATTTAGTGTTAATATTTGTTCATTCTGTTTGGCTACCTTCTACTAGACTACAGTTTTACCAGCTAGTCAGGTAATGATGTCTTGTATAATAACTTGCATATGATGTCTAATGAAAGCAATTACTAAGGCATTTCTTTAGTTAAACGTCATATAATTATCTTCTCACCACGTGGCAGCATAGCCAGCAAAGGTCAAATCCTTATCTATGGAGGCAACTCTCGAATTCTGGGAGCTGCCACACTGTACTGTCAGAGCGAGTCAAGGTGCACTGCTGGGCTTTTGCATTACAGTATCTTTTGTGGGCTCTGATTAATGCTGATACATAATATATGTATTGTGTATTGATTTGCACTGGTTTAAGTGGCCCTGTATGCAGCCAACCTTGGGTTTAAAAAGAGCTTTGGTAATAACTATGCTCTGGAGAGCTCTGGGCATGTTTTAGCATTAACTGGGTATCACCTTCCCCCACCTTGGTTTGTCTTCTATGGCAGTGATAAACATCACAGCCAAAAGCGACTTTGAGAAGAAAGGGTTTCTGTCACTTTCCAGTTCACAAGCCATCACTGAAGGAAGTCAGGGCAGGAACCCGGAAGTCGGGTTTGTTGCTGAGACGGGAGAGGGGGAGTTCCTGCTTCTGGTTTGTTTGTTATGACATGCTCAGCCTGCTTTCTTATACAGCCCAGTACCACATGGTGGACTGGGCCCTCCCACATCAATCATCAAGCAAGCAAATGTCCCACAGTCTTACCTACAGGCCATCTGATAGAAGCATTCTTTCCATTGTGGTCCCTTCTCCCCAGATGAGCCAAGCTGGTAAAATGCTAGCCAGCTCACCCCTCTGTAGTGGCATTCCATTTGTATCTTAATAAACAAAGCTTGCCTGGAGATCAAAGAGTAAACCAGCCCCGCTGGTCAGCCTTACAGACCAGGCAGTAATAACATACACCTTTAATCCCAGTAGCCACATTAGTTTGCCATAGAAACTGGGTGGTGCATGCCTTTAAACCCAGTGGTGCATACCTTTAATCCCAGCCCTAGAGAGGATTATGAAACGGGAGGAGACAGCTCTCAGACACAGTCTCATTCTGAGATTCCTGGAAGCAGGATCGCCATTTCGGACTGAGGTTGTGATAAGCCAATGACTGACTGCTTTGCTTTTCAGATCTTTTAGTTGAACACTGATATCTGACTCTGAGTTTCTATTAATCATGCTTCACCCTTCCCTCAGGTGTGTATCTATGTGTATGCTTCTATTATTCTTTGCTTTTCCTTAGATGCTGCCATTGATTTGAAGAATGGGATTGAGCTAATGTGTGTAAAACACAATGTTAAACTAAGTGCTAGATTACTGAGCCCTGTTGTTAGGGATCTCGCAGTGTAGTAAGAAGAAGCGGAGTGTCTTAGCGTGTCTCAGTTGGTCTCAGCTGCTGTAATGTAACCACATATACATTGTGTATAAGCAAGAGAAATGTGTTTCCCCAGTTTTTGATACTGGGGAGTTCAAGATGGAGATGAAGCAAAGCTGAAGGCTTGATGAAGGCTCTCCTCTCCCTGCCTGAGTGGATCTCTCTGTGTCCTCAAGTGGAAGAGGATCAGGGATCTCTCCTGGGCTTCGTACTTGTGAGAATGCCTATTATGACATCACAATTTCATCATGTTCCCTAGGCCCCACCTCCTGCTATTATCTCCTTGATGGAACGATTTCAACCCAAAGGAAGTTCCCAAAGCATCACTACTAATAACTCAACATGAAGCCCACTTGCTTCCCATCAAGATGAAGAAACAAAATGAAGATACACATACCATTGAGTCTTGATACCAGACAGGGATCACCAAAGGGTAGTGATTCCTGGGGCATAACAAAAAAGGGGCTGACCAACTAACTGCCCCAGCTCACTCCTGAGACATGCCAAGGCCACAAAGAAGAAACATCATCAGAGTCCAGTAGACTTGGAGTTTAGGGGTTGGAGCACAGAGTTCTAGGGGATCGTGTTCAAGAATATTAGACTTTAGAGGGAAGAAGTAGGGCCTTGGAGAGCAAGAGAGAGTCCCCTCACCTGCCACGGAGCACGTATAGTTGAGGAAACCATTCTTGATATCAAGAGAAGAACCCGCTGAGAAGATTAGGAGAAACTGTCCTCAGAGCTCATGAAAAGCGGAGGAAAGGTTGTTTCTTCCTGGAGGGAGTAGGAAATGTCCTAGTTCACAGAACACGAGGCCAACACTGGATAGTGAGGAGGAGTGCTCACCAAAGGGCTTCCCTGCTTAGCAAGTTCATCAAATTCTCTTAACACCAATGTGTCTCCAAACAAAGCCCAACGCGAGTTATGGAAAGAGAGAAGAGGCTATACTCAATAAGGCTAAATTCTCAACCCCTAGAATCCAGCCAAAATAGTGTCAGGCATACATGGAATCCAGAAAGGCACACTGGGAAAATAATACTGCACACCTTGTAGGTATTGGGAATCCCTGAGATCTGGCAGTTCGGGACTTGGAATGGATTTCCACAGAACTCTGCAGGTTACGTAGGATGACACAGGTTGCACTGTTGCATGTTGGTGACACAACACAGTCCTAGCAGGCTGATCTTAAGGAGGACTGGCCCCCTGCTGCAGCTAAAGCCCAGCCCACTGCTATTCTCCTCGGAGAGCAGCAAGACTCTTCACAATCGCCTTTGCTTCTCAGGCCTTATTTCAACTGACCTCACCTCCCTGCTACTCAGCGTGCAAAACGTAGAAATTGATCCCACCCCTCCCCAGGGAATTCAAGCACACCCCTGAGGCTCCATTCCGCTGTGAGGGATCTCTAAAAGTCAGCCCTCACACTGCAACTGTTCACAAAGAAACACTGGCCAATATTCGCAATTCCTGGAACATATGGCGAGGCAGAGCACATTTGAAATACCAAGAACTCACTTAAGACCTTCCCAAATGCGTTAGAAATTGTATTTGGGTTTTGGATGTGCATCAAAGCACACACTTACCTGATAGACCACGGCCTGCCTAAGCTCCTGCAGTTCCTGCGTTCTCCACGGCTTATGAGTGAACGTACACATTAATTAAATGCTGCATCTACTTTTGCCCCAAACCCAGGAAGGACATCAATATAAAACACTGAATCTGACTAAAGGAACTTTGACAACCTTCTCTGAACACAACTTTCCCCTTTCTGTTTGTTCAGGATGAAAAACAAACAGCAGGCATATGGACAGAGGAGAGACGGCTCCGGAAACTTTGGAAAATATTTTGCATGGGTTTAGTTTTGGTTACATGGGACTTCATGTTTTGAAGAGTTTAGTGCAAAGCTTTCTTCCCTCCCGGGGGATTTCCTGATATGAGAAGCTGACTTGCGCTGGTCCTTGAGCAAACACAGCTTTGGGAAGAAAGCGGTACTGTGGATTACAGGCATATTTTGCTAACCCAAAGCCGAAGGAGAGAGACACATTTTATTAAATTATGCCAAACTCTAGGAAAACTTTGTTAAAATCCCAAATCTTCCAGTTGCCCAATAGTTTACCTTGCTTTTAGCAGATCCGTTCTGTTAAAACTAGAGACTGGAGAGAAGGCTCAGAGGTAAAGGGGTGGTCTTCCAGAAGGACCTGAGTTTGGTCCCCAAGGCCCACGTTGGGTTAAGTTTAGTTCAGGGGATCAAATGCCCTCTTCTACCCCGTGTGGATCCCGAAATAAAACACGCACACGCACGCACTCGCACGCACGCACGCACACGCACGCACACGCACGCACGCACACGCACGCACTCACACGCACGCACACGCACGCACATGCACGCACGCGCACTCACGCGCACGCACGCACACGCACGCACACACTGCAAACTTTAAAACTAAACGTTAAATAAGAAGTGCTGCAGAGAAATGCTTTGAGTTTCCGAGAACTAAATCTGGAGCGTAAAAATCTTGAGTAATAGGAATTATGAAATGAAATCTGTAAATACAGCGGGAATGCGGTGTTCATTTACCAATGAAACATCTGCAATACTGTGCTTGGTTGTAAACACACTTCTGATTTTCTGGTTTCTTATTATTTTTGTCCCAGATTCTTATGTGTTTTGTATGATTTCTCTCCTGTCACCCTTTGTTTTCACAAAGCTATCCTTCCATGTTCCTAACATCTAAAATTCCACTTTTGCAAGAATCTACACCAATTAAGAGGCAGGAAGACTACACATTGATGAGGGAAGAAATATGCTTTATTCTGGAAGTTGCAAGCACGTGCCAATTTTTTAACCTTAATTTCAAAGAAAATGAAAGAAGACGTTGGTAAGCATGCACGTTGTGCCTAGTTGTGTTTCTTCATAATTATCTAGGAGTGTGGCTTATTGATAAACAGTCCTATATTATTAAACCTACCAACAAAAGTATTCATTTCCACAAAATCATCAAAGGAGAAGATCTTTTCTTCCATATGAAATTAAATTATATCTGTTACATGTGAACAAACACAGGCTCTCACACATATGCATGCTTTTATTTTCTCATTTGAAAGGTTTACTTGTAAAAATCTTTTTTAAAAAAAGCAAATACAATAACATATTTTGTCTTTAGATCCGTGTTGACTCTGACAAATATGAGTTCTCTTGTGGATGTCTAAGCTTTGGGCAGCATGAATAAAAGGGGCCAGTGTCCCCGACCTCCCATGGAACCCAGCATTTGCTTCTAAAATAGCAAACACAAAACACATTCTAATTAAGAGCCGCCGTCCTGTTACTTGAAGGGCTTTTCAGGTCAACTGTGGTGAAGGCACTGCAACCTTGGAGAGCGCAGATTTACAGTGAAGTGAATCTGCTCTATGAGAAACAGGGAGGTATCTCCACACATAAATCTGGGTGTGTGCATAATTGAAAGAGATATAGAACTGGAAACTGGGAGGGAGGGAGCGATTCCTGGAATCGATGCCCATTGAATCTCTGCCCGTTTCTAAAAAAGAACTTCAGAAAAAAAATCCTGGCAAAATCCTGGTTTCCATTACTTTTCATTTTCCCTTGCCAGGACGAGAGCCAGATGTTCTGTGATATCGCGAAGTCTGTCCTATTGGCATTTTTGGTTGTATTAACTTCAGCAACTGCTGGAAATTTGATGTGAGAAGATTCACAGGTAAGTAGGATCCAAATTTCCTGAGACATCAGGGGCTTTTATAGGGTTGGAGAAGAACAGTAAATGTGTCCAAACATCTTGTCTTCTTTCTGTGATGTGCTCCTATTCAGATGGGACCCATACGCTCCTGTAACTCAGATTACTACCCAGGAAACAATGCAATTGAATCACTCCTTTGGGAAAAAAATCTGATTTGTATTGTTAATAACATCGAGCCAGGGCTTAAGGTGCGTGGTAGAGATACAGACCTGACATATGGTTTACCAAAATTACCTACAAGCTTGAATGGAAATTAGGACAAGAGGGATGGAGAAATGGTTCACTAGTCAAGAGTACCCTCTGTTCTTGCAAAGGATTCAAGCTCTATCCCTAGCACCCACATAACATGGCTCACACCTCCTGTAACTCCAGCTCCAGAGAGACTGATGCCCTTTTCCACCTTGTTTGCTTGCTTGGCACCTATGAGACTGCTAGGTTTATGATTCAGAGTTAAGCATTGGTGGTATTATAACCTGATAGCTCCCCAGGATAACTGAAGGGGATATCCTTCAGGAGGGCCATTGTAGGCGTCTAAGGGGATCTTCACTGGATGGGCTGCAGGCATTCATCCCCAGTGTCAGGCTCCACAAGGAATGTAAAGCAGTAGCACCTCTTGATCACAGAGGTTCAGAGCCCCCATATATGCTATGAAACCTAAGCCCAGAGTCCAGGAAAAGGCTCATGGGACTACCAGGAAATACTCAAGTGAATGGGGCATATGAGGTATCCAGGTTATTAATTAGAGGAGACTGCATATCTGTAAATACACTTATTACCTGGGTTTGTTTTTTCAAAGTTTATACTGATTATGCTCATTAATAATTTTCTTGGTTCTGGAGCTCTAGCTTAGTTGGTAGTGTGCTCAGCTGGCATGAAAACGTACTGGGTTCAGTGCCCAGCACAGTATATACCAGACTGTGGGTGTGTGCCTGTAAACCCAGCACTTGGGAAGTAGAGGCAGGAGGATCAGAAGTACAATATCATCCTGGGATACACTAAACCCTGTCTTGTGAGAAGCCATAAGAGTCTGTTAAGGGTTCTCAATAATTTATTTAAGTATAAAATAGGAGTAAACACTCACTATTACTGAAAGGTTTAGAGGTCGCCACTGATCCAGCTGCCTTCATCCAGAGTAAAGAACAAGTCACCTGCTCAGTTCAGACCAACCAAGAGAGTGTGGGAGCAAGAGAGTGCAAGACCCTTTCCCTAAGCTTATAAACAGTCAACTCCGCAGACAAGACCACACCCTAGGACTCCTAACCCGCCAAAGTCATTGGCCAAAGGGATCGAAATCCCACAACAACCCTTCTATCTAGCACTCATGTTAGATAAGGAAGGCCTTATGTTGTCAGGGTTTTCTGTCTTGCCCGATTCCTGCAATCATTAAGTCCCAAAGAAATCACACAGAGGTCTACATTAGTTATAGACTGATTGGCCCATTATCTCAGGCTTCTTATTAACTCTTATAACTTATATTAGCCCATTATTCTTGTCTATGTTAGCCACATGGCTCGGTACCTTTTTTCAGTGAGGCAATCACATCTTGCTTCTTCTGTGAACTAATCAGGACTGCAGAGGAATGGGCTTCCTTCTTCCCAGAATTCTCATTTACCCACATGTCTGGTTGTCCCACCTATATTTTCTGCCTAACTCCTGGCCAATCAGTGTTTATTTAAAATGTAATTGACAGAATACAGACCAATGTCCCACACCAGCCTTAGGTTGGCAAATACCAACCGCTAAGCCTGAATGTGGGGATCAGATGTTACACAGCAATTTGACCCAAGATGGACAAGAATCCAGTTCACACGTGTCTTTCAAGGGCTCTGTTTGTTAGGCTAGACCACCAGGATCCTGAAACCCACAGCCTTGATAAGCCTGCCTAGGCCTGCTGACCCCATTTGTACTGACTGAGCAGCGGCTCCTTGCCACTCTCCTGGTGCTAGAAATGCAGAAGAGAAAAACACAGACTTCCTGTTCTTCTAGGGCTTGTATTCAAGGAGCATTCTCTCCTCCCTTAGGGCCTTTAACATCTCACCCCCTCCACACACAGTTTTTAACTTAAAGCCTCATATTTGTAGAAATGAATTAAGAAAAGTAACATCACATTAAAGACTGTGGCAGGTAGAATAATTCAAACTGCAAAAAAAAAAAAAAAAAAAAACCATACTTAATGAATGGTATTATTCTGGCCTGAATCTGGCATGCCCCAACACGTTCATGACATAAAGGCTTGGTCCACAGCAGGAGGTGCTCTTCTGATGGACTATGGAGTGCTCCGATGTAGTAGGTCACTCAGGACAGGATTCCGCAGGTTATGGCCTGGTCCCTGCGTCCTGCCCGCCCTCTACTTCTTCTCTTCACTGATGTGAGCTCTCTACCACACATATTTCCTCTGGCATGAACTGATCACCATGTGTTCGCTGAGATGACGAACAGAAACCCTCTGAAAACACGAGCCCCAATACATCTTTCCTCCCTCAAGCTGTTTCCACCAAGCATGGTACTCACCGGACTAAAAGCACAAAAAAATGGGCAATGGCTCGGTTGTATTATCTTCCAGATTTGCTTTTTAGTTAGCATGGCTTCTCTGTGCTAGGGGATTAAAATAGAACCGCATCATAATAGTCAGTCTGTATGTGATCATTTGCCACCTAGCATGGAATCATGGAAGGATTAACCAAGGACAAACGCACAGTGTGATCCAACGTTGCTTCTAGTAGCCATCCTTTGTCATCTGTGTTCTATAATTTATTTCCCCAGTAGTGATACTATCTCTTTACTCTGGTGATACAGCCCTGTTCCTAACGAGCTCGCCACTTTGCTAGCTACTCATGCATCCTCAGTTTAGGAAGATACAAGGGTGTGCTGCGGAAAAACAAGATGGCTAGCAAGGAAGGATACTTGCATTTCAAGCCAGGCCACCTGAATTCTATTCTGGGGATACACAGAGAGATGAAGGAGAGAGCCAAGTCTTCTAAGTTGTCTTCTGATATGCTTATTGGATTCATGCCACCCCAAATACATGGTAGGCACACACGTGCACATCACAAGCATGGTAATAAATGAAGAGATTCTTTTAAATACATAGTGAGACTTGAGACTTTAAAGCTCATTAGACTATTGCTTGGGATGAAACTCAATTTTTAGGGTGAATAAATTTAGTAAAATCTGAATTCAACTACTAATAATATTGGGCTGTCAATCAAAGTTTGACAATACTGTTAGGAGAGGAAGCACAGGGCTCTTCTTGGGACTTCCAGGCATCTCTCCATCTCTGAGTTTGGGACCAACATTACTAATGCCATTTTCTATTTTATAGCAATTTTATTACTTTGATACTATGTTATAAAATACAAATTTATATTAAATGTGTTTTAAGGTATAACTTCTCACTTTTGACATTGTCTTTTATTAGACTCTAAATTAATATTTTCTCATACCTTTAGAAAGTGTCAACGTTATCAAAAAATTTCTGTTATACAACTAGGCATGGCTCATGAACAGTTTTTTTTAACATCACAATTTGTACATATTTAACTAATCTCAACTATGGATTTTGTGAACATCTTTACCAATTCCACCTTTAAAAGGCTAGAGTGGCAGGCTGATGAGACAGCTCAGGGGATGAAGGCACTTGCTGCCGCGCCTGATAGCCTGAGATTAATCCTCAGGACCCAAGATAAAGGAGAGAACACACTCCCACAGATGTCATCTGACCTCCACACAGATGCCATGGGACATGAGTTTCCACCCCCAGCACAGACAAATAAATGTAGTTAAAAGAAAAAAAACAATAGAAACCTGTAGAGAGGAATAAAGACTGAAGACTCAAGCATGCTGACAACAGGTAAGAAAAGATAGACATGTGACAGAATTCTGGAGAAAATCGCCAATTACAGCAGATGAAATCCAGGCCGGGAAAAGGCACACCCAGGGTTTGCGGTTGGAGAGGCGCTTCTGCGGGTGACAAAGGTGCTCTGAGTTTCACTCGTTCAAACACTCACAGCCCATGCCAACTCAAGCCATGTAAGCTGCTGCCTCGGGGGACGACCAAGAACTGTTCCTACCGGGTTTTTCCACCTTAGCTATTCATAGCCTCTCCTGTGAACAAATCACCCAAACCACAAGACAAGTCAGTTAAAATAATCTTGCTTTGCAGCCTGATACGGTTGCTACAAGCAAAGTTTGTTAAGTCAAATAAAAATGAAAAGGAACCCAGAGCTGTGCCAGGTCTGCAGAGTGGCATTTTATGTGTCTCACTTATTATTAAACAACATACTCATGTCTGCCAAAAATATAAATTATGTGAGTTCTAGGCAAGTCAACTGGAGTCTCAGCTAAGAAAAGTGCAAGAGCCCCATCTCCAACTGCAGGTAACCATCCGCTCGAGTTCATTAGTACGTATGAAGGATGTGAATACCTTGCCTAATTCAGGGACAGCCAGAGTGTGTGTGTGTGTGTGTGTGTGTGTGTGTGAGAGAGAGAGAGAGAGAGAGAGAGAGAATATGTGTGTATGCGGGGGGTGTTGTGTGTGTGAGAGAGTGTATGAGTGTGTGTGGGTGTGAATGTGTGTGTAAATGTGTGTATGTGTGAATAAATGGCAGTGTTTACAAAAACAGTGGACTAAGAAGCTCTATAAAGAAATTTCTCAGGACAGAGCTGCGTCAGAGGGAATGGACAAAGACATTCTAAAGGGGCACGGAGGACACAAGAGATCTGGATTCTGGTGGATACAGGCTAAAGTCTAAGCCACAGAAAGGCATCTGAGTATGCTGTAGGGAGGCAAGAACCTTTGGTCCTGTCAGAGACACAACTACCAGTGATTGCATTAGCGAAAGCACGGTTTTCTCGCATTTGCACTGAAACACCAGGGGAAGCCAGCATTAAACATTCCCAGAGGAAATATTATGAAGTCAAAGATTAGAAAGATCCCTTTGAAATACCATGCATGTTTACCTCTGTGTGGGGCTTTTCTTTCATGGATCTATGTGTGTGGTCTATATCAAGAGAGCTGAGCGGTGGTGACGCACGCCTTTAATCCCAGCACTCGGGAGGCAGAGGCAGGTGGATCTCTGTGAGTTTGAGGCCAGCCTGGGCTACAAGAGCTAGCTCCAGGACAGGCTCCAAAGCTACAGAGAAACCCTGTCTCAAAAAACAAAAAGTAATAATAATAATAATAATAATAATTAATATAATGAATATATAAGCTTTACATGTCAAAATTATTCTGAAAGGAGCATAATAAAGAAATGTTAACAAATAGCAGTCCCTGGGTCCTGGTACCAACATGCATGAACACATGCTCCTAGGCACCGTCCATTGGCTTGTGTGGTGTTGTAGTGTGACGGCTGATGTCGGCTAGGCAGGGTCTAACACTACAAAGAGGACTGGCGTCTGGTCTAGCATAGTTAGGCCTGTGCACCTGAACTGAGAGCCGTGCCATTTCACAGGCCGGAGCCCTGGGGAGCAACACAGAGCAAGCTAGCTGAGCACGGGCATCCATCCATCTCTCTCTGCTCCCTGACTGTAGGCAACACAACCAGCTGCCTCCTACACCTGTCTACTTTTACCTGCCTTGGTAGACATGACCTTGAGCTGTACACCAGAATAAACCCTTTCTGCCTAAGCTGTTTTTGTTGAGTGTTTCATTGCAACATCAAGACAAGTAACTCGTATATGTACCTTAAAAAAAGGGAAATCAAAAATCATGCCTTTAGTTTATACTTGAGCAAATGGAAAATTACAGTTAATATTTTCTGATCTATATTATGTAAACAACAGTAATAATACAGAAGTTACACCTATTTAAATTACGGATGTTTACAAATAATAGCAGAGAAACTTACATGACAAGATAGAAATTATGGTTAAATAAAATCAAAAGTAAATGAGTGCCGGTGTTAGTAATAATAGCTGGAACCGTGCTTCTTCTGAAGGAGGAGGCTCGGAGGCTGTGAATTTGCTAACTGTGATGGCATTGTACAGTAGAAACAGAGTTAAATGGTAAAAGATCAGAATCTACACAAATATAAAGCAAAAGAAAGTCACAGAGTATATCCACAAGAGAGTCTTGAAGTGCCTACATATATAAGCAAACCCAGAAAACAAACAGAAACCCCAGGAATGTAGCAGGAAGCAACAAACTCTGAAGGCAGATTCCACTGAAGGTTCTGCCATTCTCAGGGCAGGAAGTCTGCAATGCATGGCATATCAGATCTCTCCAATTTCATTCATGTATGTTACAAGATTAACATTCAAATTTTCTGAATCTTAAAATATTCATCACTAATTAATAGAACTTTCTTCTAAAATAGTCTAAAAGCATTTTTTTAAAGTTTCCTAATTAAGCAAGATTGAGACAGAGAAATCTTTGGGTTCGAGGCCAGCTTGGTCTACAGAATTAGTTCCAGGAAAGTTAGGGCTGTTACACAGAAAAATCATGTGTCAAAAGAAACCAAAAAGAGAAAAAAAAGATTTTCCCTAATGTTGAGGCATGCTACAAACATATTGAAAATAGAATGGATACGCACAATATACAGGTGAGTGGGTGTTAGCAAAAATCATGTAACAATAACAAGGAAATCATACATAAAATAGAGGCAAAATAAAGTGCGCTTTACCCAGCAGATAATACATGGATGATTCGACAAATGAATCTAATTAGGTAAGTATTTGAGCAAAACATATATTAGACTCATGTCAGAAACTGAAACAAACTCCAGGTTAATTACAGTTCAGTGATAAAATAGAAAACCGTATTAGGTGAAAAGGGACCTAATTATAGTAAGAGAAAAAAAGCACTAAACATAAAAACAAATAAAATTAAAGGGCCATTTACCAGGGACTGAAAAGAGTGCCGTGTGCTCCTACATCAAATATGGGAACATGTTGATCTTAAAATCCTGGTTATCTAGCTCCAGTTCCCCCAAAGGACATCTGTTGAGCCCACTGCTCTAAGAACACGGCGTCCCGTGTGCTCCAGGGCCACACCCCAGCATGCCAGGATTTACCAGGCACCCCGATACCCCAGTTCCCATCATCTATTTTAAATCATTTTGTTTGTGTTGAATCCCTTTCCTCCTGCATGGAGGATCTGTCTGACACCAGTGGAAACAAATTACAAAAAAATAAATAAATAAATAAGAAGAAATACAACAAAGGTTTCCCTCACAGCTGCGTCAGCCAGATGGCAGATTTCTGCTTCTGGAGACATATTAGGAAAACCTGTTAACTTACAAAATCTAGTTCAGGCAAACGTATCCCTGGGTCCCCTGCAAGACATAGGGCTGCTGGGTCTGAGGCATTTGCTATACAGATTGCTACGCTTGCACCAGCCACCTGTCCTGATCTCACAGGTTCTTGAAGGTGCGTGGTTGATCGGCAGTTATGATTCACCAGACAAGCTTTAATATATATATATGTCAGTTTTAATAAAGGAAAGGAAAGGGAACTTACAAATCCAAGGTTCCAGCGAGGAGGGCAGGAAAACAAAGAGAGAGCGGGCCACAGGCCCGCAAGATTTTATAAGTCAATATTAGCCTAAGAGGGACACGCCTTTAGACCAAGGGGGCCACGCCTTTAAACCAAGGGGGACACGCCTTACAAAACAAGGTTTTGGGCTAGGCTTCCCCTTCATCTCCCCCTTTTGTCTAAATAAGACAGAACCAAACCAAATACAACTATATTCAATAGGAACAAATAATAAATATAAAATTACAAACAATATTAAGAAGAAACATATAACAAAAGTTTTACTAAGCATTCTATTTCAAGGAGTCTAAATAATGTAGAGGGTAACTACAATTATCTAATCTTCAACCCCATCAAAGATCTGAGAAGGGAAGTAATATTACTTAAGCAACCAGGAAGTACAAACAAGAAACTTCCAAAATGTGCAACAAATGACAGAGACAACTAACTACCTGGGCAGTCACCCAAAGTTTCGTTTTGCAATGTTGAGGCAACCAACTTTGGCTAAGGCCTAACACAACTGACATAACATTTTTCAAAGGCAAGGAACTTTTTGTAGAACTGTCCAACCCTGTCTTGGCAAGATAAGACAATCCTGTTTTTATCCATTTACGGATACTCTGAAACTCTGTCAGTGGTCGAGGTATGGGCTTTTTCTTTGCCTAAAGGCCACTTCTGCCAAGAAGAAGACAAGCTCCCAGTGGAGTGTCTTTGGTGCTCAACATTCTCTCGGGAGTAGAGTGGTGTTGCCAGGAGTGATTGTGTCTCATAAGTATCAAACTCTAGGTTAGATTAAAGGCCATGTTCTACAGCTCTTCAAAGAGGTCGAAGATTATACTATCTATACTAAATATAATTTCTATGTATCTAAAAAACCTGAAAAACAACTGTGCAATAAATGAGGACAATATCCCCAAACGTAAACAATGTCATTATACAAATAATATCAGAGGTAGAAATGTACATTGCAATATGATAAATATCTCAATATAACAATTGTTTTAAACAGAGGTAGAAGCATACTCTCATACAATAGAGGTAGAAGCATACTCACATACAATGTTCAATATACAAGAATCAACACCAATGCAATTTTCTAATAACAATAATTCACAAATACTAATCATCCCATCAAACCAGGTAATTCCCCCCCCCTTTTTTTTTTCATAAACACCCCTGAGTCCATATAATACTTCCCCCATCCCCTCAATCCTATACCAACTACTAAATGATGTCCCTAAACCAGAGGGCAAACTCTGTTGGGAGAGGGGGCGTCGTCCTCTAAGATTGCTTCTAGCTGACATGGGGGCGACGTTCTTCTCAGGGGGTTCCATGAAAGCAAATGATGGTAAAATTCCCAGAATAACATTTGATCGAGGAAATTGTAACTAGCCTCTGAGTGTTTTGAGGAGGTCCGGCCAGAGTGTTGTCAAAATTGTACACCATTTGAAACTGTCTTGTGTAGTTGGTACCAAAAAAAAAAAAAAAAAAACCAAAAAAAGGTCTAATTTTAGCGCTATTAAAAACATGACGTCATAGTAACCAGGTGAAATTGATGTTGTGGGGCCCCATCTTCATCCTGGAAACTTCAAAGATTACTGAAGGAAAATTTGTTGTTTGTTACAGGAAAGGTAAACATTATCTACAAAGACATATACAGACATATATATTCGATGGAAGGTATAATAAAGACAGACAGATATGAGGAAAGGCAAAGAAAGTTTATCAAGTATCATCATCATCATCATCATCATCATTATCATTATCATTATTATTATTATTATTATTATTATTATTATTCTGTCCCATTTCATGGCTCCTGACCTGAGACAGAAACTCTGAGATATCTCTTATAAACAGGCTTGGAATTGAAGAAGGACTGAGCCATAGTCCAACTCCAAAACCAGCTCTATATACATATAAATAAAGGCACAGTATATATGTAAAAAAAAAATGTTTTATACTTACTAAACATATTCGGGTTCTGTGTTGATCCATATTAGGTTGTAACTAGTGTCCATGCATCAGTATTTAAATATCCAGGGTCCCTTAAGTTCTTTGAAGATGAGTGGTTTCCTGTGGAGATAAGAAAAGAACCCTGCCCCCAACCTATATGCTTTTCTTACCATCAGTATGATCATCATCCTTGTGAATGAATTATTTTTCTTTTCCAAGGGGCTTCTTCTCTTCAAACCGAACCTTTATTAATTTTGACGGTATCCACAATTTTTCCTCTCCTGTGGAGACAAGAGCAAAACCCCTTCCCCAACGCAGCACATCTCCTGGCTTCCACTGCGAGGTCAGCACATCCTTGAAATAAACTGGTTGATTTAATTCAGCAGACTTTTCCATTACCCAATGTCTTTCTGCAGCCGTTGTCCCCTTCTCATTAGCGTTGAGAAAATTCAAGGTTAATAAAGCACTATGTAACCTATTTCTAGGGGTATTTTCCACCCCTTTCTGTTTGTTTAACATATCCTTTATAGTTCTATTTGATCTTTCTATGACTGCTTGACCTGTAGGATTGTATGGTATACCTGTAACATGCTTAATATTGTAATAAGCAAAAAACTGTTTCATTTTCCTAGAGACATAAGCTGGACCATTATCCGTCTTTATTTGTGTAGGTATACCCATGATGGCCATAACTTCTAATAAATGAGTGATTACTGAATCAGCTTTTTCTGAGCTTAAAGCAGTTGCCCATTGAAAACCTGAATAAGTGTCAATGGTGTGGTGTACATATTTTAATTTGCCAAATTCTGCAAAGTGAAACACATCCATCTGCCAGATTTCATTCCTTTGAGTGCCCTTTGGATTAGCCCCTGCAGGCAGTGGTGTTTGGTTATAAAAAGAGCAAGTAGGGCATTTCTTTACAATTTCCTTAGCTTGTTGCCATGTAATAGAAAACTCTTTCTTCAAGCCTTTGCTATTGACATGATGTTTTTTATGAAATTCAGAGGCCTGCAGCACACTACCAATCAACAATTGATCAATTTCTGCATTACCTTTTGCTAGAGGACCTGGCAGACCCGTATGGGATCTGATGTGTGTTATATACATAGGGCAAAGCCTGTTCCTGATCATGTCTTGTACCTGGATAAACAATGAGGTTAGTTCTGTATCATCAGGTATAAATTCAGCAGTTTCAATATGTAAGATTACTCTTTCTGCATATTGTGAATCAGTAACTATATTAAGCGGTTCTTTAAAATCCCTTACCACCATAAGAATGGCATATAATTCTGCCTTCTGGACAGAATCATAAGGGCTTTGTTCCACCTTACTCAAATCTTCTGATTTGTAACCTGCTTTCCCTGATTTATTAGCATCAGTATAAAATGTACGTGCTCCAGTTATTGGAGCATCACGGATGATTCGGGGGAGAATCCAAGAAGTTCTCTTTATAAAGTTAAGCCTCTTGCTTTTCGGATAGTTGTTATTGATTTCTCCCAAAAAATTAGCGCAAGCTCTTTGCCATGGTTCGTTATCTTCCCACAATTTTTTTAGTTCATCAGCAGTGAAAGGAACTATAATTTCTGCTGGGTCTATGCCTGCTAGTTGACGAAGTCTCAATTTGCCTTTTATAATTAATTCAGAGACTTTTTCCACATAAGTTTTTATTTTCTTACTTGGTTTATGTGGTAAAAAGATCCATTCTAAGATAATATCATCTCTCTGCATTAAAATTCCTGTAGGAGAAATTTTGGAAGGCAATATGACGAGAATACAACTGAGCTCTGGATTCACCCTGTCCACATGTGTCTCTTGTAATTTCTCTTCAATCATTCTCAGCTCCTTTTCTGCTTCAGCTGTTAATTCTCTGGGACTGTTTAAGTCTTTTTCACCATCCAAGGTTTTATTTAAATGAATTATCATATCAGGTGTTATGCCAACAGCTGGTCGTAAGCTGGAAATGTCTCCTAACAACCTTTGAAAGTCATTGAGAGTCCGTAACCGATCTCTCCTAATTTGTGCTTTTTGTGTCTTAATTTTTTGCAAACCTATTTTATAACCTAGATAATTAACAGAATCTCCTCTCTGAATTTTTTCAGGAGCAATCTGCAATCCCCATTTAGGTAAAAGTATTTTTACTTCTTCAAACAGTCTTTCTAAAGTAACCATGTTTGAATCAGATAACAGAATATCATCCATGTAATGATAAATTATAGAGTTGGGAAATTGCTTGCGTATTATTTGCAATGGTTGATTTACAAAATATTGGCACAGGGTGGGAGAGTTCAACATGCCCTGTGGGAGGACGGTCCACTGGTATCTCCTTGTAGGTTGAGAGTTATTATAAGTAGGCACTGTGAAGGCAAACTTTTCTCTGTCTTTTTCTTGTAAAGGTATAGTGAAGAAACAATCCTTTAAATCAATTACTATGAGAGGCCATCCTTTTGGTAATAAAGATGGCAGAGGAATTCCAGATTGCAGAGAGCCCATAGGTTGAATAACCTTATTGATAGCCCTGAGATCTGTCACCATTCTCCACTTACCAGATTTTTTCTTAACAACAAATACAGGAGAATTCCAAGGGCTGGTAGATTCTTCTATATGTCGAGCATCTAATTGCTCTTGTACCAGCTGTTCTAAAGCCTGCAACTTTTCCTCAGCTAATGGCCATTGCTTTGTCCATATTGGTTTCTCAGTCAACCATTTTAGAGGCAGTGCTGTTCGTATCTCTGAAGGGCCATCAATTGCTTTGCATTCTTGTACAGCCCGAACAGCCGGTTTCTGCCTTCTGTAATATCTTTTAATATTTCCCTCGGTGATATAGGCTCTAGAAGCAGCAGGAATGTTAATTTGGGTATTCCATTGCTGCAACAAGTCACGGCCCCATAAGTTCACTGCAATATTGGCTACATATGGCCTTAATTTTCCTATTTGTCCTTCTGGCCCTATGCATTCAACCCATCTCGTGCTCTGCTTTACTTGAGATAGGGTTCCAATTCCCAGGAACTGAACATTTACATCCTGAAGAGGCCAATACGGATGCCAAGATTCTGGAGTAATGATACTTACATCCGCACCTGTGTCCAGTAGGCCAGTAATAAAAACGCCATTTACACATACTCTTAACTTTGGTCTTTGTTCATTTATAAAAGTCTGCCAAAATACACGTAACTCATCTTTCAGGCCATTTTTGCTTTTAACAGCAGGCATGGGGCTTTCTAATTTTCTTGACGAGGCATGTTCTCGGCAGTAACTGGAAATGACTGGACCACATTCGCCATGGGGGCCTGCGAGAGGCCCCCCATTGAGTTTCCCAGTGGCAACAGGTTGCCTTGTCTATCTCTTGTTGACCTGCACTCATTTGTCCAGTGTCTGCCTTTTCCACATCTCCTACATATACCTGAAGGCTGAGTCCTCCTACGTCTGTTATTTCTAGAAGAGGCATTATTATTATTATTATTATTGTTATTATTGTTATTATTATTATTATTATTATTTCTGAAAATCCGTTGTCTGCAATTCCTTTTAATATGTCCCATCTTGCCACAGTTAAAACATTTGGTAACTTGATGTCTCCTTTTTGCATTAGAAATTGCTTCTTCGACCCATGCTTCAGTGCCATAGTCAAATGATTCAACATTCATTGTATGTAAGACCCATTCGTCCAAGGGCGCTGATCTCATCTTTAAAGGCCCCAGGATCCTTTTACACTCCACATTGGCATTCTCATAAGCCAAAGATTCAATTATTATACGTCTTGCTTCTGGGTCAGATATCCCTATCTGTACAGCTTTAGTTAGCCTTTGTAAAAAATCACTAAAGGGTTCTCTCTGACCCTGTTTGACTCTGATATATGATTCCAGTCTCTGTCCTGGGTCTTGAACCCTGTCCCAAGCCTTTAAAGCTGCTGTAGTACATATGGATAAGGTGTGTTCATCATAATTCGCTTGTTCCAGAGGATCGGAGAAAAGTCCTTCACCTAGAATTTGATCTAGGGAGATCTCAATTCCCTTTGCTCTTTCCTGCTGTTCTAAAAGTTTAGCCTCTTGTCTGAACATGCATTTCCAATTTAATTGTGACCCACTCTCTAGAACAGCTGATACTAATTGTACCCAATCATGGGGCGTTGCCTTATTGCTTATAGACCAAGTTTTGAGCATCTCTCTAACAAAGGACGAATGTAGCCCAAAGTTCATAATAGCTTGTTTAATTTCTTTGAGATCATTCATACGGACGGGTTCCCATGTATATTCCTTGATGACTTTAGGGTTTTTGGAACCAGTCACCTTTTCTGACGTTACTATTGGAAAGGCAGGTAGAACTTTATGGAAATTATCCCGGAGAGTTTTACTCATTGACGGAGTTAAATTTCGCCTTTGTACCGTTTGCTCCTGTTCTATAATTTCCTCAATCTTTTCTAATCTGCTTACTATTCCCTTCTGTAAGGCCTGGATCTCCTGTCCAGAATTATGCTCCAAGGCCTTCATGGAGGATTCCAAAACATGAAGTTTGTCCAGTAGAGTTAGTATCTCATCCTTGGATAGAATTTTCATGGCATGAATTGTGCCTTCTTGTATTGACAATCTGTCAGCCAATCTGTCATATCCTTTAGTCAAAGTCCGATTTTCACATTCAGCAGTTTTAATTCTCTCTGATAATGTTTCAGACAGAGACTGAAGTTTACGATCCAAATCAGCTGTTCTCTCCTCCGCAGCAATGAGTCTCTCCTTAATATCAGACTGTAGTTTTTCTAAATTTTGCTCATTTGACCGAGTCATATCAGACAAAGCCCTATTCCCTTCCTTGAGACCTTCAAACTCTTTCTTGGTGTCAGTCTGAATTGTTTTTGCAAATACCTCGACCGACTTAAAGTTGTCACTCAAAACAGTTGTGCCCTTTCTTAAGCATTCAACCTCTGTCCTAAGAATCCTGGTTTCATTCTGTAAGGACTTTATCATTTTTCTATTTTCAAACCATGTAAGGGAGAAACCAAATACGAGAAAAATTGCAAGCCCTATAAACATCCAAGTTATGGGAATATCATATGTATCCTGTAATATTTCTACCATAGTACAATTAAATAGACTGCAGAAGCTTTCAACGGTGATATGGTCAGACATTTTTTTTTTTTTTTTTTAATCAAAAGAAATTTTACCTGAAATGACCGTTCCCTGCCAGTAGGTCGCTAGGGCAATAACCGCTCGGCCAAACCGAGTCTGCAGTACCGGCGGAGCTCAAATGTTGGGACTCTGGCAGTAACCGCTAGTCTCCGGCAGGTCAGGGCCCAGGCCGAACTCAGCCGGGACTGGTGCTGCCTGAGGGGTTAGCGAGCTCGGACTGAGTCACCCGCGCGCACGCACACACACACACACGTCCTTTGCTCCGTACAAGCGGGGCTCGGACAGGCTAGTCTGGGAAACTGCTCTGAAGCAATCAAGAGCCCAAGGCCGAATCCCTGCCACGCAGTGTGGGAACTGGAGCTGAAGGCTCCCAAATGCCCTAGTTGGACGCCAAATGAAGGTGAATGGTTGATCGGCAGTTATGATTCACCAGACAAGCTTTAATATATATATATGTCAGTTTTAATAAAGGAAAGGAAAGGGAACTTACAAATCCAAGGTTCCAGCGAGGAGGGCAGGAAAACAAAGAGAGAGCGGGCCACAGGCCCGCAAGATTTTATAAGTCAATATTAGCCTAAGGGGGACACGCCTAAGAGGGACACGCCTAAGAGGGACACGCCTTTAGACCAAGGGGGCCACGCCTTTAAACCAAGGGGGACACGCCTTACAAAACAAGGTTTTGGGCTAGGCTTCCCCTTCAGGTTCTGAAGACACCCTCATCTTGACCCCACGTGACACCCTGATCTGAGCACATTGACTTTGCCCCATTTTGCCCTTTCCCATGCTCTGGCTCCTCATATTCCTTGGTACCTTTGCAGAGACTCAATATAATCTGCAGTAGCCTCTATTGTCCGTGAAATGATGTTTTTTTAAGGTATAAAGAGATTCAAAGAAACAGTTTAAGTCCTGATACTGCTGCAGGCAGTCAAGGTTTGGGAAGGGACAGTGTCCCCTCTCTTCTGGATACTCCCCAACAGAATTCCAAGAATTAGAATATAAGCTTTTGATTATAGGCTATTTGTCAAGATAATGTTCATATTTAGTATAAATAGCAAACAGTTGGTGGGGAGAGGAGACTCTTCAATAGATCTGCGAACAAATTGTGCAGGAGACCCCAGGGGTACAGCTTTCATGAGCCATCCATCCTGGGTTGAACTTTGCAGTCAAGTAGATATCTTTTAGGCACCCATGCAACTTAGAAACCCCTCATTGATTCCTCCATGAACTTGGTGGTTTACCAAGGTTGTCTTAGATGAAGTCCCATCTGAGGACTGTTACTGTCAGTTTTATCTGGGATAAGCAGGTGTTTCTGATATATGTCCCCAGAAAAACAATAATACAAGAATCTGAGGCAAGAAGATTGTGAGGTCAAGCAAGGCCAGCTAGGGCTGTGTATCAGGACCCTGTAACCGGTCCCCTCCCAAAACAGTGAGCTAAATAAATCTTTTATCTGAATGGAGGTAAGACGACCCAGTGGGTCAATTCGAGTTCCATCACCGGGATGCATGTCAAGATAGAACGAGAAAAATGACTACACAGAGTTATTCTGTGACCTTTTCATATGTATTTCATGGCATAAGTGCAGGAAAACACACACACACACACAGAGACACGTGTGTGCCTGCTTGTACACATGTTACGCACACACGCACACTAAAAATGATAAGTAAATACTTGAAAATAAAAGGAAGTTGCCTTACACATGTCTGTGTAGAGATATAATGCTACCCTACCGCCACACTGCCACTTTCTATCAAAGGTTTCTCTGTAGCTTTGCAGCCTGTCCTGGAACTAGCTCTTGCAGACCAGGCTGACCTTGACCTCACAGAGATCCACCTGCCTCTGCCTCCCGAGTGCTGGGATTAAAGGCGTGCGCCACCACCCAGTAAGGTGGCTATTTCTTCCCGTTCATCACCTTAGCTTCCCTTTTCATTCTTTATTTTCCCCCAACAGATTTTCCTTGACAGCAGGGACACCCCTGCCACAGAGTACATGTGTCCTCAGGAAAAATGAGTTCAGTGATTGAAGTGAAAGTCTTGTCACGCGCCTACACGACTGTTGTTACGATACGATACAAATGGGAAGGAAGAACCAGCGTGAAGGAAGAGCTGTAACACGGTGTGTGCACGACCTCAGTTAACGTCATGCCTTTCCACACTGTCACCCTAAGCGTGCATGGCCCATTGTCATAAAAAAATGAAAGATCAATTGGTTCATGGTCTTGTTCACTTTCACATAAGCGGCCAAGCCTGGATTTGACCCCAAAGCCCATACGCTTTGTTGTAACTGCTGTAGTGGCCAAGGATAGTCCATAAATTAGTTCTTTCTCCTGTGCTCTTGGTACACTAATATTATTTTGAGATGAACAAATGACCCTTTCCATGTTATGGACTTCTTAAACCATTCTTTATATGTCTCACATGTTAAATTCTGAAGTCCTAGCAACTTGTCTAGCATCGAGAAACTCCACTATTGAAGGGACATTCTGAAATTCTATGATCGTACATGAGGTGAAGGCTGAACTTCCCAGTTCTCTTTTTGGACAAAGTTGTTTGCACTAATTTCTCAGTTTATGGTTTGCCTAAGGGCAATGTTCCTACTAAGAAACGGACTGAATACCAAAGATGGATGTGTTTTAGTGCTGTGTTTATTGTGCTTCTCAGCTCTGGAAATTAAAAAATACAAGTGAAGTGACTTAAAAAGTAACACTTACCTCAAGAGCAACTACGCCGCAGGACACGCCTTACAGAAATGCAGGCAATACGCAGCCAGAAAGAGGCTCAGGGAAGATACCCAGGGTGTGGATCAGAGATGATCTACACAGTTCGCAAGAGGGCTGGGCAGATTTTCTCCACCTGAGGGGCCACATGCTGTCCAGTGACAAGAGTCTTGAGACTAAGCGTGGTACTACCGCCACCGATATTAGGTCATGGCCTGTCATTCTGAGACCCTGGTTTGGAAGGCAGGCTTCTGCGCCACACGCCCACTGTGACTTTCAGCTATTTTCCACTAGGCAAGCTTCAATCTGAAAGCGTTAAATTTCCTAAAATACACCAACTTCTTCTAATAACATACTAGATATTATTAAAACTCAGGCACAAAGCTTCTCATACGCCTTCAGTGTTCAGTGTTGGAGAGAGAAATAAAAAGTCCATGTGCTAACTCCAAAATATAACTTATAACTTAAAAGTATAAACCCTCAAAATGTATCTCCGCTTGCCCACCCTGAATACCTCCATTGTCCCTTACTCACCGTGGAGTTCATCACAGGTGAGTACTATACTGTCTGATATACTACTTCCCCACGGGATACATCAAGATCATTGAACATACAAAAACAAAAGAAAAGGAGCGTGTACATCTGTTTGTTCCTAGAAAGGTAGTATGAACTGGATTTAACTTTCAGAAATACTATACTAATGCCACAATTCAAGTATTATTAAATGAACTCTTAACAATTTTTTTATTTACTCTGTGTGTGTGTGTGTGTGTGTGTGTGTGTGTGTGTGTGTGCAATGTGTATATACTTGTGCCACAGCACAGACGTGGAAGTCAGAGGACAACGTATGAGGTGAGGTTCTCTTCTACCACCATGTGGGTGTGGGGGATCAAACTCAAGAGGCCAGACTTGGCAACAAGCACCCTTGCCCACCTAGACAGCTTTGCTGCCTTCTGATAGCTTAATGTAATGACTACAGCATTCTCTGATCTCTCTCCCCACCCCTGTTCTTCCCTCCCTCCCACTCTGTGACTCTCCCCACCCCTGTTCTTCCCTCCTTCCCACCCTGTGACTCTCCCCACCCCTTCTCTCCACTCCCTCCCACCCTGTGAGCAGCCTCTTACCTCTAACAGTGCCTTTTCCAGATTCATGACCCTTGGTTTGGGTTCTGTGAGCCTTCGTTTAACCAAGATCATCTGTAGAACTCTGGATTTGAATTGTCCATTGGAGTCTGGTGCTACAACTGAAGAATGCATCAAAACCATTACACCTATAAAATATAAGAAAATAAACAAAATTTATATATGAAGTAATTAATAAGCATATATAATTTATGCCTTTAGAGGTTGAGATAAAATGAGTATAACTTACAAACATTATTATAAGTTTTTTTTCATGGTTTATTTTTTTATATTTAAAAATTTCCATCTCCTCCCCTCCTCCTTCCCCTTCCCTCCCCTCCTCCTCCCCCTTTCTTCCCCTCCTTCTCCCCCTTCCCTCCCCTCCCCTCCACCCATACCTCCCTCCCTCTCAAGGCCAAGGAGCCATCAGGGTTCCCCACTCTATGCTAAGACCAAGGTCCTCCCATCTCCCCCCAGGTCCAGGAAGGTGATCGACCAAGCTGAAAAGGCTCCCACAGAGCCCGTCCATGCAGAAGAATCAGAGCCCAGCACCATTGTCCTTTGCTTCTCAGTCAGCCCACACTAAACACGATGAACATCAATGTCTGTTACTGAGTATTGAGATTAGATGTTCAAAGGAGAAAGGTCCATCAAAAAATATTGATGTTCAGCTTTAAAATTACTATGGTGGAACCTGAGCTATGGTTTAGTTAAGCCGACTTCTTTTTTATTATTAATTTTATTAAATATTTTTAAAATTTATTTTACCTACTGACCACAGTTAGCTTCCCCTCCCCCTCCTTCTCCCTCCTCCTCTCCTCATCTCCCCACTTCCCATCAACCCTCTTTCCCTTCCATTCCTCTTCTCTCTCCATGGGCTGACACATCAAGTTAAGGCAGGACCACCATGTTCTGGGCAAGGTAATTCAGCATGGAGAACAGGTTCTCAAAAGCCCCAGCTAAGTTCCAGGGACAGGTCCTGATCTCACTGCTAGGATCCTCACAAAGAGACCAAGCTATACAACTGCCGCACACATGCAGAGGGCCTAGATCCATCCCTTGGAGCTTCCCTAACTGTTGGTCCAGAGACCATGAGCTCCCGCAAGCTCAGGTCTGCTGTCTCTGGGGGTTTTCCCGTCAAGGCACCCCTAGGTCGTACAATCCCTCCTCTCTCTCTTCAGCAAGATTCCGGGAGCTCAGTCCAGTCCGGGAGCTTGGCTGTGGATCTCTGTGTCTGCTTCTATCAGTTACTGGATAGAGTATCTCTGATGACAATTAGTGTACTCACTAATCTGATTACAGTGATGGCCATTTCAGGCACCCTCTCAACTCTTGCTAGGAATCTTAGTTGGGGTTATCCATGTGGATTCTTGGGGGGGGGGGTCTTCCTGGCACCAGGTTTCTCCCGAACTCTGACTTCTTTATTGGTAGGTAAATTCTCTCAATGAAGGAGGAGTAAACTCCTTACTCTGCAAACAAAACAAAACAAAACGAACAACCTTCCCCCCCCAAAAAAACCAACAAAAACTCCCACATATTTTCTGACACCTGGGCTATCAGAATATCAGAACCTGGCCTGAAAATAAAAATCAAGCTCCAAATCACATTTGTTGGTCATGTGATCATATGCTTCTACAAAATAACCACTCAAAGACTGCTGCTTACTGATTACATCAGATGTCCCTTTGACTTTCTCCGAGGCTGGAGGAAGACAGCACAGGAGGAGCGGACTGTGTGGAAGAGTCAGAGGAATGGAGTAAGAGTCAGAGGGATGGGAATGGTACTGGGGGATAGGAGGAAGACAGCGCAGGCATGGTGGACTGTGTGGAAGAGCCAGGGGCTGGGAATGGTAATGCGGAAACTGTCTCCTGGACATGCATGGCCGTGGCATTCATTAAGTCAAGGCTGCTGTGGTCACCTGCATGGGACCAGGATGAGACTGGGCCTGTCACTATTCCATCATGGGGGCAGATGGGTTCAGGAAGTCCCGCCTCTGCCCGAGGAGCCGTCAGCAGGAATGGCTGCCTGAGGAAGACATATTTCCTTGAGCAGTGTAGCTGTAGCTGACCAATGGTTCTCAACGTGGGGGCGGTTACCCCTGTAGGGTTGCACACCTAATATTTACATTATGATTCATAGCAGTAGCAGATTTACAGCTAAGAAGTAGAAATTAAAGTAATTTTATAGTTGGGGGGGTCTCAATAATATGAGGAACTGTGTTAAAAGGTCGCAGTGTTAGGAAGGTTGAGAGCCACTGGAAGGAGCTGGGACTTGTGAAGAAGAGCCTTGGAGGGAGGAGGAAGGGGATAAAAGGAGATAAGGAGAGTCCGTGTCTTCAAAATGCGTCGTATGCAGGGGCAAAATTGTGCCAGAGTAGAATAAATTTAAAAATAAAGATGGCCATTGCTCCGCAAGCAGCTCCGAAAGTCTTTTCCCATTATGTTCATGCCAGACATCTCCAGAAAGAATCATCTCCCTGGAAATAAGTATGAAATTGTCAGGTCACAAGAAAAACCCTTCGTTGGATTTCTGGCTCCTAGTTGGTGTTCCATGACATCAGTTAATTCTGGAAGGTGTTGAGACGTGGTATCATGAGATACCTTATGATCTGCCCCACAATCCTATGTAGATACCCCTCATTTAGATATACACTAACGTCCTGAACATGTATCTGTGATCCTTTGAGTTTCCTAAAGTCCTTCATTCAAAGCAACTTGATACTACAAAATGATGCCTGCTTTTGCCTCTCTGAATCAGTTGGGCTTTCCTTAAAGAATTCTTTTGGTTTCAACTGACTTAATGTGTTTTTATTTTTACTTTTGTTTGTTTATTTGTTTACTGGTTTTGTTTTTGAGACCATCTCATGTAGCCCAAACTGGCCTTGAACTCCCAGGTCCTCCTGCCTCCACCTTCTAATGGTCATACCTGGCTTATTTCTTTGGGTTGTTGTTATTTGAGGCAGGGCCTTACTCTGTTGCCCGGGCTGGCCTGAACTTGAAGCATTTTTCTTGCCTCTGCTCCCCACTTGTGTGTGTGTGTGTGTGTGTGTGTGTGTGTGTGTGTGTGTGTGTGTTTAGATGTAAGTGCTTTTTAAGGCTAGAATGGCTCCATGGTTTATGCATCTCTGCAAATAACCTGAAAGATTTTAACACTTCCATATTGATGATGAACATACTGGTCAAATTCAACCTATGAACATTTGTACTTCAAAGAGAGCAAGCATTTCATCAGCTGCCGCTTCTCTCCAGTCCATTTCTAGACTTTGAAGTTCTGTTTTGGAGACAAGGTCTCATGTAGACTGTGCTGGCTTCAAGCTGCCATGTGGTCAAGGATGAGTTTGAACTTTTGATCTCCCTGCCTCTGCTTACACATGTTGGAATGAAAGCTGTGCATTATCACACTTGGCCTCTCTTTTGTTTTCTTTTAAGAAGGAACTATCAAATTTGAATCCATATTTGTCCTGGTTAGGTTTTCACTTGACACAGTCTAGACTCACCTGAGAAGGGATTCTTAAGTGATCCCAGATCATGCTGGTCAGTGGGCCTCTGTTTGAGGCATTGTCGTGATTGTTAATTTATTTAAGAGCTCCCAGGCCACTGTGGGTGACACCATTCCCTATGCTGGTGGTCCTGGGCTGTATAAGAAAGCTAGGGAAGCAGTAGCCTGTGATCAAGCTAGCATGCAGCATTTCTTCATGGTTCTTGCCTCCAGATTCTTGGTTGACCTCCTGCCCTTATGTCCTGCAGTGATAGCCTGTGACCTGTAAACTCAAATAAACCCATTGTCCCCTAAATTCCTTCTGCTCATGGTATTTGTCACAGAAAAAGAAAGAAAACCAGAGCAACATTTAAACTTTCCTTTGGTTTCTAAGGGTGCACAGAGGATTCAGCTGTCCTGTCCTATTCAGATTAGAGTATCAAAGTAATCACATGGGAAGTCTGACCTGGATATGATGAGTTCTTCATGAGAACTCCATCATGGGTAGTGCAGAAGTGTTACTGTGAGTGTGACTGCAAATTCAGAGCCATACATGATGATGATGGCAAAATCAGAGAAGCCTAACCCAGCTACTGACGGCTTTGACAAATGCTGTGAGCACGGTGCCATTGCCACCTTCCCGCTCCTTCTTTGCCTTATCCATCAGATGGCCCATGAGGGAATGCTGGGGAACCCAGGCACTCTCTGTGGCAGGCCGCCCACTAATGAGGCATAACAAATGCAGCCAGTCTCTGGATAGTCTTGATCTCTCATTGACACTATTACCCCTATTGATTACACACTGCCATTTGTTACCTGTCTAAAGCAGATGAAGCCGGAAAGTGGACCCCAGCTACCACTCCACTGTTAAACATTTAACAAGTTGCCATCGCCAAGACAAAAATTTGAAGGCTCCACTCTGAGTTCGTTGACTTGCTTCTCAGCAGGGTTGCCTGGCAGTTTTTGCAGAAGGCCAGCCAGAGTCTGTCTTTCTCACAGTCTCGTATTCCTCCTGGGATCCAGTGTCTAATATATTCCTGTAACATACCGACTGAACCCAAGATAAACAAGAGCCCGGGAGAAAAATGGCCCTAGTGTGCGCCTCTTCTCAGTTCAGTGATTCAGAAGTCAGATGTCTGCAGTGATCCTTGTCTGATCCTGGCCTAGCGTTGGCCAGGAGAAGAGAGTTGTGGTAAGTCCACACATGGATGAGCCATTAGAGATTAAACTAATGACAGTTGCTTCAGGGGATCTACACATGCAAGCACTCTAGAAGAGGTTTTAAAAGGTGAATTCGTTAGCCTTCCAGAGACTGCTTGAGATGAGCTAACGTTTAGCCAATTTTACACACAAAAGCATTTTCTAGTCTGTGTGGCCATCGCAGAACAGCGACACGTGCATGCAGGTTTTTAGCTCTAAAACTTTATGAAAGAAAATAACAAAGCAGACATAAAATGTCGATTCCTGCTGCCCTTCTTCTGATAGAATCTTTATGAAGAAATATATTCTGGGGCTGGGGACATAAACCAGTGGTTAAGAGCATATATTGTTCTTGCAGAGGACCAGGGTTCAGTTCGCAGCACCCACAATGTGGCTCACAACTGTCTGTAACTCCAGTTCCAAGGGGTCCAGTGTCCTCTTCTGGCCTCCTTGGGCACCAGGCATGCACATGGCACAGGGATATAATGCAGACAAAACACTGAACACTAAATAAACAAATATAAGGTATTTCAATGAGACTTGTGAAGAAAAGAGAAGAGAAATCTGCTGCCTAAGATGTTTTGTGTAAGTTTCGTGACATTTCTCTCTGTTCCCTCCACCACCTATAACCCAGAATCTGAAATCAGTGTTTTGACGAATTTCATCTTCAGCTTCCTTGATCATATCACGTGAAATATCATATCAAGTGAAAGAAAACACGCCAGTACAGAGAACTCCCGTGCAGGTGGACTGTTCTGGCCTCCAAGAGAATCAGGGAATGGAGTGCATACATACATGCATGCCGAACATTCATACACATAAAAATAAATAAATTTTTAAACTGAGAAAAAAATGCCTTAGCTGAAAAATATTTTGTCCTTTTCTTCTTCTTGGAGTATAATCTCACTATTAGTTTTGTACTACTGACTGGGGTTCAAGCCCAGGGCCTCACTAGGTAAGCATTCTAACCAAGCTGTGTTCCTACCCAATGGGTTTGTTTGTTTAGAAGCAGTGTCTGCTGCCTCTGTGTATATTCCTAAGGAGAAAGCAAGTGAAGTTAACAAACTAAATAAACACAAGCAAAGTCTTCACAACCCAGACATATAAATTAAGGCAAGCCTGACTTTTACTTAAGCCTATCAGCCACTTCCTATTTGCTTTAATATCTTTTAAGCTCTATTTCTTTGACTATTTTATAACTGGGACATGTTGGCTAGAATAAATTCCTCTGACGGCCACAAATCAACAAACATGAAGATCTAATCATTTGTTTTGCCATTAAGATACATACATATATATATATATATATATATATATATATATATATATATATGGATTTATTGAATTTTTTTTTAGATTTCACATACTAGCACCAGTTACTCCTCCCTCCCCTTCTTCTGCCCCCTACCTCTCCCAATCTCACCCTCCATCCACTCCTTAGAGGAGGTAAGGCCTCCTTTAGGGAGCCAACAAAGTCTGATATACCAAGTTGAATCAGGACCAAGTCCCTCCCCCATGGTATCAAGGCTGAGCAAGGTATCCCTTCATAGCGAATGGGCTCCAAAAAGCCAGTTCATGCACGTAGGATCACTCCTGGTCCCACTGCCAGCCCCCACCCCCAACAGATCAATCCACATGACTGTCACCCTCATTCAGAGGTCTTAGTTTGGTCCCATGCAGGGTCTCCACCTGTCAGTCCAGAGTCTGTGAGCTTGGATGCAAAGCAAAGGCTAACCGGGCTACAATTCACAACCCCAGAGAAGCTAGGTAAAAAGGAGAACCCTAAGAGGGACACACGGAGAGTCCCAGGAAAGAGAAACAGTTAGGCTCTCCTGGGTAAACTGGAAAGAGGTGTAGAAGGGAGGAGATGGGGGGTGGGAACATGAGGGCTTGTGGAGTTGGGGGAGGGATGGAGAGGGAGAGCAATGAAAGAGATATCTTGATAGAGGGAGCCATTATGGGGCTAGAGAGAAACCTGGTGCTAGGGAAATTCCCAGGAATCCACAAGGATGACCCCAGCTAAGACGCCTAGCAATAGTAAGGAGGGTACCTGACCTGTTCTTCCCCTGTACTCGGATTAGTGACTACCCTAATTATTACAGAAGCTATATTCAGTAACTGATGGAAGCAGATGCAGTGACACACAGCCAAGCACTGGGCTGAGCTCCTAGAGCTTAGTTGAAGAGAAGGAGGAGGGATCATATGAGCAAGGGAGGGCCAAGATCGTGATTGGGAAAAACATATTTTAAAATTCAATTTTATTTTTTATTTTAAGTTATGTGGATGAGTTTGTGTGGGAGTACACGTGCCAGTGTCTGCCCGAGTCACTGTATGCGTGTATGTGTACATGTGGGGTATATGCACATAAAGGCAGCTATCCCTGGAGCTGGGATTATTGCTGAGTCACTGGATGTGGGAGCAGGGACTCGAACTCAGGTCTTCTGCTAGAACACTAAAGATGCCCTCCAGCCACATGATCACATTCTGACGGAGAAGACACTCCTCCACTTTGATGGTTTCATAAGCTTTTAGTTCAAAAATACTTTTAGGTTTAACTTGGAGCTTTAGAAATGGATTAACAGAAATTCTGGTAAAGTTGTTTTTATAAGCAAGGAGTCTTACATTTTCACATTCCAAATGTTGATCAAAACCCCATTAATTCTTAATTAGAACCAGAAGGACCTCATGTTTGAAAATGAATGAACATAACTTTTCATAAAACATACAGTCATATAATTTAAAATGAACAGCCAACTATAACTGAATAGATTAGTTCTTTTCAAATGAAACTATTTTTTTAAGGCTAGGCTGCTCTCTGAAAAAAAAACTCTCTTAAAATACACAGCTAATGTACTGTTTGGGGAAATACATTAAGAAAAGAGAGAATAAGAATATTATTTAGCAGTGGATAATTCTTGGAGTTTGGGTTTATATTCATGGAAATTGATTCCATGTTAATTTTTTTGTGAACTATCAAGTAGCCTATTCTGAAGTATTATCTGAAAAAACAACTCAGGAATGCACTTACAGAGAGGACTGAGTATCGCTGGATCCAGGGTTTTTCTTAAAGCCTGAACAGTTTGAATATATTGCAAGCAACATTAGTTTATTCTCTACAAAAAGCACCATGATTTATGTCAGCTCTGCCTCGCCATGATCGTTGGATTGATTCTACTTTATGGCCGTTTATAAAAAAGGGCTCATTTTAGAACTTTAAAAATATTTTACATTCCTTTGTATTAATTAAAGGGCGGGCTGTTTATTCGTGCCCGAGAATCCAAGAACAACAGTGGCATTGTTAAAAATAATATCTCAAATATAGCCAATAGATTTATAAGCCCCAGTCCACTTATTTTAAACAGTATGCAGTTAAATAAAACTCTAGTACTCTTATGAAATTTTGTGACCCTTTTGTTCCTTAGTGGCCGAAAGTACCAGGCTTGGCATCAGAAATCCATGAATGCTGAGCAGATCCTACAGCTAAGTAATTCTGTGACCTCTTTGTGGATGCAGCAGCTGGCCTGAGAAAGAGCCTGCTGGAATCTTTGAGATTAGGGGATGGGGTCAGGAGGCAGGTGATAACGGGCGCTGTGTCCCCATCCAATAGTGACACAATTTGCTGTGCTGTGTTGGTGTAGTAGATAGGAAACAATTCTAAGCCAGCGTGAGGACCTTGAATTGGAGGATGGGTCACCAGCATATTCTCAGAGGGAACCTTGGGTGAAGGGATATTACATTCTCAGGAACACTGGGATTAGAGGGGTCTTTGCAGACCCTTAGGTCTGATGTGACTCCTGCCCCGGCTGGTGAACCATCCTAGGGTGATATATGGATGGGGTCTGTGTGGCAGGAACTCCAATGTCACACATGTTCTGTCATTTGATCATTTCTAGAGCACGTGGGGCTCCTCCCACTGTTTGCACATGCATCTCACTTTTCAGTGTGAAGCTGCTGCTCTGGAAGTTTGTTCAAAATAGCAGTTTGCACTGGTGAGATGGCTCTATGGGTACTGGAGCCTGAGATTCTCAGTCTCATACCAGGGACCCACATGGTGAAAGGAGAGGACCACCTCCTGCCTGGCACCCACCACAACACGCACAGCTGTCCCCTGACTTCACCATGCCCCCTGCATCATGTGCATACCCACATTTGCTAAACAGTAATAAAATCAAATCAATAGGGACTGAAGAATCGGCTCAGCAGTTAAGAGCACACATTGTTATTCCAGAATATGGCAGTTCATTTGCCAGCACCAACACTGAGTCAACTCCAGCTACAATGCCCACCTCTGTCCCCTGTCGCCAGGCGCACATCCACGTGACATATGCACACATGGAACACCCACAGAGACACAATTACATACTTAATAAGTAAATAACAGCAGCTGTACCATCATCTACCCTTGAATTATCTTTTGCTTCCCATAAATCCTTTTACAAAATAAGGTGGTTAGGAGTTACGACATTTTGATTACCTTTGAATCCTAACACACTATTGTTATTCAATTGAAAAAAAATCCATATTTATAGAAGAATCATCCTAGTCAGGGTTATTGTTGCTGTGATGGAATATCATGGGCTGAGCAACTTGGGGATCAAAGGGTTGATGCGGCTTATGCTTCGACAGCACTGTTCATCATCAAAGGGACTCAGGACCGGAACTCAGAGCAGGATCCTGGATGCAGGAGCTGATGCAGAGGCCACGCAGGGTGCTACTTACTGGTTTGCTCCCCGTAGATTGCTCGGCCTGCTTTCTTATCAAATTCAGGACCACCAGCTCAGGGATGTTCATGTTGTGGATGTTCATCCACAACAAGTTAGGCTTGTGTCAAGTATACATAAAACTAGCTAGCACAGGGCTAACTCATTTTAACTTAACACAGACATTACGCCATATTTCTCTCGAGGTAGAAACTTCTAGACTGCCACCAATTTATAGAAACTTCTATTTCATATGGTCCCTAAGTGTCAAGTTGGGTTCGGGGACCACCCTAGCCAGATAGATACTGTCATGGCTAGGCTGAAGCTACCCGTGGCTCCCGATTCCTTCCACACCCAAGAGCCTAGATAGGTTTATTCGGGAAAGAAGGGCATCAACCTCCAGTTGTCCTTCAAAGAGGGACGTATGCGCTCTATAGAACAGCACAGGTCCAGGCTCAGCAGGTTTCAGGCCAGTGCACTGAATCCTCTCTAGGTCTCTTCTGCCCTCTGCATTTCCCTCTGATCTCCTGGTAGAGGAAATGGTCTGAGGAAGGACAGGAACTGTGTCCTGGGGAACAAAGCCAAATGAGGGTGACATGAGAAAGAACAAAGGAGGCTCAGTCCAGGAGGCTGGCTCCATGAGTAACCTAGGAACCAGTAACAGCGTCCAGGCAGGAAGACACCAAAGAGGAGGTGGTGTGACTGTGGAGGGGTCCTGTGCTCCTCCTCCGGTATGGGGCCCTGCAGGAGTGGGTACTGGAGGCAGCACTGACAAAGTAGAGGAAGAACCTCAGACTGTGGTTAGGACCTGCTAGCCTTGGCGAGGGACCACCAGTGGGAGAAGCCAGAGACATAGGAACACAACTAGCAGCTTTTGACTTTCCATGATCGGGGCTCAGACAGCAGAGAATCAGCAGAGGATTTCTTCCACCCGAAGTGCCAAACCTCAGCCAGGTGAGCAGAAGGCCATGAGAAAATAGGTTAACAATGGCCACGTCTTTTCTACTGGCTGTACAGTTAGATGGTGTCTCCTGTTTGCCTTTTTGGTGTGTGTGTGTGTGTGTGTGTGTATGAGTGTATGCAAGTGTGTGTGTATGTGTATGTGTATGAGAGAAACACCTTTAAAAGATAATTTTAATTTTTAGTGACCATGATTGGGCAAGCAGTCTCTCTGACGTGCACTTTCTGTCAAATTGTCAAGGGTGAAATCAAAGGCGGATTCTCTCTGTCAACTCATTCTGAGTGACCTGGAAGTCTACAGGAAAGGATGGAGTGTATTTTTAAATTTATCAATTCTGCTGCCTGTGAACGGTCCAGAGCAAGTCTGTGATGGGGTGGGGTGCACAGAAGGCAGTAGTTGACACTAATGATATTAAAAACGAACAGCCAGTTTCTGACTCATCTGACCACCATGCAATTGGTGTTTAACAGAAGTGTTAGAAATGACTCCAGAGAACTCAGAACCTGTGCTTCAAGTACGTCCACCTCACATTCCTTTATGACAGTTTTGTACCTTTGGAACTCACTCAGACCTTCCTGATATTCTCAAGAGATGTTAATTTAAATAGACAGAAATCGTTATTGAATAGTATAGAGCGGTCTAGGAAAAAGAGCAGCTGAGACATGACCTTAAAATAAGTGGGTGAAATGAGATACCCCCAAATATGTAATGAACATAGTGTCTCCCATTCTAGGAGACAAGGTAAAGTGATTCCTATCTCTTGAGGTTGTAATAAACATTAACTGGGTTTATACATATGGAGTGTTTATAAGGAAGGTTCTAGTCGAGGTTAGAGGTGATGTAGAAATCAATCAGTATGAAGAAAACTGTGTTTCTGACTGATCCTAACTTTTTGCCCACAGTTGGACCTAGAAAATCTTGAAGAGACATGTTGATTTCGGGTAGCATCTCTGAGACTGTCAGATGCCCACTCACCCCTCCCCAGCCATTCTCCCACTGGTAGACTGAAGGAGGCACTCTCTCTGTCCCCACTATTCACGGTTAGAGATGACCCACAGCTGAAACGGTCTACGTCTGAACCACAGGTGATATTGATAACAGCGTATTAATAAAACCACCCTTAGAAGATGCTCCACACCCCTTACCCATGCCCCTTTCCCAACAAAAGTCTTTGACAAACAGGGTGTGAGAGCTCCCCCATTGTACCCACCACACCACACCATCACGGGTTGTCTCCGTCCCCATCTCGGACACATCCCATAGGCACAATGTTTCTAGGCATAATGGTGCAACTTTTTCTTAAAGTTCCATGAGCTCTACCAAGTTCATGTTTATATTCAAATAACCTATAATTCAGTCAAGGCCAGTTGTCAATGCGGGTAAATACAGCTCACTGGGCACACATACAGAAGAGACCCTGCAGAATTCCAGCCCATCACAGGAATGCACTCAATTTAGATCAATTTGATCAAAGACTTAACCCCTTCATTACACTCAACTCCCAGGAGAGGTCAAACTTTTATCCCCGAAGAGGAAAACTTACAGAATAAATATGGAAAATATCACATGGATAAATTCTTCTGTTCAGTGACTTGTGTTTGCAGCCATTCTCTCTCTGCTCGGTAAAATCTCTCTGATGGACAGACAGAACTAGTCAGTCTAATTAAAGTCATCAGGTGTGTATTTTATTCACAAGAACACAATTTGGAAGGTTAAGAGCTGCAGGCCCTCATTGTCAGGACCCACCAGGGATCTCTGTGACTCCATGCTGCTCTGGTTTGGGCTGGTCTGGCCAGTTCCTCTCTTCCTCCCGGTCTGTGGACATCAGTGGGCAAGTCCCTCTTGCTCAGAGAGGAAGCCAGCTTGGGACTTTGGTCTTCTTGCCCCATGATGACTCTGACTCAGCCTGACCTTTCCCTGTTGATTTGACCTTGAGAATGTTCCTGCTCATTCCTTCCTTGAGCAACAGCTTGGCTCCCAGTCCCTCAGCGGCTCTGACTCACTGCTAGCTGAGAATTCCCTAGAGCCTGGCCAGGTTTCCAGGCATTGCTGACCTTTGGCTGATCTAGGATATTTAACCAGCAGCCTCACCATGACTTCAACTCCTGCCTGCCTGACACCGGATTTCTTCAAGGCATTTCAATATAGCTTCTGAAACTGGAAATATGGACAGAGGGACCAGCGCCAGGTGTTGATTGACAGGTTTGTTTACTGTGCAGCTTCCCTGAACCTGGGACACATGTCATTTCTCAGAGGGTTTTTTAATGCTCTCAATGATAGTGTTTATGTCTGTAGTCTCCTTATTTGGGTTACTTTTCCTGGTCTTTTGAGTCACTTATTCTGGTATTTACTTACCTTCATATTTAATCAGTTTGATCATTGATTATTTTCAACCTTCCCTCCAGTCACTTGGTTATTTGTTTCTAACTTCCCTTAGACATTAGCAACAGGTCTGGTAACTGGCTTGCCAGTCTGTGACTGTTACTTTATTATTACAGGTGAACCTAGGATGAGCAGTTTCATTCCTGGGAACTCAGTGTTCTCACCTATAGGAAGGAAGAATGGCAAACTATGCCCTTATCACCCATCACCCATCACTACTGGGAAATGACGGCTGTGGTCATACTCACTACCAGGATTCAGTATCTCCCGAACCACGTTACCATAAATCTGTTTAACAAACTTATTAATAATCACCATTAAGTTTATTTATTTTGTTGATATTTAGTAGTTTACATTACATATCTACCTGCATTTTGAGATGAAGTTCTTAGGTTTGCGCAGCCTTCTGGCAGGTTCAATGGCCCACACAAAGGGTGCCAACACAGGCCTCACAGAAGAACAGAGGAACTTGTATCCTGTGGTACCCGGTAGAACAGCTGTCCCACAGACTTCCCATGTGGTATTATGAGAGGAGGAAACTTTCTTTTTCCAAGCTACTGAATTGTGCAGTATCAAACCTGCTTTAGTTCACATCCTAACTCTGAATGTTTCATGTATGAGTGCATTCTTGTCTACTCTAAAAAGGAATGCAGTGTGTTGGTTTCCATCCCTACGAAGCTGTCACTTTAAAGACATGATTCTGCCACCTTTCATACTAACTGTTCCCAATAGGAAGTGAAATGTTAACCTGATAACTTATTTCCCTTTGAAAGTGATTTCTTTAGTTTTTCCAGAAGCTTAGAGCAACTTTCTCTTGGTATTTAGACTCTAAGAATTGTATAGGTGAGGATGTCTCCATCTGCTCCCCTGGAAGACAAAGGGCTTTTCTGAAAACCTGCCTTTGCTCTGGCTTAAATAATTTTATTTTATTTTGATTAACTATTGACTCTACTTTCTCTCTCTTTTTTCTTTTTTCTTTTTTTCTTGAGACATGGTTTCTCTGTGTAGTCTTAGCTGTCCTGGGCCTTGCTCTGTAGACCAGGCTGGCTTTGAACCCAGAGATTGGCCTGTTTCTGCCTCCAGAGTACTGGGGTTAAAGGCGTGTGCAACCACACTTGGCTGACTCTACTCTTTCTTTATTTTTCAGGAATCCAACCACTTCTTATAAGGCTTCTTAACTATCTCCCAGTTTTCCTATCTTTTCCTGTAACAATGCTGCGACCACGTATTTGCATCTTAACATTGACCATGGACTGATGCTCTGCCCGAGCTGTAGAGGGGTACCCATCTTTTCCACTCTCCCCTTACTTGACAACTTAAATCAGAGGGAAATATGTGTTATAAATGAGAGATCTCAGCAAAGTCAGGAGAAGAAATTTAGAGGAGATAAATTTCATGTTCCAGAAAGAAATATACAACATCAGAGATAAGAAATACCAGAAGGAGTGGGCCAGGAGTCTGGACAGAACAAAACAAAGAACCAGCAGAATAAAAACCAAGCTAATGGAAAGTCTACACAGCAGGACCATGAAGGCAAATGGTGAGAACAACGATGTCCAAAGCATCCCAGACCCACGGGGAAAGGCCAAGCAACTTCATTCACAAAGAGGTCTCACTGACAAAGGAAAGGGCACCTGGGACAGAAAAAGACATGCAAAGATAATAGCCAAGAATTGCTAAAATGGATGAAAACCAACGAATCAGAGATTCAAGAATCTCAGACCAAAAAGACAGGAAAGTGGAGGAGGCAGACACCTGCCAGCCAGATTGCTTAGATTTACTAGAGATTAAAAGCTAGAATGCAGGAAAGAAAAATATGTTAATTTGCGGGAAGTCACTATTAAGATGCAACTGAATTATCTTCAAGAAACAGTGGGAGTTAGAGACAATTGAAAGGGTTCTAGCCGGGCATGGTGGTGAATGCCTTTAATCCTAGCACTTGGGAAGCAGAGGCATGCAGATCTCTGTGAGTTCTAGGCCAACCTGGTCTCTCCAAAGAGAGTTCCAGAGCAGCCAGAGCTGTAATACAGAGACACTGCCTTAAAAAACACGCACACACAAATAAATGATTTTAAAAAGAAAAGAAAGAGTTCTAAATGTCTGGATACACAAAATTGCACTCATATATATATACATACCAACAAATAATGTCACTCAAGATCTATCTATTAATATCTTTTACAACTGAGACATTTGTTGACTGAGGTTTCTTTCCTGCCTGGTTCCCTCAGTCTTTAAGTCCCAAAGAAATCACACAGAGGTCTACATTAGGTTATGAACTGATTGGCCCATTAGCTCAGGCTTCTTATTAACTCATATAACTTATATTAGCCCATTATTCTTGTCTATGCTAGCCACATGGCTTGGTACCTTTTTTCAGTGAGGCAGTTGCATCTTGCTTCTTCTGTGGCAGTCTCACAACTGCATCCTCTTCCCAGAATTCTCCTGTTCTTATTGACCTGCATCTACTTCCTGTCTGGTTGTCCCACCTATACTTTCTGCCTGGCTACTGGCCACTCAGCTTTATTTAAAATAAGATCAAGAGAATACAGACCATGGTCCCACACCAGACATTAATATAATAAAGTCAAGCAAAAGCTAACAGAATTTGTCTCCAGAAAAACTATACCATGGTGAATGATTAAAGAAGGATTGTATTCAGAAAGAGCAAACTATTAGATTAAAAACACAACCCTAAGGAAAGAAATGTCAAAGTACAGGGACATGCACTAGGTCAGTGAATATAAAATTTATTTTTAAACTATCCCAGCATACATAGAACTTTTATATAGGACTATATTACATATTTATAATTAAATCTCCCTTTGAAACTATTGCCTATTTAAAGTAAAAATTTAAATATGTAATCATGAGTTTTATTATAAACAAACTAAACTATATTTCAACAAGAATACAAAGAATAGCGATTGTATAAACATAATGTGTAAGTTCTCGTTTATATGGCACAATAAAATGCTTGCTAGTGTGGAAGGAATGTGCTACACTAAACACACACACACACACACACACACACACACACACACACACGGCTGAAATCAGATGGCATGGGGTCAGGCTGGGTCAGGATCCTCTCCCAGGCTGTATGCATTTGCCTCGCTGCTGATGCTACCTGGGGGTCAGGATCTCAGTGGAAACTGTTAAACAAGTACAAATGATACCTCCATGTGACATTGCCAACATGGCATAGGAGATACTGTTTAAAACCAAAAAGTCATCCCTGTATGCTGGATATGCCTCTACTCTCAGCACTTGGGAGGCCCCGACAAGAGGATCGTAAATAAAAGGCCAGCTTTGGCTGCATACTTAGTCCTGGTCTAGCCTAGGCTGCCCAGACGTGGACTCAACAACACAAAACCAAAGGAGATTTCGGTGTGGGACAGAACGCATTACAGTTAACTTCCTTCCTCCCTTTCTGTTCGCTTGTTCTTACGTTTTGAAAGAACCACACTGTATAACTTAGCTTGGTCTCAAACTCTGCAGTTGTCTGTCTTTCTTGGATTGTAGCTGTGGGAGGACACTTGACCAGCCTTTACCTTGTAACCTGGGATGTCCTCATACCAGGTCACTTTAATGTGCATTCCTTTATTCAGAAACATGTTTTCAAGACGAGGAATTAGACCCCCTTCTGATAAAAGGTAAAAGGAATATGAATAGGTGGGGGTATTTTAAGGGACCTTCTCTCCATCATAAATTAAAAAGACACCAAATAGGAAACAAGACAAGGAAGAGAAATAGGAATTACATATTATTAGACAATCCCTAGCCCTGGGGTCTAGAAGCACTAAGGCGATACCTAGGGCCTTCGTGCTACCATAAGGGCTTCCTCTGGGTCCTCTTTCCCTCTCCTGTGTTCTGGGTGAGAGAAGGCAACAGTATTAGAACCCCCTACATACTGCATCTTCTGACGCCATGCCTTGGCCTCTCAATCATCCCTCACTGCCCCCACCACCATAGACCTTTGCTGTCTGTGATTACCTTAATTCCTTGGGTCTTGGGGAGCTAAGCATCTCCAGTGTTGGACAGGGGCAGGAGAAATGGCTTTTCACCAATCAGCCTTCTCTCAGGCTGTCTCTAGTCCAGGGTGTCTAACTTCCTTCTTCCACAGCATCCACATGGATACAGGAACCTGGCCCCTGGCTTCCCTTATTTTTTTGCCTTTTTTCTACTCAGCAACCCTAATTACTTTAAAGACAAAAGCCCTGATCCGATCCCTGTGCCATGGCTGAGACTCTGCTTCTGCCAGCATGCGTTCACCCTGTGCTTTGCCTGCCCACCACAGAGCCGCAGTCTGCTCACCTTGAGCTATTCTGGGTGCCAACCACCTGCCTGCCTGCACCTCCATCTTTGACTTGCTGCCAAATCCCCCAGACAGTTGTGCTGCCATCTTCTTGGACTTCCCCAGCTGCTGGGAATGTCTCCAAATTTGGTCATCTCCTGCTATGTGTAGTTTCTAATTCTGATATGGACCAAACAACACTTGATTTTTCCCTCTGATTGTCTCTTTTCCCTCTTGTGATCCAAACCTGCTGAATTCCACAAACTCAATCATAAAAAAGAACACTTTTTCTAGGCTACCATAGGCCTGCTGCAACTGCGTCTGTTAAAAACCTACACAGCGTGATGGATGACCACTATCTTCACCATCAGAGCTAGTGGATTTAGCGCCACTACAGAAATCTACCTAACGCATGTGCCTGTGAGCACCTTCCCCAAAGTATTAAGAGGAGGGGAAACCAGCCCTGACTGTAAGCGACGTCCTGCTATGGCTCAGCACTCATCTCTCACTACTGCCTGGGAATGATAGAGTGTGAACAGGGACTTTATTCCCACCACCCTGTCTTCACACCCTCAAACTGTGAACCCAAATAAACTTTTCCTTCCTTGAACTCTTTTGTCAGTATTTTGTCGCAGGACTGAGAGAGGAAGCTGATCCATTTGTACCAGCTACATGGCGGTTGGCTGGATCTGAACATCACATAATGCTGTATTCTTTCAAGACACCGTGTTGAATGCACACATGCATGCATGCACTGGTGTGTGTGTGTGTGTGTGTGTGTGTGTGTGTGTGTGAATTCAAGTTACAGTATTTTAAGAATGAATGTGGTCACCATCTCCTTCAACTTAGGTGTTATTAATTAGCATCTAAAAACAACCCCCTCTGCCCCAGCCTTCCTCAGCAGACTCCCATGTGCCCCTGGTTTGGTTTCCTCTTGGCTACCAGGACCTGCTAACTCTATGCCTCTGGACGGGTGCCCTCTATTACAAAACCTGGCTTCTCCAGCATTCTAGTAGTTCTCTGGCCTTCAACACTCTTGCACACTTACCTTTCTGGTCCCTGCCTGACGAGGCTTCTGAGCTGCCACCCACACGTGGCGTGGCTTTCTTATCATACCCGGAAGAGCGTGAGCTGAACCACTATTGTAGATTTTCAGATGAGTAGCAGACAATAGAACATTTGCTAAGTTTCCCTTGACCTCTGCCTCCCTGAACAGAAGCTTGAGAATTGACTCTGGGCTTGTGATATGTTCCTTTTTTATTCCCCAAGACTGCTCAACACTGGCGAGCTGCATTTTGATGGGGAGAAGAATGTGGTGAGTGTGTTTATAAATTAACAGTCAAGGAGGCGCTCAAACCCAGAATTATTCCCACAGGAAACAAGTTGCTGGCTTCAACATCCCTTCTCTTTCTTACTTCGCCAGAAACAGATGTTGACAGCTCACTCATTTGGGACGTGATGCGGCAGGGTAGCTATTACCCAGGAGGAACAAGCGATACTGCACACGACTCCTCAGAAGACAAGAAGCAGTTTATCTAAGCTCAGAGAAAGTCCATACTGACAAGCTGCCCACAGAAGGGAGAGAAACCCATACAGAAAATCTCAAAGTTTAGCCAAGCCTCGGCTTCACGGCAGTTTCTGAGGCTAGTTGAAAGAGGCAATTGATGGAGGGCTTAGAGGGCTGCGGGCAGAGTCAGACCTGAGACCAAAGTCCCCTCTCCCTGCAAAGCCACTGAAAAGTATCAGTCACTCAGCTGGCTATTTGGCCCACACCACACAAAGGAAACCAATTTCTTTAAACTCATTTTTAAAGGGAAAAAGAAAACTATAATTAATGTTTTCTCTTAAAAGGCTTCTATAAGAAATGTCACATATATGGAACTTATACAGGCTGTATTTGTACGCCTGGACAAAATGGTACATGTGTGAATGCTGTTTTCAAAGCAATTTCAAAATGGAAATTATTAGGATTCTTGAGGGGAGGGGAGAAACTCTGGAAAAAGATTTCCAATATTCTCATTCATTTGCCCACTGGTCCCTGGAATGTCTCGCCAGTATTTTAATTGTGAAACATTCTTAGAATAGGTGCTTTTGGTTTTCTCTTTGCTTGCCTCTTTGTGTGGCATTCCTGAGTCTGCTGAGGGCTGAGTATCTGACATGTAACTCAGAGAAATGTGTGTCTTATTGAATGAATGAATCCGGATATTGGGAAAGAGGCAGGAGGAGCCCAGCGGCTGATAGACAGGGAAAGGGTAGGTGCAGGCAGAGCCCAGTGGTATGTTGCAATCAGTGCTGGGACGACTCCCTTTGAACAAGAATGTCATGCTGACCTGGTGGGGAGGATGCAGGATGTACACCCCGCAAGTGGGATCTGGCAGCCGCTATCAAAAGGCCAGAGTCAATATATAATCAGGGTGACCTGAAACCGCCAATCACACTCCACTGTCTTCCGGGGCACCAGGCTCCAACAATGTCAAATATGAGAGACTGCTCTTCTCTGTTCATCACGCTGGATAAGCCAAGACCTCCCGAGGTCACCAGGCCTAGCACACAGCCAGTTCGGGGACAAGATCCCACTGGCCTGCATGGCTTTAATGCCTGTGGATGGAGCCCTACCTGGCATTTGGTATTGACATTTGATGACTGTTAAACCCTGTGTCAGGTTTGCTCCAAATGTACCATGTAGTGAAAGCTCAAGGCCTTCTCTGGCCAGAAGTTTTGACAACTTTATTGCCTTAGAGAGAATTGACAAAGAATCAAACCCACGTTATGTTAAAATGTCAGCAACCTAGCTGGGGGTCACCACCAAGTCCATTTTGTTAACTGCACTTGTTACCCAGCAGACAACCTTATTTTATAAAATCATGCTGCTAACTTAAACCAGTAATTCTATGTTTTGTGAATTGCTCATGATTTCATAAAATTTCATGTGAAAAATACAAAAGAGTTTGCAAAAGCATTGCAATGGTGAAAGATAAAATAGCCATGCAAATTGGAAATAGGAGGGAATGTTTTTAAAATAATAACTTAATAATAAATTATAATAAAATAATAATAAGATGTCCCATGAAGTCCTAGTCTGTCAGGAGAATGGTCTACACAACAGTGATGAGCTTGGGACAGCAGCAACTAGGTGTGAGTTTCAGGATTAATAGGAGCTTTGGATTTTACCCACAAGGGACAGAAACTTAACTTTAAACAGCATAGCGAAGTCTAAAGAAATTGCCAACCACAAGGACAGAAGGGACCTGTCTGGCCCGTAGGAATGTGCCTTGGCCAGCGATAATGATGTATATCTAACAGTGATGTTTGCTTGGGGTGTGGTACTTTCAGTTTCTTACAGGCAGTCTGTGATTTGGTCATGACTTACTTTCCATGAGACTGAACTACTCCTTCTTTAACTCTCTTTCCCACCTATCTACATTTAATCTCTTGTCAGAGTAGTTTTGATTAATCAGGGCTCTGTTTTCAAACCTAGGCCCTCATGTACCCAAAGTAAACACCCCACCACTTGGAGAAAACCCCAGCCTGATTTTGGATTTGCTTTCAAATTCCTTATCCTCTTATTTTTTCCAACCTTTTCTTTGTTTTCCCTTCTTCCTTTCCCTTCCTTTAAAAGCCATCTTTAGTGTACCATTAGCTCTTCCCTGAATAGTGACAGCTGAGCTATTCGCTTTCAGTGACTTCTTCTCATTTAGCAACACATCCCTTTAATTTATCCCTCCGCCCTTCAAGAGTGCCTTCAATGTGAACAGTAAGCTAACCTTTAGTGTTTGCATTTTTTTTCTGTTACCGTAGTCACACGACAGCCACATGGTTAGCATCTATACCTGCTGCTATCCTAGTCTGCGTCATTGTTCATTCTGTTAGACATAGTAATTATCTTTTAAAAACTTTGGGGGAAATCCCCTTGATATTTACCAACATATTTATTACTTCTAGTCTCTATGTCTTTACACTGAACTGCATTCCCATCTGATCCATTTTTCTTCACCATATTTTCTTTGAGCATTTATCTTATTGCACACGGATGCAATGCATTCTCTCAACATTTTTTGAGTAAGGATTGATGTATTTTACTTTCGGTTTAGGCAGATACTTTTATTAGATGTATAATTCCAGGTTGACGGTTATGTCTTCCCATTCACGGTAAACTGCCATCCTATTGTGCTCCGGCTCACATTGTTTACAAGATCACACCAACAATTCTTGTCTGTGCCATTCCGCATGTCATCTCTTTTTATATAGTGCTGCTATCTTTAAATCCTTGCCTTCTCAGTTCGGATCTCTTCCTCACATCCTGTGGTTTTGGGTTTGACTTGGTTGCTTACCTCCCCTGAGTTTCACAGCGAATGCTATGGACCAACCTGAGTACTGGCATCTATTAAACCAAGAAGGCATCATATCATCGCCCGACTAATGCTTATCCTTCAGTGGATATTCAAACAACACTGACTTCTCTCACCCACTCATTCTTTTTTTAAACCACAATTGGTAGTTTATTATACACATTGCTTTGTGACTGACACTTGAACAGCTTTGTGCATTTCTATACATTTATAATTAAGATAGAATTATATCTCCTTCCCCATTCCATTTTGTCCTTCTGTCCCCCTCCTGGACCCCTTCCTCCAACCCCTCACATGCCAACTTGCTCTCAGATTGATGGTATATTCTTGATTATTGTTATACACATATGCACAAATATATAAACACAAGCTCCCGAATGCTTTTGTCGTCCTCTGTGTGTATATGACTTCAGAGCTGATTGCTGCATAATGAATTACCAAGTAGGGGCTCATCCCCTGGAGCAAGCTAACTCTCTCTCTAAGAAGTTATCAGTTGATGGTGGTTTTTGTTTGTTTCTTTGTTTGTTTGTTTGTTCTAGTCCAGGGTGCAACCCTAAGAAACTCCCCCCTCCATATTAGCAAGTCCTTTCATTGATAGTCACTGTTCTAGCCATGTTGATACATCATTTTTAGGAGAGACTGACTCACAGCAAACTCCCTGGCATTTTGGCTCTTAGAATCATTTTGCCCACTCTTCCATGATGTTTTCCGAATCACAGGTGCAGGGGTTGTGATGTATATGTATCAGTTGGACTCCCCATGATCCGTTGTATCCAGTTCTGGTTTTCTGCGATGGCTTCTTGGATGAGGGGTGGTAGTTAGACTTTATGGATAAGGTTTAGAACATACTTAAGGAATCATGCTAGTCTACCAAAGTGACAGTAGTAGATCCCCCCCCCCTTTTTTTTAGGATCCACAAGCCCTGAGCAGTGGGCTAGCTTTGAGGACCGGGTTGTTGTGAGATATTTTTATTGCACTATGATCTGACACTCCTGAAACTGACAATAAAGTTTACATTGAATTAGAGGGCAGAGCTAGCTACTATCTGCCCCAAGGTAGCTATAGAGGCTTGGAAAATGGAGGACATGTACAGACACACAAGAAGTAGTAGGGAAGGGCTTAGGAAGATTCTCTGCCCTTTGGATGGAGGAAGGAGGGAGGAGGAGGTCACTGATTGCTTCTCCACAGCTTCTCTGCCCTCTCAGGTTCTTACCCCCATATCTGGCTCCCGAGTTTCTACTGATAAAGACTAATTAGATAAATGCCTCACCAGGTATGATTTCCCTTCTGCTGAGTGGACTTTAAGTACAATTAGACAGCTGTCCGTTACCATACACATGTGAGTGCCACTTATTGATCCTTTCAGATATCTTACCATGCCAGTCATTGCTGTGGTTCATAGATGCTGCAGCCGGGTAGAACTGTTAACTGCCCCCACCCCACCCCACCCCCCACACACGGCAGCTTTCACGGCACTTTCTGATACTATGGGAGCTAGACTACATGAAGACAGGTCTTCAGAATAGATAAAGCTCAAATAATCTGTCTGCTTTCTTCAACAATAGAGGTCCATCTTTATCCACCAAGGATAGCAAAGGTTCATAGTGATTATACGTTTTGAGTCCCAAATTGTTCAGTTCCCAGTACCCAGTTTGGGCAGCTCACAACTGCCTGCAAACCAGTTCCAGGGGACACAAAGCCCTCGTCTGTGTTCTAAGGACACCTACACTCATATTGCACATACTCCCCACAAAGACACATATGTACACACACAATTAAAAATAAGATCTAAAGATATAATCAATCAAACAAAATGATGATAATCTAAGTCATCAGAAAACAGAACAATCCCAAATCAGGCAGTGGTGGCACACACCTTTAATCCTAGCACTTGGGAGGCAGAGGTAGGTGAATCTCTGTGAGTTCAAGGTCAGCCTGGTCTATAAGAGCTAGTTCCAGGACAAGCTCAACAGCTACAGAGAAGCCATGTCTGGAAAAAAACAAAATGAAAGAAAGAAAGAAAGGAAGGAAGGAAGGAAGGAAGGAAGGAAGAAAAGAGGAAAGGAAAGGAAAAGAAAAGAATCCAGAAAAATCAGCATATCAAAGCCAGCAATGAGCCAGGTCTTCCTTCATCTACTCACTAAAATAACAATCATTTACTCATTACCAGTCATATGAAAATGAGCTTGTTTATTTACTCATAAAAACCATAGCTTACTACATTCCAAGGCCTGTAAAATTCCTGAGGTGTTTCCTGCCCCAGGCAGTCCATTCTATAGAGCATCACTACCCCCAGAAACTCCTTCACGGGTGGAGAGGGTAGCGGGCTACCTACCTACCTACCAGCCCTGGGGAAACAGGGCTTTTCTGTTTTACTTGAGTTTAATAAATTCAAATTCAAATAAGATTCTGACATAGCTGATGAAAACTATATTAGAAACATACTATAACAAAATGCTTAAATGCTAACTAACTTTCACATACATGCGCACGCGCACGCACGCGCGCGCACACACACACACACACACACACACACACACACACACACAGACACTTACAGTGAAACCTACCTGCTCTTACACAAAAATTCCTGGCTACCATCAGACTCAGAGAGCAGTACTAGCCAGTCAGATACTGGAAGGGTGGGAGCAGAAGTTGATAAAGCTGTTTGCATCTTCAGGTGTTTGGATGTTGAAGAAAAACAATGACTGCTGACCACGTCAGGATGTCTGCATTGGTGGCCATGTCGGGATGGTTGCATTGGTGGCCATTTCAGAATGGCTACAGTGGTCATCCCGTTATGATGGCTACTACCAGGAAAAATAAGTAACTCTGAGCTTTCATAACTACAGAAAGATGGTCAAGAGACTATCGGAATGTTTAATCTATAGCTTGGAAGAGGACTGGAAACAGCTATACCTTATATATAATGGGTGCACAAAGGAGAGCTCAGAAATGTATCTGGGTGATGTCATGATCAATGCTCTTAAAAAACACTTTCCTATAAAGATGAAGGCACACTACATAGCTCTGGGAAGTCTGAGAGACCCATGGTGGCTCCAAAGGGTGACACTATTTGGAAAAGGAGTTTGTGGAGCTCACAGTAGCTCAGGAACAACTCAGGAGAAAAGGCAAGTCTTAGAGAAAGCTGCTTTTATAAAGTGAATTCACAAAACTGGAGTAAAGATGGTGGAACAGAGCCCTGCATGGTGGAGAATGACAAACTATTCCCTTCGGATCTCAGCCAGAAGGCTATGAGCACAAAGGCCATGCCAGAGGAGCCGCGGGGCTGCTGGCACTGGCGACAGGGAGCTGTTCTGCAGATTGTGCTGCCTGTCCTGCTGGGAGATGGAAAACACAGGCAAGAACACTGTCCACAGCCTAGAATCGCAGCGGTCCTGTCGGGTGGTCAGCACTGACACCAGGATGCATTGTGGCATGTGGAACTCCTGAGGACCCATGTCATTACTGAATGGGGCTGGTCCTAGTCCCACCTCCTGCTGCCCCCACAACATGGAGTCACCGAAGCTGGAATCTGGGTTGCTTGCCCTGGGCAGAGACAGGCTACAAGCACAAAGATCCAGCTAGGCAAGCCTCTAGGACAGGGAGGTTTGAGGCACCCAGGAGCTCACACAGCACCTGTGCCCGGCCACCCTATCTAGCCTCCACATCACCCTGACTCTGGGCAACAGCAGGGTATCAGAGAGGAGTCTCAGCAGTAGTTCAGTATTTATGGTGCTTCAGAAACCAGGAACCAATAACTTGTTGCAATGAATATTTGCGTGTAAAGCCATCTGGGCATCTACGCAGTGCACACAGCCAATGCCACCAAGATGAACAAGCAGGCAATGGCGAGGTGGGAGAGAGGAAGGAACTGAGAGGTGAATGTGTGGTGGAGAGAGGTGGAACCAGAGATGATCCACGCTGCCCAGCTACACAACTGTCCTGGCTCTGAGCAAGGACAGGATGTCTGAGATAAGAATGGTTCATTTTTCTGGACTGGACCTCCTCAATAAACGTCTATAGTCCATGCTGCCCCTGGAGCTCATGTTGGTATCTGTGGCTGCTGTTCTAGGTCATTTTGAAGCAAGCCCATAGTTCACGTGGATGTCCATGGTCCTATAGCAGCCAGGGGCCACGTTAAGTGCGGCCATCACGTCAGCCATGTGCAGCCATCTGAGACCACGTTGATGTCAAGGGCCATGTTTGGGTCCATGGTGGTCTTGCTGCGGCCAGGAGCTGTGTTGATGTTCACAGCCTGAGATACCACTGAAGGCCATGGGGATGTCCGTGGTCTGGGCTGCCAATGGAGACTATGTTGAGGACTGTGACATGTGCTTATGCCAGAGACCACGTAGATGTCTGTGGTGGTCCATGCTGTCCCCGGAAACCATGTGGAGGTCCAGGATCTGTGTTCAGACTGACTGTAAAGGGCAAGGAAGGCAGTTTTCCAGTGGTATTGATGATGTCAGACCCACAGCTGAGACAGAGGGACACAGAAGGCTTCTGGGACAACCCCTAATCCCACTCTGCCACAGCACCCCTTGAAAGTTACAGTCTAGACAGAAAGCCATTGAACAGAATTCTTAAAAATTGTGATAAGGATGCTGAAGTACATCTCCACAATTGATGGTTTCTGGTAGGAGTACAGGTGGGGAAGGACTTGGTGTTCTTTAAGGGGATGACTACTGAAGTTTAACCATGCTCCAGTGAACATATAGGCAATGCAAACTGGGCTTCTTCCTCCTCCTCCTCTTCCTCCTTATTCTCCTTTTCTTTTTTGTGGGAGAGGTCATCACAAGGGTGGGGTGGACCTGTGAGTACAGGAGAGTGTGATTGACTCACGATATGAAATTCCCAAATAATCAAAAAGATTTTTTTTAAAATCATTTTCCTTAGCAAGAATCTTTCAAGACCTGGAACTTTTCAAAGATCTAGCTATAGAGCTTGTGTTTCAGAATCCTAACTGCCTAACTCCCCAGACTCTCATGCCAAACTCTAGGACAAGGTTCCTGGCCCATGTGAAGATGGGGAGTTGGTGGTATTCTACACATCTTTTTTTTTTAATCCCCGCCCCTATTCTACACATCTTGAACTTTGAATCTTTCTATCTAGGTCCTTGCTACTGTCCTTGGCAGATCCACACCACCTGTCCATAGACTCCACCTATCCATGTTCATGCCTTCTTCTCCATGAACTGCACAGGAAGTGATGGGCAGTAAGTGAGATTCTGCTTAAAACTCCAAGATGGCTTTCCTCATCTTTGTCATTCATTATTGGGATTATAAAATCCGTGTGTGCAGGTCAACTAGGAGATGTGAGTTTTTGAGGTATTGTCTTAGAAGCTAAAAATAAAATTAGATTAGCAGTAATTAGCGAGGTGGGTGTAATTTCCATACCTTTTGCTGTAATCACTTCCTGAAGTGATTTTCTCTTGATTTGACTTTCTAGTGAGCTGTATTCACATGCACTCTGCACCCCCTGCAAGGGTGATTTTGAGGAAAGTACAGTAAACATAAACTAATGTAATGATGGCCTACACAGAACGCCCTGCTTTCATGAAATAAAACCCTAAAAATACTTCTCACTGTAACAATGTGAGCATGGTGAAAGTGTAGATTTTAACCATTCCACGCTATTATTTTATTCTGAAAGTTGCTGTTGGCAGAATCTGGTCTCAATAATTACATTTTTTAAGAAGAAAGAGGAACAATTTTATTGCGCTCCAATCCAGACTCTAAAAATATCAGAGCACCAAGTATACAAGGATCAGACTATTAATAGCTTGAAAAGCTATCAGTTGCTGGGGTGGGACACATGGGTTTTTTTAGACTGTGAGCCAAAATCTAGATTTTTCTGCCGAGAAATACATTTTGAATCTATAACACATTTAAAGGTGAGAAAAGGCTGTGAGTGATTAAAACCCTTGTTCCTCCACACCCCAACGGAGACGTTAATTCTTCCGAGAGTTGTGGCACATACTCTCCCAGTCTTTCCATGATGACTGATCTGAGTATAATTAGCTGAAGGCCAGACATGGAACAGAGCATTTTTATGAGACTGGTTAAGAATCACACGCGGACTAAATTATGATCTGTTGTTACAATGATAACACCCCGTGCATCCTGAGTGAAGCCTAGCACTTGTCTTGGTGAGGTGGGAAATTGGAGGCAGAGCACATGCCGAGGAAGTCTCTCTTCTGACGCCAGCCCGTGCTGGTGGCAGGGCCCCTTCTCCTTCTCTCACGCCAACACACGGCTCACTGGGGCTATCTATTTGATAAACACCCCAGCCTATATGCTGCTTTTAGTGGAAAATTGCAAAGCCTCCCCAGCCCCACAAATCTGGTACTGCAGGAAATATGATTAAAGGGCTTTTGTTTATTTCTATGAAGAGAAGATAGGAAACTTAACAGAGGAGGTGGGGGAATAAGGCATTGGCTCCAATATGGGAGGACGGCTGTCGGGTCTATTGACAGACTAAAGGCCGAGCTGCAGCACGTGGTGACCCTGTGCTCCTAGAATGCGGTGCTGCTGACACTGCAGTCAAGCGCCTTTCAGACTGCATGTGTGTGTCTGTGTGTGTGTGTGTCTGCATGTGTGTCTGTGTGTGTATATGTCTGTGTCTCTGTGTGTGTGTCTGTGTACGTGTCTCTCTGTGTGTCTGTATGTCTGTGTATGTGTGTCTGTGTGTGTCCACGTGTGTCTCTGTGTCCATGTTCGTCTGCATGTCTGTGTGTGTTTGTGTATGTTTGTGTATATGTATGTGTGTGTGTCTGTGTCCGTGTGTGTGTTTGTCTGTGTGTGTATGTTTGTGTGTATGTCTGTGTGTCTGTGTTCATGTCAGTGTGTGTGTGTCTATCTGAGTGTATCCATGTCCATGTTGTATGTGTACAAACACATGCATGGACATGAATATAAAGGCCATACATTGGTGCTGAGTATCATTTTCAATAGTTCCCCATTTTATTTTTTGAGTCAGTGTTTCTCAGTGAGGCTGTTACTCACCAACTAGAACAACTGGCCAAATAGCAACCTTCAGGGATCTTCCCTTCTCTGCTTCCTAGCTCTGAGATTATAGGTGCACGCCCCAGGTCCTGGATTTTATGTGAGTACTCGGGACCTGAACTCACGTCCTTATGCTTCGTCTTTATGATTGGATGACAAGCACTTTACTAAGATTTAAGAGCATATTTTCAGTTTTTCAAATTGAGATTCAGCTTATATACTGTAAAGTGTGTGTGTGTGTGTGTGTGTGTGTGTGTGTGTGTGTTCTTCTACATCTTAATATATGCTTATGCCATCTACCCAAACAGTCACCATCAGGATACAGAACATATCCAGAATCCTAGGTACCCCCATCTCTCTCTTCTGTTTGCTTCATTGCTGTTGTCTCTAGCACCATGAATCTGTTTAAACTGCTTCAGGATATATATCAAATATTTCCCAGTATCTTAAATTTTTTCACTCAACATAAGGCACATAGACCCCATTGCTGTTTCATGCATTCATTAATTTTAATTCTTATACAGTTTTAGTTGGATTAACTATAATGACTTGCTTATTATATTTTATATATTTATATTTTATTACATTTGGATTATTTCCAGATATTTGCTGTTGTTAATAATGTTAACATAAACATTCTTCTGTTTATCTTTTGGTAAACATAACCACTTGTTTTTCTGGAATACATAACCAGCAGTGGAATTTCCATGACACATAGGATGGTGCGCATCTCTGTGTAGGTGATCCCTCCAAGCATTTCCTTAAAGTAACTATAACGTTAGGTGCACCCTGCTACCCCACCAGCAATAAACAACTTCTCAGTGGCTTCAGACCACACCAACACTTGAGCTGTCTGCTTGAATTGTGACATTTTTGTCCTCTTACTGAATGCAGTACAGTGGTATCTTATTTAGCTTGCATTTCTCTGCAGGCTCATGCTACTGAGCACATTTCTGTGCGTCTACTGTCTACTTAAGATATCTTCAGTCATGTAGTCCCTCTTTGTTTCATTTGCATTCTGGTTTCTAGGACTCCAGACTGGATGCAGGGCCCAGCATGTACTGGGCACAGACTCTCCACCAAGCTATACTCCCCACCCCACTTTTTTGTATTTTCTAGTTTTGAGACAGAGTATCTCTAAATTGTCTAAGCCAGCCTTGAATTGATGCTTCTCCTTCCTCGGCCTCCAGAGTAGCTTGGATTATAGGTTTGTACAACTATATCCGGTGGTTCAATTTTTAACATGAGCAAAACTTTAAGAAAAATTTAATGGTCATTTTTAAAAGATTAATAAAATTTCTAATTATGCCTATGTTATAACAATGAGCTCATCTTTATTAGAAAGCAATGGTGGTCACCTCTGTTGAGGGTACATAGATTAACAGCCGCTGATAAACTCTTTGTTTTCCCATGGGCTATGACTGGTTTGAGCGCTTTTCCAGAGGCCCATGTGCTGGAAGTGTAATGGTTCTGAGGTGTTCAGACGTCTAAGAGGTGACGTCTGTGGTTAGCTAGATGGGTCAGCAGGTAAAGGTGTTGCTGCCAAGCCTGATGACCTGGGTTTAATTCCTGGGACCCATGTGGAGGAAGGCGAGAACTGACTTCTGCAATTTGTCCTGAGTTGGGGAAATATGTAGAGCAGGTTGGACCGTGTGTTTTTCGGCAGGGGACTGTGTATAACGTAAATCGACGCAGAAGGACACAGCTGACCATGGCACCACTCCCTGTGCAGGAAATCCTGAACTATAGGAGAAAATGACAGGTAGACAAGAGAGACCCAGTCAGCAAGCAAGAATGTGTGTATTCTCTTTTCCTTCCCGATGGTGGATGTCATGTGACCAGCCTCTTCAAGTCCTTGCCTTGACTTCCTCTCCTGGAAGTAGACGCTAGCAAGGATTGTTCCTCCTGAGTTGCTTTTGGTCAAGGCGTTTCATCACAGCTACAGAAAGCAAACTAAACAGACACCGAGACCAAGCGAAAATGCAACTGCAGCAAGAACAGGAAGCGGAAACGTCCCTGATGAAAGCCAGGACCTCGGGTAAATGGACAAATTCCTGTTGAATGAGGTCTGTTTTCCCAGTCATCTGGTGCTGGAATGCTGGGTGTCAGCGGAGAGCCAGCCAAAGGCACACCTCAAAACTGGGAAGGTTTGCTGCTCTCCTCCAGAGACCAGCACTGAAGTCTGACTGCCCGAAGCCAGGGGACCACCGATGAAGGACATCCCTTTCTTGGTTTTGTTTCTCCAGTTGTGTGTGGGGGGGGTCATCTGTGTGTGCTCTGGACCTTCCCTATCCCAACGACCTCTTGAGCCCCCAGGGGAAACAGATTTTATGAAGAATTCAGGGCCTCCTCCCTGAAGGAGGTCAGTGTGACCAGAGAGTGGAACTCAGCCTAAGTCCCAGAAGGCTCGCACCCCTTGAGACTCCATCCAAATGGTCTGACTCAGGGTTATCCTGGCACCTGACTGCTCTCCTCACAGGCTGAGATGGAAAATAAAAGCCCAGGCTTCTGAGGAGAGAGAGCCCAAACCCAAAACAACAGTGCTCCTTGGATACAAGCAACGTTTTATTCTAGAAATAGAAAATGTCCTCTAGCTTAGTTATAATTCCTGCAATCTGTTCTGCCAGGTTTTTTTTTTTTTTTTTTGTGTGTGTGTGTGTGTGTGTGTGTGTGTGTGTGTGTGTGTGTGATTTGTAAAACTGCTATTCAGAATTCTTTGGGCCAAACTGAAAACCTAGCCTATTTCTAATAGCTTGATAATTCTGATGGGACGTGTCATTTAAGAGCTAATGAAGGGCAAGCAAGATGGCTCACTGGGTAAAGGCGATGGCTGCCAAGGTTGATGACCTGAGTTCGATCCCTGAACTCAATGAAAGGAGAGAATTGGCTCTATGGGTGACCTTCTATGTAAAAGACAAACGTCAATGTAGTTCATAGTGTCGTGAGTATTGCTTTTCCTTTGGAAATCAGCCTGAATTTTGCAGATAGGGAGTCCTCATCCTATAACAGGGGATGCTCAATAGTGTACACTAATTATTTTGCCTCTAAACAGATTAGCTGTTTTAATGTCACCCATCAGATGTAGTAGTAGAAGAGATTCAGCAGGCTGTACAATGAGCAAACTCTACCTTCTTGCCAGAACACAGGAAAAATATGAGTGACATCTCAGAACGTAGCCAAAGGAAGGAAGGGGGTCCCATGATGGGAGGGCAGGTGGACGGTCGATGTCCAGTTCGTAGGACAAAAAGAGTACTGCATGTTTTCATGTTGTTGATGATCATAAATTATAAACAACAATGAATTTTATATGTGTGTATGAGCCACATCTTACAACTTCATCTTTAATCCCAAATAACGACAAAAGAGGCAGGTGATATCCGCAAGGACATAAGTGAACAGTTAAATCTTTGGGGGCCATTACCTAGTGTTCGCAAAGCACCCCAAATCAAGCTTGGTCTTTATCTCAGCATAAGCATCTCAGCATGAAAATCCACAATGTTCCAATACCCCAAATTTTCTTTGAATACTAATGACTCAAAAATCACACATATGACCTCATGTGACAGGCCAGTCAAAATGCAGGTGCAGCAATAATACTGTGTAAAATCATCTCCAGCCTATTTGAAGAAGGCATATATAAAGCATGAACTTGGTCAGCCAGCCATGGGGAACATTCCACATGCCAGTCGTCAGAATAATAATGTAGACGTTCCTTTCCACCACATGGACGACAAAGGGATAAAGTCTCTCAGTGTAAGAGTGGGGGAATGGAGGGCTAAAACAATCATCCTGGGAACACACTTGAGGATTCCATCCCAAAGCTGCTGGTTTTCCTTTCATTATCCCTGGGCCCTATTCTCTGGGAAGAACTCTGTGGCGGTTTGAATGAGGAACGTCCCCCATAGGCTCATGTATTCCGACACTTGGTCCCCAATTAGAGATGCTGTTTGAGTGGTTATGAAATTTTGGGAGATGGGGCCTTGCTGAAAGAAGCATCTCACTTCCTGCTGTCTGGCTTCATGAATGTAGATGTATGCGATGCAGCCAGCTTTCTGTTCCTGCAACCATGCCACAGTGTTCCAGTCAGGATGGGTGCTAGCCCTCTGGAACTGGAAGTCACAATAAAACTCCCCCTTAAGTTGCTTTTGGTCATGGAATTTTTTCACAATAGAGAAGCAGCTAATACAAACTCCTCTGTCGGTTTCTGCCATTGACTGTTTCGTGCCTGTTGTTCTCCACAGTCAGGTCTAATGAGGGAACTATGACCTAGTCGGTATCTCATCAGAATACAGACAGGAACTCAGCTTAGAGGGACACAAGAGGAATCTATGAGAAGACTGCACAGTGGTGGTGGGGAAAAAGAAAAATGCAAACAGCTGGGCTTTTTATTCCCGATTCTTATGCTATGAGAGGAGACTGTGGTACCGGAACCCAGAGACGCTCCTTGTTGTCAAAGCTATTCTCAAAGAAACGTGAGCCTTGAGCAATCTTGCAGGGGAAAAACAGAAGAATGAGAACAAAGTCCTCTCTGCCTCCAGGATCGTGCTGGCAAATGGGCAACACCATCTTTCTGCTTTCGTCTTCCCTTGCTCCTCCCCATCCTAGATGGCTTGTGCTTTGAGACTCTACCTCAATCTGTGAAAACGCTTTAACTTTAGAATGGAAACATTGTCTTAGCTGGGCATTGTAGACTTGATGTATCTTGTGATCCCCTAACTGAACCACTGATTAATTGTTTTAATCTGATTTCTCTCTTAACTATGTGCAGTTGAGGTTACAAAGAACCTCTACAAAAATGCCACAGAATATGGTCATCTCCTTCCAATTAGCATATTTATGCTGCTGACTGAAACACTTCTGACACCCTGTGAATAGAAAATTCTGGAAGAATCCTTGCACATAGCCGAAGTCTGTCCACTTGAAAACGCATTTGCCTCCTTTATAATTGTATATGCTTTTCAAGGTAAAGAGCTTTACACATATAATTTTCAATTAATTTCCCAGAACTTTGATGTTGTTAGCATTGTTTCCAGTGATGCTAAAAAATGAATGTGAAGCTAAGTGGATAAATTACAAACCCAAGGCCCGGGGAAATGGGTCTGGATCAGGCCTCCCCAGGGCTTTCATGTCATCACACTGGTCTTCATCTGTAAGCAAGAGACGTCAGTCTCACCACTTCAGAGATGTGCTGGGAACTGGAGCGGCAGACTTCACAGATGGTTTTAGGAGCATTAGACTGGATCACGTTTGACTGTCTTGATCCTTACCTCTGTGGAGATGTCTGGAGATCGCCGACAGACCTCCTTCTAGGCCTCATCATCGGGAAGAGAAACAAATCAATTGGCTCTCTTTTTGTGCCTTATTCTTTCAATATAGGCTACTAAATAGAGCTAAAACCCCCATGAGAAAATATCTATGGAACAACACTATCACAGATATCCAGTATCTCTGATTTGCAATAGTCACCAAACTTGAAAAAGAATATACTTTTCTCTAAGTATATAAAGAAGAGCCCTAAATTTTTAGCTTTGTCTTTGGCTCTCTGAGAAAATTTCATCTAAATCTTTTTTCCCCATTTTAATTTTCACCGCCTCCTGAAATGTTATCGGCTGTAGCCACCTATCTTCCAGTCAGCCGCAGACATCCATAAGTCAAGGGCTCAGCTCAGCTGTCCTCCTGCAGGAACCAACCCCCTTGTGAAATTCTACCTGGATATTTTCGTCTCTCTCTAGATCAGCCAAAGTCCAGACCGGGAAGTAGAAACTGTCCCAGGTGCTTGAGCAGAAACGGACTCAGTTCAGGGAATTGGAATGGGAAGGTCCGGAATTTGTCTCCAATCTTCCTTACACTCACTGTTATTATCCACAGGGAGGATGGTGCTACTCCTTACTGAAAACGGATGCACAGCCCAGTCACCAGAGACAGACAATCGCATGCACCCCATTTCTGGCACCTATCTCTGTTTAGGGATGTTATAAAACACCCAGTAGGTGGAGCCTTGCTAAAGGAAGTCTGTCATAGGGTAGGCTTTGAGAGCCTACAGTCACCCCCACTTCCTGTTTCCTCCAAGGCTTCCTGGAGTGGATGAAGATACCAGTGGTCAGCGTCATGTTCCGTAGGCCTGTTGCCACGCCTCCTCAGTCGTTACTGGGAAGCAAAGTAAACATTTTTGTCTCTAACTTGATTGGGCAGTGGTATTCAATCACAGCAATGAAAAGTGACGAACCCAGGGTGTCTCTGAGTCTGCAGCTCTCTGTTGGGGAGAAACTGGCTGGCCTGGAAGGCCCTGAGTTCTGCCTGTTCTTTTCCTGAACCAGCCCAGTCTGGGTTCACAGCTGAATGCCACAATGCCAAGGTTTGGCAAATTCAGGTCCACATGCTTGTCCCTGCTGAGACATCTCCCCAGACTGCCATAGCTGAGATAGGTAACAATCAAAGTGACTTATTCTAAATATACTCAAACTCTATAGAAATTAATTTATGATTTAAGATCCTCCCCTCTTGAAACCTAGACATATTCAAAGTTAATAGTATATATCCAACCTTCCAACACACATATACATCCACACATACACATAACCCTATGTGTGTGTGCAGTATTTTCCCCCCTTAAATGTGGTTGTAGCTTGAACAATAAAGACAACTGGACTTTCTATATAACTAAATGCAACCTCTGAGTGACTTAGACACATTCTAAAATAGCAGAGAATACAATTCTGGGAGGGTCTCCATATCTAGGTTCTCATTTTTGTTCCACAATTTACAAGAAATCATCATTGTGATCACTGTACACCCCAAACTCCTCAGTCATATGGACTTAATAGGAAGGAGGGGGCCTACAGTCCTCAGCACTTCCGCACTTCGTAGGAGCATGACCTAAGACTGCCGAGGGGCTGCGTGGTGTGGTTTGAATTCGTTGGCATTTTAAAACATCTTTATGAGCGATTTAATCACAGCGAGCAAATGGAAATAAGAATTCAATTTGGTCCCCAGTCTCCTGTGATCCCAGCGAGATCCTGAACTCAGGGTGGAGGGGGATTGAATCACGGGCACAGCCCACGGGTGACCAGAGGACTGGGTTCCCCCTGGTGACTTCATCTGCATTCTGTCACTTTCCCTGACTTTGTAGGGGGCTCCATGGGGGCTGAGAGCCAGTTGAAGAGCCTGTTCAGTGTTCACTGAAAGTCAATCTATTTGCTGAGGCAGCCGTCTGTGGGAGGGGCTGTTATTTTAACACCTCTCCCACTCAGCCTGCTCGGGGCTCTGCTGGAATGTTCAAGGTCCAGGCTTCTCTCTGTGCCGTGCAAATAACAAATTCCCTTTACAGTAGGAAGACATGGCTCTCATGTGCAGACAAGAATTCTCTCTTTGTCCCTCAACCTCTCCCCATTCCTTCAGCACCAAGGGTTAGCGACGCCCAGCACCTAGCATGAGTAATGATACACATCTCAACACAGAGAGCAACTCGGCACCGAGCACTAAAGACACACAGCTCACACCAGGCACTAGTGATGCAGAACTCAGTACCAAGTCTAACTCCATCCTGCGTCGGTGACACGGAGCTCAACACTATACATTAGTGAGGCACAACGCAGTCACTTGCAGTAATGACCCCAGCCTTTGCAAACTGTCTCCCCCATGAAATCCTAACAAGACGGATAAGATGCAGAGTCTTCATTCTGCACCATGCTTGGAGAACCTGTAGCTCCTGCTCAGGAGAGGAAATTGTCCTGCGCGAAGGAGAAGGCATGAGGCAGCGGACACATCAACTCTCAGGCAACACTCTCAGCTCTCCCCTCCTCACGCGCTGTCCACCCCAACAGGAGGGGAAGCTTCCCCGACAGGGGCAGGGGTGACTCCTTTGGTTGAGTCAATGCTGACATCCAGGTGGAATGGAATCAACAGCTCTGTTCCTGGAAGACTTCTACACCGTGTGTAGAAGCCGCTGACACTGTCAGGGAGGTTAACCCAGGCCGTCTCCCTTGCCTCCACTTCTCGTCTCGGGGCTTCGGGGCAAGGTCGTGAAGATGGCTTACTATCACCTCCGGTGTCTAGATCTCCCCCTCACCACTGTTCCTCACAGGAAATCTAAAGGAAATGAAAACCTTTGCCTTCCACAACTAAGACAAGCTCCGTTCTTTCGACCTCCTTTTTTTCATTCATCCGTTTCTCCACAAAAGCAACAAGTAAAGCAGACACGGAAAGCCTGGTCCTGGAAGCTCAGTTGGGGTGAAGTTTCCGGGGGCGGGGGCACTCGTTTCACTCCTCAAGCCCATAGACAGAAGCTCTTGATTCCAGACAGGATCCAGGAGCCACAGCCTTTACCTAGCTGGGCTCCACACAAAGACCTCCGTGTCTGCCCTGGTGACATGCTGCACCTCAGACATTCCTTAGAAGAGTTAGAGGGAAACAAAGATTCACTGCGGCCGGAGAGGCTCAGGGGCAGCGTGAGGCTCCTCAGCGGAAGGGAGAGGGATCTGGAGCGGATGGGTGTTCACAGAGGAAGGGCAGGGGAGGGGGAAAGGAAAACTGTGGGTGAGTGATGGCTTTGGCTGTGACCTATCATCTCAGTGTGCATGTGTGCGCCTGCGTGTGTGTGTGCGTGGGTGTATGTGTGCATGTATGTAATATCTAAGTTGGACATGGCAGAATTGCCTCTGAAACAGTTTTTTTGCATGCTGTGTGTAACAGGCATGAGTGTTTGTGAGCACGCGGGTGTGCATGTACATGTGTAAGTGTACCTATGGAGCCCAGAGGACCACTATGGGTGTCCGTCCTCCATCACCATCCTCCTTTTTTTTTTTTTTTTTTTTTTTTTTTTTTTTTTTTTGTTTGTTTGTTTGTTTGTTTGTTTTTGGAGGCCCAGGAACTGAGAGGCACCAAGGCTGTCCTGCAAGTTCCATGCATTCACATCTCTGTCGCCCAGTGCTATGGTGACAAGAATCCACCACCAGGCCCGGTGTTACTTCCCATGGGTGCTGGCTGGGGTTCAACCTCAGGCCTAATTTTGTACAACAGTTGACCCAACTGGTCACTGTCCCAGCCTCAGTGGTCCCCAGTCCTGTTGAGGTGGCTCACCCTGGCAGGGCTGAATGACCAGAAGCGGAAACCCCCAGCGAGTATAATATCACACCCCCCTGCTGGGGTGGCCTGGATGCAAAGGTAGGACAATTGGCAGGTGGCTGACACAGTGTGGCATCTTGTCAGCGTGCAGTGTGCACACAACCCAGGTGCAGCATCCCAGAGCTCTTTGTGACAAACCAGCTCTTTCAGCCTCGCGAGAGTGACACTTTGTTCAACCCCTTCCCAAACTTTAGGAGCACTAATCTGTCACAGTAGGCTCTGTCTCGTACATGTAAATGGAGGAGACTTTGCAATCAAATCCTAAATGTGTATTTGTAGCAATATGGCTTTTCGGGGGAATGTGTGATGGGAAGCAACAGACAGAGCAGGGGACAATTAAAGGGACAGCGCCATGCAGCCAGACCTTCCTCTCCCCGAATGGAATTCCCTGGGCTGCACTGATTTCTGAATTTTCATGTTGATTTACAGGCAGCACAAGATTATTGGGACCCCACAAGCCTCTGCTCCCTCATCACCTGCAATGGAGACTCATTTAGGCAGCAAGGACCTTGCAAAGATGCATTTCCAAGAGCATCCTCATTTCAGTCCCAGCTCCAATTAGGAGTGAGTTCTGTGCTCCAAAGCCTTAAAGGGAAACACTCTAACTCCAGGGCAACAGGGCAGGTCCCAGCTCCGGGTCCTGGGAGCGTTGCTTGATGGAATTCTCACCCAAAATGTGCCCCAAGAGACACTCTCAGATCTGCCAGGTCCACTGGCCGGGTGCCAGTCCTTTACAAGCTAATGATTTATTGGGACTTAAATTTCGATGACCAGGAACAAGTTCTTCATCAAAAACAAAACAGAACAAAAATCTCAGAATGCTTTTGAGATCTGTCATTGTTGAAGGTTAGGGCGGAGAAGGACAGAATAAAATATGGATCTGATATCAGTGCAGAATTATCAGAACACATTCAAGGGTATCAATATGAATAATATCAGCACATTTTTGTCCCTAAAATGGATCTTTGCAAGATTTGCATACATGTTTATTGTGAAAAGTATATGCATCTTGCCTGGAATATATTTCATTGTGTGGCATATGGTTCCTTTCAGCAGAAGATACTAAATGATGTTTAAAAAACCCTTCCTTTCATTCCCAGAGAGAGGGATGCCATCCCAAGGCCTGACTTAGCCCCTGTGTAAATGTCACAAACCTTATCAGTCCTTCATGATGTTTCCCTGTCACGTGTCCTGGCAGAGAAGAATGGGCTTAACTGCCCTGGATGACCAATGCCCAGAGAACCCATAAGCAGAAAACAGGGATGCCTCTTGTTCACTGTCTACTGTGAGGTTCTGGAAAGAAAATCTGGAGAAACCCTAAGCTCTCAGAGCACCAAGAGACCTGGGTGTGCTGTGGTTGACAAATGTGAGCTTGGCACATGACTTCCAGCCTTTAGGGGTCTTAAGTGATCCACTCAGTTGAAGGAATTACTATCTCAATATGTGATTAATTCTAACATCATGAATGAGCTGTTTCACATGGTGTATGGCATCCTGGGCCTTTGAAGTCTCTCCTTGCAGCACTACCTGGAAGCGATCACAGCTGAGATTCCTTGTGCCGTATCCACCGTGGTTATTGTTTTTGGCTGCACTTTCCTAGGGAGGGCACTGAAAATAAGCTATAGGGTCACTTTCAAGTGTGCATTATTCTGTGTGAAGGAGGCAGGTGCTGGGGAAGGAAACAGAGGAGGGGGCAGATAGTTCATATTTGATATCGCTGTTTGTTCCTTCATCTCTTCTACTCTTCTATTCTCAATACTACGGGAAGCTCAACTGTTTTATGTGAGCTTTCTCAGTTCTGCTTCATCAGCAAGACAGTCCAGCAGTGAAAGGTGCTTGCTGCCAACGCCAGCAATCTGAGTTCAATTCCCAAGGATCCGCGTGGTGGAAAGAGAAGCCGCTACCACAAGCTGCTTCGCTGGTCTCTATTATGGGGTCATCTAGGAACAGGGTACTACAACTGAGGAAATGTCCCCATCAGGCTGGCCATGGACAAGCCTGTAGGGCAGTATCTTAATTAACCAGTGATGTGGGAGGGTTGTGCCCCCTGTGCACGGTGCCACTTCTGGGCAAATGGTCATAGGGCATATGAGAAACCAGGAAGAGCAAGCAATGGGACGCAACCAGTAAGCCAGCAGTGTTCCTCCACACCTCTGCTGAGTGCCTGCCCAGCTTCCTGCTTGGAGTACCTGCCCTGACTTCCCTGAGTGATGGACTGCTAGCTGAGAGGCGTGGGCCGAAAGAAACCTCTTCTTTCCCAAAGTACTCTAGGTTGTCATGGTGTTTGTCACAGCAGCAGAACGAAAATGAGGATAGCTGTCTCTCAAGCTATCCTCTGGTCTCCTTCCACATGCTCACCAGGACATGTATACATACCCCAAAATACATGTATTTGTGTGTGCGTATGTACACACACACACACACACACACACACACACACACACACAGGAGAGGAGAGAGAGATGATATACACATAAATAAGCTATAATTTAAAACAATTTATCCTTTCTATCCTAAGGGAGGAAACTGAAGCACAGAGAACACGCTGAAGAACTGTAGAAGAACCCGGTGGGCAAGAGTGAGAGGCTGTGGAGAAACTAGTTCAATTGCAGCATCATCATTTGGGAGAGGAGGTCAAGGCTGTTGGTTTACATGCCCTCCCAATATTGAGATGACGGAAAGGTTAGGTCCCTTACCTCAACTCTGTGATGCTAAATGCCTCCTGAATCATCCTAAATAAAAGCATTTCCCCCACAGCTGACGGAAAGAACCAAGCTGTGAGAGAGGCGAAGACAAATGCTTTGAGAAGAAACCTTTTATAAGTAGGGAGAAGCTCTTCTTGAATGTGCACATCCTTTGGTAATGCTAGCTAAGCCATGAGTGGACCGTCTTCTCGCCCAGGCTTTGACGAACACAGTGATCCCTGGAGTGCTTGGGCTACTCTGCTCTACAAAACCAAGGAATGCCAGAATAAAGGTCACATAGACCGGAATCCCTGAACAACAAATAATCATCCAAAAGAAAGCAACAACACTCCAGAACGGAAACAACCTTTATGTTCAAGCATTTTTGATTTGTGCTTGATTGGATCCTTGGACATAAATCTGAGAATCCCAGAGACTGATGCATGAATGAGAGCCACAGCCACCACCAACAGAAAAGAGAGAGAGAGAGACAGAGAGAGACAGAGAGAGAGAGAGAGAGACAGAGAGAGACAGAGAGAGAGAGAAATGGAAGCAATGGAGAATGTTGGAAGGGTGAGCTGTCTTGGGATCCTGGAAAGGCAAGAGGTAAGGAAGCTAATGGGAGGCTTGTGGAGAGGTAGACCTTGACAAAGGTGCCTGCAGGACAGCCGTGCTTCCCAACAGAGCAGTGTGAACTGAAGCCAGCAGAAAACTGAGTAGTCCAGAATTAACACCAAAACATGCCAAAGCATGGCAGACCGCATGGTGTGCTTCTGCACCTCAGAACATAGCATGCCGTCACTCTGAAACTCCAGGAGCCGTTGGGTTTCTTTCTTTCTATTTTTTGTGCCAGTGCCCTGTCTCCACACCCAATGGTCTGAAGACCTGACTTGTGGGAAGGCCCGGAAAGGCATTGTGACCTGAGCCTGACTCACACTTGGAAGGGGAATCTGTTAGCAAATTGTAGACTGCCCATCCTATGTCACTAGTGAGGATGGGGACACAGGACTGTAAAAAACAGCCTTTGTTGTCACAATGCCACCTCGGGTTACAGCGCAAGAATCCCAAAGTTCTCACTTAAGAATGTGAATACAAAATTCACAGAAGGGCTGGGTGGGGCTGCTCATGCTCAAAATCCTAGTGCTTAGGAGTTTGAGGTAGGAGAATTGCTGTGAGCTTAAGGCCAGTGTGGGCGACAGAGTAAGACTCTGTCTCAAACAAAGAAAGGACGGGGAATGGGACAGGAGGAGGGAAGAAGGGCTGGAGGAAGAAAGGAGGAAGGGAAGGAAGGAGAAAGAGAGAGAGAGATGCTAGGTCACAAAAGAAGGGGAAGGTCACAGTGTGAAGGTGAGGGGCAGATTGTGTGCCATGTCTTAATGCCAGGCTTCTTTAGTGCCCACTTTTCTACTGAGAAAGTACCGGCACCAGCTACTGTGGGACGGAAGACTGCCCGCCAGGAATTTGGGAGACTGTTTCACAAAGCAAACTTTAGTTATGTGAAATGGGCAAACATGATGTAAATGTATTAACACATTTGCTGAATTCCGCAAATATATTTTTACACAATTAGCTTAATTATTTAGATACATATTAAACCTTGCTTGCCTCGAGCAATTTAACATGGAATGTAATTTCACATATTATCGCAAGAAAAACACATTTATAGAAAATCTGTGTCTCTCCTTTCATAATAACACTTCAAATCCTCATTATTTAAGACATAAATAAATATATTTTAAGGATAATGAAAACTGTGTTTCCAGAGAAAGTGTGGCCCACTAAAGAATTGTTCTCCTAAGGCCTGGCCTCCTCGTATGTGGTGTTGATTCAGACTTGGCATGTCCGTCATGTTATAACAATGTACAAAGCCAGGTACTTCCATGAAGCTCATTCACAAGTGAAAAGATGAATTTTTACTTGTTCTAAAATTTGTTTTGAAGAGCTTATGAAGCTAACCCCAGAAAGTGAGGCCTAATGGCTCAGAAGATGATGCAGGAAGATGAGGTGTTTAAGCCCAGCCTTGGCTACATAGTGAGTTTGAGGCCAGTGTGGGCTGTAAAAGTCTCTGTCTCACAAAAGAAAAGGGACTTGCCAAAAAGTTGGGGATGCATGGATCTTCATGTTCTTGCTTGATAAGAACATGGCTCATCTACTTTGCAAAGTCTGCTTAGGAGCCATCATCTGGGGCCATCCCACTAAGACTTGCAGGGACATGTGCTGCAGGTCCCCCTGAGAGAGCCAGTAATCTACATCCCTGTTTCAATCACCCAGGGGACAGAGGCAAAGGTGGGCACTGATGAGGGAAGCGCCCCAGGTCTCCCGGTAACCCAAATGTTTCTAAGGATTTACCTTAGTTTTAATTATGCACTCGTATGTGCATCTGTGTGTGAATATGCACATGTGAGCACAAGCCTCTGTGGAGGCCAGAAGAGGGGAGACTCCCTGGAGCTGGAGGCAGAGCTAAGCTGGCTGACTTGGGTGCTGGGAGCTTACCTCATGACCACCACAAGAGCAGCGAGTGCTCTTGACCGCTGAACTGTGTCTCTGGTCCCTGAAATACTTTGAAAGAGGTCCCACATAGCAATATTCTATTATGAAGTACCCTGGTGATCTAGGTGTCTCTTGGCAGCGATAATTTGTACTATTTTACAAAATGAGAAAATAAATCACACAGAGAAGTACCTTTCCATAGCCACTCAGGCTGACCAGGGAGACTGAAAAAGGTACTTACCAGATTGTTTTGGCATTTTGCTAGTGATTGGCAATCATTGTGAGGAGAAGGTTTGGAATTCGTCATGAACACATCAGTTGAAATTAAATATTGATTATCAGCTTAGCAACTGATGCTGAGACTTGGGAAGAAGTCTCATCTGCCCAGCACCACATCTGGGATCTCACCCCAAAGCCCACTGCTGATCTGTCTGTCCATGTCTGGCAGTAAGCTCAAGTCAGATTGTCTCATGCGGGTGACGACATCCACTTGAACTGTTCTCTTATCCAATGGCCTCAGCTCAGCCCAAGTTCTGTCCTTTGCTTGTCATCAAGAGAGATGAGAAGAAATTTAACAAGGTTCTAGTATTCTCCATATAATGTGAAGGAGAACAAGAGAAGAGAAGGAAGGGGAAGAAGAAGAAGAAGAAGAAGAAGAAGAAGAAGAAGAAGAAGAAGAAGAAGAAGAGGAGGAGGAGGAGGAGGAGGAGGAGGAGGAGGAGGAGGAGGAGGAGGAGGAGGAAACAAAACAAAGCTGGATATGACATATGACTGCTGGAGCCCTAGGCCATCAGGCATGGAAGGTCTTGACCTGCGTGGTTCGTGCAAGGTCCTAAACTGACAGTGCAAAACTTTGCTCATGCCCCCATTGGTTACTGGAGAATTCATCTTGAGTGTCGGCAAAAGCCTGTTTGGTGTCTACCAACACGTGTTTCTCCAACTGAGGATGGGGAGAGAGGGAGGAGGCAGGGCCATCGGGCCATCGTGACCGAACTGGCTTTCATCTCCATCAGAGGCCTCCGCAAAGCCCGAGGCCTGTCAGCGCTGGTTTGCGGAAGCTCGTCTGTGTCTGGTACCCTCTTGGTGTTCTCTGCTGGTTCCCAAACAGCGTTCAAGGCTTCGCATGGCTCTGCAGGGGCATCTCTCCCGTCTCTCCAGTTCCCTTTCATGAGTTTAAGCCTTCCTCTTGCGTGGAGAGACAGAGGAAACCAGAGATGGCGGCCTATCTTTTCACACTCGGCTGTCTTCCCTGATACTTTCTTCAGAACATGTTCCCAACTCTCTCAAATAACTTACATCAGAAAACTCATTAAATATCTCATTGGTTAATTACTTATATAAAAAGAGATGAAAATAATGCTGCTTCTGAAGTTCCCTAAGGTCATCGAATGCCAGGAGTCAACATGCAAAATGCAGCTGGATACCCAAGTAAGCAAAAAAATGCTACATCTGCCATCTAGTGGTCATGATGTGTAAATGCACTTGGACTCACCGTCCCCAGGGCCGTCCTGCAGAGTGAAACTTAAGACCTAATGGGCCTTGACATTCCTTTCTGCAGGGCGCTAGGCATAGTGTGGAAAGCTTTGCATGGATTATCTATACTATATTTAATATACAAGATAATCATACGAAGTAGACCGCATCCTTAAACCCATTGTAGAGATGACAATTTTGAGGCAATGAGGAGTTGAGTTTTCTAAGCCTGGTGACCTAACTACAGAAATTACCATCGTCAACGTTGATCTACCTAGTCAAGCGGTACACAGACTCATCAACTCCCGTGTTAATGAGGGCAGCGCTTATTAACACATCCTTATAGTTCAGAGTTAGGGACACACACTTACGATGCTAACATCTTAAAACAACCCCGTGCCGATTGTTCTTGAGTATAGATAGGAAACTACAGCCCAAGGCAAAAAAAAAAAAAAAAAAAACCCATAGCGATTGCATAAGTTTTTCCACACAACGGTGGTTAAGAACTTGATTCTGGTTTGGGTTTTCCACTAAACTCTATATTGAATCTGTTGTGTTTGTTTTTCAAGTAGAGTAATTGTATGCAATCACAAAGTATCTTAGAAGCTTTTTGTTGAACAAAAAGTAGGTTTTCACTCTTTAAATGATGTTCCAGTTTTCTTGAGATGTAGGGCAATTTGAAGTAGAACTAGGGACGCACGCCTGTGTGATCCCATCTGGAAGAGGTCCAGAGAGCTACACTCTCCACCTCCCAGAGCATTCCATGAAGCAGAAATGAAAGCACCAATACCATATTTTAGAGCCAATAGCAAAACTCTATGTTCCATGCATGGAGAACTTTTGAGTTCAAAACCTGATGATGGTTCCTGTTTCCTCCTTACCACCGAGAAATTGGTGGCTCCCCCTCCCAATGTTCCTAGCATCTCAGAACTGGGTGCCTACCCCGTGCTCCATGCTTTAGGAACTGTAGAGGGTGTGAACACTGGACCAGCAGCCCCTCTGTCTACAGATGCTTAGTCCTGCAAATCTAAGCCTCTAGTTATACAACATGTTCTGTCTCTTCATCCCCAACCCCTTGGCCACTGCAACCCTTGCTATGCTCTGTACGCTGAATGATTCCTTCTTTTTACGTCTTTATTATAATCTAAGTTTGCTGAATGATCTGTACGCTGAATGATTCCTTCTTTTAACGTCTTTATTATAATCTAAGTTTGCAATCCCTAACCTCAAACAGCTTCCAATCTTATGGAAGGAGAGACACAAATTTAGTATAGACTCTGCTAAGTCAATGGAAGAATAAAAACAATGGTGGCAGAGGGAGGCAGAGCCCTCAACTGAACTGAGTCCTGAATGGCTCAACGGGAGGGTAGAGTTCCTTGCAATTGGCAGGGCTGGCAACTGAGCACTTCTTAAGCCCAGCCCGGAGGGTCTTGGCCCTGCACCATGAATTCACCTGGTATCCCATCATGTCGTTGTTTTACGTTGTATCATTGATGCTCTATCACACTGTAAAGTCCACACATGCCTGAACTTCCTCCCCCTCCTCCCCTCCGCCTCCCTGTCCTGCGATCCTGATTGCCAGGGAGCACCCACCCCCATCAGTAACTCATCTTCTTGTGCTCTGGGTATCCTGCTTCTGCATCATCTGATGGAAGCTCTTCATATCTCTACATCCCTTGACTGTCTCGGCATGGCAGGCAAGGTGGGAAAGAAGCAAGAGGCAGGATTTCATGAACAGCAAAAGGAAATAGGAAGGAAGTAACCAGATCAAGAAATGGCTCTGGACAGACAGTGGGTGTGAGTCTAGACAGACAGCAGTAAGGCGGAAACGATCTCAACAGGGACAAGTCAGATGCTCAAGTGACAGATGGCCTCTTGCTGTTCCCTTAGCACATGGATAGTTTCAAATTACTTATATTCCGTGACATCGGCTGAAAACTAAACTATTAACTGTCTCCCTGCTCGTGGAAGCTGTACCACAGCAGAGATAATGTGCGCTTCTCCTCGGTGAGCCGCGCAGTGCCTCAATTACTATCACTTGATAGCGAGTGGATTGCGTGAGGGACTTGAGTGTCTCCCTCGTCGCAGAATTTCTCTGCTGAATAATTTCATGCTCTGTGTGTTTTCCAGTATTTTTCTAATCCTTCCCCCAAATACACAAGCATTCTTAAAAGAGCAAAGGGGTGGGGGGAACTCATTCCTTTTTCCTTATTCTTCTCGGACAGGCAGACTGGAAATCCTTCACAGCGGAGACCAGCCAGATGATATTCAGGCTCACGGCCCATCAACACGGTTGTCAGCCATGTAGTGTGTTCATTATGGGGACGGCATACGAGACCGAGCGAGCACAGCTGGCTCTCCAGATCTCAGGTTGAGGCAGCAGGGCTGGCTGCTAGAAACATCATCTTTTCACTTAGACGCTGAGGAAATTTGATCTGGAAGCCGCTGAGGGAGACCATGGAAGCCCCACGATGTGGTGCTTATTGAGTGACTTTTCCATTTCCCAGCTTAGTTCAATACAAACTTCTAGCAACACAAGCCAAATGACTATTAAAATAATATTTATGGGCCTGCCACTAGTGTTTCCTAAGCTGTCTTGCTTGCAAATAACTCGTAGCCCATAATAGTTTCTCCAAATAATTAATTCCTCACTCTTAAATTTTCATATATTCGTTTTCGTTAACACTCCTCAAAAGCCAGTGTCTTTATTCTCTTATGAAAAAAGCCACTGTAGCTAAGCAAGACTCGCCACCAGAGGAAAGCAATTAGTGAAGAAGAGCAGTGAAAGCAATTGCTCTAATCGTTTGTCTTTTATGAATCTTTGGTTAAGATTTGAATTTGATTGTGTTTGTTTTTAAATGCCATATTTAGAATTATTTTGTTTAAGACCTTAAACAAGTAGACCTTTGTTTGTTCTCCAGAAGGTACTGGAAGGCAAGCCAAGGTACCCATATGTTTCCTTTAGACTTAACTCTTTGACTGCTCTGCTTTACTAGACAGAAGCAGGTAGATTCATTCATTCTTCATTGCTGATTTGGTTCACTGTTTCTCTCTGTAACCAAGCATTTATGTGATGTTTGGGAACTATTTTTGGGATAGGGATGGATATCACATCTACATATAATACGTATTCCTTTCTACCTCTTATGCCCTTCCCCCTATTGTGCTATAGTGTTAAGAACAGCTGACTGGCACTGGTCAGACACAAATATACTTAGTGTGATCTGAATGCCCAGATGAGGTGGGAGGGCCTTCTGTATATGTGTAGCTTTTATTGGTTAATGAATAAATCTCCTTAGGCCTATGGCAGGGCAGAAAGCCAGAGAGACAGAGAGAGAGACAGAGAGAGAGAGAGAGAGAGAGAGAGTAGGCAGAGTCAGGAAGATACCATGGAGCTGCCAAAGGAGAATGACGCCACCGCTAAAACATTACTAGTAAGCCACAGCCTTGTAGCAATACACAGATTAATAGAAATGGATTAATTTAATAAAAGCCTGAGCTAATAAGCCAAACAGTGCTAAAATTAATATAGTTTCTGTGTGTTTATTCAGGCCTGAGTGGCCAGGAAATGAACAAGCACTCTCCTATGACACCCAGATCAAAGCAGAATGTCTCTGGATTACAGATTCACTAAATGTCTCAAGACTTTTGTATTACATAAGTCCCAGTTCTCCATAATTTCTTGGAACTATATTCTAATATTCCAGTGCTTATTTCTGGGGTTCTTTATATTATATTGTATGATATTATATTATACTTTTTCTTCATTGAGATTCTATGATTCTGAAAATAATTATGACCCTTAGTTAGGACACTAATGATTCTCCACAGTGATTCTTTTGTCCCTTGAAGAAAAAAAATCTACTTCTTGTCCCTCCCCCATATTGTCCTTTAAAATCTTTAAAGGCAAAAATAATAGCATATCATCCATGTATTGTTTTTATTTTGGCTGAATCGTCACACAAGAAGTAGATCCCCACACACTGAGAATTACTGGAGGATACAGGATCAGGGTCTATACCCACATACTGAGCACTACAAGAGGACTACAGGATCAGGATCTATCTATCTGCACACACTGAGCACTACGGGAGGGCCACAGGATCAGGGTCTATCTGTACACACTGAGCACTACGGGAGGACCTCAGGATCATGGTCTATCTATCTGCACACACTGAGCACTACGGGAGGACCACAGGATCATGGTCTAGCTATCCCCACATTGTAGTGAGGCGCTGTGGGCAGACCTGCTTTTCATCCCACCCGGATCCCACACAGCTAGCTTTACACGGAATAATTACACGGAAACTGTATTCTTTTAAACATTGCCTGGCCTATTACTCACATCTTGACTAACTCATATCGAATAATCTGTGTAACATCACAAAGTGGTGTCTTACCGGGAAAGATTCAGCATGTCTGACCTGGTAGCTGGCTTCATGGCGACAGGCTCAGAGAGGAGAGGCATGGCATGTGTCCCAGAGAGGAGAGGCGGGGTAATTGTCTGAGCCATCTACCTCACTTCCTTCTTCCTGTTCTGTCTACTCCACCCACCTATGTTCTAACCTATTAGGCCAAGCAGTTTCTTTATTAATTAACCAATGAAATCATCAGATAGATAGAAGACACACCTATATCACCACATACTGAGCACTATGGGAGGACCACAGGATCAGGGTCTAGCTATCCCCACATATTGAGCACTATGGGAGGACTACTACAGGATCAGGGTCTACTTGCATCACTTTAGAAGTTTGAAATGAAGAAAATTTAAAATACTCAGTCATTCACTGCCAAAAATTGAGGAAACAGACTCAGTGAAGAAGCATTGTGTAGTAGACAAGATAAGATGCATGTCTCTAGATATTGATCAGTTTGTCTGCAGCTTAACTGCCTAGGGCCAACCTGCCATGTACTCCAGTCAATAAACCCCCTGTTCAGAGATGTTGCCCATTCTGAGTTATGTGGAATCTGTCCCACTTGTAATCACAAAGTGGCTCAGATCACATGCAGCCAAGAATTCCCAGGGAAGAAAGCCCCATGGTGAACTCTAAGCTCTATCCGAGTCAGGAGCTGGGGAGCTGGGGTGGAGGGTTTCTGTACTTTATCCATTTGTGATCTGCCCTAAGCTGCTGTGCTGTTTGTCAAGAGAAGCACCTAGCCAAGAGGAAGAACTGAAGAAGATGAAGAGCCATTGGAGAATCCAGCTCCAGAGCACACTGGACCATCCTTGATCCTATCATCGGCAGCAATGCTGCTAGACAGAGATTATAAGTTCATGCAATATATGCTGCATGATTGGCTCCCAATGCAGGGGAAACAGGAAGCACACAATGGTAGCACTAGGAATGAAGCTATAATGGGAACCATGGTCTCTGTTGGAGAATTGAATCTGCCTGAAATAACTAAGGGGTAACTTCCAGGTAGACCAGGTCACAGGACAGGGAAGGAGCTAAAGAAAAAAATAAGAATCTTGGCGCCAATGTGTGAACAACTGCATCCACATAGAGCCTGTCAGAGTTTGGGAAGTAATTCTATACAGAAAAGAATAGCATGATTTCTTGGTAGCAGCAATTTCTCAGATCTGCTCTGCTTGTTAGAGGCAAGCACTCTCATTTAAGAGAAGCTTCTTGACTCAGCTTTAGCTGCAGAACCCTGCAGCTCTTTAAGAGGTCCTGCCATGAAACACTTAAATGGTGTTGATGAAAACACCATGCTTTTCGGTTTGCAGCCATAGCAGTAAAAAAAAGCTGCACCGTTTTAAAATGCTGGCTTTCTGGGCTGTCCTGCCAGAGCAAACTCTGACTCTTTCAGGCAGGTTGTCCAACTACGAAGCATCTGAGTGTTGTTTATGAAGACACTGTTGCAGCTTGCTTGCTGGCAAGGACCTTGAAATGCCATAGAGTTGTGGCAATAAACATGGCTATAGCCAGTACCTCTGTCCTGAGGCTGGAATCACAGAAAGCTAAGAAATGGGCTGGATCCAACTGTCAAAACCACGGCTTTAATCCTACCCATATTGCTTGGTAAATTAAAGACTTGTGTAGTCAGAAAAAGAGAGATATACAATAAAGAGATATTCAAAGAAATAAAAGTCCTCTAAATGGCTTACTGTGCATTAAAAATATATGCAGGCTTGGGAGAGAAAATAAAAAGTTAAAGTCCTTAAAAAAAAGAAAGAAAGAGAGTAGTTGGGTGTGGTAGAACACACCTTTAGTCCTAATGCCTGGGAGGCAGAGACAGATAGATCTCTGTGAGTTCAAGGTATGGTAGCACACACCTTTAATATCAGTACTGGGGAGGCAGAGACAGGTAGATCTTTGTGAATTTAAGGACAGCCTGGTCTATAGAGGGAGTTCCAGGACATAGATACACAGAGAACCTGTCTCAAAAAGCCAAAAGTTAGAAGTAAAATAAAAGAAATAGAGGTTAAAATAAAGCCACATAAAGATGAAAAATACACAGAGAATCTGGATACTGTATGTTATTATGTTCTCTTTGAATTGTTTGAATGCTGAGGAAGGAGCAACAGCTGCTAAAAGATATTTCCTTATAAATGCTGCTGAATTAATCCAAGATAGGCATTTTGAAAATACCTTAACTTTAAAATTGAAGTCAAAAGGTATGTTACTTTGGAGAAGAGATTTTGCTTTTGTTTTTGCAGGAAATGAGAGGCTGTAGATTCATTCTGAGTTAAGAATAATCAGTTTGATCAAGGAATACCACCTGAGAAATCGCCGCTAGGAACAGATGGCCCAGATGTCTCAGTTCTACATCCAGAACAGATTCAAAACTGTTGCCTGAGATGATCAAGACTCACAGGATACTCCAGTCAGGACTTGATCATAATTCTAAATTTTCCTTAGGTCCCCATAAGATTATCAGCACCCCCAACTAGCCGGAAGTAGCCTGGAAAACTATGCCCACATTCCCCCAAAATGGACTATGGATGTTCTTGTTTTCTTAACAACAACAAAAAGGGGGGGAAGTGGTGCAGAAGAATTGTCTGTATTCTGTCAATCATGTTTTAAATTGATGCTGATTGGCCAGTAGCCAATCAGGAAGTATAGGCAGGAAAACCAGATAGGAAGTAGAGGTGGGCAATTTGAACAGGAGTATTCTGGGAAGAAGGAAGCTCTTTCCCCAGTCCTTCCCAGATCACTGAAGAAGCAGGATGTGACCTGCCCTGCTGAAAAAGGTACTGAGCCATGTGGCTAACATAGATAAGGATAATGGGTTAATATATATTATAAGAGCTAATATGAAGCCTGAGCTAATGGGCCAATCAGTTTATAACCTAATGTAGACTCTCTGTGTGATTTTCCTTGGGACTTTATGAATATGGGAACCAGACAGGAAAGAAAAAAAAAAAAACCAACAAAGCACACCCTCATGTTCCAGAATCTGTATGTTGCATGTGTTTAATACCTAAATTGACACCAACACCATTGCAAAATCAAAAGTCTCAAAGGCTTACAAAGCACTAATTTATTTCTTGCTCATATGTTTATCTGTATATCTAGTTTTGATTGATTGGCACCTGAACTCCAAACAACATGATGATCCAGCCACCCACCCACTGCCATCCATGATTCCACTATCCTTGAGCATCTTACTGTCCTGTCTTGGGTTTGGGGTGCTAGATAAGGTAAAATGCTTCCACAATTATCCACTGTCTTGGTATATAACCTACATTCATGTTGCACTGACATCATGAGAACAAGGTCACACCCAGACAACAGGAAATGAACAGTACACTTCCTACAGGGACACTCACCTCCTCTCAGCAACAAAACTCTGTGGAAGATGAGACGTAGGTTTTCGGTGGCTGGGGAAACAGAGGAGAAACTTTCCTTGTGTCATATAATTTTCAATAAAGTACGATTTATTGTGAATTTCTCATGTTTCAGAATAAAAGTCTAAAGCTTACTGTATCAGTCACACAAAGATCCTCAAAGACTAGAATTATTATTTCCATCCTCTCTGTGAAAACCAGAAGCTTGTAAACAAAGACAATTTGTCAGACAGCTCCTCGACAGGATCCTGAGTCTGCCGTGGCCCCCAAGGCTCCCCGGAATGAATGTATAGAATGCAATGTACACAATCTATTATTAAAATCTTAGCTCTGGCTTCTGACGTCTGTGATCTTGGGTGTCTGTCTTTATGATCTGTGACTTTCCATCTGTACATGGGAATCTGATAGTAATGATTCTTTTAAAGAATAATGCCTCTATGTACAGGCTTTGCTACTTCACCAGATTCAAGGTGTTCATTACCAGCCCCATGAGTAGGTCTATGACTCATCACATGACAGTCTTAATCTCTCTACCCTTCAGCTTCCTTGTCCATCGAAACCTTGGGATGGCTGCTAACATTGAATAGTGTAATGTGTGATGAGATTCTCACAGAGCAAGCCCCACAGCAAGCCTGGAAGGACAGTTTGTGTTAGCTGCTCACTTTCCTCTAACAAGTTACCACAGATATAGTGGCTCCAACAAAGCAGACTGATTCTCTTACACTATTGGAGGTCAAAGGTCTAACAAGAGCAGGGTAGGACTAGCGCTTGTTGGGAGCTTGCTAAGCATATGCACAGCCCAGAGTTCGGTGCCCAACAACCTCTCCATGCAAGGAAAAAAATACAAGATCCACGTGACTGGACTAAAGTTCCAATATCAGCAGGTACATCCTTAGTACAGAGCTAGGCCTCACACTTTCTCCTGATGAGAGGCAGCCTGCGTTTGCTCATAGTGGTATTTACTTCTAAATTCTCCTGCATGGTTTTCTCATCTCTGCTTCTGAAATTCCATCCACTCTGTGACCCTCCCACCCTCTTTCACAGGGGACACTGTGATTAGTAAATAGCCACCCTGTTAACATCAGGGCCGCCCTCCACTTTCTGGCTCATCCACCCCAGTCCTGTTTGCTAGCTCCCATTGGTTCTGTCAATTATCATCACTGTAGTTTCTGGGGCTGAGGTTGGGGACATCGTTGAGAATATTGTTAAACCTACCACAGTGCTAGCAACAATCCTTGGGAGCCAGAAGTTACTTGAGGGAACACATCCAAAAGACCAGCACAGGACTTGGAGTTAAGGCAGAACCTGGTAAGGCTTAGGGGGAAAGAATCTCATAATTAAACAAAGGAATCATCAACCAATTCAACTAAGCAAATAAAAAGCTGAAAATATTAGTATAACCAAGTGAAGCCTGTGTTCGTAGAAAAATACTGAAAGATATTGAGATGATTTTTTTCTTCCTTTTAAAAAATCATTTGGCTGTTTTCTGAGAATTCTGAATCACTGATAGGGCTAATGTACAGAGAAAGCCTGACATGTCGTGTTGGTTTCTTTACAGTTCTTCTAGACCTATTGCCTACGGGACTTTTTCTGTTGAGCAATGAGCCTGCTACACGTTGTCAGAGGATGGTGAGCTCAGTCTGGGGTTCCCGATTGGCAGAGGCATTCACGGCAGCATGAAGATCAACTTGACTATTTTAGAAACTTCCTTGGACATGGAGAAGGATTCCTAGCTTAAAGAGTACTATTTTTCTTTAAAATTTAAATTTCTAATTTAAACCTAGAAGAGTCCTGACTTCCATTCCTTTAAGGTATATTTTGTCCTCCCAGCAATACTGAGACTGTGTGCAATCCAAAGGAAGTCTCTTGAGGCTCTAAAAGGTTGGGGTAACAACCCTGAAAATATCTCACCCTCCTCTGCTTTTCTTGCTCCATCTGGGACCAGAAGCCAGCATTCTGAAATATCAAGAGACAGGCGCTCTTCAGTATCCCAGCCTGACGAGAGGCCAGGAAATAGCAGGCAGCCTCTGAGGGCAGCCGTCCTTCTGCACCCCCATTGCATTGACGAGTCTACACAGGTACTTCTTGGTGTGGGGTGAGGAAGCCTGTGAGGGTTTGGTGTCTCAGCAATGAGTATTGGCCCTTATGGTTGCTAATTGATAATGGAGAGAACGACGTTCGAATTCACAGGCTTGCTTTCATGTGGGAATTCTGACATCTTTACACAACACAGTCTCCAAAAGTCTCATTGAGAGTTCACTGTGGAGATGAGAAGTGAGTGTTTCTGCAAAGCAGCCAGGACGTAGGTTCAGTTCCCCGACAAAAAACATGGTGAACATTTACTGTAGGATTGATTGTAGGAAGGAGTAAGTGTGTCCATAACTTGAAGAAAACCACAGTGATTTAGCAAAGAATGCTTCTTTTTGTAATCACAGAATTTTGTTCACACAGAGCGAACTCACCCACTGCCAGGTCCTCAAACATGGCTTCAAGACACTCCCGAGGACTGTCTGCCAACTCTCAGGAGTTTGGGGGGATTATCTGATAGCTACCTCCCAGCCCTGGCTGTATAGAGAGTATCAATAATTTATTTCTTTACTTTGTAAGACACTGTGCAGCCAGGCTTTGGCACTTGGACCTTCCCAGTGATTCCTATTGAAAAACAGGAGGGGACTCTGGCAAAAATAATGAGGGCCGCAACAGCTGATCCACTCTGAGTTTAGACACAGGGCACACAGTGAGCCCAAAGCAGCCCAGGAGACAATAGGCCTAATTCATGCCCAGAGATTAGTTGTTTGCTACTCTTCTTACTCACTTTTTAGATCATTCATAAGAGCTTGCATCTGTGAAGGGGCTTTCATAGTGTCTCAGTAGATTGTAGTTCCCACTGGATGGACATCTACGACACCATCATCCCCATCCTAGAAGTGTGGCTCAGACGGACATCTATGACACCATCATCTCCATCCTAGAAGTATGGCTCAGATGGGCATCTACGACACCATCATCCCCATCCTAGAAGTGTGGCTCAGACGGACATCTACGACACCATCATCCCATCCTAGAAGTATGGCTCAGAAGGACATCTATGACACCGTCATCACCATCCTAGAAGTGTGGCTTTGTCTGATCACAATAACTTCTGAACCAGTTGAGTGAAATGACTGACTTATATATCTCTTTTCAAAGTGTATTTATTTTGTTTAAATATGTATGTATATTGCCTAGGATGAGTGCATGTCAAATGGGCCTACAGAGATAAGTAGAGGTGTCAGATACCCAGAGCTGGAGTTACAGGTGGTTGTGAGCCACCAAATACATGTGTTTCTAACCAAACTCTGGTTCTCTAAAAGAGCATTACACACTCTGAACCATGCGTGGATCCATCTCTCCTGCCACAATTTACAAATTCCATCATCAAGAACTTATTGACAACTGGGCCGTGGTGGCACATGCCGTCAATTCCAGCACTCAGGGAGGCAGAGGCAGGTGGATCTCTGTGAGTTCAAGGCCAATCTGGTCTACAGAGTGAGTTCCAGAACAGTCAGAGATAGAAGAAGAAACCCTGTCTTGAAAAACAAAAGCAAACAAAAGAACTTGCTGACTTTTTACTGGAGACCTCTCCCTACCCTGTGTGTTAGATACTCAGCAGCCCCAGCTTTCTCGAGTGTGCGGCATGAGAGGGAGTAGACGGTGAAAGAAGTTCTATTTTTGGAATGGTAAGAAACCAGAAAAGATACATTGGGGGTGTGCACAGGAAAATCACATTGCTTTGACAAGAAAAAGTCAATGTACAAAAAAATAGAAGAAAACCATCACAGAGAAGTTATAGACCATGTATATATTGCAGGCAAGTGAAGAAATCGACCAGATCAGCCTCCAGCCCATTGACCAGCAAAACCGTAGAGGGATGTTATCTAATTTTTTTTTTTGTCTGAACCTATTTGACTTCTCCAAAATCATTGCTGGGCCTCTTAGCTTTGCCTCATGACGTCACTCTCCCTACTCTTCCTCTACTCCCATCCTAGGGAAAGTCAAGTTTGTAGCAGCCCTAGAGCCCCAGGTCCCTTAAAGTTCAAGTCTCTTCTGGCTAAATAAGACCATGTTGACTGAATCCCAGTAGGATGGCTCTAAAGAAATTGACAATGGGTCTCGAGGAAGAATACAGCTGCTTCCCAGTGCGCCAAGTGTGCAGGGTCCACTTGCAGGGCACAGACGAGCCAGAACTGTGCTGTGAAGGGGACAGTGTAAGTGGCCAGAGGAGAGAAGGAAACTCATCTCTGAACTCCCATCCCTTACTGATCTATTCCTCTTCATGGACTTGCTTCAGATGCTCAGTCTAAGATCTCAAGACTGGAAATGCTTCCTCAAGCGCTGAGATTTAATTTTCAACACTGTTAAAGAAATGTTAAAAATAATATCCATATTCACTATGAATACCTGACAAGTGAATTCCAGTCCCAGATGTCTTTCGTAAGGAAATAGATGGAGTCAGGACTGATCTGCAGCATCGGAATGACGAGTCTTGTCAAGACAAGGAAAGTGAGCGATTCTAACTTCATTATAACACACCTCTAAGGAGCAGCAGAAAACTCTGTAAGAAACCCTTGCGTCTTTTCTGCTCTCAGCCAAGCTCCTTTTTCCTTAACCACACCCTGAAAGGTTTTCAAAAGAAAGTCGCTGGGCTACTTAGTAGCCTTCCCTATCTCAAAGCCAACTGAACTCTTTCCCCTGTGTGGTTGTTTTGTGAAACACATTCGCAGTGGTGCCTTTAAAGGCTTAGACATACCCAGCTGCTTCTGCTTCTTCCACAGAACACCCCCTTGTAGATATTCATATGCTTTGACTGTCTTAAGCCCTGAGTTTTTGGTCCCAGAGCTTTATGGAGACATGAGACGTGTAGTTTTGAGTGGTCAGTCCTTCTAGAGGCATAAAGAGATGAGCAGACTCTAACCGCTCACCTATGTTGCTCCTGGGTTTCCCTGCATGCTACGAGTTTAATCTTAGGATCTTAGGGCCATGCTGCATCCAGTGAGGGAGAATGGTTATATTTAGCTCTATTGTGTGGGCAGAGTGTTATTGAGGCTGTGTCAACAAAGGTAAAACACTCACTCTATTTACCAAACTTGTCTGCTCAGAGCTGGGGATAAGATAATTAATTCACAGGCCACAGCAAGCAAGAAACTTAGATGCTATGAGTAAAATCAGGGATGACAGACTAATTTTCTCAGACTCTGTAGAACTTGGGCATGGGTCCTGCGCATGAACAGGGCTTTACAAAGCAGAGCACCGAAAGAGAAGGGTGTCCCAAGGAGCAACAACAGCAGTATGAAGGGTTGGAGACAGGAAGACACCATGTGTTAAAGAAACTAAGAGGTGTTGGGATAAAAATAATCAGAGTTGTATGGGGAAAGGGACTGAGAAGAGAGAGCAGGCCACGAAGGGACTATTGGGTCGGTTTATGTCTGTCTGTATGTATAAATGTTCTGATCATGTGTGTGAAGGCTAGGGACATTCACCTTGGTTGGGTTTTGTTTTGTTTCTCTGTGAGGCCGTGTCTAAAATGACCGACTTAGGACTTGCCGTGTGGGGTAGACTGGCCAACAAGCCGTGACAAGCCACCTGTCTCTACATCCTCAGCACTGGACTACAATTGTAGGCCACCATCCATCACTTTTCCTGAGTGGTTCCTGAGATTCTAACTCAGGTCCTCATGCCTAAGCTGTTCTGTTCAGGCCACGGAAGAATCATAGGAGGACTCAGGTTGAGCAGCACTGTGGCCAGGTTTCTGCTACAGAATCATATCGCTTTCACCAGTATAGAGGAGGGTTGGGGAGAAGTCACCTAGAGAGGTTTTCAGATATGATCCAAGTAAGTGATTCCAGCTAGAAATGAAAGGCCACAGAAGCAGAGAGGTAGCATGCTGAAGCTCTGCAGTGTGACAGGTCCCCAGACCTAACCACAGCTGACGCTATGGTGGCAGTGCCATTCAGTCCGTGTGACCCAGCATGCACACAGCGCCACCTACCCAAATGAGAATCAAGACCTTATCCATCGAAGTCAATAGTTCTGGGAAAGTCTCTCAAGGTACTAAAATCAATTCTTGGCTTCTGTAGTTCTGCTTCTGGCTAACTGTTCTTGCTAGCTGAGGTGTGTCAAGACAGGACATGGTATCTGTGCTTAGAATATAATCCTAAGAAAGGTTCAGGACTGCACTTGGGTCCCAAACACCCAATGTAGTCACTGGCCAGATGGAAGTAAGGCTGATGGGCTCAGGGGAGCCCTGAGTATCTCCCAGCAGCTCAGATTGGATGCAGATGGGTGTGGTGCCATGTGCCATAGGGATGATATCTATTGTGGCCAAGGCAGGTCATTAGAACAGTGCCCAGACTGGTCTTTGCCCCTTCACAGTAAAAGCTAACAAACAATGTGGCCGGGCCTAGTGCCAAGCTCTGGTCTTGGTGTGTTCCTTGTGTATGTGAGGAGAAGTGAGAACATGCATTCAGGGTCTACACAAATCTTAGCCCTGTCGTTTGTTGAATGCATGAACTTAGACAAATAAACCCATGTATACTTCAGTTTTCTCACTCATAAAAGGGGGAAATAATATTTAACACACCTGGCAATGTGGTATACATATTAGTTAATTCATTATAACTCAAATTGGGGAAGGGCATGGGAAAAATATTTATTGGACATGGTTGCTATTGTTAACACATGAACGAGCTCATTAAAATCACTCAAATTCTACAGAGTTTTGTCAGCTCCAACCTCTAGGAAAGGAAATAGGGCACAGAGCGGGCAGAGTAAGCAGCAGTCAGCCCCAGGACCTGCCATTCTTAAGTGCTTTAATTCTCCAGGTCGTGTTTTAGGGGCCAGATCTGGGGCAGTGCCCCGCACTGTTGTGGGTAGCAGGTAGAAATGGGGATTGCATAAGGGAACTTCCCTGCTCGTCAAAGCAGCACCTGTCAGCCGCTCTTCTGTGCAGGTGCAGACAGACACACGGTCTTGTGATGAACAGAGATGACCTCAGAGAGGAGGCCAGCTTCTCTCTTCCCTGCCTACTGGCTCCTCAGGGCCTTCTGCCAGCCCTTGCTGCTACATGCTTCCAGGACAGCGGACTGCACCTTCTTTACTGCTAATCTCCTGTCTGAGGAAGCAACTGCCTTTGCTAAAGCTGGAGTTCTCAACCTCGGTCTGTGGCAAGAGACAGCGGAGGGTCAATCTACAGCGGCCCTATTTGACTTTGCCAACAACCCGCCACATGTAGCCATAATTAAACTGTTTAAACTGTTGGGTGTTTGGTTAAATCAGAATTTCAGACGTGTAAGTTTAGATAAGTTTGAGCGTGCCAGTATATTTAGGAGTCAGCAGGATGGTTCAGCAGGTAGAGGAGCTTGGAGCCAACATGAGCTTGATCCAGGTTCTATCTGGTGGAAATTGTCCTCTGACCTCTACACATTCATATATACCTCCCCCCCCCCCACAAAAAACCCAAACAGACCAGATTCCACAAAAATTTAAATATACATGTATGCACATATTGTATTCCTTGGGATGAACTTGTACTAAAAGTTTGTCTGTTGCTGCTCTGATATTTAAATGTAACTTGGTGCCTTGTACCTTATCTGGCAGCCCTGTGTGGGACAGTGCACACTGGTGCCTGTTTCTCCTCCTACAAACTAGGGATGAAGAAAGTCATCACACATACTAGAGGGACGGCTTGGCAGTTAAGAGCACTTGATGTTTTAAGGGACCCCAATGTGATTCCTAGCATGCTTGCGTCATGCTATCTCACAACCATCTGTAACCCCAGCCCCAGAGGATCTGGCCCTCTCTTCCGGCCTCCACAGGAAGCAGACACAAATATGGTATACATTCATACATGCAGATAAACCATTAACACCCGTAAAAATAAAATGAAGGTATCTTTTACAAGGCCATCATAGTGCCCATGGCTGTGATTCACTCCACAGATGAAATGAAACCGCGTGTTTGCCTACAAAGAGAATGTTCAAGACGTAGTCACTACTGTTGTTAAACGGGCCAAACTCTCAACATTGATTCATTTCCTAACATTTTTTAGAAGCTTTAGAATTGAAAGTGAGGCTCACCGCCCCCAAGATACTTCTATGCATCTAAAAGATAAAAATAGAAATACAACTTGATTCTACTGTGTGTGTCTTTTTTTTCCAGGAGACCCTGGGTAAAGTCCCGCAGGCTTCGCCTGACCACCGGGATCTGAGTTGCTCACCTCTTTCCCTCTATTCATCCTGCGTTTCCTTTGGACTCCCGTTCCCCTTTTCTAAAATTATTTCTGTATTTTCTCGTACCTCATCTGCCCATATGCTACCTGCCAAGCTGACTTTATGAAGAAGAGCTGGTCCAGACACCGAGGTCTTTATCATTAAAAATAAAGTAGAAGCCAGATGAGGTAGGGCTCATTAATTTCCCCTTCTTTCCCTTGAAAGAATTTGGCAAAAACAGATTCTACTAACTCAGCCAGCCATTTGTGAAGGCTATTTGCCCTGGGCCAATTATATATTACACAATAAGGGGGCCCAATAATTAGCTAATGAATTGGTTTCTTTGGGAAACGGTCAGACATGTCATGGGTTGAGGAATATTTAGATTGCCTCTAAGAGTCTTGCAAGAAACATCTGGCCCTTTTTTCTTCAATCAGCACGCACCCTGAAGGGTCCCAAATTCGAAAATGATTATATTTCATGTCACTTATGTGCCGTAACAGTTTGACAATTTCAACTTGTGAGAATAAGTGATTCCGTGCTCAATTTACGTTGATCCCATTTTCTTCCAAACATCCAAAGAGAGAGAACCATTATAGATTGATAAAAGCCACTGATTGATCTATTGATTTCCAGACCTTAAATCTCCTAGGGAAGTCTTTGTAAAGTTCGTGTTCATAAAATTCTTGTTCTGCCACAAAAGCTCCCGGTGGATTGTGTTTCTCAACTACAAGGAGAATCATCAGGGCAAAACTCTGAAAATGTTTCTTTAGTATACAGCAGGCAGGAGGGCCCTCCGAAATCAGTCTCAATCTGGTTTCTTCAAAGGTTTATTTTTATTTCATTTTTGAAAACTTTTAATTTGAAGAGGGGGGACAAAGTCCTTTCAAGCATAACAACCCGCAGTGATGTAAGTGCCTTCCTGTCTCATATATAATCATGTCTGTTTGGACGTGCTGAGTGTCATGTCCAGGGCTACGGTGCCATGTTGAGAACAATATTGAACTAAATAGTTTTGACAGAACAGCCAGACCTTTTCTTGGGGCTCCTGCTACATTGCATATCTGCTTCTTTGTACACAACGGGGTGAGTGAGTGATGGGAAGCAGGGAGTTCAATGGCAGCTGCAGTGGGCAAAGGCACCATCAATGGCACCTCTTTATTGATTTGCACTATCGCCGGGGAACAGAGGACACATGACTCTATTTTCCAGGTTATCAGGTGCAAGAAAAAGGGAAGCCGCTTTTCTCAAATGTGTATGCTTTCTTCAATAAATGCCCCGAGTTTTTCCCATGCAGATTAATGTCGGTGTATGTGGGCTAGGCTGAAAGAACTTCATTAGTCTCTGCCCCTCCTCATGCTGTCCCACGGGGGGCTGTTTAAGTGTATGGGGTTGGGGTAGTGACAGCCAGGTGCATTTGCCTCCAGGTGAGAGCTGTGTGCATTTATTGACAAAGAGGATATCATTCTGACTGCAGAATTTTCTGAGATGATTTAGTAGCATTCTAACTCAGTAATATAGAGAGTGGGTGCCACTCTTCTAATGCCCTCTCCCATGCCGCATGAGTCCTGAGCAGGGAGCCACTTAAAAGGCTTTGTTGTTTAAAAGATCTGAATTCACCCAGGACTAATAATGGCTGAGAGAACAAGAGTCTGTCCGGACATGTTCCAGCAGGCAATGAAAGAAGAAAGCGCTGGGAAGCTTCAAGAGTGATGGAAGGGATGGGAAAGATGGCTCAGCCAGTAAGTCCTTACCAGGTAAAGATCAGGACCTGCATTCAGCCCTAGGTGCTCATGTATGAAGCCAGTGGAGATGGGCATCCCAGTTCTAGGAAGGGACAAATGGATCCCTGGAGCTCAGCTAGTCATCCAGCTCCCTGGATGACTCAATTCTAGGTTCAATGAGAGACTCTTTCTCAAACACCAAGATAATTCAGAAAGCCACCTGCTGTCAGACTCTGGCCTCCACATGTATGTGCACACAGGTATAATCTATGTATGTATGTAGACATGTATGTATGTATACCTCCTTCCAAATGTGCACATACCCATATAATACACAGATACACTTCATACACAAAGAAAAGCAATGTAAAGACCTATATGCAGAAGGCTCCCAAACAATCCTATGGTGCAGACACCAATGGCCTTTTACACATACAACAGCATCCCCTCGGATTTCCGTGAAGGCTGCCGGTGCTCATACGAAGCCCAGTAGCAGGGGAGGGGAATGTCCAAGGCTCCTCACTCAGATCTCTCAGCAGGGACAGCAAAGTCAGGGTCTCTACACCGTCGTCTCACATGACCTTCCAAGAATAGGGATGGATCAGGCTCCCAAACCAAGTGCCCCCAAGTGGACAACCTGGTGGAAGCAACTTCCTTTTCCTGGTGTGTGTGGATACAGGTGTGCAAAGATACACTTCACACGTGGAGGCCAGAGGTTAATATCAGCTGTCTTCTTCTGTCACTCCACAGCTTATCTTCTGAGACAGGGTCTCCCACTGAACCTAGACCTCAGTCTCAGACCTCAGCTGACTGGCAAGCTCCCAGAATCCTCCTCTCTCCACTATCTGCTGCTGGCAGGTGCACAGTGCATGCCCGGCTTTCATATCGTTGTTGGGGGGATCTAATCTAAGGTCCTAATGTATGCCCAGCGGGCTTTCTCTCTGTCCAAGCTGTTTCCTTTTTGTGACAGCCTCAGATATTCCAAAGTCTCACTTCTGTCCCAATTTCGTAGTTCACAGCAGCGGGGAAAAGGAAACAGTTACCTACTACCTGGTGAGAAGGAGCATTGGTCATCTTGTAAGCTGACACCTGAAGAGAGGGTGTGCACTGGGGATGTTTCTTGGAAAAGGGTAATTTGCCACAGTGAGGAATCTGATCCAGAACCCAGACAGGCTGAAGAACAAACAGCAAAACGTATTAGCATCTCCCCAGGAAGGACAAGGCAGCAGAAGACGCTGTCTGTGGGCCGAAGTCCCTGCTCAGTTTTACTTGCCTGCCAAAAGCTAAGGCTCACCAGCAGCGTCCCTATGCCAGTGAGCATTGTTGGGTCTGAGACCTCACACACACCCCTCCCAAAGTTGGGTCACTTGGTATTTATCAGTTCTCCATGCCAACTCGACAGGCTTTCTCTCCATCATCCCCATATCTAGCAAGTTCCACAGGCTTTACCTGACCACCGGGATCTGGTTTGCTCTCCCCCTTCCCTCCATTCATCCTGGACTTCCTTTGGACTCTAGAATTCAAATGAGAATGGGTTTTGTAGGAAAAGGCCGCTTGCTTGTCCCCAACTGCTCAACCCCAAAATAATAACACAGAAACTCTATTAATTAAATCACTCCCTGGCCCATTGGCTCTACCTTCTTATGGGCTAACTCTCATATCTTAATTTAACTCATTTCTATTGATCTGTATATAGCCACATGGCTGTGGCTTACCCGGTAAAGTTCCTAGTGTGGATCTCCAGTGGGTCCATGGCTTCTCTCTGACTCCACCTCCTTTCTCCCAGCATTCAGCTTAGTTTTCACCACCTAGCTCTGTTCCCCCTATGGCTCTGCTATAGGCCCAAAGCAGTTCCTTTATTTATCAGTGGTAATCATAGCATACAGAGGGAAATCCCACATCAGGGTTTTTTTAGATAACCTTGTTGGCTTCTGTGATGACTGTGATGTGTGTTCCTTTACTGTGAGGCTGTCTCTTCGTTGTAGCCAGCCCTTTCCCAATCACACACTTTTATAAAACCCAGGTCTTAAAATGTGTTCTTTTCTCTAAATAGTAAGCTTGACTTTGACACCCAGGGAGCTTCCAACTTTACATTTTATTCCCCTCAGGGAAATGGAGCAGCCCAGGCTTCCAAAGTCAGTGGAGGAAGGCCATGGCCTCCTCACCAACTCCTGTTCAATGGCTGTTACTCAGGGGTTGAAATTGGTGAGCTCTCCACAGTCCTGGGGAAGCCTAGTCAGTGGGCATGTCTCGCACACAGCGGCCCCCTTGGTCTTTACACCTGTAAAAGGATACATCCTTCATTACATTCTGCCAGTGCTGCTAAGATCTACCACCAGTTCACCTGGATGCAGCCTGAAGTCTTTGAACTAGATCTTCTCCTTGCCATCTTCACTACAGCTTCCCATAGAGAATAATGTTTGGTAAAAATGGGTGACCTTTGGTGATCTTCTGTGTGGCAGTTTGTATGTGTCAATTTGTCACAACATCTCTATTATTATCTCCAAAGATGAGGACACTGGGATGTCCAGAGGTCACAGGTTAGGAAATTCACCTACATGCCAACATGAAGCAAACACTAAAGGTTTGCCTGGGAGTAAGATGGCCTTCTAACTCAGTAAGTCACAGAGGTACTGCACGTGTGCGTGCACACTTGCACATGTGCGTGCACACACACACACACACACACACACACACAGGTTACCACAGCACTGTTCTCAATATCCAAGTTAAGCAGTCAGGCCTAATGCCCATGAACAATTGAATGGATAATGAGAAACATGATGTATACACACATCAGACTTAGGAAGAACAATTGTGTCTTGTTTAGAAAAATGTATGGAACTGAGAGTCATTATGTGATATGGAATACACCAGGCTTAGGTAGATGGCTATCATGGGCTCTCTCTCATATAGGGAATTTAGATTTATGAAAGATTTATTAGATTTATGAATTTAGAAGACATGAAAGTGGAAGAAGGACCACTTGGGAGGGGAAAAGGAGGAGGAAGGGGAGGAAGAAGAGGAAATGTGAGACCAGAGGGAAGAAAAGAAAGGGTGATACGTGTTTTCTGCCATACACTTAAGACAAATTACTATCCTAATAAAAATAGGAAGCCAGAGGTAGGGTGTAAATTGAGGCTGTTCATTCATTTCCCAGATCCCAGACCTGAATAATCATACAGAAACTGTATTAATCACAACACTGTTTAGCCAATGGTTCAGGATTTTTATTAACTAACTCTTACAACTTAAATTAATTAATTAAACTAATTAATTAATTACATTTTTATTGATCTATTTATTGCCGCAAGGCTGTGGCTTACCTAAGGTTCCGGACACCTGCCTCCTTTGGCAGCTACATGGCACCTTCTTGACTCTGCCTACTCTCTCTCTATCTCTTCCAGCCTGGCTATATTCTGCCCTGTTATAGGCCAAAGCAGCTTTATTCATTAACTAATTAACCAATAAAGGCAACACATATACAGAAGGACATCCCACCCAAACAGGGCTTAGTGTTGAACACTAAAAGCCATGAGGACAGAGCTGAAGATCTCCACAGCCCTTCACTCTCAAAGTCTACCAAGATGAAACAGCAACAACTGTTTAAGCAGAACTTTAAAACAGTCCTAATGTTTACATATTTATAGAATGTATCTAGATGTTTATCTTTAAAAACCATGCTGACAGAGAATTAATGTCCTGTCATGACACATCTTGAGCATGCAGTGTTACCCTTGTGCGGCGAGCAGTACAATGTAGCTACCCCTAAATGCCTACCATCTGGGTTTCATTTTTCAGGCTGCAACTCAAAATTTTAAGGACTGAATCCAAATTGCTATCTTAATCTTTATTTTAGTCTCCAAATGCTTTTGTGGCTAGTGTAAAGATGAATGGAATCTGAGAGTGGCCATTAAGATGAGGGGCGTGTGATGGAAACTGGAGCCCACTCTATAAATCTAAATCCCCCCCATAAATTTAAAAGAGAATTCACTGCTCAAAAATAAAAACATAAATCACTCTTATTTTCTGAATCATTGCTTGCTGATGATCCTACCCAGCACGATGAGGGATCACTATATTATTCTGGATACAGTACGATGTTTAAATTTTCCAATCGTCTCAACTGCCCAGAGGATTTACTACTTCATGGACTCGCCAAGATGGAATGTATTTCTGCATAATTCCTGTAGCTAAGTACTATTGAAGCTTTGAACGCATGGAACATTTAATATGTGTATTGAGTCCAGTAGGATCAGTTACTGAAATGAATTATGTTTTTTTTTACACCAAACCACTGAAAGCCCAATTAGAAAATTGACCACTTATATAGAGGCTGTTTCTCCTCTATCTTTCCTCCTCACTGCCCAGATTTCGGCTGCAGGAGTAAATTCACGAATTTACTATGGCAGTCTTCGAATTCCAGACTAACACATTTGAGCCTTGGTAGAAAATAAAGTGAATGATGTAACCGAAAACGGTCAGTCTGGCTGTGTGCATGGAATGTCCTTCAATACATGGCAACAAGAAAGTGATCAATTGCAAGCACAAGGGCCTGAGTTCAATTCCCAGTACATATGCCAAAATATTCAGGCATGGGGACTCACACTTGTAACCCCACTACTAAGAAGGAAGAGACAGGTGGATCCCGAGCATTCAGTGGCCTGCCAATACATGCTTGCTTTGATTCTAGGCCAGTGAGAGGCCATTCAAAGGAAGAAATCTGGATGATACCTTAGGAATGACCTGTGAAAATGACCTCTGACATCCACACATATGTGTACCACACACATACACAAGTCTATGTATATGTGTACTCACATATGCATACACACAAACATGCATAATCAAATTTGACTTTCATTTCAGGGTACAGTCCTGCATGGTGGTGAATGTATGATTTAGTAGTAGTGACAGAGACAAGTTACTGGAATTCCTTACATCTTAGTGGACTAGGAAGAAAAGAGGTAAATTCCAGGGTCCAGCACACTTTCCTATTTTACTTTCTCTTCAGTCCAGGATCCCCATTGGTGATGTCACCTACTCAAGGTAGGTCTTCTGTCCTAGTTAAGCCCCTCAGGAGATGCCCTGACAGATACAACCAGAGGTTTGTCTCCTAGGTAATTCCAAACACAATCGTGTTGACAGTGGAAATGAACTATCATGTCTCCATATTATTTCCCACTGGGAGTTGAGTAGAAGGCCTGAGGACCCACCAGGACATCACTAGAAGTTGGCAATAACAAAACTGTGAGATGTGACAGGGATGTTTCTATGGGAAGAGGGAAGACAGGTTGCTACCAGAGGGTGTGATCCAGGCTGCTGCAAGGGACAGCAACACAGAACAAGAAGCATCAGTAGAGAAAGGAACCAATGTCTGACACAGAGATTCCAGAGTCATGGAGAGTGCTTGGGATTACCCTCTCCTCCCTCCGGTCTCAGCACAGAACCTTAGGGAGACAAGAGTTTTGTCCTCTACATGGGAGATGGGACCATTGATTGGGTACATGTGCTTGTACAAACTCTCAAATGATCTTCCTAGGACACCAAAGCTGGGATATCCATGTTAGATACAGATAAGATATCTGCATATTCTTTCTTAAGTGTAAATTCTTTGTAATGTTTTTTATGTAAGTATATTTGGTCATATCAGAAAGGGCATATATAAAATGTTGGTACTGAATCTCCAAGTTATGAAATTGATTTAAAACTTTATTGCTTTGTAATGAGCATGTGCTACTTCTAAAATATTCAAGTTTAGTTTTTTTTCTAAAGACATGTATTAACTATTTCCAATTCCCTGCAGAGAGGGAATATGAAGTAACTTCTTATATGTATCTGGTCTTTAATTGATACATTTTACAGCAAATTAGTAATCACCATTGTTAGGAAAAGGTCCCCAGTCTTACCTCAGATCTGTTCCATGCAAAAGAAACACCACTACACCAAGACCCGCAATCCCATGGTACATCTTAGGTGTTTCAATGCTGAAGATTAAAGAATCTCAAAGGATCAAGGAGAAGTCTGAAGTATTGAAATGCTAATGAAGGCGTGCCTGAGAGGAAATTGCGGGGCGTCTCTGCAGTGGTTAAGGCTTCTGAAAGACCTTTGCAGAATAAACAGGGTGTTCATTATATGTCGCTCCAGAGGGCTGCTGCATTTGAACTCGGGCTTCCAGGCAGCAAGTTAAAAGCACAAGTTAGGACATAAACCATCATATAGTTTCTACTCAGAATCCACTTCATCCATATATCCAAAGTTATAATTCATATTTGCTTTCAAAATTAACTAATTCCCTTACTATAGAGATATATGTTATGTTAAATGGAATGTGCTGGCCTGACCGGGGGGGAAACATACACAGTTATGAAATGTTCAGTATACGCTGACAAAGAATGTTGGGTGTTGACTTGTATTGACAGTACTTGAAAAAGCTGTTTCCTGCCTAGCAAGTTTGGCTTCTAGATGCTAGATGGTTGTGTGTTGTAGCGGTTGTATATGCTACAACACAAGGGGAGAGAGGCTTCTGACCTTCCTTAAACTCTCTTTGTTTACAAAGGCATATGCCAGAGAGAGATGCTCAGCCACACGTAGGATGTCAGTACTACCGATCTCCTCAAGTCTCAAGGATCATTGTGGAAGGAGGGGTCGAAAGGCTGTAAGATTCAGGGATTGGTGGAGAACTGAGTAAAAGAGAGTCTTCCGGGTGTCATTGGACCACTACACATAAACTCACAGCAGCTGCGACTGCCTGTGCATGGCTTGTACAAGATCAAATCATTCAACATTCTTGCATGGATTGTGGAAGGGGTTCACAAGCTCCCACTCCTAAGCCACCTAACGGAGGAGCTACAGACACTTGTTGATTCTGGGGGAAGGACACTCAGTTATATTCAAGGACCCTAGGCTGACAATATTCTTCATGGATAGCCTTAGACCCATTAGTATACGAACAGCACAAATGGGAGTCTAATGGATGTTAAAATAATGGGGGTGGGAGAAAGGATATGAAGTGCCAGAGTAGGGAGGTGGGGCCAGGTCTGGGAGGAATTAAGAAGAGATGTTGGGGTGAATATGATAAAAATACATTGTAGAACTTTTCAGAGAATTAATAAAAATATTTCATTCCTTACCAGAGAATAGCCATAGATAGTCTAAGTGAAATGATGGTAAGTATTCCACCCCACATCTTAACAGCGTGTATGTGTGCAGATGTGTGTGCATGTGTGCATACAGATGGACAGAAGGATGAAAAGATGATCAGATATGTAGAAAGATAAAAAGCAGAAATACTCCACACAGAATGTACATTAAATGCAATTGGCTTTTAGGAAGCATATTTATCAGTTAAAAAAAAAAAACAACCCACAAGCTTAAAGAAAACATCCCCTTATAGATTAAAAATTATGCAGACTTTTTATGTTTTCTTATTAGTGTGCCCTCTAAAATTGTTTGAATGCCATGCATAACAATCAAAAAGAAATTCAACCTTTTCAATGACTTCTTGTCACTCCTGAAACATCAGAAAAGAGAGATCAAACACTTTGACCCTCATTACTGATAGCTTTGTGTATAATTAAATGATTTAGACAAAAAGTCATTCTGATTAAGAATGTGAACGTGGAAGCTTGTGCAGTCGAGCATGTTTGGGTGTCCGTGTGCCAGTGCACAGCCACATCTGTGCTGCAAACTCCAATAAAGCTGACTTAAACTTCTTGGATTACTTGAAAATCGAGAGATCATGACTAGACAATGTCACCAGCCACTTCAGGGGGAACATAGTAAAAACTCAATGCATAGTTATCATGGTAACTTTCTATGTCTGGAGATGATTGTAAGGGTCATATAACATACAATTTGTAGTAAACCGGACTCTCACATAGTTTCTTATCTTTTGTTTCTATTGCTGTGAAGAGACACCATGATCATAGCAACTCCTAAGAGAACATTTAGTTGGGGTGGCTCACTTACCATTTCAGAGGTTCAGTCCATTTTCATCATGATGGGGAGCATGGCAGCACGCGGACATACATGGTGCTGGAGTTGAGAGTGCTACATCTTGCAGGCAACAGGAAATGGACGGAGACACTGGGTGGTATCCTGAGCATAGGAAACCTCTGTTGTTTTTCTGTAAACTTAGCGACTATACCTGAATCTACTGATATTTTTGCTATCATCTGGGGCCCCGTGACCCCACTGTCAATGCCTCTTCTGCTCAGGTGGTGGTGACAGGATTTCCAGACCTTTCTGCACTGATCTTGTCACTGCTACCAAATGAGTTTTTAAGTGTCATTTTTTTTTTTTACCAGAAAAGACTTGGGAGTCAGATGTTGGGGTGAAAACTCAGAGAGACTGAAAAGCAACCAGCTTATCTCCCTTTTTGGCTGGAGACCCAGCAATAGAGAATCTCTCCAGTCATTTCAAACCAAAGATTGCAAAAACTCAAAGTCCCTCCCTACTCCTTCCTATGAGTCTCTATATCCCTCTTCCTGGCTCCTCTGTACTCTCTATAACTAATTCCTATCAGCTAGCTGTTGGCTCCACCCCCTGATCCAAGGTTGATTTTATTAACACAGGCTCAGAATTCAGAGTGTGATCAAATATCCTACAACCAACCTCAAAGCCCACATCCACAGACAAGGGTTCCAACAGACCATACCTACTCTAACAAAGCCACACCTAATAGTGCAACTTCCTATGAGATTATAGGAGCCAATTACACTCAAAGTACCACAATATATAGTTCATATTTCTAAAAACTTTTGTATTAAAAGACATCCCCAGGGTATGACATAAATGGTATTGCTTTCTTTACATGTTTCTTTACCCAATAGAAACTTGGAAAATTTCTTGCTTAATGAACAATTCTCTATGACTTTATTCTTAGTTATGTCATAGTTAGAGTATTAGCATAAGCAAAGATCTACTAGAAAGAAACTTAACCAGCTATGTACAAAAGCCTTTCTTAACTACTATTCTTTGTTTTAAACTTATAAATACAATAAATACCCATAAAAATCACAATGCACTAACAAGGCAGCCATGGACAAAAATGCAAGGCTGTGACAGTTTGCAAGTTTGTGATTTCAGGCATGGTATGTCTGAAGAAAGAAGAAAAGGTACTATCATTTCATGATAAAATACCAAGTGGTAAGATTCTATTCTTTACCAAACACTCATGCAACTACAGTGCAGGGGGAATTTCTCCAAACTCATCCTGGAATGTAATTACTATTGCAAGAGCAAGGAATGGCAAGGCCTTTAAAGGTTGTGAGGTCCCACCACAGCGGACTGATCTTGTGGATAAGTTAATGCTACTATGAGCAGAATGAGGAACTTGTCATGGCAATCCATTCCTAATGACATAAGTTCAGCCCCATTTCTCTGTGTATACATGTTTCCTTGTCATGTAATGCTCTGCATGTTGACACACAAGGAAACCATTTCCAGAACTGGTACTAGGTTCTCATGCTGCCCAATCTTTAAAATCTCAGTTCTTGATAATTATTCAGTCTTCAACATGCTGTTATAGCAACAGAAAGCCAATTAACACAGGTAGTAGGTCTGGCCATCAAGCTATGGTTCAAAAACTGTCTACTTTCAGCAGAGAAGATGAAGTCAATCCCTTCTTTTACCTTAGGGCTAAAGCATACTCAAAAAACTCCCAAGGTCCTGATGAGGAGCAGAAGGAGAGAGAACATGAGAAAGAAAGTCAGGACCGTGAGGGGTGAGTTCACCCATGGAGACGGTGGGACAGAACTAACGGGAGATCACCAACTCCAGTTGGAATGGGTCTGATGGAACATGAGACCAAACCGGACTCTCTGAATGTGGCCGACGGTGGAGGCTGACTGAGAAGCCAAGGACAAAGGCGCTGGGCTTTGATTCTTCTGCATGGACGGGCTCTGTGGGAGCCTTCTCAGCTTGGTTGATCACCTTCCTGGACCTGGGGGGAGTTGGGAAGACCTTGGTCTTAACATAGAGTAGGGAACCCCGATGGCTCCTTGGCCTGGAGAGGGAGGGAGGGGGGTATGGGTGGAGGGGAGGGGAGGGAAAAGGGAGGAGAAGGGGAGGAGATGGAAATTTTTAAATATAAAAAATAAACCATAAAAAAAGCTTCCAAGGGCTTAGGAAGCCTCGAATCATATAACATGTCTATGGTCTAACTGACTGTCATCAAAAAGGGTAGTTCTGACCAAGACTAGAATGTGATTCCGAGCACATGGAATTCTGCCGGCTCACTGGTCCCTCGTGTCTAGACCTCCATGTGAGACTATAGGGAAGTAGATACAGGTGCACAGCATGAGGGAGAGGCATCATTATCCTGAATGGTAATGAGTGAATATCCTGACTTACTTCCTGAAGAATTTTTTTTTTGTTTCCATAGAAAAGATGATACACTTGAGAGACAGCAAGTTAGGCAGTCTGGAAGAACTCCAACCATTTCACTTCACAGATATACATCTGTTCTTCTTTACATAGAGATATATGAAGAGAGAGACAGACATGCAGAGATAGAGGCAGGTAGAAGCAGAGATAAACTGTGTTAAAAGAGAGGGGGCACAGAGACACGCACAGACACAAGTATTTGTAGGGACAGAGAAGGAGAAAAAGACAGAGAGAACTAGATAAACAGAAAGACATAGAGCCACAGAGTGAGATAGAACAGAAGGAAAGGAAAGCATTTTAAACACTTAAAAAGAAATGAACACTAGAACCCCTTCCATCTCCAAGTCTGATCAGCACCAACAGCAGAGGCCCCTTCTGAAGACAAGTTGTTTTTTTTTCCAAGATGTTTTTTATTAACAATCTCTGTGGTAATTGCAATTACCATTTCCTTTTTTTATTTGCATCCCATCCAGTCTTTTAAAAATATTCATGTGACCCTTTGAAATTCAACTAAGTTATAACTTGCTTTTTTTCTCATCTCTAAAAGAAACATTGATTCATTCAAACAATTCTTTTATCCCTTGTAGAATGGTGGGAAACCTCACCATTTACGGATCCAGAAAACATTTTTCCAAAACACAGATCTATTCCATCTAGACACGTGGTTTTTATCTGGTTGCATTAGGTTTTGTTGTTCAATTCCGGAGACTCCTTCTCACACATACATTGCATCCTTCTCCCAAAACAAGTAATTCTCCTACTCCCTGATTCCAATGGGACATCCTACTGACTCAACACAATTCTGACGCTAGTGTTTCACCTTAGAAAGGTCCCCAGAAGATGTAGACTGAATCACACAAGATAGCTCTGCCTTGGATATCAGCTGGAACCAGGAACTCAGGCTTCAGGTATTTCTCTTATCAAAGTATTAATTCATGGGTCCACAGACCCTACTTGAGTCCCATAGTGAAAATGGCTCATAGCACTTGGAAGTGTGTTCCGCTTGTTACCAATGTTATTTCAGTATAGTATAGAAGAGATGTTCATCACAAAGCAATGAGGAAAAGGTAAGAGTCCCTTACCCAGCTCTCTCCCAAACCTAAGGGATCTCTGGCACAAACAGGTCCACTGGGGTGGTAATAGTGTTAATCAGAAAGGTAGCAAGTCCTGGGACAAGTTCCACAACCTGCAGCAGCAAGCATAGCATGTCTGTGGGAGCTGGAGCGAAGGAAGATTACAAAGAACAATCTCTGGGGAAAGGAATTATGGCTTATTTCTTCATAGCCCATACGGTGTCAGGTGTTGGAGGAAGCTGTGAGACAGGACAGACCACCAAGAGAAGAATCTACTCTGGAGAGGCTGGGGCATTATGTAGCTCTGATGGATGGGCTCCCTAAGGGTTACTGCCTGGGACTTGGAGTCAGGCTTTTGTTTATTGTCATGATTAAATATTAATATAAATATTAAATTATCACATTCAATACATTCAATATGTTTACATGGTAAATATACTAGCTAGATATGGGGACGTAGAATATTTTTTAGGCCTGGAGAGATGGCTCAGCCATTAAAAGCTAGGCTCACAACCAAAAATATAGAATATACTTTATTTGTATAACTCAGAGTGTTAAGTTATTAACAATTAACTGAGAACTTTCACAATTTCTTTTTCTATTATCATTAACACAGAAGTTTACCAGACCCTTCACTAGGGGTTTTTGTGGTAGAACTCAGTTTGCATCCTCTCTCTCCTATGCAGAAGTAGGAGGTGGGCAAAATATACTAATCTTCTTATCCCTTGATCCAGTTTCTGAGCAAGCTGCTGACATCCTAGGGCTAGGTCCCACCCCCTACCCCACATTCTTGGGTCATCTGATAAGCATTTTTTTTTATTGAAAATTTCCATCTTCTCCACTCCTCCTCCTCCTTTCCTCCCCTCCCTTCCACCCATACCCCCATTCCCTCCCTCTCCAGGCCAAAGAGCCATCAGGGTTCCCTTCACTATGTTAAGTCCAAGGTCCTCCAAACTCCCCCTAAGTCCAGGAAGTTGAGCAACCAAACTGACAATGCTCACAGTGAGCCCGTCCATGCTGTAGAGTCCAAGCCCATCACCATTGTCCTTGCTTTCTCAGTCAGCCTCCACCATCAGCCACATTCAGAGAGTCTGGTTTGGTCGCATGTTCCATCAGTCCCATTCCAACTGGAGTTGGTGATCTCCCGTTAGTTCTGTCCCACCGTCTCAATGGGTGAACGCACCCCTCACGGTCCTGACTTCCTTGCTCATGATCTCCCTCCTTTTGCTCCTCATCAGGACCTTGGGAGCTCAGTCCTTTGGAGGATGGGGAGAGCTTGGGGGAATGTGATGGGTGGGATATAGGAAGGGTGGATGTGGGAACGGAGTTATATATCTAAATTAAGGGAGCCATTCTAGGGTTGGCAGAGACTTAACTCTAGAGGGGTTCCCAGGTGTCCAGGAAGATGCCCCTAACTAGTTCCTTGGGCAGCTGAGGAGAGGGAGCCAGAAATGTCCAGATCCTATTGCCATACTCATGAATATCTTGCATATCACCATAGAACCTTCACCTGGCGATGGAAGGGGAAAATGAAGACAAGTTTTAGAGTGGCAACAGCAGCAACCCTTAAGTGACAGTCAGAAATGAGGATGTCCATGAGTGAGTGGCAGCATCCTTGGCACATCAGGGGCCGCCTTAAACCAATGTCATTCTTGAGTCTAGGGAGGATTTGAGGGTGGAAAAGGAGAAGCTGAGAATCCTGGAACTGATTCCAGGTTTATGGGTATCATTCTTCACACTCAAGATGATTCTTAGCCTGCTGGCACAGTTCAGCAAAGCAAGGGTTATACATGCATTCAACAGTGAGCTGAGCCTTCTACCCCAGCTGTACCAACACCAAGCCAGGGAAATGGACCATAGTATGAAAAACAGAGCATGCGGTTTACTTCTCTCAACTTGTAAAACTGAGACATAGTTCTGCAGCTGCACGGGACAGCAGAGTGCCACTGAGCTCATTAACATGCCAATGACCAACACTATGCACCCAGACTGCCTAGCTCCACAACTCTACACATAATTCTGAAACCCAGAACCATCTGGAAATCTATCATCTTTAATCTTTCTGAAAAACAAACTTTGATGATTGAATAAATGTAAGGCTACTTTTGACTTTTATGTTATTTACTGTTAAAAGTCATGGATTTTGCTGGTAAAACTTAATGATTGGCTCTAAATTCCTTCACTGTTTGAATTCTAAAGCCCATCTAGCCTCACAACCTCTCCTCAAACTTTTTTGTCACACATCAAGTCTTATTTGGTGTTTAGAAATATTGTGTAGTGATTGTTTTATGGGTCTAGTTCAAAAATAAACCATGCTTTTATTTGTGCATTTGCTTTTCTGTGTGTTTGTACACATGCATGTTGTATTGTGAACAGTTATGCACACTTGTGTCTGTGCAATAGAAGACAGAGGATCCCTATTGTCTTGTTCTACTACTGTCTGTCTTGAGGCAAAGTTTCTCACTGAACCCTGAGCTCAGCATTCCAACTAGAGTGTCTGAGCAGCAAGTTCTCAGCTTCTATCTACCTCTGCTCCTCAATGCTGGGGCTACAGACTTGCCTGACCATACCTTTCTTTCTTAACATGAGTGTTAGAGATTTTAGCTCAGGCCTTCATGTTTAGAAAAGCTTTCTAACTCATTAAGCTAAGTCCCTGACCCTAAAATTTGCTTTTAATTGAGCATTATTTCTATGTCATTTCTCAAATTAATACAATAAAAGTAATAAAGCTTAGCTAGCAAGTGCTTCTCATGAGGTCAACTCTCCAGTGCAAGCCTTACTTTGGGTTTGTCTTAATAATTGGGTATTGACTCTGGCTTCTCACTAGAAAGAACAATGCAATCACTATAATTGTCAACTGGACACAGTCTACAGTCACCTGGGAAGAGAGACTCAGTGAGGGATAATCAAGAACAGATATCCTGAAGGCATGTCTGGGAGGGATTATCATGGTTGAGTGACTGATGTGAAGAGACCTAGTCTGAGAGTGGGGGGTGTCTTTCCCCATGGTTGGAGTCAGAACTGTACATGGGGGAGAAAGTGAGCGAGCAAAGGTGCGCATGCGTTCATGCCATGCTCTCTGTTCTTGTCTGTGGCATCCCTGGTTGCTTCAAGTTCTTGCTACTTGAAGCTCCCCTGCTGTGATGGCCTTATAACCCGGAACTGTGAGCTAAAAGAAGCCATTTTCACTTTGAGTTCTTTTTACCAGGTAGTTTTGTTACAGCAAGCAGAAGGGAAGCCAAGTCAGTGAGCGTCTGGAGACCTTCCTGACCTTAGCATGGTGGACAATCATCAATGAGCTTCTGGAGACATTCCTGACCTCAGCACCATGGACAGTCATCAGTGAGCATCTGGAGACCTTCCTGACCTCAGCACCGTGGACAGTCATCAGTGGCCTAGACAGAAGGTTTAAAGTCTAAGGGATTCCCATGCCACTTAGAGTATCTTGTTTTATGCTTCCTAGCAATTGTCATGTTTGTGACTGGATATTATTTCTGTGTAATGCCATACCAAATCCCCACGGGGTGAGGTTCATGTTTATTTTAGTCACCAGGGGTCTGCTTCCAATGGTCAATGTTGGCGATAACAAACCTCTGAGGCAAGAACACTTACTTAATGGATCCTAAGATCTCAGGCCAGGGTACTGAACGCATCTTTTCTTTCCTCTTTTCCCTGAGACCACACTTCATTTTTCCCACTTTTTGGGCTCCTTTCATAATCTTTTCTTACCCAGTACATCTCAGACCTCGTTAGTTCTCTGAATTCTACTTGCAAGCTGCAAAGTCATGACTGAGCTCTCTCTTTCTGAACACCATTACACACAGGTTTAGAAGGTCCATCGATGCTCACGACTTTCTTCCTAGAAACCTAGGCTGATTCTCAGATTCCTTAGGATGAAGTTCTATCAAACATTAGAACAGGCAATGCTTCACTATTATATTCTACGAGCAGTCCCTCTGCTACCTCTGACAGTGACTTTTTGGTTGATTTTCCATCACCTCTCTTTTCTACTTTTCTTGGTACCAGTTGAATCACTCTCCACCGCCTGAGTTTTGGACAGTCATTCACATATGCCACCTCCATGTATCAGTCTTGGTTGGATTAACTGTCTATGGGCTGAAACATGCATACCAAACCTCATCAGTTGAACAATGATGGCTTATTTCTAATAGTATGCCTGTGATGCTTCTATGTTGGTTTTATGTATCAGCTCATGCTGGATGGCCAAATAGGTTGGAAAATTTGGCTCCTACTCACACCTCACCACTGGTATCCACTGGTAAGGTTTACTGTCAGGAAAGGTGTGTTTGTGTGTGTGTGTGTGTGTGTGTTTAAAGGGTGTGGGACATGAGTGGGTAAGTGTATGAGTATGTTCAGGTATTTATGCATACATCTTCTTGTGTGTGTGTGCGTGTGTATATGTGTGTGTTTAAAGGGTGTGGGACATGAGTGGGTAGGTGTATGAGTATGTTCAGGTATTTATGCACACATTTTCATGTGTGTGAGTGTGTATGTGTGTATGCATGAGTGTGTCTTTGTGTGTACATGTGGAAGTCAAGGGTCAACCTGGGCTTCCTCCTTAATTGTTACCCCTTCATTTTTGTTTATTTGTTTTGTTTTTGAGACAGATCTAAGTATATACACCTGGCAGATTCACCTTCCAAGTATTAGAATGAAAGGCATGTTCACTGTGCACACCATGGCCACCATGCCCACTGTGTTCACTGTGCCCACCACACCTACTATGTCCACCATACCCACTGTGCCCACCATGTCCACCATACCCACTGTGCCCACCTTGTCCACTGGGTCCACCATGCCCAGCCACCTTGCTTTTAGATCCTCTCTTACCATTGATCTTTACAATTTGCTAGCTATGTGTAATCTCTACATTATAGATAGGAAGAAAGTTCAATGATCAATAGATTGGTTGATAGTAAAAAGATAGATGGTAAATATAGAGATAGATGCCAGATGCATCACATTTGATAGACAGCTATTAGGTGATAGACATATAAGCATATGGGTTGGATAGAGAGTGGATAGGTGTTAGATATGTAAATGAATCTACACCATACATAGATGCTAGAAAGATGATCAATGATAGATAATAAGTGATACATAGATGGCAGTTGTATAGAAATGTAGACGATAAACAGATCATAGACAGATACATAAATACAATCACAGGGTTGTGATGTATATTACTGTAATACCATACAGTGACAGTTTACCAATTAATTCATAAATGTGTGTTTATGTCACTGGAAAGTTCAGGGATTGAACAAAACCTCAGTATTTTTTATATTCAATGAGTGTTTTAGAGGGATATTGAAGTAGTTCAAAAGATGTGCTGTTCTTATTTTTAAATGCATGGTCCAGAAGGTGCCACCATCCCCTCAGTACTCTGGGCTTCTGCTCCAAGCCTTCCATGGCAAACCACATAAAATCTGGGGCTCGGGGCTCAGGGCTGTGTCAGTGGAGATGACCTGGAGACGAATGTCAAAGCACATTTGACAAAAGGGAAAATGACAAACGTCTGTTTCCAGCAGACTGTAAAGATCAGCAGCAAGGAGGATCAAAGCTTTCACCACGGTCATTATCCCACACCTTCTCACACTCTCCAAACCATGCATCCTGGGTCAAATAAACTAAATAGCCAGACCTGACATTGTACATATCAGGCACCTATATCAGGCCTATATCACAACATACATATATATACACATGTTTTCTCTCCCCTAAGTGTTTCATGTTTTCTGTAGTATTTTAAATTAAATTTAAATTAAAGCTCTCTCATCAACTGATATTTGAAGAAAATGCCAAATTGGTAATAACAGAACATTGCTATGACTAGTGTAACTCCCTCCATCTGCCACGTTCCTCTACCTCGCCACCCGCATACATGACACTCTGACCCTAGCCCTTGACGCAGCCGGAAGAGATGCATAGACGATTAGTTCCATGGCACCGGGATGAAGAAAGACTGGAGGTTGGAGAGTGAACCAGCAGAATTAAGGACGAAAAGCTGGGGGTAAGTACAGAGACACAGGGCCTAGAGGGTTACAAGTAGGGACAATGCAGGATCACAGTCTGTGGGTTGGTATGTGATCTAAGAAAAGCAGGACCACGCAGCAAGGTCAACCCACGATATTCTAGGCTAATATAAGCAGCTCCCTTTTACAGCCAAGGAGTAAAGCGGGATGGGTCAGACCTTCAAAGAGTGAGAGGTGCACCCGGAACAGACAGCCGATGGACACATCTCTCTTCTCCTTCCGCGTTTCATGTCGTGTGGCTCTAGGAAGTGAGGATTTGGTGAAATTACCTTAAGATGGTTTTTACAGGGTCAACGCTGTGCTCAGAGCATAATGAAAATCCTTGACAGTGACTAACCTGACAGGGTAGAGCATCTACCTATGTCCTCAAAGCAGTGACAAGAGGAAGGTGTCCCTCAGGAGAGGGATGACCCAAGTCCATTTTAATAGATGGCAGAAGTGAGACTCAAGCTTTCAAATTTGCACTGGAACTCCTGAGAAAATCGTGGCATATGAAAAATTTTTAGCAATGACCTAGAATTCTATAGATTAAAAAAAAATCCAGTTTGGCTTTCTGCAAGGTACTTTATTAAGTAAAATGTGTCAGCTTGCCCCCACCACCAGTCCCTTGAGCTGAATATGTTCAGACAAACAGTAGCGTACTAACCTATGAGTATTATCATTAAAGTGGTAGGGTTTTTTTAAACATACTTTTGAGGCCAGGAAACCTTTTGACAATGTTTTTAATGCCCCAGAACTCTAATACCTTTGGGACTTGAAGGTAATGGAGCAGACACAAATGAAACATGTCCTCCGTGACCACACTTTTCTTTCAAACCCCCCAGAGATTTGAAACACAGTTGGAAAACCAGTAGACTAAGACAATGAATTAAAACCTCTTTTCTTTTCTCTTGAGACGTGGGTTTAACTCCTGTACAGGAGTCCTGCAGAGACAGTGTCAACTGGTCTTTAGATATTTCCTGTAAGCTTTTTATTTTTCCACAGGGCATATGAGTTTGTTGAAAAGGCATGAAGTCAGTGTCTAAACCCTCTGCCAAGGTGCTTATTTTTCTGAGCCTTCATCTGGTAAATGATCCACTATAGGGGTAAATGTACGATTTCAGCCATGTAATATCAATCCACACGTTTGCCTCACAAATGGCCAACTTTTATGATTTTGTTTTTTATTTTTTTTTAGATCTTATCATTTACTGTCTTCCTCTTCAGACACTTCATCTACACATACATTGGCTGCATTACAAGTGAGAGGGTGTGATGTAACGGAAATCATTGGAGTCTCTGATAAACTTCTTCTCGGTCATGAGGCTCAGCCTGGGATTCCAGCAGCAGAATCCAGTGCGAGCATTAATAAGTGGGCTGCAGAACCCTTGTGTCGGTAATTGCTACCTCTTCTTCCTTCGTCTTGAATAGCAGAACATAGAAAGGTCCTGTATTTTGCAATTTGAGGCAATCAGAGTTCACATTACCTATTTAACTGTGAATTAAAAACAGTATCACATTGTTTTTCTAGTGACTCATATCTAGATATATCAGCACTTTTAATCAATCTTATGAAACTCAACAAAAGCTATTATGCCTGTTTAGGGGGAAAAAAAACCCTGCAGTGAACATGTAATAGTAAGTTCTAGAAAGCCAGATAATTTCTTTGCTTAATAATAGTTTTCTTTCCTCTTGGCTGCAGGCTCTCATAACTAACACCATGCCAAGTGCTCAGAGATTGGATTACGGCCTGTCGTCCTTGATTATTTTTGTCAGCGTGCTGACCCGGGGTGCCCTTTTCTTGTGTTGTTCCTTCTGTTTCCATTTTTCATGTCATCCAGCTTTTCATCTTGTCAATCAGCTTTTGACTTCCTGATTAAAGTGTCTGTCACAGGAGCGGCCTGTGCGCTACTCACTTGTTTAATTCGTTCCTCATGGCATCCAATCGAGTTATTCATCTGGCCCAGCTGTTCCCAAGTGCTTCCAGCATCACTTCTCATGAGTTTGGGTTTAACCTCTAGGTCTGTGCACAACAGTGCACACTGCCCCATTCACACCGAGGGCTGTGGAGAGCATAGCCTTCCATCCAAGGACTTCTCACTAGCAGGCTGGTGGCCACAGCGTGGCCCAGGCAGAGCAGGGAAGTAGTATTTCAGTTGGATGTTATGGCAACGGGTACAACTAGAGATTAGTTTTCCAAAATTATAGCAACACTCCCCTCTTTGGACAATTAGGACGATGTAATGGAAACTCTGCACTGTTCAAATTCGGATCCACCCTAAAATAATGCTGATGGTGGTTGGCAGGGGACAGGAAGCATGCATCTGCCAACATTGTGGATATGGCCCTGGACGCTCCAGCATCCATTTGTTGCAGTAGGTGACATGAGATACTCTCTTGGCTGGAAGTAATGCAGATCTCCAAGTAGGAAAGAAATGAAGTAAATCCTCTGAGTTTGCTCGACTAAAACTGGTCTTCTCGTGGTACAATGATTTATGTTACGCAACATTCAAGAAGCCACATAATACAACAGGGAATGGGAGGGAAAGAAATCTATGGTCCATTCCCCCCAACTCTTCTTTCTCGAGCACTCAGCCCTCATCAGTTCAAAGTTTCTGTAGGTTGTTTATTCTTAAACTGTTCCTTCCTGCTTTTACTATCCGGTTTCTACCCTACATCCCATAAACATAAAATGATTATTCCATGGCAGAAGCCATGGACCTGAACACAGGCCATGGCCACGTGCCTGGGATACAGAAGAATAAAGAATGACTCTAATAAGTAGCAGCTAAATGCATGTGACTATACAAACCATCTTGGTCCATGAAAATACCTGGAAAGGATTCAGCTACTCCCTGAAGAACACGCTTAGACTAATGACATAGAACACGGCCGAAAGAATAAGAAGTTTATGCTACAATTCTCAGAGAAATGAATCTGTCCTGATTATTAATGTCTACCACACATTTTGAATTTCCTATATGCAGTATCTTGTATGGACTGACTCATTGTACTAACAATGGGACTAACTGGAAATTGATTTTAGATGGTTCCTGCATTTCATTTTTAATTAGAATTATGAACTACTCTGAATGAAGCTTCACTTCCCTTGGCACAAATCAGAAAGTGTCTCATAGATCACAGGGAATCGCATGATTTGAATGATTCATTTCTAGTATTGTTATGGTCAATTGAGCCCTACCTTAGTAGAAGAGGCTTGAAAGTTTCCAACAAAATTCTCTGGAAAAGTCTTCCGCCCCAATATATTTCTAGAGATGTTTGCTTATTGTCTCAGATGGATCCACTTTTCTAATAGTTCACGTCTCAGAGGAAAATCGCTTGCTAATCTTTTTATTACTAACCCACCATGGGGAGCATGTACTCTGTATTTATCATAAGAACCCCATGAAGAGACCACGGGACTGTCTACTCCATCTTCACCCCACTATGAACCCATGAAGAGACCATGCGGATTGTCTACTCCATCTTCACCCCACTATGAACCCCATAAAGAGACCATGGACTGTCTACTCCATGTTCACCCCACTATGAATCCCATGAAGAGACCATGGGGTCTGTCTACTCCATCTTCACCCCACTATGAACCCATGAAGAGACCACATGGATTGTCTACTCCATCTTCACCCCACTATGAACCCCATGAAGAGAACACGGGACTGTCAACTCTGTCTTCACAACCTATCAGCCCATGAAGAGACCATGTGGACTGTCTACTCCACCTTCACTCCACTTCTTCTACTGCTTTTTCTGGATCATAGAATTTCTGAAGGTTTTTTTTTTAATTTTTAAATCACATTTACTATATTCCTTTGCAGCTAGGGTTCTGGGTAGAATTGAGATTTTTTTTCAGTATCAGATATGCTTATGAAATATTTGAAAAAAGTGGAATCTGGGCAATGCTAACAATTCCACCATTTTTCCTGGATAGTCTGACAAGCCTTGGGTTTGGCTCCTGTAGTTCTGGGATATGCCTGTGATATCAAGAATCAGAACTGGCAGCCAGTTTTCTGAGAAGCCTAAGACTAGGAAGCCATACATGTGGATACACTCCCTACCCTGAATCACATCTCAACATTGCCACTCTGGACCCACAGTTCCACATGGGTCATGGCTCCACTCACTCTGGGTTTGGCTCCCTATGTGTAGGGGCAGTTTTCTGTGATTGCTCCAGAGAACTTTTCCAAGTTCCTACTTGGAGCCTACACTTCTAGGCTTTCCAGGGCTTGACCAATTCCTCATCTCTTGAGATAAATCTCTATCAGATTTATAAGGAGTAATTTAACTGGAAATTTGTCCTGATTGTTAAATGACTTCATGCTTTTCTGGACAACCTCGTGTCCTTGTCAGGATACAGTGAAGGGTAATGTGGTTGAGAGCCACACTGATTATTATGTCCCCTTTGATGTTCAGCAGATTTATCATCTTCTCAGAGTCTCTTCTTCAAATCTGAGCAGGCATGTCTAAATGCTCACACACATAAGCATGAAGTGAGATCATACATTTCCAGTGTCAGAACATTGATGTAAATGATTAATAATTACAATCAATAATCTAGGCTTAAATTTGGGTAGTCAGCTGCTGAAAATATTTCCTATTGAGTTAATCAAGGGCCACACTGGGTGAGAACATTAAAAACTCAGGGACAATGTGGTTTATTCCTTTAAAAGAGCAATGCTATACATTAAGATCTAGTGATCCAACTACTCATGGAAACCATTTCCAGTTTTCTCATAGGGACCCATGTCACTGAAATCCTCAGATTGTTTTGATCACCATTTCAAAAAACACAATTCTATATACAAGCATACCCCTTTAGAATAACCTGTTAGTACATCTGTGCATGCTTATGTAAGGTATGGGAAACAAGTGACCAACAATCCAAGAAAGACAGGGTCGCAAACAGTAAGAGAATGTTGAGCACACTTCTCACCTAGCCCTAGGGACATTGTTTAACCTGGGACACAATGGCAGGAAGGAATGCTGGGGTATGTTGCCTTCTGAACATAAAATTACAGACCCTGTTGCTGCATGCACAAGACTTGCACAAGACCAAGCCAGCCAATATCAGCACAGATGGAGAGGGACCCATCCGATTCTACCCTTAGCTGAGAAACAGTGGATAATTGCTATGGGAAGGGTACTCCTTCTTTGGAGTGTGGTCATAGGTACGATGCCCATGTTCCAGTGCATGATCCCTTACCCATGTACATATAGATGCATGAATTGGACTTAGTGTGTTATTTGAAAAAATAAAGATCCTCAACATAGTCTCAGGTGGTTATACAACATGCAACTCATATCACCATGGCATCCCAAGGCGGCAAAGTCTGAGGACACCACTGAAGCAGCAGGCATTGCACAGATTGTAATATGTCCATGTGGATCTCAGGCTTCATTGTTGCCTGGGGCAGCAGCACAGACCCCAACACGGACTCCAGTGGCATTGCAGGCCATAATGGTCCTTCAAGGAGGTCAAATCCAGAAAGTGAACCTTTCCTCATCCTAAGCCTCAATCATTGCTCAGAGCCAGGGAAGTCCCTGAGCATGGCAGCAGGTTTGGGGGTCGAGTGTGCATCTGATTCAGCTCCAGGCTTGTGTACACCATCCCACTTACCTGCTCCATTTTTCTACCTTTCCCACCTCTCTGTCATATATTTGTCCTTTGCAGTGGTGCCACCATGGCATGGGTGCCAGTCTTGGTATGGGTATGGGAGAAGTGGGGCCTTTCCTCTCAGGGGAGCTGACCTCAGCCCTCGTGATCCCACAGCATGGCTCTCCTCAGTGGTTGGCTTCTGGCACTGATTCAGGTAGAGAAAGACTCATCCTCCCTTAGCAGGCTGGCCACTAGTAATTTGACTAGGCTCCGGTGAATATACAGACGACACAGAATAGATTTGTTTATTTGCGGGGAGGTCATGGGAGAAGAGAGCAGAGAAGGGAAGACTGGGAGGTGAGCATGAATGAGTGCATGATTTGAGATTCCCAAATTACCAATAAGAAGAAATAAAAAGGATATGAAGTTGGGAGGGGAATGAGTTGTGATACATGTGGAACAACTCGATGAAAGTAATAGGGTATATTTATTATATGTATGCATGGAATTATTAAAATAATATTTTTATTGTATATGTATGGATTATATTATCTACAAATATCCCTAGGTACCACATTCATGAAGTGCCCAAGGAGACCAAAGGAGGGCATCAAATCTCCTGGAGCTTGAGTCACAGACAATTGTGAGCCACCGTGCCAGTGTTGGGGATTGAACCTGGGTCCTGTGGAAGAACAACTGTAGTGTGGAGCAGCGGGCTGTGTTCCTGCCACCCAGCTCCTGACTGCCTGGCTAGCGTGTGCCCCTAGATAACAACACACAAACTGTATTCATTTAAACACTGCCTGGCCCATTAGCTGTAGCCTCTTACTGGCTAATTCTCACATCTTGCTTTAACCCATACTTAGTAATCTGTGTAGCACCATGAGGGGTAGCTTACCAGGAAGGATCTTAGCCTGCATCCATCTCGGAGAGGAGAGGCATGGCGTCTGAGTAACTTCCCTTCTTCCCAGCATTCTGTTCTGTCTACTCCACCTATCTAAATCCTGCCCTATCAAAAAGCCAAGGCAGTTTCCTTATTAACCTGTAGTGGTGTCAGGATGGGCGCCATTCTGTAGTGAGGAGCTGCGAGCCGCGTTCCTGCCGCCCTGCTTCTGGCCACTGGCTAGCTTATGCCCCGAAATAACAACACACAAACTGTATTCATTTAAACACGGCCTGGCTCATTAGTTTCAGCCTCTTACTCACATCTTGACTAACCCATATCTAATAATCTATGTAACACCACAAGCGGTGTCTTACCAGGAAATATTCAGCATGTCTGACCTGGTGGCTGGCTTCATCGCATCTCTCTCCCTGAGGAGAGGCATGACAGTCTGTCCCAGGGGGAGAGGCAGGGCAATTGTCTGAGCCATCTACCTCACTTCCTTTTTCCTGTTCTGTCTACTCCACCTATCTAAATCTTGCCCTATCAAAAAGCCAAGGCAGTTTGTTTATTAGCCAATGAGAATCCTCCATCATTAACCAATGACAGTCCTCCATCAAACAACCACTGTTTCTAACTGGTGAGTCATTTCCATATCCCTAAGAATATTATTTTTAAATTAAAAAGTCAGAAGTGGTGGATGACTACAAGAAAACTGTTTTCTGAGCATAGCAGGGAAATTACACGTATGAATTCATGGAGCGTAGGGCAAAAGGCCTGTACACGCTCAAGCATGGCAAGATCCAAGCACAGAGGCGAGAAGTGGGAATGACATCCCACACCTAGGTGAGGAGCTATTGGCAGCTGAGAATGGCCAGGAGAAAGGGAGTTTCTTAATGATACAGCCCTTGGTAGGCCAGTCACACTGCAGTCTCTACAGTCTAGTGGAAGGTTGCATATTTAAAAGAGTGAGGGCAGTACAAACTATTTGATCTTTCTCAAAGAAGAAGGAAAAGGAGGAGGAGGAAGGAGGAGGAGGAGGAAGGAGGAGGAGGAGGAAGGAGGAGGAGGAGGAGGAAGGAGGAGGAGGAGGAGGAAGAAGGAGGAGGAGGATGAGGAGAAGGAGAAGGAGAAGAAGAAGAAGAAGAAGAAGAAGAAGAAGAAGAAGAAGAAGAAGAAGAAGAAGAAGAAGAAGGGAAGATGATGATGACAATGATGTGTGACTAAGGAAGGGGATTGATCTGGTACAGATGAGGAAGGACGTTAATATGACAAAATGTATTATAAGAAATTCCCAAATCATAAAAAAGGCACATGCACACAGTGCTACCATTCTTTTATGGAAAACAACTCTAAATTGTAACCTTCACTTCCTTTCTGAATAGTCTGTCCCCACTGCATGAGGTACTAACTAACCTGTTCTGGGATGCTCTTCTTTCTCCTAGGGAAATGGTAGGGAAATCAACAGTTCTACTCAAAGAAAGAAAGAGTACATCTCAGATATCAGAGGTAAAAATGGTTGTCAAATCCACTAGAATTGTTTAGAAAATCACCTTTAGCAGCCAAAAGACAGTTTAAAGCTCACTGACAATCCCAACAAGAAATAACACTCTGGGCCAGGTGGAGTGGCACACTAGAGGTGAAGACACAGAGAGCAAATCCCATTGAAGAGATACTACAAATAAATACCCATTTGCCCAGGGTACCAACCAGAAATCTTACCCTTCTACAGAGATCTATGCAGAGAAAACATATCTGTGTAGAAAACTGTCTGTCTGTCTGTCTGTCTCTGTTTCTCTCTCTCTCTCTCTCTCTCACACACACACACACACATACACATACACACATACATACATACACACACAGAGACAGACAGACAGACAGACAGATGGACAGGCAGGCAGGCAGACAGGGAGACAGACAGATACACACAAACACACTGAACCTGGGGAACAGCCATGAGTGATCTCTGTTTTTCCTTTCTCCCTATTCCTCCCTCTCCCAAATCTTTGTAGCTGATAATCTCACTATAATATTTTAAAGAAGAAACAAGAGGAATTTCTGGAGAAATAGTTCAGTGGTTAAGAGCACTGCTGTTCTTCAGAGGACCTGGGTTCAGTTCCCAGAACCAAAGTGGCAGCCAACAACCATCTGTAACTCCAATCCGAGGGGACCTGGTGCCATGATCTGGCCTCTTGGTCACCAGGCATATGCACGCACTCTTACACACATGCAAGAAAAACACTCAAAGACATAAAATAAAAATAAAAACAAATGTGGAAACATGCCTACATAAGTAAGATCAAATGAATATATCTAGACTAGAGATTACAAGAAAAATTAAAATGTATCAAAATAATGATGCTTCAAGTTCTAATAAAAGTAATAAAAAACAGAAGGCAAAATAAGACACCATTACAAAAGCAAATTAAATAGAATTAATGACATACTTGGGATGTTGCTTGGTAGCAGTGTCCTTGTCTGGCAGGTGTAACACCCTGGGTTTGATTCCAGGAACAAGAAATAAAACCAAGAAATAATTTATAATCATGAAAGTTGAATCTCGGCAGATAGTCTAAAGAGTAGAGCAGGGACAAATAAAAACATTTTAAAAAATGATGGGTACAGTGATCTCATGGAATGTTTGCATTGAGCCAATAAAAGCAACTCTCTGTATGAGATTTCGTAATATTCTGCCCTATTCCCTACATCTCTTCCTAGCCTCCCCCCCCCCCCCCCTCATAGCAGGCTCCAGGTACGGCTCCACTTCTGATTGTAAAATGTGTTCTCTCCTACACTGGGAGACCCTAACTGCCTTTGTCCATGGAGAACTAGGTATCTTGACATCCATATTCTGTCCACTTAAGCCTAGGCTTTAACCGTCCTGTAGCATATGCATGGATAGTTCCATCTCCGCCTTGCTTTCTGATTGGTAAACGAGTCAGTGATCCAAATCAAGGAAAGCATTATCTCGAGTGGTTGATACTATTTCACCCTCTCTGGGAGAATGTGGAAACAAGTTACCATCCCTAACCAAGAAGTTATCTGCATTGCTACCCCCTGGCAAAAGAGAAGTCAGTTCTCTCCAATGGAGTCTCACTGAGAATATCAGCCACACTCCAGGACAAGCTATATACCCAGAAATAGTTGACTAACACAAACCAAACTCTGTGTCTTCTTGTGGGCTTTTTGTTTCATTTTGGCATTTTTTTGTCTTACTAGGTTTTTTATGTTTTAGTTTCATTTTATATTTGTTTTTATTTGTTTTCACTTATTTCTAAGTTTTTTTGAGATATAGAAAGAATTTGAAGTTGGGTTAGAATGGTACATCTTCAAAGAGTTGGGGAAGGGGAAAATCATTATCAAAATTTATTGTATAAAAACTCTTAAATTAAAAATTAATGAACTACTTACTCTCAAGCTTTATTAGAAGTCACATCTTTTTTGATCTGTTAGTCTGCACTCTATATTCTTTTGCCCTATTTCCCTGGGGATTCTTTGTAAAAGGAAGAGGGGGGGGAAGAAGAAGGAGGAGGGAGGGAGAGAGGGAGGGAGGGAAAAAGGAAGAAAAGGAAGGAAGGAAGGAAGGAATGGAAGGAAGGACTAATGAACAAATAACTACCATACAAATCTCTACCTCCAAGTACGCTTTAGAGGACCAGTCTAAATCACTCCTGGATACTTTCTAACAAGAAAGTAAAATTAAATACAAAGAGAATATCATTGAAAGAATAACTATCATAATCTGATTTATATCCACAGGAATAACTAAACTAAAGCAGATTTTATTCCAACATTTCTTACCAGAAGAATATCTGTGAAGAGAATATAATCCTCCACCCAGAATTTCATACTCTGCAAAATAAGACAGGTGTGAAGCACAACTATTTTCTTTTTTTTTTCTTTTTCTTTTTTTTTTTTTTTTTTTTTTGGTTTTTCGAGACAGGGTTTCTCTGTGGCTTTGGAGCCTGTCCTGGAACTAGCTCTTGTAGACCAGGCTGGTCTCGAACTCACAGAGATCCGCCTGCCTCTGCCTCCCAAGTGCTGGGATTAAAGGCGTGCGCCACCACCGCCCGGCTAACACAACTATTTTCATAAAGAACAATGGCGTGTAACATGGCATTCAAAACATAACTGGTTACAGAAATGAATGTTAATTCCATTATCTAAGAATAAAATTAAAGCAAAAATAGACAAACTGAAATTGGTAAACATCAAGAAGAAATAGGATACATTTAGTAAATTTAAATGTGAACTTAGTATTTAAATTGTAAAAAGTGTTACTTGAAACCATTATAGCAATATTGACCTAACCTTGTAAATGAAATACCTAGGCAGGATTGGAATAATGACAACAAACTAAAAGCTTCCTGTATTGGCTAGAAAGAAGACAAGGCTACTGATTAATTTTAAGTTTGCTAAGTCAAGGGTGGAGATTAAAATTCAGAAATTGCAGCATGAATAGAAAATAGAATTGGTACTTAAAATATTAATCAATAGAGAAGGAAGAATAGTAAAATAAACACTAATTCTGTGAACTAGAAAAAAGTTAATAAAGAGGCAAAGACCCTAGGAGACAGAAAATCCAAGTGATTGTAAAATGTTTTTATATATCTTACAAATAAGTGATTTCAGAATTGAGTTATATACATAGTCCTCAATTTTAATGTATTTTTAATTAAATTAATAAACATATAAAATACATAGGCAACTTCACTAAAACTTCTAGTCTAAAGAAAATGAGGGGACTCAGGCACAAAATTGGAGATTATAAATGAAAATATTCTTAGCATAACTTTTTGTTATCAAAAATATATTGAATTGTATAAAACCAGGACAGAAAGACACAGAAATGTAATAATCTCATGAAAGTCTAAAACCAATCAGATAACAATGGGTCCAATCTTTTACTAAAATTAAAATAAGTTTAAGATTAACTTTTTAAAAATTAAATTAGCTACAACTAATCTTTCTGGAAGAAAATTAAAATAAATATCACAAGGAATCGTGTACTAACAAATGCGATAATAAAAATAAAGTGGATAAATTCTGAGAAAGACACAAACTATCAAAATCAACTCATAGAGAAATAAGAATTCTGTACAGAACTCTAGTGAATTAAAAGGTTAATAATAGAAATTATCAGTGCTTTCCTCAAAGAAAGGTTAGTACCAAACTGCTTTGCTGAAAAATGTTTTTCACAACTAGAAAAGAACTATACTTTACGAAGTTAATGCTTAATAAAACAATATGAGGAAACTGAATCTAGGAACACACAGAAAGGATTATAATCTGTGGCTGAGTAGATTCAGCCCAGTAATGCAAGGTTGGTTCAATGTGCGAAAATCTAGTCACATGGTATATCATCACAATAAGATGACAAGTAGAAAAAACTCATATTATTATCCCAATATGGAAAACACTTTTGACAAAATCAAATATAATTTTTCACCAAATAAATATATTTGTAAAACAAAACCCATGGACAGCTAAATTAATGTCCACCTGTGCAGACATGACAAATGCTCCTCTCTTTCAAGATGCTAGTTGGCTGTGGCAGCCTAGGAAAATCCTACTGTAGCTACCAGAGCCACTGCCACCTTCTAGTTCAGACAAATGCTGGATCCAGCATCCTCTGTGTACCAGGTTACTATGCAGCCAGCGTCTCATTGCCTGATTACTAAGCAGAAGCTGCTTCTGTGGGCATACACAAACTGGGGGATGGGGCTGTGAAGGATCAGGAAATAGTGGCGTCTGTAAATGACTGTCTTAGTTGCTGTTCCACTGCTGGGAAGAAACACCAAGACCACAGCAGCTCAGGAAAAGAAACATTCAATGGAGGGTTTGCTTCCAGTGTCAAGGGTCAGTCCATTATCACCAGGGTAAGAAGCATGGCACTGGAGCAGTATCTGAGGCCTCATATCTGATCCACAAGCTAAAGGCATAGGGGGGAGAGAGAGGGAAAGAGCAAGACTGGGCCTGGCATGAGTTTTGAAACCTCAAAGCCCGCCCTAAGAGACATACCTTCTCCACCAAGGCCACACCTCCTAACTCTTTCTAAACAGGCCACCAACTGGGAATCAAACATTCAAATATCTGAGCCTCCAGAACCACTCTCACTCAAATTACAATAACTCCGGCAAGTCTATTTGGAAATAGGGAAAGGAGACGTCAGACAAGGAACCAGCAAGAAACCAACAGGCTAAGTAGGCATTTGGGGGAGTAATTTTCCTCATCCTGCAACCAACTATCGAGCACAATCAACTTCAGAGGGGACCTTTGTTCAGGCTCGGGGTTTCAGACAGTGTGACCCACACTCACTTGGCTGCATGCCTCTGGGACAGTGTGAGGCATAGTAGCAGGGCAGGAGGGGTCTGTGGAGAGGGATGCTCACCTCGCAGGAGTCAGGAAGCAGAGATAAAAAGGTGAAGAACCTGGGATGAGATCCAGGCCTGAAGGATAAGGTTCTCTGGACATTCAGCCAGACTCCACCTCCTACAGTTTGCAGAGCCTCCCCACAAAGAGCTCCCAACAGAGGAGCTAGTGTGGAATGCATGAACCTATGGGTGCATTTCACTTTTGAACCAGAAGGCTACTCACTTTCATCTACTACCGAAAAGAAGCTGGAGAGAGATGAAGTAGTGTGTACTAGTACCACATCTATCATTGTGAATGGATTTCACAACGTAACACTGGATGGAAGACCAAAGGGACACACAGAACATATCAGTACCAAGGTTAAAATGCAGAGTATAGTGACAACCACAGGGGTTGTCTGGGAAGAACAGACTCAGGGGATCGAGGGAGCTGGAAACCGGCCACATACTGCTTCACACCATCTGACTCTAATCGTCACAACCCTAGACAGAGCACAGGCACTACTTCTCTCCCTTCTTTTAAGAGACCATAGCCACAAACAAGAAGCCACACCTTAAGATCCATTCCCCAAAGCTATTGGCAGAATGAATTCCCACAACAATGGAGTGCCCTAGGAGGAAGACAGGGAGCAATGAGCTGAGAAAGAAGAAAATCACACTTGATTTTAAATATTTATAAGGTTTTTTTCATATGGTGTATCAATCTTAGAGAAAAACTAGAAGACTTGAACATTTTTTTTAATTTGGGGAAGCAGGAAAATGTCGTGTATAATATTGTTTTATTGATATTTTGCATGCTTTTATTACTAATCCCCTGCTTTAATGTGAAAATTGTACACGTGGAGGCTGGGGAGGTGACTCAGCAGGTAAGAGCCCTTGTTCTGTTAGCATGAGCACCTGAGATTGAATATTCTGTGCCCACACTCAACTGCCTTCTCCACACGTGTGGAGAGCCACAGAGGACCATGGCCCTGAGCCTGTGTCGGAGAAGTTTCCCATTGCAGAGAGTGGTAGCCTTAGCTAAGGGAGAGGCTCATGAGTGTAGTGATGGGAGCTGTGGGCAGCGTTCCCAGCTGCCGGCTAGCTTATGCCCCGAAATAACAAAACACAAACTGCATTCATTTAAACACTGCTTGGCCCATTAGTTCCAGCCTCTTACTCACATCTTGATTAACCCATATCTAATAATCTGTGTAGCACCACGAAGTGGTGCCTTACTGGGAAGATTCTAGCGTAAGTCCATCTTGGGCCAGAGCTTCATCACGTCTCGCCCAGAGAGCAGAGGCATGGCGATTTATTAGCTTCCCTTCCCAGCATTCTGTTCTGTCTACTCTGCCCACCTAAGGGCTGGCTAATCAAATGGGCCAGGCAGTTTCTTTATTAACCAATGAAATCAACTCAAACAGAAGACCCTCCCACATCACATGAGGGGTCAAATGATAGAAGTAAGGGCCAGTGGTGTAGTTAACCCTAACTGGGTCACAGGTATTACCCCTCCAATGCTCAGGGAACATTGTGGGGTATGAAAAAAACGGAAGACTTGGAGAGCGGGAAAGTACACAATAAAGAAGATATCTGGATGTGTCAAAGCCATCCCACTCATAAACTCACTGTAGCTATGGTTACCCATGGAGACATACATAAGACGGGGCCAGTCAGCATCTCATTATGAAGAGGGGAGGCTTCATTTGTTTATTTGTTGGTTGGTTTTTCAAGACAGGGTTTCTCTATGTAGCCTGGCTGTCATAGAATTTATTATGTAGACCAGACTGGCCTTGAACTGAGAGATCCTCCTAACTCTGCCTTCTGAGTGCTGGGATTAAAAGTGTGTGCCACCACTGCCCAGCTGAGGAAAGGCTTCTTGAGGAGACACCCCTCTCTGAGGGGTCACAAACAGCTAATGGCACTGGGATTGGGAAGTCACTCTTCAGTGATGTAGTCGACAAATTTCCCCGCCCACAGTGAATGACCTCTCACCCCTAATCATGCAGGCAAGCAGACAGGCAGATAGGCAGACACACACACACACACACACACACACACACACACACACACACACACACACAAAGTGGGAAGAAGTATGGTGACATTTTATTTATGTTTTAATAAATAATGCTTGCCTGAAGATCAGAGGGTAAAACTAAGCCGTGGTGGCACGTATCTTTAATTCCAGGATTTGGGAAGCAGAAGCAGGTGGATCTCTGTGAGTTCAAGGTCAACCTGAACTACAGGAGACTAATGCAGAAACAGATCAAGGTAGTGGTGGCTTATACCTTTAATCCCAGTACTAGGGAGTCACATACCTTTAATCCAAGCACTAGAGAATATAAGACGGGAGGAGACAGAGGCTCAGAGCTCAGTCTGCAGTCGCCCAGCCTTGGTAGAGGAAAGGCTTCTCTAGTGGCTTGACTGTTTTGCTTTTCTGATCTTCAGCTTGAACCCCAGTATCTGTCTCTGGGTTTTTATTTTCCATGCTACAAAGAGGACGTGCTAGGAAGGAGCAAAAGGGAGAATGACAGAGAATGCAGGGGAATGACAATGACTAAAATTTATTATGTATATTATGAAACTATGGAAGACTAAAAAAATCATCTCAAAAACATTTCAAACAGTAGGACAAGCACTTTGTGGACCTTGAAGTGACAGAGTGTGGTGGTTTATATGCATGGAGATGCCACAGTGAGATGCATTTACTTGTTACCCAAAACTTTAATTTAAAAAAATAATCTTAAAAAAAACCTCAGGGGCTGGAAAGATGGCTCAGTGGTTAAGAGCCCAACCAGACTCTCTGAACGTAGCCTACATGGAGGGCTGACTGAGAAGCCAAGGACAATGGCACTGGGTTTCGATTCTACTGCATGTACTGGCTTTGTGGGAACCTAGTCTGTTTGGATGCTCACCTTCCTAGACCTGGATGGAGGGGGGAGGACCTTGGACTTGCCACAGGGCAGGGAACCCTGACTGCTCTTTGGGCTGGAGAGGACAGGAAGGAGGGATGGGGGAGGGGGAGAGAAATGGGAGGAGGGGAGGAGGTGAAAATTTGTAATAATAATAATAAAAATAAAAAAATAAAAAACCCTCAAAAGCTGTAAATGGCTATACATGCCTATAACCCCAGCTTGGGGGAAAATGGAGAGGCATTCTGCTCTAGCCTCTACAAGGGTGTACATATATACATGCACACGTGAATGCATCACACACACGCAGACACACACACACATACACACACATACACACACGCACTACCAAACAGTGAACTTCATGAGGTGTAGCTTACTCATTCCATTTGGTGAGTTTGTGACATGTGCGTGTGCCTGTGTGGCTCAACTTTTAGGATCTATGGACCACAGCCCTCACACTAGGAAACCGTGCCCCATTTCCCCATTTACAGTGGGAAGGAGCCACACTGCAAGAGACACAGGATCAACACTATGACAAAGACAAGATGTGACTCTAGAGCCTGAAAGGAGGGTTCCAGAAGGAAAACCTGGAAACACTAACTATAACAGAAGAGTTAGTGTGCACTGGGTATTTATCTGACTTTAAGGGTGGGGTTGCTCCAACCTGCCAGGGAGCAGTGGAAAGGAGAAAAATAAGACCTAATGCTATAGAGAATATTAAGAAACTCATTTCTGGTGAAAAACTTGACTAAAGAGCTATCACAATGGAATTTATCTTTTGATGACTCTGAATTAATGCAAAAGCGGCGCCCATCCTGCTGTGCGTTTTTGCAGCCAGGTTCAGACACCAGTGTTTGGCCTCAGACAGCATCCTTCCCATGAACTTTCTATATGTGTGCGACCAAGAGAGAGAGCACGAACAAGCGAGCTCCCATCCTAAGACAGCTGCTACTTTATGATGCTTGAGGGAAGCTACTGCAAACAAGGAATGAAGAGGTGCAGAGACTTCGCCGAGTCTCACAGCATGCTGGAGGGATGGGGTTGCAATCCCCGAGATCACTATATAGATTTCAAGGAAACAGTTTTCCAGGGTTCACTGTAATGGTAGACCATGTGGTCTGCTTATTCAAGACCTGGGCTGAATCCCTAGCACCAAAGGCAAGACAGAAGCACAGAGTTTCTGGTGATGGATAGGAATCTGATTGGGAACAGGGTGGAGATGGGTAAGGAATGGTGGAAGAGAGCGTGGAGGGGAAAAGTCTGAGGAATTTAGGAAGCTTCAGGTCTAGAGGGGCAAGTTGTGTGGGTATCTAGTTTGCCCCGATTGAAATCAGAATGTAGGAGGACTCCACCATGAAGACCACATATCCTTTTTGTTCCTAACTATAACACCCTCATCATCATGGACACAGGCTCTGCCTCTGACTGTACCTAAGAGAGTCACAGGACCTCAGAGCCACCATGGCTTAGGTCACTTGCCAGTGCTGCCAGACTGTCTTTGAGTCAACCCTGGTCTAGTGTGTCCAGGACAGATTTTACAGAGCATGAGGGAATGCATGAGGTTTACAAAAGCAAGCTGTGCGGGCAATTCAGGCAGTAACTGCGTGTGCATGTGCATACCATGTGTTTGTGTGTGTGTGTTTGTGTTGTCCAGCTATTCTCCTTTACACACCCGTATATATTCTTATATACTGTAATTCTACCAAGTCCAGCCCTATGGCAGTGTCTTTTAACATTCCCCACAAAGGCACATACCACTATCTTTATATGCACATATAGACATATACAGAAGGGGAGGCAGTAGCCAGCACCATGAGCCCACATGGTGCATGAATTTCCAGTCCGCCACCACACAAAGCAAGCTCACCTTCTTCAGAGGCGTCAGGGCACAGAGACTGTGGAGACATTGAGTGGCACAGGGGGAGGATCTGAGAACAAGGGCAGCTATGTGCAGTTGGCCAGAGCTGCTGTTAAACACTCAGTGCCACTTATTCTGGGCATAGAGGCACCTACCTGTACGCATGACTGATTTAGCTAATATAACAAGTTCTTTCTTAGTTTTGCACCTTGGAGACCATGAAAAAAAAGAGGCAAAAGAAATCCAAAGTAAATGAATAAAATCAGTATTTTCTTTTACTGGCAAATACGAGAGCTATACAGTAACCCTTACAGTATTTCCATCTGTTGGGTAGATGAATCGAGAATAGTTTTATATTTATAATTACAGAGAGAACGTGTGAAAGACCCTTATTCCTTTTTTCCCTTCTCTTAAAAACTGGTGAATAGGGCCTTTAGTATTCAATCTTAAATGAATGCTGTATATTTTGGCATGGTGTCAAAGTGTTAACAGAAGTAATACTATGGTCTTCAAAGGGGGAAAAACAAATAGTTTAACACTGAGGTATTCTGAAGCAGGTGCTCCGTACAATTAAAGACCATTGTGGCTTTTGAAGGCTCCCTTTCAGGAGCCAGAAATCTGAAAAATGAATGCACTGTCAGTTTGATCAAATATCTGGGGTTTCTGCTCCTGTTGGGGGAAAGAAACCAGAAGTTAAAGATCACAGGAAAAAAAGTTACGCTTAGTTAAGCGTAATATACAAAACACTTCTTAAATACTGCCAGTGTCCTAAAGAAAAACCAAACACAGTGTTCAGTTATTCATATCTGAATAAAGCTCCAGTAGTTCAGCCATTTATCCGTTTTCACTTACTCCATCAACAGGATACATTAAACACATGCTGTGTTAGCTTTTCCTGGGGAGATACAATCACCACAGATGGTCATCCCACAGATGAAGTATGAGTTCATCAAAGCCCAACTCGATGAAACCAATGAGTTCTTTTGCTTTCTTACAAAGGAAGAATGAGGGGTTCTTTACAGCAGTATGGGTGACCCCCAAACAGTTGTATTACCACTAAGTTCCACTCTCTCCTCATGACCTTCTAGAATCCGCATCGTGGCTTCCTACATACAAACCAGCATTTCTCAAGATCACTTGCCACTGTAGGTAGAAAGTGACAGCTTTGGAACTCCAGGCATGTTTGCCTGAACATCCACAGGGACTGTCAATAACTCCATCACCATGACCAAAGACCGGGCGAGCATTGTTTTGGTTCTCATGGCTGCAGGACAATGTTCAAGAAGGCTGCTTTGTTATGACCGTGGTAAAAAAAATTCCATACAACAAGACTTGAACAAGATGGTATGAAAATCAGAATGTTAGGTAGAGAAAACTGAAATTGGAATTCTGTAGTCGAGAGGAAAGCTGAAATGGGCATAAGCAAACAAATATTAATAAGATAGGAGTAAAGAAAAACAGAAGATGAGAATAAAAGTATCTGGTAAGAGAGGAGCCAAGGAGCACATAAGTAAAAGACTTCAACTTCCATGTCATTAAAAACATTAGAAAGATGAACCGCTTGACCATTGAAGAGGATCTAATCGTTAGGCTTGGCTCTCCAGAAGGGCGCCTGTTACAGTATAGAAATGGTATTTTAGAGTGCACCTGACATCGTGGAACTGACACCACACTCATGAAGAGGAGGTCACTGCTTCTGCTCTCAATAGCATACATTTTTATCCTCAGATGAGATGCTTGGTAGCTCTTCAGGAGAATCAAGCACATTATGTAAACGCTCAACACAAAATCTTGTGAATGGATCCAAATAAGAGTCAAGAACAACAAAAACTCTCCTGCCTTGTGACCACCCAAAGATGACCCAAAAGTGGAAAACTCAAAAAAGCCTAGAAAACAAGGCATATTCCTTTTGTCTGTATGAACTCGGACTGTGAGGTTTCCAGAATCCCGAGGATGTGAGCTCTGGATGCTATACCTGTGAACATGTCAGTCAAGGTACTTTGTGATCTGAGTTCCAACCTTTGGGATAGAAACCATCCTCATGGGGCATGTGTGGATAAGAATTCCTGGAAAGTAGCTGTCTGCAAAGGATGGTCCACTGACAACATGTCAATGACTACAAAGAATTTGAATGCCACACTGTTGTAGGAGGAGAGCGGTGGGCTGTGTCCCGGCTAGCTTATGCCTGAAATAATTACACAGAAGCTGTATTTATTTAAACACTGCCTAACCCATTAGCTCTAGCCTCTTATTAGCTAACTTTTGCATCTTTATTAACCCATTTCTATTAATGTATATCACCAGTTGACTGTGGCTTACAGGCATGAGTCTAACCCGGGTCCATCTTGGGCAGGAGAATCATGGTGTCTACCGCACTTCTTTTCTTCCCAGCATTCTGTTCTGTCACTCTGCCCACCTAAGGGCTGCCCTATCAAAAGGCCAAGGCAGTTTTCTTTATTAAACCAATGAAAGCAACACATAGAAAGAAGACCACCACACTGTCCAGAGCCTAATGGTAATTTCTCTTGAGCTATCTCTAGCCCCATGAGAGCCTTCCCTTGCCCACCTCTGTATCAAACCTAACATCCTGATAAACACATAAATACCTTTGGGATGTATTTAACTTCATCAAACCCCTTCTCCACTGATAGAAGGGCCAATAATTCTACCAGATAGATTTATGAGCTAGATATATGAGACCTACAGGTGACATAACCTCTCTTGGTGTAGCTGCTGACCTACTGGTTCAGCCAATGTGTTGATTAGATTGCCTTTGGTTTATGAAGTTCTCTGTTCCTGTTGCTATAAAACTTCTTCCATTTGACCCGGGAATGTGGAACCTGGTAACCTAAATTCTATGTTTCCCAAGTCATAGTCATTCAAGTTTAGCTTCAGAACAAACTCTCTTGTTATCTTTGATATGAGTGTTGTGGGTTCTTAGTTTATTTGCTTGCTTGCTTCTTTTTGCATCAGCAGGTAGCTATACAAGTATCTACTTCTGCTAAAGGATAAAAAAGTCTCAAAACAGGCTACTGAATCAACCTTCAACAACTATGAAATTGAGAATGGGATCTTAAAACCTTAGATGTGCAATTTTAATATCTATATTATTCACTAAAAATGGGAAGGGCTGATACTCAACTAGAATAGGGGTTACACTGATTTTTTTCAATACATACAAACTACTTTGTTATATTTTATTTTTTAATTCTTAAAAAATGAGGAGTTTTGATTCATATGGCACAGCATTTATTATGACCTTTCATTGTGTGTCTCATTCTCTTTTTCACCTGGGCCTTTGCATATATCTTTGTGTCAGAGAGCTCTACAGCAAACTGCTTGTGAGTCTCATTTTAATATAGGAAGCCACAACAATGACAGGTTGGGGGATTCACCATCTGCCTCATTGTACTAAGAAACTAGAAAATGCCATAGCTCCCATTGACTGACCTCTGGGTGGCTTACTTTTATATCAACTGATGTTCAAGGACTCAGGTTTTCCAAGATCTCATTCCTCAGGAGAGTGGCTCTTAGATTAACCCTGGCTACACTGAACTATCTGGTGAGACATCTGACATTACTCATGAGCCAGGCCTGTGCTCTACATTCAACTGATGCAGTCAGAACCTTTGATGGTGAGGTCTGAGCATCAGCCTTGCTTCTCAATTCCGCCTGTGACCTGTAGCCCAGCCAGCTTCAGAACCATTGTTCTAGGCAGTCTCTTCAAATTTTTAAAGCACCTGGAGATTATAATTGGATGAGTGACTTTTCATGGGGCGATGTCTTTTTACAGAAGGTGGAGAGTGCTCTGAAAAGTGGAAGAGAGGATTCTGTCCAACTCCAGCAGCTACACTCAGTAGTATATCAGGGAAGGCTCAGTGTGAACTTGGGCACATGTGTGTGTCACAGCTCATGTGTTAAGGTAAGACGACGACCTTAGGTATCAAGTCCTTGCCTTCTACCTTGTTTGAGAAGGATCCCTTACCACTCCCACGTGCCCAAAGCTACCTGGTCTATGAGCTTCATGGATTCTCCTGTCTCCATCTTCCATCTCACTCTAGGACTGGGATTGTGCATGCATGCTATCACATCCAGCTTTACACAGATTCTGGGGACAAGAACTCAGGTCCTCCTGCTTGTCTGGCAAGCATTGTATCTACTGGCCCATCTCCCCAGCTCTTGTCAACCATAAAACACCAACTAAAGTAGTTAACTTATTGCTCACCTCTCCACAAAACACTGTCGTAACATCTGTCTGGCCACCTCTGCCTTTGCTGTGAAACCTCCCCTCCCCATCTCAGTGCTCACGTGTTTCCAATGCTTTCAAGCAGAAACTGCTGCTGTTAAGAGAATTACCACAAGCCATAACAGCCAAGCTCAAAACTGCTGGATTCACTAAAATAGTCCCAACCAGGGATGCCTGCCTCCTCCTGGAACATTTGGCAAATGAGACATTTTTGGTTGTCATAATTTGGCAGATGCAACTAGCATCTATGGGTGGAAGCCAGACGTGCTAAATATATCACAGTGCCCAAGACAATTCTTATACCAGTGAATTTTCAACATCAATTTTCTATAATACTGGGGTTGAAGAACTGATTAAAATAGTCCTAAGTAGAATTAGAGAGAGCCACATGCCTGTGTCACTCACTAATGTCTTCATTAATCTATGTCAGTTAGAATGGGGTGCCCTCCACAGGCTCATATATATGAACACTCTTGGTCCCAGCTGATGGCTTTACCCAGGAAGGTAGTAAAACTTTTAGGAGTCAGTGAGTCACTAGAGAATTTTTCACATGGTCCCAGCTCATATCCCCTCTCTGCTTCCTGGCTGTAGATGCAATGTGACCAGCCAGCTTCCTGCTCCTGCTTCCAGGCCTCCTGTCAGTGATGGCAAACTGTGAGCCAAAGAAGTCCCTTCACTTTTAAGTTGCTCCTTATCAGGTATTTTATCAACAAAAAAGTAGAGAACTGATACACCCTGTGCACTAGCTTTGTTTCTGTTTATGTGAGAAACTGCTCTTATAAAAATCAACTTAGTGAAGAATGGGCTCAACGAAGCATACAAACCCAAGCTATAGTTTATCATTATGAGGAAGTCAAGGCAATCGTTTCAAATGGCTACTCAGACCCCATTTGCGAGGAAACAAACACATACATGCTCACTTGCTTGTGCTCAGATCCATTTCTCCATCCTATACAATTCCACATTCCCTGCCTAGGTACTGGTGCCAACCACAGGTAACTTGGTCTTCCCAAATCAATTAAGGCGATCAGGAAAGTTATCTACAGATATGCTCACAGACCACTCTGCTTTTCCACAGTGATTCTAGGCTGCACTGTGTTGATAGCTAAAATGAACTACAGTATCCTCAGATCCATTATCGGCCTGTAATGCTAGTTTATATGAGAGCTCCCCAACATTTTTTATCAGTATCCTTATGTATTGAATTCTGATATCTAATATCAGAATAGAGTATACAGAAATACAGTATACAGAGATAGGTATCCATCACTCTGTATAAGCTTATGTATTTTTTAAGCATGGGAAGTACTCCCATATTGGATTTTATTCTTTATGAATAGTGAAGGACTTAATTAACATTGACTCCTGAGAGGATCATTACATAAGGGAGTCCACTCCTTATGCGGTAGCAGAGCAACAGAACACCCAGCTTAGACCATAATAAAAACAGAGCCAGTGAGAATTACTGTCAGATCCACAGTCCTGGTCAACAGGAAGGTTCATTTTCTGTTTCTCCAGACATAAACTGACTGTGGACTAAATTTTATGTTTGTGGCATCCTTATCTCTGAATGCGGAATAATCACAGTATAGAAACACAGAGCTTACTAGATGAGCAAACAGTGGAGGAATGCCAGCCAGAGTTCCATTTGCCATGGTGGAGATACCATTGATGGAGGAGTGTCTATGTGTTACTTTCATTATTAATAAAGAAAACTGCCTTGGCCCTTTAAGAGATAGAAAATTAGGTAGGCGGAATAGACAGAACAGAATTGTGGGAAAAAGGAAGCAGTGTTGGGGAGACGCTTCAGGCATTCGCGATAGTGAGTCTCCATGCTTCTTCTCTCTGAGATAGATGCAGGTTAAGATCTCTCCTGGTAAACCACACCTCGTGGTGCTACACAGATTACTAAATATGGGTTAAAGGAAGATGTGAGAATTAGCCAATAAGAGGCTGAAACTATGGGCCAGGCAGTGTTTTAAAAGAATACAGTTTCCGTGTAATTATTTTGGGTAAAGCTAGCCAGGTGGCGGGACACAGCCCCGCCGCTTCCTTCTACATACCATGTAGGAATTCAGTCACTAACCAGTTCTACCACCATGTGCATACTCCAAATCCTGGGCCAGTGGGAACTCTCCTCGGTTTAGAACATATAAGTATTAAGAAATACCAACGCATAAATCTTAATTCAGAAATACTGAGTTGCTTGCTATACAACAGTTATGCGATTTTTTAAATTAAATTATATAATTTTTACAAATTTTTCACTCCTCCCCTCAGTTATGCGATTTAAACAATTCATTGGCAATGAGATTGTTGTATGCAGTCAGGGTTGAATAAAATCCATCCAGAACCTTTAGGAAGACGAGTCTCTCTCTCTCTCTCTCTCTCTCTCTCTCTCTCTCTCTCTCTCTCTTTCTCTCTCGTCTGCACCTGGTGTCTGTATGGTGGAATCAAGAAGATGGATGCCCTTAGGAATCATGGAACCACAAAGGCCGATACCCTTGGGTATAGCCTGAGCCAGGCTTCTCTGAACAAAATTCATCTGTTATATTGAAAAGAACTTCAAAATGTAACACTCATAAAAAAACACGACACACTTAAGAAGAATCTTTTAACTTTTCTCTGAGTTCTGGTGTTTTCAACAACAGTACCTCTCGTGGATGGTACTGACTTGTTATATGACTGCTAAGAGCCTGTCACAGACCTACATTTCCCCAGCACTATTTCCGGCGATGAGTGATGTCCTCACACACACCGAGACAGAGCGTTGATAAGTTGATTTCTGAGAGAAACAAGTAGTCATTTCCATTCAGCTCTGCAATTAAAAATATCCAACTGAATTTTCATTATATACATTCTGTTTGTTTGTTTGTTTACAGGGTCTTACTCTGTGGCCCAAAATGGTTTGAACTTGTGGTAATTCTCCTGCATCTACCTCTTGAGTGCTAGGGAATACAGGTGTGAGCCATCAACAGGAATTTTAAATACTGAAATTATGCTAAAAAACATAATGTATATTTGATCAGTAGTAGAAAGCATGTTTGAGACATTGACTTCATCTGTGGGGAATACTTGGTATTAATGTGGGCCTCACCTGTACCTCTGTCTGGATGTCCATCACAACAGGCCTCTAGGGAAACTCCAAAGCTGTAGTTAATGTGATCAGAATACAGGCAGGTACTTCTTGCTGGGTCTTCCTTGCACTCCGAAGCACAGAAGATGGGGAAAACTCACACAAACATGAGGGAAGGTACATGCATCTGTTGAACAGGAACAAAATGCACCTACAATGAGGGGATCCTGCCTCGGTAACACGATAAATAGGAAAACAAATAATTATAGTAGTGGGAGATGAATGCTCGCAGAACAAAGAAAACCATTGGGTGAGAATACTGGTTGAAACGTTAAAAACAGCAAAGAACGAATCAAGAAAAAGTGCTTTGTACTAAAATATTCTTTCATCAGCCTGTCACAGTGCTTCTTTATTTCTAGGGTATGCACAAATGAAAAGCTGGTGGCCAAATCGTCAACCTTTGATTTGTCGTCATTTAGTAAACCGAATTACCCCAACTTACATCAGTGAAAGCGTATGCAAATACAGATGACGAGATAAAAGTAAGTCTAATCTAAAATCCTCGGGAAGGATCCAGAGTTTCCCTGGAGGACACTCAACTCTCACTAAAATTCTGTTTCTTCCAAACTCGACAATGTTGCATTGTTAATAGACACACTAATTCCACTGTCCATCCACCAGAGTCCGGAAAACCCGTGCACACTCAAAGAACTGGTTCAAGAGGCAAGCTGAGGGTAATAAAACATGGCCAGCACAGATAGTGTTTCATTTGACTGGGTAGTATCAGTACATACTGCATGTCAAGGCTGGGGAAGTGGCTCAGCAGTTAAAAGCACTGTCTGATCTTGCAGAAGACTGGGATTCTACTCCCAGTGCCCACATGCTGGCTCACAACCATCAGGAACTTCAGTTTCAGGGGAATCCAACACCTTCTTCTAACCTCTGTGGGCACCAGGTATGCATACGGTATACATACATAGATGCAGGCAAAATATTAATACACATTAACTATACAATTCTAAAAGAAAAGTATCTAAGAACATACCAGCTCATGCTCATGGGCCCAGTACTCAGAGGTTGAGGCAGAAGGATTTCATGGGTTTGAAGTCAGCCTTGGCCACACAATGAGTTCCAGATCAGTCAGTGTGTAGGCTACAGAGTCTGACCTGCCTCAATTAATCATTCACTCATTCAATTAATAAATAAATCTCCAGGCAATCAACCCAAATACCAGAATTGTCCAATGAACTGTCCATGGGGACTACCTTTGCTGTTTGAGTTCACTGCTAAAGAAAAGCCATAGCAGTAGATCTTGCTGTCCAATGACCACAGTAGACCAAGTCTGAGGAGTTTTTATTCCAGGTAGCTGTTGCAAGGGGACTGCTTAGGCCCTGATATAACCACTCAGAAACTGTATTCATTAAATCACTGCTTGGCCCATTAGCTCTAGTTTCTTATTGGCTAACTTTTACACCTTAATTTGACCCATCTCCATTAATCTGTGTATCACCATGAGATCGTGGCTTACCAGCAAAATTTCAGCATGTCTATCTTCAGCATGTCTATCTCCAGTGGCAGATACATGGCAGCTCTCTGACTCCGCCTTTCTTCCTCCCAGCATACAGCCTAGCTTTTCTCGCCTAGTTCTGTTCTTCCCTGCCATAGGGTCAAAGCAGTTCTTTATTAACCAATGAAAGGAACACATAGACAGAAAGGCCTCCTACAGGTAGCCTTTGGCTATGAGGATACTAGAAAGCAACCATTTTCTCCAAACTGGTTCCCTGTAAACCTAGCTAATATTTACCTGCAAGTTGAAGTTAGAAAAATTTAACATTTCTCCAATAATACAATATGTATGTGTTGAGCACACATACATCCATACATAGAGTGATACTCACCAAACCCAATAAGATGGCCCCCCTCAATGGCACCTTTGTGACAGCCCCTGCTTGTCTGTGCTTCCCCTAGGAGTGCCCAGGTCTGATTTTAATCTCTATGTGTGTTCCCCTACTTTTGTTGTCTTAATTTACTATTTTTTAAAAAAATATTTGATCTCACACTTGAGTCAAACTATGAGAAAGCTCATTTCACAGCCCAGGCTGACTTCACACTCACAGCCTCTCATCCCATCTCCTAACTGCTGGGATTACAGGGATGTGCCTGCCATCCATGGTTGACTTTACTGCTGTAACGTCTAGGGAAAACTTCAAGATCAAATGTAACACAATGTAAAGACATTTTAAGAATTGTTTTTTTCTCTTTACATTGCTATGAGTTTTTCATAATGGTTTCACATTTTACCAATAATAGTATATTTGCTGAAAAACCACCACACTGATTTCCAAAGTGGTTGCACAAGTTTGCATTCCCACCAGCAGCGGATGAGTGTTCCCCTTACTCCACATCCTCTCCAGCAAAGGCTATCATTAGTGTTTTTTATTTTAGACATTCTGACATGTGTAAGATGGTATCTCAACGTTGTTTTGATTTGCATTTCCCTGATCGCTAAGGAGATTGAGCATGACCTTAAGTGTCTTTTGGCCATTTGAACTTCTTCTGTTGAAAATTCTCTATTCAGTTCAGTGCCACATTTTTTATTTGGGTTAATTAGCATTTTAAAGTCTAGTTTCTTGAGTTCTTTATATATTTTGGAGATCAGACCTTTGTCTGTTGCAGGGTTGGTGAAGATCTTCTCCCAGTCAGTAGGTAGCCCTTTGGTCTTAATGACAGTGTCCTTTGCTTTACAGAAGCTTCTCAGTTTCAGGAGGTCCCATTTATTCAATGTTGCCCTTAATGCCTGTGCTGCTGGGGTTGTACATAGGAAGTGGTCACCTGTGCCCATGTGTTGTAGAGTACTTACTTTCCCTTCTATCAGGTTAGAGTACTACTCAGCGGTAAAAAACAATGACATCTTGAACTTTGCATGCAAATGGATGGAAATAGAAAACACAATTCTGAGTGAGGTAACCCAGACCCAAAAGGATGAATTTGGTATGTACTCACTCATCAGTGGATTCTAGACATAAATAAAGGTCAGTGAGCCTATAATTCCAGATCCTAGAGAAGCTAAATAAAAAGGTGAACCCAAAGGAAAACATACAGTTATCCTCCTGGATATTGGAAGTAGACTAGATTGCCAGGCAAAAATTGGGATCTTGGGGGTGGGGGTGGGTGGCAGTAAGGGGTGATGGGGAGATGTGGATAGAAAAGTAAAGAGGGGAGGATGGGGAGACCCTGGGGAAATGGGATGGTTGAGATGGAGGAAGGGTGGATAGGGGTACAGGGAAGAAGATATCTTAATTAAGGGAGCCATTTTAGGGTTAGCAAGAGACTTCACTCTAGAGGGGGTCCAAGGTAACCATGGAGATGTCCACAGCTAGTTCCTTGGGCAGCTGAGGAGAGGGAGCCTGAAATGGCCCTTTTCTATAGCCACACTGATGAATATCTTGCATATCACCATAGAAGCTTCATTTGGCAATGGAGGGAGATAGAGACAGAGACCCACACTGGAGCACAGGACTGAGCTCCCAAGGCCCAAATGAGGAGGAGCTGAAGGAGGGAGAACATGAGCAAGGAAGTCAGGACAGCGAGGAGTGCGCCCACCCACTGAGACTGCAGGGCTGGTCTAATGGGAGCTCACCAAGGCCAGCGGGACCTGGACTGAAAAAACATGGGATCAAACCGGATTCTCTGAATGTGTCGGACAAAGAAGGCTGACTAAGAAGCCAAGAACAATGGCACTGGGTTTTGATCCTACCGCATGTACTGGCTTTGAGGGAGCCTAGTCTGTTTAGATGTGCACCTTCCTAGACCAGGATGGAGGGGGTTGGACCTTGGACTTCCCACAGGGCAGGGAACCCTGACTGCTCCTTGAACTGGAAAGGGAGGGGGGAAGTTAAGGGAGAGGGAGGGAAATGGGAGGTGGGGAGGAGGTGAAAATTTTTAATAATAAAAATAAATTAAAAAAATTTTAAAAAGTATATTTGCTATTGATCGATTTACATAATTTCATTAAATCAGAACACTTCTTTCACCTGTCTAAGACATCCATAGTAAGAAAGCCCATTTGTGCGTTCTGATATGGCTATTTATCTGACATGCTCTGATATACTTTAATGAACACATCCCGTGGCATTATTACACAGCCAGTTTCAATCTGTATTCAGTGATTTTTGTTTAGTAAAATTTTACTTTTGATTTTATTTTACTAATTTATGGGAAGACAATTATTTCTGATAATATTTTCCTTACATAGAAAACTAAGGGAGTTGGAGAGATGAGTCAGTAGTTAAGAGCACTCTTGCAGAGGACCCTAATTCCGTTCCCAGCATGAAGGTGAGGTATCCAGAAGGACTCCCGACTGTAAGTAACTCAGGCCCCAGGATATCTGACGTCCTCTTTTGCCTCTGTGGACACCCACACACCTGTGCCATGCATGTGCCCACAAACACAGATAAATAGATAACAAAATAAGTGATTTTAAAATTTTAGACAGCAACTTTTAAAATATAATTATTAGCAAAGCATATTAAAAGGAAGTACAATTCCCAGTCTGAGACTTAATTCTTAGTATCTTTAATAAAATACTGTGTCTAAGTCAATCCTGGACCATATTTAAAAGTAGCCATTACGTCTTTAAACAACCTAACAAAAGAAACATTGTCTCAGTTTTACACATAAGTCAGTGACACTCTGAAAATGTCAACTAAGTAGTTATCAATGTCACTGTGAATAGAGGAGGAGGCTGGGGATTCAGAAAGTGTGACCATGTTCTCAAGATGATGTCATCAGACCTTCACAGCTCTGGATTCAAAGGGCTCATTGTCCTCCAGGCTCTGCAGATGGGTACAGAGACTTCTTACACTTGACTCGCTTACCATCTACTCAACATGAGTTCTGGCTTTGCTTCCAAAAGATTTCTACTCATTGAATTCTTAGCACATTCATTTCCAGCAATATTACAACAAGAAAAAGAATATACCTGTGTCCCCTTCAAAACCCAGACAACCGGAATGTAAGATAATTCAACTCCATGGAGAGCTTTGGAGTCAAAGCTAAGTTTAAATGATCTTTCTGGGCTTTTGAGATTAGCCTCGATCGGCACCCCAGCATCGTTCCATTGCCACCTGAGTCTTGGTGTAGATGTGGATGGAGGATAGTTGAGGTTACGGAGTTAATTGGGACACAGATGTTCAGTGGAGAGAATACGGACTGGATGCACATGAAAGTCTGGAGGTGCCTCGCTCACTAATTAGCCCCTCAAAGACCATCGGAGGCAGCATGGAGAAGTCTACCTTGCTATTGCCTGTTCAGGTTAATAAGAAGCTTACTTAACAGGTTAATAAAAAGGTTAATAAGAAGGCCCAGAAAGGTCTTCCATCAGCAATTCAAAATAGAACTATAGCATTGACGTTTTTTTTTTTTCTAATGTTTTCTTCAGGCTGTTATGAGTAAGCTTATATGTCACCCAGGTGAAAAGATAACAATCTAACAGAAAAAGAGTTTTTTTTTAGAAACTTACTAAGTTCCCAGTTATCAGTGGCCATTCTAATTACAGTCCCATTAAATATTTAAATGCTACTGAAATAATAAATCATCTTCTCTTTAAAATGTGGCTTTTTAATTGAAAGGAAAATGTACAAAGACACTCGGCTGTTTTATTAATGGCTTCTCTGATTTTGTTGCAAAGTTGAGAGCTTCAGTTCTTATTTCTAACTTCCCCCAGTTTGGGAAGATGTAGATTTTCTTGGCTACAGTTGCTGTGTAAAATATTCTGAGATAGAATTCTTTATCATAATTAATAATAGATGAAAATTCTAAGGTTTTGATGTTCTAAACTCTATGCTGTTTGATTTCAGTGTCTTTATACTTGTTTTTCCAGGAAGCCTCAGCCCCTTTCTGTTGGTATAAGAGTTAGTCATCTTTTTCTTCTAGGTGGATCTGATGTGTTTTCCCCCTTTTTTCTCCATATCTTCATGTCTCATTTGTGTATATATTTTAATAACATAACCAGTTCTACCATAATGACGCAGGACTATAAGATTTCGAAGTTCCAGTTGGAGTTTCAAGTGCATCTGTAGACATCTCCTAGACATCCCTCCTGTATGCATGCCTGGGATAACTTGGGAGTGGAGAGGTTGTGTGCTCAGAACCTTCCTTACTTCCAAAGCAAACACCCATTTCTGTGGCAGGTATCACCGTTAATTTGTCAGCCTTGTTAGTCCTGATGCTTGTATGACCCTATCACTACATTATTTTTTTATGAGTTGATTTCAAGAGCCATTATTGGGAGCTGCCTCAAATGGAAAGCTGAGACGTGGCTTCCGTACTTGCAGTACAGACAAGGACTTAACAACTTTTCAAATTTTCCAATCCAGAGAAGTCATTTCAAAGGTGAGATTGCAGGGCCAGGGAGAAGGCTCAGTTGCTAAAGTACTGGCACCTCAAGCCTGAGGATCTGAGTTTGAATGTCTACGACCTACTTACAAAGCCAGATGCATCTGTAACCCCATCCTGGGGAAGGCAGGGACAAGAGGGTTTCCTAGGGCAAGATAGCCAGTTGACTACCTCCAGGTTTAAAGGAGAGACTCTGTCTTGAAAAACAAAGAAGAGAGGTGCCCCGCACCGCACCCCCTTGTCTGTGCTCTGTGCGCTATTTCCCAGTTACCCAGCTTTGGGCAAGGAGCTGGAGGTTAGAAAACACAGACACACACAGAGAGACAGCGACATGGGTCATCCTTGAATTCCCTAAGAATGCCCCCTTTATTGTGTTCAGGGGCAGATTATATAGAGGTAGCCACGCCCCAGCCAAACCCACCAGAAACCACTCTGCCATCAGGAACTCCTGAAGGTCTCGTGTCCAGAGCACTCAGATCAGGGGATTACAAGAAATTCAGGATCTGGGGTCTCACTGCTCCCAACAAGAGGAATTGAGAAAGGTAACGGATACTGACCTCTGAGGTCTAAGTACACATGTGTATATGCATACATGCACACACACGCACACACACAGGTTCCATAACAGCTCTGTTTCCCCATAGTTCCTTCTCCTTGAAACAGAGCTCCCTAGCCCTTGGCAGTAACATAGTTCATCATCTTGGAGTGCCTTCGTTTGTCTCCGCCCTTGTCGAAGTCAGCAACCCAACTGTCAATTTGCACCTCCACAAAGTAATAGCTTCATTTCTTTGATGTCCAGTTGCCAATTTACACCTTTGAGGACATGCAATGCCCAGAACACTTATTGTGCTTCCGTGTATTTATGTGGGAAATGATGACCTTCTCTGCCTTCCACACATGGGATAGGAGTAAAGGCAGAACTTAGGGTGCTTGTTTTGTTTGTTTGGTTTTGTTTTCAATCCTTCTACATCCCCACTTATAAGACTGCAAATTTCGGTAAATATTTTAATGCAAAGAATCATGAATCATGGCAAAGTATAGTTATTGTAAGAAAACCAGTGTGACTGGCCAGTGTTATTTTCATCATTATAACTTCATACATAATCCCCTAGTTTTTCTTCTGATAACTTCAGGCAACATTCTTTCACAAATGTAGCCCTGTAAAAACTATCCTTGGGTGGGCTACGGTCACTGCCGTACAGCCAGGCAAATCTCAGTTCATAACTCTTTCTCAAGAATTAGAAAAATGTTTAGTGAGAAAATGCGCTTTCTGCAAATGACCGCATTGCTGAATGTTTGCTGGGAAATAAAAAATCATGTGTGCTGTAAATTGAGGCATTTCTGTTCTGGAGACAGGATCGCTTTTCCCGGAAGCCTGCGCTGGCAGAGAGTTCCTGACATGCCATGAGGCGAATTCTTCCTCAGAGCGTATCCTGTGAACAGCCATTTTTACACCAGTGGTTTTGCTCTGAGCACCTGGCAGTCAATGCTTTGTCGGTCGTGAAAATGTGACTCACACAGCCGGATGCCTCAGGAGGTGAAGTGCACTGTTTCTAGCTTTCCGTAAAGACAGGGTGGGTGTGCGCACGGGAATGTGCAAACACACCAGCACCTTCTGTAAAAGTAAGCGCAAAACACACCTGAAAGCTTGAAGACATAAGATTTACAACTAAGCAAGTAAAATATCAGTAAATTTAATATTGAGAAATAGAGGTTCCTAATGCAATCATTTATTCTACTCTCCAATTATTATATACAAGCTTTCATTTTGTTCTTTATTTTAGTGAGATATATTGTCACTTACACGTTTATCCTATACTTAAGCCATGCCCCTAAGATATTAGGAGTTTCTACAATGAATCATAATGAATCTCATGAGAGCTTTGAAATATATATTACTTAAATATTTCTAAATGGTCACCTGGTAGACTCCAGGCATGGCTGGAGAGAAGGAATGATTTAATAAAAATTATCCATTGGCTGAAATGCTGAAGAGGGCAGAGTACAATCAGAATTGTCTTCTCTCCCGGAAAGAGGTATGAGTTCGTGGAAACTAGTCTACTACCCATATTTAAACAAAAGAAATGGGAAATGGTTTTGAATTGTAGAATAATTAGAAGTAAGAGATTCTTTGTTTGCTTGTTTGGACAGAGGCTTGTATATCTCACAGTGGCTTAAAACTCAGGTTATGAGCAAGGAAAAATCTGAATTTCTGATCTTCCTGTTCCCCCATTGTAAGTGCTGGGATTACAGGACGATGTGACCACACTCAGTCCATGCAATGCCTGGTGTTCACGATCTGTGCTGGTTATAGTTTGGTCCACTTGACCCAAGCTAGAGTCATATAGGAAAGGGGAAATCTAATTGAAGGAATGTCTCCATGCATTTCCCATAAGCAGATCTGTGGGGCATTTTTTTTTATTAATGACTGTTACGGAAGGGCCTAGACAACTACAGGAAGTGCCACCCCTGAGCAGGTGGTCCCGGGTTCTATAAGAAAGCAGGCTGGGCAAACCCTATGGAACAAGCCCTGGGGAACAAGTAAGCAGCACCCCTCCATGGTCTAGGCTTCAGTCCCTGCCTTCGGGCGCTTGCCTTAAGTCCCTGCTCTGGCCCCCAATGGTTATGGACTTGATCATGACCAGAGTGTATAAGCCAAACAAGCCCTTTCCTTGCTCAGTTGTCTATCGCAGCACGAGAAAGCAAACTAGGATCAGCTCCCACCCAGGCTCCCACCCAGGCTCACACCCAGGCTCACACCCAGGCTCACACCCAGGCTCACACCCAGGCTCCCACCCAGGCTCCCACCCAGGCTCACACCCAGGCTCACACCCAGGCTCCCACCCAGGCTCACACCCAGGCTCCCACCCAGGCTCACACCCAGGCTCCCACCCAGGCTCACACCCAGGCTCACACCCAGGCTCACACCCAGGCTCACACCCAGGCTCCCACCCAGGCTCCCACCCAGGCTCACACCCAGGCTCACACCCAGGCTCCCACCCAGGCTCACACCCAGGCTCCCACCCAGGCTCACACCCAGGCTCCCACCCAGGCTCACACCCAGGCTCACACCCATGCTCACACCCAGGCTCATACCCAGGCTCACACCCAGGCTCACACCCAGGCTCACACCCAGGCTCCCACCCAGGCTCCCACCCAGGCTCCCACCCAGGCTCACACCTAGGCTCACACCCAGGCTCACACCCAGGCTCCCACCCAGGCTCACACCCAGGCTCACACCCATGCTCACACCCAGGCTCATACCCAGGCTCACACCCAGGCTCACACCCAGGCTCACACCCAGGCTCACACCCAGGCTCCCACCCAGGCTCCCACCCAGGCTCCCACCCAGGCTCCCATCCAGGCTCCCACCCAGGCTCCCACCCAGGCTCCCACCCAGGCTCCCACCCAGGCTCCCACCCAGGCTCCCATCCAGGCTCACACCCAGGGCTTCTCACATGCTCACACCCATGCTCACACCCATGTTCACGTCCATGCTCCCATCCAGGCTCCCACCCAGGCTCATACCCATGCTTATACCCAGGCTCATACCCGGGCTCTCACCCAGGCTCTCACCCAGGTTCACACCCAGGCTCATACCCAGACTTACACCCATGTTCCCACACAGGCTTATCCCCAGGCTCATGCCCATGCTCATACCCAGGCTCCCACCCAGGCTCCCACCCAGACTCACACCCAGGCTCATGCCCATGCTCACACCCAGGCTCCCACCGAGGCTCACACCCAGGCTCACACCCAGGCCTACACCCATGTTCCCACCCAGGCTTACCCCCAGGCTCATGCCCATGCTCACACCCAGGCTCCCACCCAGGCTCCCACCCAGGCTCCCACCCAGCTCACACCCAGGCTCATGCCCATGCTCACACCCAGGCTCCCACCGAGGCTCACACTCAGGCTCACACCCAGGCTCATGCATGCTGGGTAGGCATTCTGCAAACTGAGCCACACCCACATGAGAGTGAGGCATGTGTTGTACAGTTGTTCAGTGTGTTACTACTCTTTCCACGTCATGCCATTGAACCCCACATTAAACCTTATCAATAACTGTTTAGAACCTCCCAGGATCAAAGAAATCAAATCATAGCCATGATTTTCTTTCTGCCTAATGTTGCAGTAAAAAGCCATACGTTCTGTTGTAAGCAAACACACAATAAAATTCAAGCATCATAATGGTGGTGAGGTGGGGCCACATTGAGACTGCTCGCATGGCAGGACTTGCATCAGAGTTCCATGTGCATTGTCCCAGGTAAACGGGGTGTCCATAGTCGTGAGCTTCTTTGGCCACATAGAGATATTCCTAGAGATTTTGGGATAGACCTATGAAAGACCATCTTCCAGAAAAAAGATATCTGATCCAGAGCCTCCACTCTTTGTTTTTAAATGTTTTTAATTATGTGTTTTTATTTATGTGTATAGCTGCGTATGTGCCTGCTTGTCTGCATGCACACCATGGGCACACAGAGAACATGGAGGTAAGAAGGGGGCATCTGCCCCCTGTAACTGGAGTCACGGGCTGTTGAGAGTGAACTGCACCATGCAGGAGTTGGGAAAAAAAACTCAGGTCCTCTGCAAGAACAGCAAGCGCTCTTAACCCCTGAGCCATCTCCAGCCTTGTGCATATACTGTCAATCACTGGGTCCCACTGTTTTAAGATCTTGCTCAGAACGGAAGGGAGGGTTGTAGTTTCTAGCACAAACCAAAGCCTCACTCAGGAAGCAGCATAATTAAGTGTCTGGATGCTGAATCAGGTGGTGTCCATCCCTTCTGAAAATGAAACTGGACACCGAAGAGGTTGGTCAGTAGTTGTAGAAGGAGCTGTGGGCAGGCCTGCTTTTCGTCCCGCCCAGCTCCCAGCCGCCTGGCTAGCTTATGCCCCAAAATAATTACATGGAAACTGTATTCATTTAAGCACTGCCTAGCCCATTAGTTCCAGTCTCTTATTGTCTAATTCTCACATCTTGATTAACCCAATTTTAGTAATCTGTGTAGCACCACGAGGGGTGGCTTACCAGGAAGATTCTAGCCTGCATCCATCTCGGAGAGGAGAGTCATGGCGACTGCTTGAGGCATCTGACTAACTTTCCTCTTTCCCAGCATTTTGTTCTGTCTACTCCACCTATCTAAATCCTGCCCTATCAAAAAGCCAAGGCAGTTTCTTTATTAGCCAATGAGAGTCCTCCATCAAGTAGTACGACAGGAGAGAACCCTCCAGACCCTGTCCAGCTCTGCTCTACTGAACCGTTCATTCATCTTGCAATATCCAGGCTAGCATATTTAAAACAGACTGTTTTAAGCACTATGGGCACTGGTCTTACCTTCATATAGTCAATGAAGAAGTAAGAACAAAAATACCAATAGGCCCAGCAAAGGCCACCATGGCAGATTGTGACAGGTGAGTTCTGCGTGTCTGGTATCATGCAAAAAAAAAATCATAATTTGCATATATATATATGCAAATATAAAAAATGTTTAAAAAGAACTACACAACAATTAAATGCTTCAATTCAGGTAACAATAGACATACCCTGTGATCCATGGGATACTGGGAAGAACTGTGTTACTGGGAAGAACACAGTCTATGATTAATTCAGTATACACACACACACATATGCGATGTACACACACACACACACACACACACACACACACATACTCACACACACACGTTCATCCCGCAGTGCCACTCTGATGTTGAAGGCAAATAAATGAAGAATGGTAAGAATCATGTCAAACACTCCTTGCTGGGCTTTGAAAAAGGTTGTAACTTCCTTCACTCTGATTCAATCCACTCAGAGGACTTCCATGAACAGGAAAGTCTATTATGGGTGCATTTATGTTCACGGACATGTGAAATAGTTCAAGGGACACAGTCCCTGCCCTTAGAAAGCTTTCAGTGTGGTATCATTTATATATCAATTACCTGCCACTTCTCCTGATTAAAGTTACTATTTAAAGCATTTAACTGTGATGGATTAATTTGCATACTCACAACAATTATATATTTCCAGTGATATCTGCAAATTGTCTTTAATAAAATTTACTATTATTGCATATAGCACAAAAAACATCATCAAAGATTTATAGTCTAAGTACAAGTATAGGTTGTTTACCTAAAATATGTATCATTTCCTATATAACATTATAGTGTAAGTTTTTAAAAATATGTGTAATCTTTGAGTGAAATTCCTTATTCATTACCTTAAAATTCTATTCTACAGCTAAAACAACTCAGTTGCTACAATACCACATCTCTAAAGCATGTGTTCCTTTAACCCCTGAATTCATACGCTGCCTTGCCCTGTTAGTTCTCTTCTGCCAGAGACTGGCAGAAGCTGACAATGTAAATATGGGAAATATTTAAACCGGCAAAACTGATAACCGCTCATGTTTTAAATTTAATACATGCACCAGTTAAGAACACAAAAACCTGGTCAATTAAAAATAATAAATGGCTCTTTGAAGTTTCCTTTGTAAAAAGATGCTCGCTGTTTCAAAAGAATTTAACCTAAAGTTGTGTTCGTTAGAGGCTCAGATTTCCTACTACCTGGTAACGGTAAGTCCTCTAACATCTTAAAAATATATACATCATGGAGACCGGAGGATGTCAGGATCACAGGGAGGGACAGGGAAGTTGGCAGAGAAGGAACACAAAGCAGCCGGGAACAGCTTTGAGGAACATGTGGGCCTCAGAGAGGGAGGTAACTCAGGGAAGGTGTTTCATACACAAAGACAGCATGAGAGAAAGGTGACAAGACAGAGGTGAACACCAAGCAAGTTCCAAAGAATGTTCCAAGCTTTTTCTGTCTAAATTAGGACTGCCTCCCATGCCAAGAGTTCTTACTTTCGTTATAATCGGGCTACTGTGATAAACATGGAAGTTATTGGGATTCGGGAAAGGGATTAGTCAAGCTTTCTAATTGTAGGATAATGTACTGACTGAAGCAACTTTTTTGCTGCTTTCTTTTCTTGTTTTTGTTTTCTGCAACAGGGTCTCTCTGCATAGTCCTGGCTGTCCTGGAACTCACTATGTAGACCAGTCTGCCCTCAGCTGGAAATAGGTACCCTTTGTTTGGGCTCAGTTTAAGGAGTCCATTGTAGAAGAAGGCATGGTGGCAGCGACCCCATGATGGCAGGAATATGCAGATGGATTCCTCACTTGCTCAGACCTAGGTGGAATAGAAGTAGACAGCCAGGAAACAGAACCCGGCTACAAAACCTTGAAGCCAATTCCCACCCCACCCCACCCCACCCCTCACCCCCCTGCGTGACACACCTACTCCAGTTTCTGACTGTCAAGATCCTAGTGTATCCTTCTTAAATCACCAAGGTGACCACATCAGAGAAACATGGCAGACTTAACTTCAGGCAGGGTGGATGCCAGGTGACAGTGACCAATCAGTTTCAGCAAGGAAAACGCGATGGCGTGTCCTCTGACCTCATCCACCATGACCTCATCCATGTCTGTCTGCTACACACAGGGCAGATTTTGCAGGGTTTACCACTTTGATAACTAATCACGTTGCTTAGCAACTAGTCAAGGCATTGTCCATCGTACAGGTTTTAGGGTAGAACTTATCTACAATGTGTTATTGGGCAGAATATTGGGTTCGTCTCTGGGAGTTCAAGGAGGATGCATCTCACACCCAGAAAGTATCTTCTAGGGACTCTCAGAACTCTGTTATGTGATTGCATCACCCTTTTGAGGCTTATGGAAACTGAATGTTTCTGTGTATGCTCTCTGGAAAATTCTGCATTTATTTCACAATATTTCACTGTGTGATCTTAGATCTTTGAGTAATATATCTAACCCTTCATATACCATTTCCCATCTGGAAGACAACAAGCACATCAAAGTCAACATCCCGATGATAGACTCCCCAAACCCCCATCTCCTTCATTTCAGTAAACAGGATCCTCATCCATCCAGCTGATAAACTCAGAACTTCAAGAATATTCCTGATAGCCCTTTCTGGATTATACAGACATGGTCTCTCCATCTCATGTGTCCTTCATTGGTTCCCTTCTAGCATCTTTAAGATGCCTGAGCTACAGGGAAGGAATGATGGCAGGAATGCTAGCCTGCCTAGCAGTGAGCACCCAAAAACAGAACACAGTGAAAGAAAGCAGGAAGTGGGGTCAGGTTATAAGCCCCAGTGAGTACTTCCTCCAGAAAGCCTCCAGTTCCGAATGGTTCCGTAATCTTCCCAAACAATACCACCAGCAGAGTATCAAGCACTCAGAACATGAGTTTAGGGGGGTTGTTTCTAGTTCAAACCACTATACACTGGCAGAGACTCTGAGTTTCCACGAATGCAAGACTTTACCTTGTATTCCTCTCCCTGTCATTCACTAGATAGATGTAACCTTTCCTATTTAAATACAATCAATTATTGACTGATTTCTGGATGGTACATGGCTTCCCCCTGCATGTTCATGGGCTCTGTATTTTGATCTTACCTCTAAGCTGCTCCTCCAAAGGCATTCCCGAACCACTTGTTCTAACGGAGTCATTCCCCACGTGATTATCTCTTGTCTACCTTCAAGTTCTGTTTTCTTCACTCTTACACAACGTGAAGCCATCTTGTCCACTGATTGACTGATACTTCCCACCTCCGTTTCTTTGTGATAGGCACCAGAAAGGAAGGCTACTTTATCTGGATCTAACTTAGAAATGAAAAGCTGGTCAATACTCTAATTCAGTGGGTCTCAACATTCCCGGTGCTGCAACCTTTAATACAGTTTCTCATGTTGTGGTAAACCCAACCATAAAATCATTTTTTGTTTCTGCTTAATAACTGTAATTTTGCTATTGTTTTAAATTGTAATGTAAATATCTGATATGTAGGATGGTCTTAAGCGACCCCTGCGAAAGGGTCATTTGACCCACACCAAAGGGGTTGAGATCCATAGGTTGAGAGCCATTGTTCTAATTGAATTACTTGTGGCTAATTACTTGAAATTATATATATTTTGTGTGTGTGTGTGTATATATATATATAATGAATGTGCATATAAATAGCAAGTATTTGTATACTCTTATTTTAATATATATAAACACAATTTTTTAAAATATACAAAATCCTCATGCCTATATAGGGTTGTCAGAGCAGTTAGGATTTTTTAAAATGAATATATGTTGAGATTTCAACTCAGGCTTTCCAAAAAGTAACTATTAAACAATGTCCTCTTACAAAGTTAAGCAGTATATAGTTATTTTTATTTATTATTAATATAATTACATTTTGCTTGTGTGGTTTTGTCTCTCAGATTCTTGTCATCTCTGGGTCAGGAAATCTTCACACATTTCTGTGTTTGTAAAGTTGAGTCAAGACTCTTGACCCCCTAGTGACCCATTATTTGAAGCTAACATTTTAAAGGGCCTAATCTCAATAGGTAGCCAGTCTACAACAGGTAACTTTTGTGTCTTCTATCAACTCTATCTCTTGTTCTGTCTGTCACTTAGAACCCATGACACATCTGGCCTGAATAGTGACAATCAACCAGAGCATGGGATATTCTGGGTCTAAGAAGAGGGAACAGTGTAAGAATAGTTAACAGTGCAACAGCAAGCAGAAATATGTCCTAGTAATAATCCTTTAGTCGTCATAAGGACTTGGTGGAAGACACAGCTTCACTTATGTTCTTGACCTTCAGAGAGTCTCTGCATCAATCAGTCTAAAGAAACAGGTACATAAGCACGCAAGGACTCCATCTTGCTATAATATCAGTTGTGGTTTACTTGAAAGCTGTGACCTCTGCTTGGAGGTTGTGGGGAGGGCACATGGGGAAGAAGCATATGATAGCTAGTCTTCATTGTTAACCTGACTGAATTTAGAGTCACCTAGGAGATTGGTAAGTTATGCCTCTAGGTATTCCTGTGAAGCATTTCCAAGGCATTAGCTGACACACTCTGAATATAGATGGCTCCATCCCATGGGCTGGGGACCCCGAGGGACTAGAGTGAAGCAAGGGAGAAAGCTAGAAGACTGACTCCTTACCTTCCCTCTCTCTTACCACCCCTCCATCAGGACAGGAGCCACTTGGCCATGACTTTCTCACCATAGAGAATGAACCCTCTGAAACTATGAGCCAAATAAACCCTTCCGTCTTTAGGCTATTTCTGTTGGGTGTTTTAAAGTAACTAATACAGTAAAAATAACTGCTTGTAGATCAAAGCCCTTTAAATCAAATAATCCTTTCATCTAAATGCATGTCTAATAGTATAATGGTTACATGGAACATCTCATTTGTGCAACGAGATGAGGAAGTGAAGCTGAGAGGCAGTGCAATGGTTAAGAGTACTTAGGTCTCTTGAAGAGGACTTGAGATCAATTCCCAGAACTCATGTGGCAGTACATAACTGCCTATAAGGTCAACTCTGGGAGACCTTATGCCCTATTCTAGCTTTTGCAGCCACCTGCATTCAGTGTACACACTCATACACAATAATATGCCCATCCAGGTAATTGAAAATGAAAATAAATCTTAAAACAGAAGATGAAGGTGGATGGGTTAGCTATCTTAATTGATAGGTAATTTCATCTTCTATTTGACATATTGATCAGATGAGATTGTTGCCTTCTAGGTAAAAAAAAAGTAAAGAAGAAAAGACAAGGCAAAAGTTCACTGCCAAAAACTGTAGAAAATTTGTCTCTGACAAAGGACTATGAGCAGCAGTGGCAACTTTTAAAAGAGAATATTGTTTCAATTGATGCTCAAGCATTGTCAAGAACCCGTTCACAAGCTTTGATGTGGGATTCACACAGTGAGAGCATAGGCACGTATCACCTTCACATAGGAACAGTGGCCTTGGTGGCAAATAACATGTTCAGAGTTTAGAGAGTTGAGAGCAGGCTATTATTAAGCTGATAGATCATCCCTTCATAAAAAATAAAATGATGTGCAGCTCCAAAGAACTTAAAGGGCCATATATTAATAATAGGGAATCCCAACAGCAATAAATGCATTATGTACTATTTAAAACATCATATTTATGTGCTCTGAATTATATTCATAGAACATGTTATAAAGATGTAAAACAATGAATTATAAGTGCTTTAAAGATAAAGGTTTAACACACACACAATAACATTCACCTAGTACAATCCACTTTCTTTTATTGAAGAGTGTATCACTAGCCATCCAATGAATTCAGCCCTAGCAAAGAAAATGAGGGACATTCAGTACTATTTTTATGCTATCATTAATTTATTTCAATGGTTAAACCATGCCTTTTAAAAATATGTTAAATGTTGAATTGGCTCTTTCAAAACACTGAAAAGTATTGTAAAATACTGAGGTAGAATTTTCTAGATGGTAGCTAGTAGGTCAGGGGATTATTAAATACTTTCATCTCTTGACACAAAATATGACCCCAATTCATAAGAAGCACTGGAGTCCCAAGCTCCTGAGGAAAGCACAGCCTGTTCTTGCCTTGCTTTCCCTAGAGCTGATGTAGCAGCTCGACCTTTCTTTACTATGCTTATGAAAACGCAGAGGTCAGGATTAGTCTAACTAGGATCTGTTCTTCATGCAGTGCTGAGTATCAAGCCCCAAACCTCGCACAGGTGCAGCTAGACAGGCTCTCTACCTCTAACATCCATGCCTGACAGGCTCTCTATTGCCAACATCTGTGCCCTGCCCAGATTTATGTAACAACATCTAAATTAGGTCAGGCATATTCAAGAGTAGAAACCATGGAAAAATGCACTTTGACAACCACCCTTGCCAGTGAATTTCTTCCTCTTTGGCTTTACATATTTAGATGAAGAGATTAATATTCGGAAGCTTGTTGAGCTGAAGAACATAAGGTCACAATCAAAGCTATACACAGGTAGAGGAAGCCTCCTCTTTAAATTGTGGCTACAAGGGCAGTTCAGGGAAGAGAGAGACTTGCCAATCTGCAGCACAGGCAGCAGCTGGGTATTAGCAGGCCTTGGGGATGGACACTTCACTTATAATCAGAAGCCTTTAGAACCACGAATAGGAAATGTGACTCCTCAGACCAATGGGAGGGGTTGGAGGAGTACCCAGTTTGGGATGGGGGGGCTCACACGGTATCACAAATCATCCAAATGGTCATTCCTGGTTCCTAAGAGCCCAGAGCCGTATCAGATTAATATTTAATAGGAGGCTTTCTGATAAAGAACAAGAAAATACTATTGACTGAGGTTTCTGTTCTGCCTGGTCCTGCAGCCATTCAGTCCCAAAGAAATACACAGAGGCTTATATTAATTATAAACTGGTTGGCCTATTAGCTCAGGTTTCTGATTAACTCTTTTTTAAGTCTTAAATTAGCCCATAATTCTTGTCTGTGTTAGCCATGTGACTTGGTATCTTTTTCAGTGAGGCATTCTCATCTTGTTTCCTCTGTATCTGGGTGACAACTGCAGAATGACTTTTCTTTTCCCAGAATTCTCCTGTTCTTCTTGCCCACCTCTACTTTCTCCCTGGGGGCCCCACCTATACTTCCTGCCTGGCAACTTGCCAATCAGCATTTTATTGAATGAGTACAAGAAACAAAGGCATCTGTCAATCACCTGGTCAGGACAAGGTCCTTTAGGGAAAGCTGCTTGCTGTAGAGGCATTAGAAGCAGTGTGCGTGAGACTTTCCTGAAATGCAGATTGGCACAGTGTTCTCATTGGCCATGCCCACCCTCACTTCTTCAAAGGGCACCCTCCTCTGCTTTCTAATAGGTTCTACCTGCCTTCCAGGCTCTTTGTGTCTCTGAATTCTTTCTGCGGAGAGTGCAAGAACTCGGGGGTCCAGAGCAAGACCAGGTAAAAGGATGGCTTGCATGGTGGACTTTGTAAAGGGTGATCATAAGTCGCTTAACTTTAAGGCAGCTTCCTTTTCTGACTGCAACAGAAGGGAGGTAGAATTAAATAAATTAGCTCAAGACTCAAACTGCCAAGGGCCCTATTAGGTTTTAAAAAACTAATAGGGTATGTAGTTACAGCACAAGTGCATGCACATCTCTTGAAGAGTGGAAGTCTAGAAGGAAATTAGCTGATCAAGCTGCTCTAGCAAGACCATACAGCGCTCGCTTGATTCATAAAACCTGACTTATGAGCTGATCTTGAACCAAATGAAGCAGATTTGAAAGGGGGTTCAGATGGAAAGACAACAGGGTTACTGGGGAGCAGACATTACTTTTTATATCACCAAAGTGATTCGTGCTATATAAATGGGAATACTGAAAACCAGAAGCAAAACTAAGCATCTAGAACACATATTTCAGGCATGGGGCGGGAGAGGGAGACTCCTCAGAAGATGCTTCAATACCAAGAGCAAACATGGTGGTTCTATGTGACTTTACACCCTTTATTCCTTCGCTATTTTCTCTTTATGACTATGACTTCGTTAGTCTAGCCTCTCCCTTTTCCTCCCTAAAAGAATATAGTGTAATCAGTACACCCATGATTCCATGGGTACCTAATTGAAAGCGTAATCAGTGGCAGTCACTGAAACTGTGTCAAAAAGCCAGGTTTTGAGCAATGTGCTGTAGAGATAAAAGCAGAGCTGAAATACACCCAACCCCCCAAAGGCCCCGTGAGGAAGCAAAGAGGACATGATTCTTTCATTTGTACAACCCTTTGCTGCTAAATGAATATTTTTAAAAGTAAAATAGAGACATGTGATTTTTTTTCTCATAAACACATTTCCCAATTACTTTTTTAATGGAGAAATCACAAAATGATAGGCGTCTGGGGATCCGTTTTCATTGCTAAGGGAATCAGAGGTTGTAACATAGACACCTCACGATCAGGCTAATGGAACAAACATATGGTTGGTAAGGATTTACGAATGCAGTCCACGCCTCAACTCCTCCAGAGGTGCCTATAATGTGGGCCACACCCACCGTTTGGCCAAGATTGATCTAGGCAAAGAAACACCCTTGGTAAGCATGTCACAGGCTGTGTGGCTTCCTCGGTGTTCCTAGGCAGTTATCCATCCTAGGAAACATCTCCCACACTGAACCCTGCTGACTGTCCTGGTGCTCATGGATGATGGAAAGTTTCCATTCTGCTATGTAAGGGGGTGGCTCATTTCTTAGTAATTGACTGGGTGGCTTAAATAAGCTGCCACTAATTGTGTGTATTCATCATAAGACTGTTGAAACACACAGTCTATCTGAAATCCCCTTTTTGTGTATTTGTGTGGTAATAGGGAATGAACCCTTAACCTCATGTGTGTTAGCCAAACGGTACACCATTGAGCCACATCTCAGCCTCAAATTTTTTTAACAGTCACAATAACTGCTAAAGCTTCTACATAACCAAAAACTAGACAGATATCACTACATTCTTCATTTTGCAGGGGAGGAATCGAAGACAGAGAGGTGAAATTACTTTCTAAGGTACTATCTTTTATCATGAGTGAGTTAGGATTTGTGCCTATATATACTTGATTCTGAAATTCCCACTCTTAACTACTGTTCCATATTAGGGCAACAGAAAATAAAGGATGAGTTATCTATGTGACAACAATGATGGAGACGAAAAGACTGTCAAAGCCAGGAGACATCTGCAATGAGATAGTATTTGGTGACCATGACAAGGCCACTACACATATGAACTGACATAGGCTGTGGCTACATGTCAAGACCTAGACAAGATCAAGCCAACATGAGTGGAGAAGGGCTTTTGAAGTTGTACTCCTTTAGCTAAGGGGCTATTGGCAATTGATGGCTGCTGGGGGGCTCAGTTTAGATCATCCTATACCCATGTACAAACAGCAGTACAAAGCCAATTCAGAGGGTTTTAAATAATGAAGAGCACAGAAAGCTGGAAGTGAAAAAAAAAGTGGTAGGAGACGAATAGAGGAGGAATTAGCAGGGGAAGTCATTAGAGTGGCGGTAATGGCGATTGATTTGATCAAAGTACATCTATATATGTGTGTGCATATTTAAAGGCATGGGTATGCTGGAGAGATAGCTCAGCAGTTATGAGCACTGGCTGTTCTACCACAGGACCTGGGTTTGATTCCCAGCACCCACATGGTTGTTAACAGCCATTTGTAACTCTGGTTTTAGAGAACCCAATGCCCCCATAGCTTCTGCAGACAGCAAGCACCCACGCTAAGTCTTGATCCAAAGTCTTCACAGTAGAAGCACCACCCCACCCCGACTGCATTGCCTCCAATCTTCCGAGCTGATCATGAAGGGAAGGGCTGCCCTTTAGCTGGTGAGGCTTTCTCCCATGGCCGCAAAGCCATGCTTCCTTCCCATTTCCTTGCTCCAATACCACAGTGTCTATGGAAAAGACAGAGGAGAGAGGCTCTGGGTGTCACAGGAATCTGCTCTTCATCTGCTTGTCCTACACCACGGTTGCAGGTTTCTGTTAAATCTGACCGGTTCACAAGAATCATCCTCCTACTCCATGGACAATGACCTGATCTGCCTTTTGGAATTTTTGTTTTGTTTTGTAATTTTTAACATATCACTTACTCTTTTTGTTGCAGAGGTACTCCAGGTTTTTACTGGATGGAACTTAAATAAAATAATAAGATTAAGACTTTGAACCTCATTCACTACATTTTCCACTGGTCACTTACCTCTGATTTTGCAATTGTCTTCTCTTTTTAGAAAGATCTTTTTTAAAATGCACAAAAACTTATGTCAGATTTCTGGCTATTTGGTGCTGGTGAAAGCTATTAATTTCTTTTAAAAATAATCATTATTAATGTGCATCCCAAGTCATAAGTTGCTGTTAAGTATTTGACACCACAAAACAGCAATGCGCAAGAGAGGTAACCCCCGACCACTAAGAACTTAACTTCGCACGAGCAACTCCCAAACTTTTAAAGAAATAATTTTCAGTGCAGATCTTTGCACATGGGTATTTCCTGTCTGTGATTCTGGGTGTTCACAGGCACCCCCAGAGGTCTCATAAGACGTAATCATCTGCACTTTGGTGGAGGCGGGTTCACTTAGGGTGTTGTCACTTGCCCAGCTCACCACCAGGTCCTGCCAACCTCCAAACATCAGCAGCAGCATCTGTGTGTCATACTCTACTTATTCCTGGGCCCATTACTGCAATCACAGTAATTCTAACACTCTTAAGTGGCCTGCATGTCCCTATATGTTCTGTTCTTTCCCACCCCACCCAACTTTCCAGTCTCCCACTCCTCCTCAGTCCCAATGCCTCCTACATGTTGTCCCTGAGCTGTTCCTACTGCATTCAGCTTCCTTCCTTGTGTTTGCCGGGCTGACTGGCATCCTCAGATCCCAGGTATAACCTCTCCATTAAACAGTTGGTTATAAGCACGCACTCGACCCACTGAACATCAGTGCCTACAGCCAATGCTGGGGCATCTCTGCAATGCTAAGACAGATTCCAGTGTTTCTTGCAGGGCTCACTACCCTGTGTACACTCGTTTGCTGACTTGATCTCTGTTGCACTCCCTCCCTACCCATATAGTCTATCTTTCATCCTTTCTGCTCCTGGAGCCTCTGGGGTTTCCTTAACTCTGTTACAAAACCTCTCCTCAGGGTGTCTTTCTAGTAAATTCCTTCTTTGAGCTCATCACAGTACCCCCCCCCACAAATCAGTTTATAGTAAGAATCTTTGAGACACCAAATGTCAGCTTTTCAGCTTTTTTTTTGCCTCTAAAACAAAAAGGCATTGTGTACATTCAAAGATCCTCCTGGTTTAAGAGAATCTTTTTTAAAAAATGACCTTTATAGTTCTTAGGTGAGAACGACAGTCCCCTTTGGATGGAGCATCATTAAATGATTTCTCTTGAGGCAATTAAATCCCATGGTTTAAGAAAAGAAAATAATAATAGCAATAATGGTGGTTACCACATGAAATGGCAAACTTCTCAATTATTGGAGAGTAGAGTCCTGTCCACAGGACACTGTGGATAGACACTGTGGAGAGGAGAGCCCACACAGGTGGCTGGTTGGAGGACCTTGGCAGCTTACTCTGTGGAGATCCACCCCCACCTCCGAAACCTGCTGAAGGGAATGGGAAGCCTGTCTTGGATGGCACTGCACACCCGGCTCCAACCTGGGCTGTTAAGGCGGCTTTTGATAATCCTTGCCAGCAGCCCCCAGGCAGGAACTTCAAAAGATCACATCAAAGGGCCCAGTCACAGTGGAGGGAGCCCTGCAAACCCGGTGGCTGCTTTGCTCCTCAGGCCCAACAACAAACACAAGTCTCCAGGCCTTCCCCAAGGAGGACAGAGAGATTGCTTTAGAAATTCTAGGCTGGCATCCCTGAGGGAGGAGAACATACACACACACACACACACACACACACACACACACACACAGAGAGAGAGAGAGAGAGAGAGAGAGAGAGAGAGAGATCAAGCGAGTCCTTCCAATCATGCATTTGGGCTGCACTACCAAACACATGCTCACAAGAGAAAAGTTTGATCCAAGCTTTAAAATTCAAACAACAGAAGCCAAGAAGGACGGTGTGAGCATGTGCCGCCTCGCTGACACGAGAGACAGGCAATTAATGAAACTCCGGACCACAGTATCAGCTGCCTGCTGACTTCTGCAATTGAATTAAAACTATCATAAGAATAATACAGGGGCTTGCCCTTGTCCTCTTGTCTATGTGTTTATTTAATTTTCTGTCCAACTGACTCTCAAATAAATTGGAAACAGCTGCCATTTTTTTTGATTCAGTAGCTCCATTACCCCCTTGTGACATCATTCTGGGCACGAACACTAACAATAGGTCATTATGTAGCAATTACTTTATTGATTTATGGAAGTTTTTAAGCTCCGTCAGGAATATGCACATTCAAGGGGAAAAAAGAACCACTTCTGTACTCAGGCTGTGGAGAAAACGGAAACGACAGAGGCTGGCACAGTGCTGCTCAGACGCGGCCTTCCTTACAAAGGAAAATATGGCAATAATTTGTTTGGGTTTTCTTTGCATAAAACAGAAATGGGGAAAGTCTATAAAGTCTAAAAGTTATAGTGCCCATAATTTCATGAAGTAACTAAGTAAACAGATGACCATAGTGTAGCTGTTATGTAATAGCGGGATTTCATGGGCAACAGAAATTGCTCGAAACAAATTAGTAGTGTTCAAGCCCCCATGATGAAGGGAGGCTCTGAACGTGCAAATAACATGAGGATGAAGGCATGGAGAGCAGGCTTTCTCTCCCCGTTCAGATGGCCACTGTGAGACTCTGCGCTCAGGGTCCATGCCTGCTCCGCGTCTCTGTGCAGACCATGCTTTTATCTGCCTGCCAGTGCTGAGGCTTTGTGTGCCACCCCCAGATAAGTAAGCATTTCTCTTCGTGAAATGACTGCATTCATTTCCCATGCTCCGATATCCAGGACTTGAATCTAGAGATTAAAAGAAATGTTTCAATATGCACTCTAGTGCTAACAAAACACAAGGATTTTAACCAAAGGAGGCAATGGTGGGTATCTACATTTGGAGGGAAATGGCTAAAAGGTTCTATCAACTTTGCTTAAAAATAGAGCCTTACTGCTCTTGCCTGGCACTTATAACAGAGATTTTTCAGCTCCTGTTAGGGTCAAGACTTTAATATTCTAGGTTCTCCATCAATCAGCAGAACATCCTCAACCCCAGAAGGACAGCTGCTTCAGGCCATTGCCAACAGAGGCCTAAAGGGACTTGTGGAGCTACCCTTGCTGTGACAAGGTTGAGCTTCACCTATGGATTTTTTTAGCTCTGATCAGGGAATCTTGGGAACTCTTAGGAAACACAGTAGAAAATGGTTCTGCCCAGGAAATATGTCTCTTTTATGAATAGCTGAAATGTATAATCAGCCTTCTATAATAATTCACATCTACTAAGACAAACAATTGGTTTAGCAGGGGTATCTTTTTGTTGTGGTGTGTGTGCATGCACGTATGTGTATAGATAAGCATGAAGAGGTCAGACGACAACCTGCAGTGTCCTACTCTTGCAGAGGACACAGATTGGTACCCAGTACGCACATGGTGACTCACAACAGCCTGAGATCCAAATGCCCACGTCAAGCACTGTATCTAAATGTGTGTGCGTATATGTGTATATACATATACACATATACACACATACATATACGTATATATATACGTATATGTATGTGTGTATATGTGTATATATATATATATATACACATATACACACACACAATTAAAATAAAACACAGCAGAATAAATTGATCTCAAAAGTAGTATTTCCAAGCTACAAAGGTCAGGAGGGTATATAGGAAAGGAAACATTTTCTTTGAGGTGACTCAGGGCGGTGGTGGCACACGCCTTTAATCCCAGCACTCGGGAGGCAGAGGCAGGCAGATCTCTGAGCTCGAGGCCAGCCTGGTCTACAAGAGCTAGTTCCAGGACAGGCTCTAGAAACTGCAGGGAAACCCTGTCTCGAAAAAAAACCAAAAAAAACCAACAAACGAAAACCCATTTTTCTTAAAGAGGAGACAGTCTAAAGAAGGGTCTAGGAGATGGTAGTTGTGCCCTGATGAACGTAAAAGGAAGAAGATATTCTGTGGGACAGGAAGAACCATGACAAAGAAGTGGTGGAGCAAAGGAGAAGCTGTTGTGTGGCTGAATGGGTGACCATGTTAGAGACAAGGCTGGGCTGTACACAGGGTGCAATAACGGAAGTCAGAATGGCGTTAGCAGGTAAGGGCTCTGCGGTGGCTTGTTCGTTGGACGAAATACACAGTTAAAGGCAATGCCGGCAGAAGACTAGCTTGTTAGGTGTGTGGTAAGAACTAGAGACCAAAACATGATTCAGATAGTGATCTCGGGCAAGAAATGAACAGATAACACTTGAAACAGGATTCTGGTCATAGAAAGAGGCTCAAATCTGACCAACCATGCAAGAAAGAATCTGCAGTTTATGAGAACTGATTCAATACAGGCAGCCAAATAAGAAAAGGGAAGCAATAAAAATAAACTGCCAGATGAATGTCCCAGAGAATTAATTGGACAGTTGAGTCATTGGGAAAGAAACACAGAAGGAGAGAGGAAGTTTATTTCATTGAATTCAAGGCGTAATATCCCACTGAACTCAGAGCCAAATGAAAACATCTAGTTAATAATTAGGTATAGAAGGGCCATGGACGCTCAGGGTTTGAGAATCATGTTTTTGTTCAGCAAATATTTATCAAATATTCACCAAATATCACTTCTAAACTCATGCAATGTGATTAATGCCCAAAATAAAGGGATTAAAGGAACATAATCTCTGTCCTACAAATATTATTTCTAGTGTACAAAAGAAAATTATTTTGTTGGTTTTGGTATCTTGCAATCAGAATAATAAAATATTTTGTGGTTTAGTTGTGAAATAACCCCTTGGACTCATGTGTTGAACACTTGATTCATAGATGGGGTCACTGTTTGGGGTCATGTAGTTCACAGATGGGGCACTGTTTGGGGTTACGTGGTTCATAGACGGGCACTGTTTGGGAACACTGTGAAGCTTTTAGGGAGCAGAACCTCATGGAATAAAGCAGCTTGCTGCAGGTGAACGTGAAGTGTTCTAACACAATCCCACTTTGCTTTCGCTCTCTGCTTTCTGATGGTAGATGGAATGTGGCCAGCCAGCCTCTGGCTCCTCCCAACAGAACTACCAGCGTGCTGGCCTGTATCTCCTTGAACTGTAAGCCAGAATGAAGTCTTCCTCCTGTAAACTGTTTATTGACAGATATTAGACCACAGAGAAGTGCATACAACTAAATACAGAAAATAGTTAAAAGTAGGATACTTTCTGTAAGAAACTTAACCATGTGATTCCTATGTCTTCATGTACTTATAGAAAATAAAATTAAAATCCTTTTAAAATGCATTATGTATGTATATATGTATGTATGTATGTATATATATATACACACACACATATCAGTGTTGCCTGCATATATGTATATATACCATTTAGAGCCCACAAAGGCCAGAAGAGGGTGTAAGATCTCCTGAAATTGGGTTATAAATGGCTGTAAATCACCATGTGGGTGCTGGGAATCAAACCTAGTCCCTCTACAAGAGCAGCCAGTGTTCTTGTTCACTGTGCCATATTTCTAGCTCCAAAATAAAATATTTAAATGGCATTTAAATATGTTTAAGTCAATGTTTCAACAAAATATATCAAACATATAGGACTAAATGCAATGAAAGAACTCTATGAGATAAAAACAGACAGAGCAGGGCTTTGCCATTTCACGAGTTACGGCCATTGGATAATTTTTAAAGCATTTCTTCCCAATTTGACTTGGACAACTGACATAATCACAAAATCCCAGGGAGATTTTTGTAAAAAAAATACAAAACAAAACAAAACAATGCTTAGCTGCTCTCACATTTATAAGAAAATGGAAAGAACCTCGGCAGGTATGACCATTTTTAAGAACAAATCCTTCCCCAGTGGATTTCTGAAGTTGGGGGAGTATACAAGATGAAAACAATGTAACAAAATAGAAACTCAATAAAAGATCTACACATACACAGTAAAATGAGATATGGTAAGGTTCAGTGGTCGAACAGCACAGTCACATGGGTATTGTCTTCCTATGAAGAGACACCACGGCCAAGGCAACTCTCATAAAGAAAACATTTAGTTGGGGGCTCGCTTATAGTTTTAGGGGGGTTGCCTGTTATCATTATGGAAAAAATCAGACACGGATGCTACTGAAGCATTAGCTGAGAGCTTTATGAACTGACCAACAGACAACAGGTAGAGAGAAAGACAGACACTAGGCCAGGCGGGAGTTTCTGAAACCTCAAATCTCACTCCCAGTGACATACTTTCCCCAACAAGGCCACTCCTTCCCAAACAGTTCACCTACTGTGGACCAAGGATTCACATATATGAGCTTATGAGGGCCATCCTCATCCAAACCAGCTCAGATATCTACAGGTGAAAGTGTTTCCAGATGTCACAGAAAATTTAATTTTATATTTATAAATATATATATATGTGTATATATATATTTATATATATATACACATATATATATATTAGGATATATATATATGTGTATATATATATATATATATATACACATATATATATATATATTAGGTCGGAATTTCATAGGAAACACAAGAATTCTGAAAGAGAACAAAGACTAAAACCTCCATGAAGTTCTTAAATGAAGCCTTGGGAGCGAAGCCATTATATGAAAGATCCAATCTTCAAGATATTAGAATGTTTCCTGGGTTGGAGAGACATCTCAGTGGTTAAGAGTGCTTCACAGTCTTACGGAGGACCAAGTTTGGTCCCCAGCACTCATGTCACGTGGCTCCCAACCACCTGTAACCCCAGCTCCAGGGCATCTGACGACACCCTTGTCTCGGCCTCAGGGACACTTGTCCTCACAGGAACATACCTACAGAGGCTTACATATACACATAATTAAAACGAAAATAAGTCTAAAGCCAAATAAATGAACTCAACACCTTCTACAAAGAACTGACAACACAAAACATACATTTTTTAAAAGAGTTCTTTGGCCTTTAATTCTGTACATGCATGTGTGGGTATGGGCGCGAGAATGCAGACGTCCTTGGAGACAGTAAGTGTCAGACACCCTGGAACTAGAGTTGTGAGCCTCCTGGCGTGGGTGCTAGGAACCAAACCTGGGTCCTCTACAAGGGCATCACATGCTCTTAGATGCCCATTCATCTCTCCATCCTCAAAACATGACAATTTTTATGGAAAAATAACGAACAAGCATGTTTAAAGTGAAAACCGTCTTAAAAAGATACATCAGAACAGATCACCAAACAGCCTCGAAATATATGCCATCAGCTCAGTGCTACTATTACTTAGGAAAGCCCACGTCAAAGCAAATCTAAGCGCCGCTCCCTGCCTCTGGGGTGACTGAAATAAGGGTTGGCAATATCAAATAGCTGTGAGGGGAGCTCTCATACTTGCTGACAAGACACTAAATTGCTGCACCCACTTCCAGGTCTTGGCATTGTCTACGGAACTGCGTATTTCATACCCAGTGACTCAGAAAGCCCACTCCTGAGGATGTGCCTCACTGAGGTTGATGCTCACATCCTCAGACAGCCAGAACGCCCCCAGCACAAGAAATTGGGAACAGCCTACAGATTCTGCAACAGTCGGTGTGATGTGCAGATGGTGGTATGTTTTTATAATGAAGTAATATACAGTAAGCGATGATGAGACAAACCCCTGGAACACACAAGGAAGTTAAGTCTGCTTCAAGACCCAATTTCAACTTTGAGAGAAAAAAAGTTAGAGACAATACGGTTAGACTATTGATTCCTTTCTAGGAAGTTTTAAATGTCTGAGCGGGCCTTCAACAAGTTGTGCTAGAACAATTGGGTACTTAGATACAGAAAGATTAATTGGATCTAAACTTAATGACATATTAAAAATTAATCCAAAGTAAATGATAGCCAATATCATAGAACTAAATGTAAATCTACAAACTGTAAAGCTTTAACAAGAAAACAGAGAAGAAAGCATTTCTGACCAAAGAGTGGGCAAAGATGACTTTGGTTATTATCAAACGAAAGTGAGAAGAGAATAGTGAATTATATTTCATCAAAACGGTAAGCTGTGAACCTCTAAAGATATTAAAGAGTTAAAAATAGTTGGAAAACCACAAGTCTGAAGACAATATTTGCAAAGAGGATGCATGATAAAGTCCTTTTACCCAAAATACACAAGGAACCTTTAACTTAATTATTTAAAAAAACATAAAATTAAATGAGAATTTTTCCAAACATTTCATGTAATAAGAATGTAGGGAGAAACTAAGGACATGGCTAATATTAGTTACTTGAAAGGCAAGTAAAATCAGAAACACCCACACACACCTATGAAAATGGCTAAAATTACAAATATCAACTATACCAAGGGATGACAAAGAAAACTAGAGAAAGGTAAGAATGATATTATAACTACTTTTAAAAGTTTGACAATTTAAGAGGTCTGTGTTGATATCCATGGCACCTGCTGCCAGTGAAGACTGTGTGGACACTTGGGGCCTAGGCCATCACTTGAGGCCATGTTAGTGTCCAAGGGCCACCCTGAGCTGGGTTAATGCTGATCTGGGTGACCTGCATTGCCACCCAAGGCCTCAGTGACATCAGAGCATAAGCTGCTGCTGTGGGTCGTGTCTGGGTCCATGGTCCCATTGCAGCTGGAGTCTGTGTTGATGTTCATTGCCCATGTCACCACAGGGGTCCATGACAACCATGTGTTGGTTCATGTGTTGAAACTTGAAAGGCCATGCTGAGCTGGCCCCACCTGTCACTGGCCCTGGGAGAGCCCTACCCCCACTGGAGAGTTGATCCCTTGCTGGTCCTGAGACAGTGACCATGATGACCCCTGTATGGGAAAGTTGGTCCAGCCCCTCATAGGAGAACTGGCCCCTCACCATGGGCTTAGGAGAGCTGGCTCTATCTCACCTGAGGGCGGTGGTACCAGAGGCTCAAAGTGACCAACTCATCTACCACCCAGGCACACATTCAGGGCTTTGAGTGGGCACTCCCCAGCATCTGCCCCATTGATGACCTGCTAGAGCACACGAAGGAAGTGGGCCTGCAGAACCATAGTCACAGAATCTCCATGACAATGGGGCAGCAGTAGAATATCCAGAAGGAGTTTTGGCGAGGGTCTATTATTGTTGGTATACCAGAAGCCCGAGGCCTCGAACCTCACCAACAACACATTACACGATGGACATTTGCAAGCCAAGCTCTTTGAACAAAGGGGTCTGCTGTGGAATACACAGAAGCTCCCGGTGCCACTAAGACAAATGAAGAGGCAATGGAGAGACAGAAAAGATGGAGGAGCGAAGTGGGTTTTTCTTTGTTTGTTTGGGTTGTTTTGGTTTTTAGAACTTTTAAATATTTATTTCTTATTTTTGTTTTATTCTTATGATTTCTTTTTAAGTTCTCCTTTGAGGGAAAACACCACAAGGGTAAAGGGAAGATACAAAGGAACTGGGAAGTGAGTGGGATAGGGGTGCATAATGTGAAATTCCCAAAGAATAAATAAAAAAATTGTTTAAAATGTTAGGCCATTTCATTTAAAAACTAATAGACACAGCATGTGATCAAGTCTTTATGTGCCTAGACACTTGCCCACAAGAACTTACACACGACTCATTGCGGCTTCATTTGTGAGCGCTCTGAAGTGAAGCAACTCAAATCTCACCCATGTTTATTAAGTCTGTGTATTTACTGCAATGTCAGAGAGCTCTGCTATAAATCTTACTCAGCAGAAGCAATATAAGTACTGAAATACAGTGCATCCAGGCTGGCTAAGAAAATAACAGTGTGGGATAAAAGAAGGAAGACACTGAAAATTGTGTTCTGTGGTCGGATCAAATACGAGCTTGGACAGTGCAGTCAGCGCTCACCTTGTGCTGAAGGTAAAGGGTGTGGAGAGGGAAAAGAAGCGTAGCAGATGGAGGTGTCCCTAGTCTTAACTGGGTGGATGTTCCCCACAGCTGTGCACCTGTCACAACTTAGGAAACTGTCTGTTAATATATCATCTATTCTGTATTAATGGTGTTCTTTGAAATCTGTCAATAGGGAGAAAATTAATTCATATTGGAACAACTCTTCAAGAAGACATGAAGGACACCTATCTATAGCTTCACACAGGCACACACACACATACACACACATACACACACACACACTCTCACACTCACCATATACATGGATATACACATTCACAGACACACACAAAGAAACCCACTCCGGTTTTGTGTCACTCCTGTATTTAAGCAGCATCTCTGTTAAAGACCTAGAGTTATGAGTGTGGACCAGGACCCGGGCCCCATAGACTATTCGAAGGGTTTTCCATGAGAAGAAGCAGCAGGTGAGGATATATAGGGACAAAGCAGAAGAAATCGGAGGACTACAGCCCTACAGGAGCGGGTGGCTTTGATTCCAGCCATTGCAATGAGTGAGGCACAGCCACATGGAGCAGCTGACCCTGACACCCACATGCCATTGGAGAGATGTGCATTGCAGGACATGATTTGCTGTCCTCTCTCTAGCATATCTATTCTGATGGACTAAACAATAACCTCCATCCTCTGTCTTGACTTTGTTCCTAGGCAGAAACTTTCTTTCCCAAACAAATCGTTTATGATGACAATGATTCTTCTTCCCCCCATCTCCTCCTCTGACTCCTCCCCCTCTTCAATGCAGGTTCTCATGTGGTCCACACTGGTCTTGAACTCATTATGTACCCTACAATGCAAGTTGGCCTTAAACTCCTGACCTGCCTCTTAAATTCTGAGACTACACTCGGCTAATTCTTACTTTTTGTCTTCTGTGCATATGCTCGATGCCTGGAGGTGGAGGGCCCGCTTTGACAGGACTACTATATTAATTCTGATAGGATGCCCTAGATGGGACAGAGAAAGGGATGGGAAAGCTTTTACCTCCAACTGCAGGGATAAGAGGAGAAGCAAGAGGGAGCAGGGATAGGACTTAGTACAGGCTAGGAAGATCTGCAAATGAAGGTTTAAGAAAGAATGCCTAGCCAGGAGTCATCAGCTTTACTTAAGGTATTGGAGTAATGTGGAAGAAACCAGCAACACAGAATGAGTGATTGCCACTACTGTGGTCACAGAGGACAGGAAGTGGAAACATTCAACCCAGTCACAGAAGAAACTAGCAAATTTTAGAAATGCAGAGTACGGGAGTTTTTACATGTGAATTCCACAAGTAAGATAAGCTTGTTTAAGGAGTCGCTATATTGTAAGGATCAAAAAATAGACATTTGGTCTTGTTTTATTTCACACAACGTAACTCCCAGCACGAAATGACGAGAAGCAGCCTCATGGCTTTGAGTCTTGTTTTCCTTGTGCTGGTCTGTGCTGAGGGTTGCCCACACAGGCACGGAGCCAAGGAACTCCAACAAAGGAACAGGTGATAGGGTTAGACACAGACACATTGAGGGGGACAAAAAGGTGCTTAAGGAGAAAAAAAATCTGATGTTGGGAAAATCAAAAGCACCAAGCAAATAACAGGAATATTGGGCTTCACAGCAACTGACCTGTAAATTAAGAGATTGCACTAAGAACTTCGAGTGCTGGAATGTTAGGTGACCGTGGAGAGCACCTCCTAAGTGAGCGGTGTCACGGCATCCAGGTGGCCTGCCCTCTGATGTCCCTCGGACCCTGCATCCTCAGATCCAGATGAAGGCACAGGTGCAGAGAAGGCTTGGCTGCCAAAGGGACAATGAAGGATCATGGGAAGCTGTTCCACTATTGCATGCATTTCCTACTTGGACACCGTCCAGTCTAAACCATAGCCTGCCAGTGATGAGCGCAGGGCTGGGACATTAGCTAAGGCTGCAGAGCTAGTGAGGTTAAGGAGTCGGCACCATGTTAATTGAGGAGAATCTGTGGTGGCCTGCTCCGGAAGTAGAGATCCATATGTAAATATCCTCTGGCTGTAAGTAAAGTCAGCCCAGTACTCCAGTAGAAAACTGTGATTAAGTACCAACAGTATACACACATTTGCTTATGTTCTACATATTCCTATGTATAGTTATCAAGTATGCTGGCGAGTCTAATACTTCCCTTACTACAAAATGAAGACCTAAACAAAAAAATGAAGTTGGGGGTAGATCAAAATGGAGGGAGAAGGAAAATGTTATACTTAGACAGGAAAGCTCTCAGGATCTTCTCTAGTACCATAATAAAAGTCAAACTACTCCTTGGGTTTCCTTCCCCTTGACCCTGAGCTGACCATGTGACTCATTTGTTGACCAATAAAATATGGCATTGGTAAATATCCAACAGGGCTAGGTCATAGGAAGTCTTGTAGCTTTGTGGTGCATCCCTCAAAACTCCCTTGTTGGACAGGAGGGCGTTCCCAAGAATCCAGCCTGCACATGGGAACCCCAGGTCAGGTGCTGCCAGCTGACCTCCCAACAGCAAGCAGCAAGTGTGGACCGCCAGCCCCCTGAATGAGCAGGGCAGGAGTTCCAGTCTTGTCTCTTTTCCACACAACGTCAACAGCCAACACTGAGGTCAACAGAAGGACTGTCCAGCTGAGTCCAGTCAGCCCAGAAATTTAGAAGCAATGGCCAAATGATTGCTGTCTAAGCCAATCAGATTCTCCAGTGGGTTCTGAAAGAATAAACAAAACAATTTCTTAATCTCTCGCAGTGATGGTGAGACATTACTGCGTAACAAATCACCCCAAAATTTAGCTGTTTAAGACAATGGCTCATCAAACTCTTTGTTGAAGGGCCAGATAGTCCTTGTGAACCATGATGTGTCCTTCCTAGCTACTCAACTCTGACTCTGTAGAATGAGAGTAGTCATGGGTAGCACAAAGACAAATGGGCATGGCTGTGCTCCAATAAAGCTTTATTTATTAAAAAAAACTGGCAGCTGGTTCATGGGCCATCATGTCAACCTCTGTTCTGAAAGTATAACCTGCTATTATTGGTCACTCTCCTATTGGTCAGATGGATTGTTCTGTGCGTGCAGTCAGGTTTAGCCAAGCTCAGCTTGGCTCTTTCACGCACCTGCCATCCGCTGGCAGGTTAACAAGGGGCTGGTTGGCCTCCGTGGCCTCCCTTACATCTGCTGTCTTTCTGGCTGCCAGCTGGAGAGGTAGGGGTGGCCGGGCCACACGTCTCTCATCATCCGTCAGGCCAACCCAGGGATTTTCACTGATTGATGGCGCAGATCCAAAACAAAAAGCAAAACTATGGAGACCTTTGAGGCCTCCATCAGAATCGGCTCATTCTCACTCTGTACCATTCTGTTGGCCAAATTAAGGCACAAGATCAGTTCATATTTAGGCTATGAAGAACTATACTCCTCCTTTTGAGGAGTGAATGACAGTCACCACTCAATGAGGACATGGGAAAAAGAAATGGGCTCATGTGGGAATTATTATGCCACGAATACAAGATTTTGCACTAGTATTTCAAATGGGAACTGTTCTTCTTTCTTTCTTTACCTGTCTGTCTGTCTGTCTATGTATCTATCATCTATCTATCTATCTATCTATCTATCTATCTATCTATCTATCTATCTATCATCTATCTATCTATCTATCTATCATCTATCTATCTATCTATCTTGGAACTGAGGATCAAACTTGGGGCATATTACTAGACAACTGCCTTATCACAGAAGTCTACCCCTAATTCTGTCTTTTGTTTAGTAAATGAAGAAAATAAAATTAGGGAAAGGGCTGGTGAAGCCAAGCTGTTCCTATAAACTAAGACTGTCCTGAAAACTGGAAAGCATCTCGTGCACTGTGGAACTATGGGTGGCAGTTTCCTCTGGTCCTCTTTGCAAGCCATGCAGGACTACCATGTAGAAGTGACCCTTTCACACCCGGCCCTGTCCAAAAGTCTTCCTTCTATGTTCAGCTCCGCAGAGGTACAGCGAGTACAAGAAACACTTGTCACCCATGTGGGTCACCAAAACAACATCCTCTACACAGAAATCCACTCCTTAATCCACTCTTTATCATACTCTGAGAATCTGAATTCTTAATTTTAGCTTATCTTAAAACTAAAATGTCTCCAGACATCTGCAGCCCTTGGTCACATGCCATCAATATGGTGTGGTCTGGTGATAATGGGTCCAGGGAGAACAGCTCTGACCCGAGCACTGGAGCCAAAGATTTGCCGTAAACACTTAGAGGGAGGTGGCTACAGGCTACAAATTGCTCACCAGATGCCACAGTTACAGGCAACATCCCACTCATCAGTTCAGAGTCCAGAGGTACTTACAAAGATGTCTGGGCCAAAACCTTCCTCTTCTCAATTGCTACAGTGCTGGAAAGCCAGTTGAAACATCTTCCCACCCCAATTTAACAGCTCCTCGCAGTGCTACAGCCCTGTGTTCATTGCAGCCTCCTATTTAATAGCTTACAGAAATAAGATTTTCCACCCTGCATTTCCCAATGGACAGGTCTGACTTGGACCAGAGCATATGTTACGGGAAGCTCATCGTTGACTGCATGACTTAACTCCTAGCATCGCTCTCTAGCCAGCTTGGCTGCATTTCATCAAGCCTTTAAGTGATCCTAATATTTTGCTATGTTCCATGGTGTTTTAAAAATCAGCTCTAACGTGTCTTTGTGATTGATTCCGAAAGCTGGAGTCTACTGCTTCTACTCTTACACAGTTCAAAAGCTTCAGGCGCCAACTCTATATCCAATCCAAGGCACGGATGGTGCTCCCAAACCTACCTAAGGTCGACTCTCCTACCCTGTTGATAAACTGAGCCAGGGGGCTGTAACATACAGAACCACCTGAAATAGGACTTCCCTCATTCATTTCTGTGTGCACAATTCTTCATAAGTCAATAATCATGCTAAAGTGAGACTTCTCCTTTCCCACCATCCACACATATATTGGTAGAGTCCGCCCTCTTCCCATCCCAGCAGCCCCTTGCTCCTCCTGAGGTGAGCCCCTTACCTCCATAGTCTTAGGCCACAGTCACGTAGCACCTTGCAACAAGTGTCTACCACCATGTTTACATTCTATAACCTTGCATTTTTCTGACCAATATGACTTCATTTCTGAAATTTTGCCTTTTATTCTGTTATGAATAAAATCACTACCCACCATGTTCAGCATTATGTGTAGATGTGTTGTATCATGCCCCTTGTGCTCCACAGAAACTCAAGATCCCCCCCCCCAACTGAAGGCACATCCTTAACATATTTTGGCATTACTATTTTGTTTTCAAGGGCAAGTCCTATGAAGGCCCCTGTAATTCCTAATGCTTTCTGTTAACACAGCAGCAGCAGTAGCAAACATGGGAATAAGGGTCTGGGGAGGAAGTAGAACCCAAATGTCTATAACCGTGGGAGGTGTAAAAGCAAAATTGTTAATAACCTCCCCAGGGTTTCAGCTCTTGTCCTGATGCAGTTGTGATTTCACTCTGGTAAAATATTTCAGTCCGGGTCTCAAAGCAGGAAATAAATAGCAAGGAGGCTGAAGTCATCTCATCTGAGCCTGGTTTTACCCTGAGATCTACAGGTTACTTCCATACATAACCTGGTTACCAGAGCACAGTAGGAGACACTCCCAAGTGAGACAGCATTACCACATGTTGTTGGGACGTTTTTAAAGCAATCTTGTCCCAAATGACTAAACACAATAAATATTGACTTACACCTCATTTCTCCATTGTAAGAGAATGTGACCTTTCTTCTTTGTGACCAACTCAGCAACTTCTTCAGCAAATAAGGTTATTATTTGGGACAATCTGTGTAGTTTTGAGTTTCTGAAATTTTTATGTGTGCAGAGGGGAGGGGTAAAATTTTAGAGGCCCCATCATGTGCTCAAAGCAGACAAACTGTGATGAAAGCCATCAATTCATTGATCAGGTGAAATTACATCAAAACAAAACTCTCCAGAGCAACTGTGCACATACATCAAGCTATAATCAAGTTCATGTATCTGTTGCCCACATACATTAATGAGCATCTAACATCCAGGGAGATAATGCTATGGATTGAAATTAAAGTGTCCCCAAAGGGCTTCGTCCCCATCATGAGACTCTTCAGATCTAGTGGAAGCATGAAGGGATGAAGTTGAGGAAGCTGGGAGGTGGCTCAGTCATTTAAGGTGCTTGTTGGACAATAAGGACCTGAGTTCAGATCCCTGGTATTCATGGAAAAGCCAGGCACAGCAGTGTGTAAACCCAGTACAAGGAACATGAAGACAGCAAGATTCACCAGACACCACAGTCTAGCCAAATCACTGAACTTTTTTAGTGACAGACCTTTTCTCAAAAAAAAATAAAGACTAACAGAAGAAAATACTCAATGTTAAGTTCTGTTCTACATACATACATGCACACACACACACACACACACACACACACACACACAGACACTCACACATATCCACACAAACACACTCATACCATACCTACATGCATACATGCAACCACAAAATAGTACATAATGTGGGATTTCCCTCTGTATGCTGTGATTATCATTGATAAATAAAGGAACTGCTTTGGGCCTATAGCAGAGCTGTAGGGGAACAGAGCTAGGCAGGGAAAACTAAGCTGAATGCTGGGAGAAAGGAGGTCGAGTCAGAGAGAAGCCATGTAACCCTGCCAGAGACGGACGCCAGAACTTGACCTGTTAAACCACAGCCTCATGGTGATATACAGATTATTAGAAATGGGTTAAAATAAGATTGTAAGAGTTAGCCAATAAGAAGATAGAGATAATGGGCAAAGCAGTGATTTAAATAATACAGTTTATGTGTGGTTATTTCAGTTCTGGGTGGCCAGGATGAACCTGGATTACTTCTGGGATACCTTGGCATGTAAATCAAAGCTAATCCTCATGTAGTTTCAGATTCAGCACTGGTGTTAACATGATTTTTTTCCTGCTACTTTCATTGGTACCTTTGTCAAAAATAAGTTCGTTTGCCGGGCGGTGGTGGTGCACGCCTTTAATCCCAGCACTCGGGAGGCAGAGGCAGGCGGATCTCTGTGAGTTCGAGACCAGCCCGGTCTACAAGAGCTAGTTCCAGGACAGGCTCCAAAGCCACAGAGAAACCCTGTCTCGAAAAATCAAAAAAAAAAAAAATAAGTTTGTTCCATCTCTGGACTCTTCAGTCTACTTTATGAATATGCTTCATGTGTGAACCAGAGAAAACACCCAAATGGAATAGCTTTACTGTGATGCTCTTAACTAAATCATACACTTACTCCACATCTCTTAACTAAATCATACACTTACTCCACATCTCTTAACTAAATCATACACTTACTCCACATCTCTTAACTAAATCATACACTTACTCCACATCTCTTAACTAAATCATACACTCACTCCACATCTCTTAACTAAATCATACAATTACTCCACATCTCTTTTGTCTTCACTGTATCATGAGTTTTCTGGAAGGGACTTTTACAGTTCCATATATAGTTTATAATCATCATTTCAACTTTTATTTAAAGGCTTGTTGGTACTGCATTGACTCTACAGTTCAACTGGCGAAGAACTAAAAGCTTACTGAGGGCTTGAGACAATTTAAACAATCCTTCTCTCCATGAAGGTTTATAAACAGAAGAAACAATACTAAAGACATCATGCTACCTGATCACAATCTGTGCTACAAAGCCATACTAAAAATAAATTTAAAAAAAGCATGGTAGAGGTACCCAAACAATCATAGTCACATATAGAATGGAATCAAACACCCAGAAATTCTACTGCATAGTAAAGAACACCTTATTTTTGACAAAGGGTCAAAAAATTGGAAAATTGCACATCTTCAAATATAGCAGTTAAAAACTAGACATCCTCATGAGATTTAATCCATGTCTCTAGTCCTGTACAAAAATTATTTCAAAATGGAACAAAGACTTTAATGTAAATCTGTGAAATGTAAACCTGGTAGAAGAGACAATGTCAAGACATGGGCTTAGCAAAGGGTCGGTGGAAATGCTGCACTGGCTCAGTAAACAAAGTAACCCTATGTTAGCCATCCTTTCCAATGCAAGTGCGGTCCGTTGAGGGACTTCTGTTTGTAAATTTTCTCATTTTGGTCATTTTCATTGCTATTTCCTCAGGTAGAATTGTGTAACTAAATTTCAAAATATTTTAAGGTAATTTTTAAAATTACAATTGTCTATTTCCATATCTCTTCAGTAATGTATTACAGAATTCGATAGTTTCTATTTTCAGTTATTACATTAAGATTTTTAACTTCCACGTTCCATTTCCTTTGACCTACGATTGACTGAGTCATGTGTTATTTAATTTAGGACTTTTCTTTTTTTTCTTTCTTTCTTTCTTTCTTTCTTTCTTTCTTTCTTTCTTTCTTTCTTTCTTATGTTCTTTCTTTCTTTCTTTCTTTCTTTCTTTCTTTCTTTCTTTCTTTCTTTCTTATGTTCTTTCTTTCTTTTTTGGGTTTTGAGACAGAGTTTCTTTGTATAAACAGTCCTGGCTGTCCTGGAACTCAATTTGTGGACCAGGCTGGTCTCGAACTCACAGAGATCTACCTGCCTCTGCCTCCTGAGTGCTAGGATTAAAGGTGTGCGCCATCACCACCTGGCAGGACTATTTTCGAAAGTTAATAGATATGTCTAGACTGTGGTAGCTCATGCTTTTAAGGCTGTTAAAATATATTGACAATTGTTTTTATAATTCAGAATAAAATACACACTATTGAACAGTCTTTGTGTTATCGGAAGGAAAGTAAATTTATTGCTGTTGAATTAACTATTATGTAAATGCAAGTTCAGACAAAGTGGGTGACAGTGCTTTCATAGTTTTCTTACTGGTAAGTGTGTGTGTGTGTGTGTGTGTGTGTGAGAGAGAGAGAGAGAGAGAGAGAGAGAGAGAGAGAGAGAGAGAGAGAGAGAAAGAATATATCAGTTATTGAAAGCAAAGTGCTGAAATGTTCAATTATGATGTAATTTGTTCCTTCTCCTTTTAATTGTCTAAGTGCTGGTGTCCTTTTGTTTGCTATGCTATTGTGATCATGAATACTTAAAATTGCAATGTCTTCTCAATAAAATCAAAGTTATCCTTCAGTTGCTCAACATCATCTTTCATGTCTTTGGGGTCTGGTCACTGTTTTGGATTTTTGTCCCTCCCACTCTTCACATGGGACAATTGACAACCACTGACCTTCACATTCAATGACCTTTGCTGCCAGTTTGCATGGCTGTTAAGCTGGCCTAGTGATCTCTCAATGCTGTTTTATTGTAGAGGCTTAAGAATTACAATATATTTTGATAAACATGGTGGTGGTTACAATACATAACCATCATTTTGCTTAGTTGTCTGATTTTGTGTGTAGTAAGAGAATCTAAAAATGGACCCCAAAGGAAACATGGGAACAATTTGAATAAAGTTGGAAAGAAAAAAGCAATAGGCCAGGAAAGCTCAAAAGTCTCAGAAACTACAAAGAAGAAGCAAGGATAGAGAAAGAAATATCGTGTTTTCAAACCCAGGAATGGAAATCTGAGAAACAGTGAGCAAGTGCCATGTCTGGAAAAGCATGCTTTTCAGTTGTATTGGAGTTGAAAGGGCATCACATCCCAGGCTCTGGTATCACAGGTCAAAAGGTTTCACCAGGGACACATGATGAGAAAGTGAAATAGAGACAGCTTATTAAGAAAGGAAAAGAACCCCCAAGAATGGGAGAGGTCTAGAGAGCTTAGTTGAGAGCCAAAAAGTAATGGGCCATGAGGTGCAGAGTCCTTTCTAAGCCTCTCCCAAGCATAGAGCTTGGTTTTTTGGAGCATGCTTTACTCCTTAAATGAAGTCCAGGTGAAGAAGGACTTCTTAAGTATACTAGTCTGGATGAAGGCCCTCAGAGAAAGCCTGGCCCTGTGCTGTGCAGGAGGGAGCATGAGCAACAGATGGCAAGGAATGGACGTTAGCGCTGCCTGAGCTACAGTTTAAAATTACTCTACCATTTTGGTCACTCCTTCCTACTTTTACTTTATGTGTCTCCCTCTCCACCTTTGAGAAAAGGTGCTGGGGATCTGGAATTAGGTCCTCAGACTTACACAGCTAATATTCCAACTCACTGAACTATCCTCTTGAGAATCAGGATGCTACTTCAAAGTCTCCTTGCCTATCCCTCTTTGCATCAATGATGCAAACTCAAGGATAGAGGCAGCCTTAGCCTGAAAGCCTTGAATATTCTGCAAGTTCACATGGTGTTTGCTATAAATTAAAGGAGGGTATGAGCAACAAACATCTTCTCACCCTAGTGAGAGCGCTATCAAGAGATCAAAGAACTTATTTCTCCCGAGACTTTCTTGGTGAGACAATGAGTTTATTGGACTTAGCTATAGGAGTCCAGGGCAGGCAGTGGTTGCTAACAGGAGCATAAATGACCTTGAAACAGCTGATGCACAATAAAATCCCACCCCATTGTGGGTGTCACCCTCATGGAAGTTGCACCAGGGAGTCCTACCTTCAGTTAAACTCTCTAGGTGCTACCAAGACCATACATGGCAGATAAGGGTGAGCAGAGAACTTCTGTAAACGAAGGTGGGACTCTGGCCACCCACCTTCCTCCCTCTTCTCCAGCAATACCTGCCACCAGCTTCATTATCAATACCATAAGCCTGCCCATCAGCATCTCATTCTGTTTATCCTGTGGCCATGATGATGGACCAAGCAACTGCAGGCCTTCACAACTTCAGTTCCGTCAAGACTGCTGGTCAAGTCATGCCTGGAAGAGATATCTACTTCTCAACATGAAGCTTAGAGCTGCAGGTTCAGTGTGGTGATGGGGATCTCTGCAACACACGGGCTCTGGGTAATGCTTCTCCCTGCTGTAAGTGTTCCACTTTGGTTTATGAAAGGCTAAGGGAAAAGCATAATTAAAGTTTGGAAAGGCAAGTCCTGCTACCCATGGGGACTGTGACCGGCAGGGGTAGGGTAGCTGACATGTTGAGGTGACTGAAGTAAATTAAAAGAGCTGAAGTACTAAATCCAGTTAATAGAAGAATGATGGTCAAGGGAAAAGGAAAGAAGCCCACAAGCTCCTTTAACATTACGGTTGAACACACGGAACACATCAAGGCAGGTAGAGTCCACCATATCCACCTAGACAGCAACGAATGACAGGCAATGGCGAGGGCAAGAAGGTAGGAGCACTAGTTATGTGCTCGGCACTGTTGCCAGACTCTAGACAGGATGCAAACACGACCTTGTCTTCAAAAAGGAGATGAAAGCTGTCAACCAATAACGATGGCAAGTCAGAAAGACAAACTGTGAGATGGAGAACCTGACAATCCAAAGCACTGTGTGGCTTGGGCGTGTTAATCTATATGAACTGTAGTTGCCTTCTTTGGTTGGCTGTTGCTATGGTGATTAAATAAGACAGTGTATGTAAACAATGGCGAGTCTGTGCCTTGTAATAGACTTAGTCAGCACTGAAGAAGAACGCGAGGTCTCCAGTTGTCCACGGCTGATCCAGAGACACCATCTTTCACACGCTGCTCTTGAAACACTGCCCAGATCCCTCAGTGCTTTTGTCCGTGAAAATGCAGCTTGCGTAGGTATTAAGGGATCCCGTTACAGGCTCAAATTTCCCAGCAGGTACCTCATTCTTCCCCTAACCTTGTGCAACACTCGGAAATGGGTGCACACCCAGATCTGTGGACAGCTCTGGGGATTTCAGAGCTTGTCAAGGTAACCAGGTACAATTTAATAATGACAGCTTCTGCTCTGTACCCCTGTAGGCATACAAGGACTGTTAACACACTGTACGCTCACTTCCTGAAAGTGTCCCGAGTTACAAGATTAAGCTTACGGGAACACGGTATTTCAAACACATTGAAAGCCAATGTTGAAAGGCCTTTTAAGACTCAGTATGGGTTTTCCCACACACATTATTTGGTAAATGGGAAATTGTCAACACTTCTCAGTGTGTCTCATGGGAAGTCCTCCCACTGCATATGATTTTGATCAGTCACCCCATGTTAAACAAATGAAATAAACTCTCTACTTCCATAAGTGTGCGTTATTATATTTAAACAGATACAGGTTCCTTGGCCTAGCTTTAGCCTCTCTTCAAATACAAATCACAGAAAGTATAATGTGACTACAATATGTCAGTCAGAACACATTGGCTGTGAGGGTGTAACCAGCTTCTAGAAACCACGCCAGAGACATAAAGCGCAAACATCTCCACAAAAGAAATTTGGCATTAGCAATCAAAGTAGATAACAAATTATTTTTGGAAAAATAGGTCTTAGACAGAAGTATTAACCATTATTACTGAATAAATGCAGAACCTGCTACAAGGTTTGAAACACACAGGTACTTCTCTGGGTAGGTCTCTGCTCCTTGCTGTGACTAAAGCAATTAGAGGAAGGCAGGGTTTATTTTGGTTCACAGTTTGGGAGTACAGTTTCCTGTGGTGGGAAAAGCATGGTAGAGGTTGGATCTAGCTGTCACAAAAGGCACATGAAGCAGCTGTTCGCAGTACAGCCACAATCAGGAAGCACGGAGCTGTAAGGGTTCGTCCTCAACTTTTTCTATGATTCATTCTGGGACCCCAGCCTCTATGGGATGGTGCTGCTCACATTCAGGGTGCATCTCTGTTCCTGAGCTAACCCTCTCTGCAGCAGCCCTCACAGGCAAAGGCAGAGGTGTATGTCCTAGGTGGTTCAAGTCTAGTCAGCTCGGCAAAAAGGAAAAACCATCTCAGGCCAGGCTATTCCTGTGCTAATTAGTTCTGTCATTGCGGCACACTGACGGAAAACAATCGAAGTAAGAAAGGTTTATTTTGCTTGTGGCTTCAGAGATCTCTAGGAACAGCGTCTCTGTTTTGTTATTTTGAGTCTTGCAATAAGAACACCATGGCCACTGGAGCATGGGGTGAAGGAGACTGCTTACCTCATGCTGTCTGGGAAAGAAAGGAGGCAAGGGGTTCAGCGTACCCCCCACCAATCTATTCCTTCTAACGAGGCCCTCCTTGCTAATAGACTAGTCAGCTATGAGTGCACCCATGTGTTCATTGTGAAGTTAGAGCTCTCGTGACCAAACCCTGTTCAAGGCCCTAGCTCTGAACATTGCTGCATTAAAAATCACGTCTTCAATACATATGACTTGAAGGAACTTTTCATATCCCCAAACTACTAACACTGTGGTCACAGATCCAAATGTCTGTATTATTTAGATTATGTGGATAGCTTTGCTAAATATTTATCTTCATATGGCTGGATTCTCTGGAGAATCCAAAGCATTCTTGTGAAATTTGAAGTTTTTAGAGGAAACAGTTTTAGACCCAAAAGGAGATCCTCATTCAAACCTTTTTTTTGTGGGAAGCTATCCTTATAAATAGCTTCACACTGGTGTAGCCTTTCTTGGGTACCAGGAACTCAAACAGGGTCTTCTTTGTTACACAATTGTGGACTTTTTTCATATTTCCTTTGGATTTGAACTTCTGTACAATACAATTGTACATTGACTACAATGTAAACCATTAAGTCCACAGGAAAGGATTGTGCAAAGTAAGCTGTGCATTCGGGTATGCACTGATGTGGCTATGTGTCAGAAAGTGTGCAGATAAGGGTCTGTGTCATAAGTTCATGGATGAGGCTCTGTGTCATATGTGTGCAGATGAGGCTCTGTGTTGTGGCTCTGTGTTGTGTGTGCAGACAAGACTCTGTGTTGTGTGTGCAGACGAGGCTCTGTGTTGTAGTGATGAGCTGCGGGCCGGCTGCCCATCGCCTGGCTCCCAGCCACCGGCTAGCTTTATCCAAAATAATTACACAAAAACTGTATTCTTTTAAACACTGACTGGCCCATTATTTTCAGCCTCTTATTCACATCTTGACTAACCCATATCTAATAATATATGTAACACCATGAGCGGTGTCTTACCGGGAAGTTTCTAGCGTATGTCCATCTTGGGCTGGAGCTTCATCGCATCTCACATCTCTCTGAGGAGAGGCATGGCAGTCTGCCTAACTTAGGAGAGGTGTGGCATCTGACTGAGCCATCTACCTCACTTCCTTCTTCCTGTTCTGTCTACTCCACCCACCTAAGGGCTGGCCAAGGCAGTTTCTTTATTAACAAATGAAATCAACAGATGGATAGAAGACCCGCCTCCATCACTGTGTTGTGTGTGCAGACGAGGCTCTGTGTTGTGTGTGCAGACAAGGCTCTGTGTTATGTGTGCAGACACGGCTCTGTGTCATGTGTGTGCAGAGGAGGCTCTGTGTCATGTGTGTACGGATGAGGCTCTGTGTCATATGTGCAGACAAGGCTTTGTGTTGGGATGTTCACAGATGATGCTCTGTGTTGGCATGTATGCAGATAGTTTAGTGCTGGGATGTGCTCACTAACTGTGGGGAAAAGAGGAGCGTAACTTCTTATTGCTTGTAAAGGCAAGAAACGGTGTCTACCTACCCTCTCCTCTCTTCTGTTTGATGAACAACTAAACTCATTCACTGACTAATTTCCTAAGATGGATTATTTAGGGACATTTATTAATGGATAATTTATCTGGCTAATAGAATATTCTGTAAACCAGACTCCATGTTTGACCAATAAATAAAAAATCAGTACAATCAGAAAACACAAACTGCATGAACTCACAGAATTTTTCCGTAACTCTCCAGATGTATAAGCCATTTTTTTTCTTTGACAACATAAAAGAATGAAAGGAAAAAAAGAGAAGGGCACCCAAAAAACAAAGATATTAAAAATCCTTCCCTCCAACAAATCTGTCTGAGGCACACAAGTTAAGTAGCTTGCAAGGCTGTTTGATTTTGTTCATATTTATATAATTAATAATACATGTGGTTGTGAAGATCACATGGGTTTTTCCTTTCTCAGAACTCCAGATACCTGGGGCCCGTGCTCAGAACACAAGAAGGTATTTGGTTTTCACCCGTGCTGCACGGCACCTGAGCGTTCAGCCAGCTTTGTGGGGCGCTTGCATGAAGTGATTACCAGGTCAAACTAATCTTTGCCCTAGGTCACCAGCCCACCACAAAGCAGCGGGAGGTTTGAAGATCTCCAGGTCTTCTTCAGAACAGCTCCTGTGGATATAAACCCCCTCAAAGCATGCGACCAAGGGCTGATTCTCAAACACCCCCCACTTGTGAGGAGATCAGAATGAGTGCTGGTTCCCTAAGCTCTCATTCCTCTGTTCTGTGTTATTAAATCTCAGAGAAACTCTGATTTAGACAAGCTGGCTCCCGGTCTAAAACTTTGCTTTTATTTTTAATTCAGCTTTTTAGGCAAACTTCACCATTGGTGAAAATGCACTTTTGCTAGCCAGGGCTGCACATAAAATTCCAATACGGAAGTGGCAAAGAGTTGGTAAGTCAAGCCTGCAAGGCCGGTGGCGGTAACTTACTTTGTCTGTGGTTTCTACTTTGTCAGACTCTGTGGAGCCATGAATCTATCTTGTCCTTAAAATCCTGAAAGAGGGGACTTTTAAAATAAATGTAATGCTAAATTTATGTGCCCCGGGAGCAGTGTATCAAGGCCCCGGACTGATTAGACACAGATGTGAGTAACAATGTCCGCGTTATGGACCAAGTGCAGGTGTGGGAAGAGGCCCTTCCCTGGGACCCTCAGCAATCAGCCCGGTGGTTTCCCCTGGCTCTCAGTTTGGAGTTTTCAATTAACACTACAATGGTATTGTTGTTCTCCTGTATTAGATCATATGTCATGTAAATGAGCTTGAATATACGGTTAAACCTGACAAGGTGATTTAGGTCAAGGATACATGTGTTCAGTATTATAACTTGATTGAGGTTAAATAATAATAATAAAAAAAAACCATGACATGCTATAATGTTTTTATTATTTGGCTTATCAGTGGATTTTCACATTATGCTTTCATAAAACAAAATGTCATTTATAGTGGGGTGAAACACTTATGAAAAGTGAGACACACGCAGACTCATAAATGACTGATGTGATTAATCCCAGACTGGACAGTTTGATACAGCCAGAACGGCACCTGGAATCTCTCTCTATTGCTATTATTATTATTATTATTATTTTGTTTTTTAACTTGTTTTCTTTTATTTGCCAAACTTCCTGGTTCTTTATCCTCTCCCTTCACACACATAATCACCCTCACTGGTAAGCACGGTGGTTTGATTTGGGATCATGCAGTGAATCCAGCCCCTCGGTAGCTAGTACCACATTCCCCTGTCCTCGGGGTGTCGTGATGCGTGGGGGAGTAGCTGGATCACTAAAGCATCACCCGACAGCTATCTTCTCTCTGAATTAGACTCTGAGCTTATTGGGACAGGACACTTATCTATCGCATATAGGTGCCACAGACACTGGCTGTCCCATGAATAAAGACCAATAAAAACATTCTGTACTCTACCCAAGAACATCCACAACCCTCATTAATGCTGGTGGACCGTGCACTGCACAGAGATTTCCATGTTACTTACACCTCCGTTGGTTGCTGCAATCTCTTAGAGAGCGGGGGCCACACTGTTAAGTCAGTTCAGTAAAATGTACTCTAGGATGCTGGCGCCTGGGGAAGGCTTTCTGTCTGGTGAGTATGTATGCATTACAAACTCGAGGAAAGACAGGCTCGTTTGTTCTGATAGCGATAATAAGCTGCACTGCATGGATTCACAGTCTTCACAATATTATGTGGGTGAAGGAGAAATAGGGAGCTGAAGATGAAGTTGGTCCTGAGACTTACACCTGAGCCTCTGTAAAAACTCAGATGTAGCAAATGGCAGGAGAGCTCATGCATACATATGTGTAGTATGTAAATTTCACCGTAGCTATAAACATCAATGCAGGGTATACTTATAAATACTTTAATGAATGAGAGGGAGGCTCAATGTAACCATCGGTAAAATAACCACAGAGGAGGTGGGGCAAATGAATCCATAAGCTTAAAGGGAGAAAGCACAGGTGAATCCGTGTTGTAAATAGACCACTGTTTCTTTCTGGCTCTTGGGCAGCTGTGCTGAGCCTCTATGGGGCACCAGACACTGGAGGGCCAAATGTGTGCAGAGGTGAATAAGCACATAGTCAGTCCTTATTCTCAAAAGATGGTGGTGTCTAAACGTAAGTTCCAGAAACATGCCCACAGGTTCATGGGATCCATTAAAGAAAATGCACCACAGGCCTCCAAGAGGTGCTTGGCGTAAAGAAGATTGCTGTCAACCCTGGCAACTTAAGCTTGATCCTGAGAACTCACACAGTGGATGGAGAGAATTACCCTTAAAATGTCCTGTAATCCTCACACAAAAGAGGTGGCAGGTACATGCACACAAAGATGCACACACATTTTTTTTAAAAGAAAGTAACACTATTATTTTATAAAAGAAAAGAAAGTACAGCATTCACAAAATATACAGCAAATTAAACACCTATGATATAACTTTAAAACTACTACACATACTCTTAATGCAGAGGGGGCTGCAAGCTACGGTACTTAATTGTGAGAAGATATGATTCGGATAAAGACATGGAGGCGCCCGTGAGCACCAGTGAAGATTCAGGTCCTACAAACTAAACACATGAACGCATGTCTCACCCCTTACTCTTCCAGGACGCCCTGGGTAGGTTTAACATTAATGTTTAACTTACATTTTATCAGGATATACCCATGCAGATCTTCCTAAAACCACATCACATGTTTACGGTCTATGGAATAGGATGTAATTTTCCCCATATCCGATGACAAAAATTGCAGCCCCTTATTTGCCAAGTGTGTAGCAGCATTATGAATACAATTATTTCACACTGTATGACCCTCCCCACGCACCTGTAATGTACTCTCCTCCAACCAACTGTGTCCAAACACCATGAAGAAAACGGAAAGAGATGATTTCCATACTAAACCCAATCCACTGTGTCATTCACCTTCCCAGGCCAGGTTCTGGGATCTAATGCGCTATATTAACAGTGGAAGTGTGACAAGAATATATTTTTATTTTTGTTTTTTTAATTTTTTGAGACAAAGTCCTACGATGTAGCCCTGGCTAGCCTGGAACACACTATTCAGACCAGGCCAACCTCAAACTCATAGAGAGAGATCCACTTGCCTCTCTCTCGCAAGCGCTAGGATTAAAGGTGTGTATCACCATACCTGACCCAAATTTTCTGTTACAGAGAAATCAAAGGGCAAGTTGGCTATGGCTAGTCAGTGTAAGTTTTAAGCCACGGTGGTACCTTGATACTTGAAAGACAGATGTTAGGGGTTGGTCCCAGGACCTTCGTGGATGCCTACACCTACAGATACCCAAATCTGTTACCTAACAAAGTGGAGTGACTGAGGATTATCTGTGTATATTTTTCTGTGTTCTCTGAACGGCGTCTCAGTTTAATACCTAACAGAGAGTCAATGCTATGTGAGTAGTTTATAGAAAATGATGTGTTTTTTTCACATTCAGTACCCATATAATTTTTAATCCACAGCCTTTTGAATCTGAAGATACATCACCTTTGAATGGGAGTTCCTAACTGCATTTGAAAGGCAAAAACTGGAGGTGTTTGCCTCTGTTCCACACTAAGGAATATCACGTGCAGAAGGTATACCCTTAGAGTCACATGCAAACTTAGTAACATTGCATACAAACCATTCCAACACTGCACCTTGCCCTATAAAAGGGCATTCTATCCATTGATGCTACAACTAGGGACAAACTGGAAGTATAACTTGTTCATTGCTGTGTGGATCTTAAACTAAGAAACACTCAAATGATCTCAAATGCATTGTATTTTAACTTTTCAATAATTCTTGTAAGCAGCCAGTGGATCCATCTGAGTAAGGTGTTACACATCCTGTGGAGTCGGACAGAATGGAGAACTAGCCTCGTCTGCTCTAGGAGATCAGAGAAGTCTAGACGGATGAGTGATAGGAAGACTTACAGGGCTCTGGGAAGGTCCACACTGCAGTCCTCCTTGGGCTGTTTCCACAATAGCTGTCTCTACCAGTGCCACCTGCAAAGACTGCTCAGCATTCCTTATGGCTCGAGCGTTCTACCTGGAGGTGGGAATCTTCCATCAGTCAGGCCAATGTTTCCGATGATGCACTCAGGCTACCCCACTAGTGGTTAGAAGTGGATTCTTGCCTAGAGCCACAAATCAAATACCAGTTTCAGAAAGAGCCAGTTATGGTTTGGGCTATTTCGTACCACAAATAAAACATTGAAGCCATGATAGAAACGAAATGCAAATATCTTTGCCTTAATTTGCATGTAAGGGCAGTTATTTCTTAATCTAAAACATCAAGGTGCATAAATAAACAAGCACCTTTTGCTAGAGGGATTTGCAGGTGTTATTTGAGCTTCTCTGTAATAGAAAGAGAAAGGCAGGGACAACTCTATTTTGCATCCTATAAAATGTAGAGTTAGATCACTCCACATTAGCTACATCTTTGCCCAGAAGAAAATTTTACCACATCAGTAGTTTATGGTCCTGAATGCTGCCATACTTAGGCTTCTGTTGCCATGAGAACTACCATGAGCAAAAGCAACTTGGGGAGGGAAGGGTTTGTTTTGTTTACAGTTCCACATCACAGTCCATTACTGAGGAGTCAGTGCAGGAACTTGGAGGCAGGAGCTGATACAGAGGTTATCCAGCGGTGCTGCTTACTAGCTTGCTCCCTATGGCTTGCTCAGCCTGCTTTATTATAGCATGCAGGACCCGTCCAGGAGTGACACCATCTAAAATAGATTGGACCCTCCTACGTCAAATCAGTCAAGATGAATGATAGGCTTACCAACGGAACAATCTGATGAAAGCACTTCTCCATGGAGGTTCCTACTTCCCTAATGACTCTAGTTTGTGGCATTTGACAAAAAGTTGACAATTGAAGCGGTGAGCACTGCTCCCCACAGGCGGTCCCAGAACAGGCGGCAAACTATATCTGCCATATTGAAAGGCCAAGAGAGGCAGGGCCAGCATCCATTCTTCAGGATGATACTGAGCTATCTTGACACCAATGGGGAGGGGGCTTTCTACTCTTTGATATTTGGGGTCACAGATACTTGCAATACAAACTTGAAGAAATCTCCTGGGGAGCCTCCAACAATGTCAAGAGGTTTATTATCACAACTAAACATGGATCCATTCTCCTACTTTCTAACAAGAATGTCACATTTCACATAAATGCTGAAGGATATCCTCAACTGTACCACCCCTTCTAAATGTTAGAAGGTGAGAAAAAGAGGAGCCACAGTTGCCAAAGGGTCTTCTGCTCTTCTGCAACTGTAAGTACTCGATCAGTGGCAGGTAGACCACCCACTAACTGGTGGGCCACACCCATTGACCTTTGGAGATGCAAAAGGGGACAGAAGGCAAAAGAAAAAAAATAGAGTGCATAGCAATTAAGAAATGAGCAGATTTAATTCAAGAAGCATTGGATTCTTCAAGATGACACAAAGCTATCCAATGCCCATGGGGGGCTTTTTACACTTTGATATTTGGAGGTCACAGAGGTGTAATATGGTTCTCAGACACTGGGGAGAACTCAACACTGAGGTTGTTAAGGTATTAACTGAAGGACCAAGAAGATGTTTCTGCAGTTGAGGGCACCTGCTGCTCTTTCAGAGGACTGAAATTCAATTCCCAGCATTTACAATGAGGGACTAACAATCTGAAAGTCCAGCTCCTGGGGAACCTAGACCTTCTTCTGACCTTCACATGTATACACACGCACGTGCGCGCGCGCACACACACACGTAAGCACACACAGAGAGAATCATACATTGACATAAATAAAAATTAAATATTTTACAATATTTTATCAACTTGTAAGCAGAGACTACTCACTCATTTCCTGATGGCTCAGACCCAAATAATCACACAGAAACTATATTAATTATAACACTGCTTGACCTTTTAGCTCAGGCTTCTTATTAACTAACTCTTACATCTTAACTTAATTCATTTATATTAATCTGTGCATCAGCACAAGGCTGTGACTTACTGGTAAGGATCTGACATCTGTCTTCTTCGGCAGGTACATGGCATCTCCCTGACTCCACCTACTCTCTCCCTGTATATCTGTTCAGATTTCCTGCCTGACTTTATTCTGCCCTGCCATAGGCTGAAGTAGCTTTATTCTTCATCAACCAATAATGCAACACATATACAGAAGGACATTCCACATTGTAAACCTCTGATTCTCTCTCTCTCTCTCTCTCTCTCTCTCTCTCTCTCTCTCTCTCTCTCTCTCTCTCTCTCTCTCTCTCTCTCTCTCTCTCTCTCTGTGTGTGTGTGTGTGTGTGTGTGTGTGTGTGTGTGTTTGCTCTATCAAAAATATAAAGGCTTAAATGTCTGGGAGAAGAAAAAAGATTTGACTTTGGACATTTCGGAAATGAGATTAAACAAATGAGTTTTAGGAGAAAAAGTATTTGCTTAAAATCATGTCAATACTAGACAAACTTGTAATAAGTATGTTTGTACATTTTAAAATCATGATTGCCAGAGTTAGCTGTGGTCAACTGTGTCCCTAAGACACATGAGGTAGAACACAAGGAAGTACAACAAATACCTTTGAGACTCAAAACCTGCTTTAACTAGACCACTGGGTGAATGAAATTATTGATATTCTCTTTAAAATAAGAAAATATGGGTGTAAGCTTTTTCTTTTTATTAGCTGCCATTCTTCCTTACATGCAAGAAAACGTATCTAATAACCATTTGGATGCAGTACTGTGAGTGGTTTGGATTAAACCAAAGCCACGGTTTGCAAAAGCAATTCCAGTCAGTTGTCTTGAATACCCTTTTGTTGACTTCTTCTTCCCATCCAGTTGACTAGTCTTCTGTCTCGTGCTTTTTAGCTCTTGTTTGCATCCTTCCATGCTTCTTTTCCAGGTCCACACTCCAAGGGCAACCTGGCTTATCAGTGTCTAAATGCTAGACATGGACACATCAGTAGCTCTGAAGCCTATAGGTCTCACCCAAAATGCTCTCCTGAAAGCAGGAAGAGACTCTCTGCTTGTCACATTACCCTGTCGATGCTACCTTCCTGCTACAGATGACTCAGTAGCATGTCAAGCAGCTGTGCAATGAGCATGGACGCAGACTAATTGCCTTACCCTTTCCAGTCTATTCCATGAATATCATACATCAAAGGCCTTCCCTCACCATGTTACCTCATCCTCTTGCTATGACCCTTTACTTATGCGGCTGTCACCACAGCCATAGTCCTATTTCCTGATTCACTGCAACAAACACTGAAGCCATTCACCCCATCCATAGTGCTTGTCCCTTAACCTTTTTGTTCTTGGTGGCACCAGATACTGAAACTCTGCTAACCACACCTTCCAAGACTCCCCCACTCTGAGGATGCACTCCTGTCCCTCCTCCCTCTGCTGGTTTCCCCCATCATCCTGTATTTCTGCCAGGGAGAAATGCTGGCTTTTCCCTTAGTCTGTGTCATGTACTTCATGCCTTCGCATCTTTCATCTCCAGCCACCTCTGCCAGAGATCTGTCAGGTTCTGTGGGGTCGCTCGAGGTGGTATGATTTCTAGGCTTCACCTTCTTCCCCCACCTGGTGGCAGTGCTGTGGGGCAAGTGGGGGGAGAGAGCCAAGAAAGTGCAGAAGAAGGCATCTGTGCCAATACACTGCCAGCCACCACTTTCTCAAGCAATGCCTGCAAAAACTTGGCCACTGTCAACTGGGACTCAAAGAAGCTCCATTAAAGTCACAGGTGTTACTGAGGATGATCCAGTGGAGCTGAGAGGAAGACACAAAACTGGAAATAAAAACCTGCCATGTCTTTCTTCTTGCCTCTAGATGCCAAGTAAAAGTGGGAGCCATCTGGATGGCTCGGAAGATACTGTACACTCTACCCCATGCATGTTTCTGCCCATACCTTATTCATCCATTGCTCCCTGCTGCAACAGTCCTCACAGCAGGTTCCCTTCCCCTCACCTGAGACCTGTTTCTCCAAGCTCATGACCTCATGGCAGCAATACCCTTATGGTTGGAAGGCTGACAGCAAATTGTCCTTCTTGATTTTTCAGATGCCTAGTCACTATGACTTTGACACTTCTCTCAGTGTGTTTTAGATTGTCCTGGGTCAGTAAGTTCTCTCCACCAATGAGCATAGCTATTACCTCCTCCTTCAGAATGTAATGTAGTAACTACCACTACAACCATGATAAGCTTCGACTTAGCCCCTGGATCAGGCAGGAAGCTTGTTGACAGTGCCAGACTTTTTTATATGCCTGAGCCTGGGCTTGGACAGCCGGATGGAGTCGTCTGTGCTGTGTACAGATCCACCTTCCAGAGGAGCCACTTGGGCATGCCATCACGGCAGCAGCAGCCTTTGGAGGCAGAGCCCACACGCAGGAACACTGGATGCCTGATCTCTGGAGGGAGATGGTTTTGACTGCCAAGGTCAACAGAGGCAGAGTCGCATCAAAGGTTGGAGAAGAGATTGGTCCCTCTTTAGATGGTTGAACACTACATGTGGTGGCGATGGATAACAGATGTCTTCATCTGCTAAGAAAGTACAAGACTGAATCCACCGATAGGTCCACACTCATGGATCTGCGTCTGCTAAATAGAGCCTAAACAACAGAACCCCAGGAGCAACTGCTTTGTATAGACCAGACATAAATCCAAGAATCCACAACTTCATTATTTATATGGGAAGTAAACACAAACATCGGGGTCTATGTAAACAGAAGTTTCTGTCCTGCCTGGTTCTGCAGCCATTCAGTCCCAAAGAAACACACAGAGGCTTATATTAATTATAAACTGTTTGACCTATTGTTCAGACTTATTATTAACTAGCTCTTACAACTTAAATTAACCCATAATTCTTGTCTATGTTAGCCATGTGTCTTGGTACCTTTTATCTGGAAGAAATTCTCATCTTGCTTCCTCTGTGTCTGACTGGTGACTACAGACTGAGACTTTCCTCTTACCAGAATTCTCTTAGTCTGATTTCCCCACCTATACTTCCTGCCTGACTACTAGTCAATCAGCATTGTATTAAACTATTGTGAGTGACAAATCTTTACAGTATATGAGAGCATTTCCTACAGTAGGTCTAAGGCCAAGAATATAATAAAGGAGTCACTAACATAAGAACAGGCAGAATGAACCACTAACTCAGGCAAGAGTCCAATAACAGAATCAACAGGCAAAGCCTCCCCAAAAGGGGGGGGGGTGGTCTAGAAAAGGACCTCAGATGTAGTAAGGCAGGTTGACTTTTGTTTATTTATGTATGAATGACTGAACAGTAGCTGACTGAGAATTAAAAGCACATATTGACCAACTGAGCAGGACACTGTATTATCCTGAAGTTATGTGGTACAGAGCATCCATGAGCACATTCAATCGACAATAGTCCTTGCAGTTCAGAAGCTAGAACAGTGTCTACTGCATTCTGATGCTCTATATACTCAATGGGTTTATTCACTGATCGATTGGACGAATGAATGCACACAGTAAGATTTTGGCTGAAAGCCAGGTCATACCATCCCTGGCATTGGGAGGCAACAGAGAAAAGTCTACTCCACAAAGACAACTGATAGCCCAGAGCATTGGGATCATGAACTCATGAGACTTGAATTTTGATAATCACTGACTTTATCGGCCTCTCGCTCAATCCCTGGGATTTCACACAACAGTCACTTAGTAATAGTCAAGTATTAAATTGCCTTTCAAAGAGCCAGAAATAATATCAATGAATGTAAATGAATTGTACAGTTAAATCTGTACATTTATTGGGGCTCCACACATGTGACAAAGGATGAATACCTCTGCTGGAAGCGCCCTTAAGTCAGGGCCCATGTCTGTGGTCCTGAGGAGTGATTAGCAGTCCACCCTTGATGAGCAGTGGTACAAATAGGAAGGTGCACATCCACCTCCGTGTCATTAGATGCAGGATGCTTCTTGTCTGACTTCTCTGACTTTCTACACAGTCAGAGACAAGAAGACTTCACCCTGACACTTTCCATTAGTGCTGTAGGAGTTTTGTGGGTTTGTGTTTTTTTTTTCAGTGATGTTCACAGAATCAAGGGACCAGAGGGATGACTCAGTGGTTAAGGGCACTGGCTACTCTTGCAGAGGATCTGAATTCAGTTCTCAGCACCCATGTGGCATAAATGTTTCTAATTACAGTTCTGGGGCATTGATGCCATCTTCTGGCTTCTGTAGGCAGTGCACACACATGGTACACACAGACAAGAAGGCCAAAGTCAAGGTTGTAAAAATATAGATTTCAAATACAAGAGTATTTCTAAACAGATGACTCTGGTGTTGATCCAAACATCTGTCAATTTGTCCCCATTTTCTGCCACCTCCAGAATCACTGCTCTGTAGCAGACTAGTCCCCTGGCACTGTGACAAGAAGGGAGGGGAGCAGCAAACAGCCTGGAGTAATGAAAGTATCTCCCTCTAGAGGCCCGCTAGGAGGTGAGCCAGTCTCAGCAGAGGCCAGTGGCTTCATCACATGGTATGAAAATGTCTACAGGGGGAAGTTTCCCCAAGAGCATCCTCTGCTCTGCAGGGACTCACAGGACTCCAGCCCCAGGCTGCTCCAGCCATTTCTCTTGGGTGTCAGAAGACCTCTACCTGATGCTAGTTTAATATTGATCTGCTTCTTGGTGTTTATTCTTTGACTTTAGCTTGGTACATACTTAATAAGCTCACTTGATGCTGAAAGCACAGCTATCTACCATAGAAAATTCTCCATACAGGACAATATGCAGCGTCTTAAACAAATCTCTAGAGGGTTTGATGTGTAGAAACATAATATGGGCTTTATATTCATGACCTAGTATCAAAGTAATCAGTTCCTGTGAACTTAGCCACTCGTTTTTCAGCAGTTGAAGAAATAATTTGTATGCATTCTTTCTTCGAGCATGAGAGTCTGCGAGCCTGGGTGGTTATATCTTACAGTTTCACACATGAGACATCCGGGAGCTCTTACAACAACCTCACATTGCTAAATGGCATTCTTGTAGATATTACAAAAATATCTTTTCTCCATTCCCTTTGTACTTTGTTATTATACAGCAGAGATCAAAAGCTTGAGTTGGCTCCACTGCTAACATGTTTTTGTAAGTGAATTTCTATCGGAATGTCTTGCCTTTTCAAAACTGGACTGAAAATCTGCTGGAAATTTCATTCTTCCCATATTTGGTTAATCATTCCCAGCTCACATCCCAAAGCATCAAAATCACACGAAATAGCAGAAAGTTAACAGGAAGGTAGTTAGCTATGTGGGTGTTTCTCAAACTTTTGATTCATGTTAGGAAATCTGAAAACTGCTTCATCAGATTTTCATAAAAAGCAAATAATTCTGCCAAAGTCACGGTATTGTGATATAAATATGGATATTGACAACTTAAGGGAGACCGTCTGAGCATCAATCTAACTAATGCCGTCTCTTCTTGACATGGTGATCATTTACCGTTAGGTGCCCTGAGACAGGACGGCTGGGAGGGCTGGACAGTGAAGAAAGCTAACAGTCAGACAATCAAATGTAGCGTGGATTTATAGAGATGCACCATCAAGCTTAGCTACACCTAACCCCTCACCATGTGAAATATTCTGAGCTGCTGGGACATATGAACGAAGTCTGGTCTAATTATAGAGCTGACTTTGAACCTCACCAGACAGTGACAGAGATGGTGACAGAATGATAAGACAGTGTGCTGAGGAGTGGGAGAGAAACATATGAGCACATGAGATCCAGAGATAAGAAAATAGCCTGGTAGGATGGTCCATGCCTGTGGTCCTAGCACTCGGGACGTTGAGGCAAGAGAACGGAGATGAGTTCAAGGGCAGATTGGCTACTTAAATCAGCTTCAGGGCTGTCTCAATAAAAATAAAAATAAGAAAAACAATAAATAAAGAAACCATAAAACTGCACAAGAAACCATTTACTCCACTGGAATAGCAGAAATACCAGTGCCTAGCTTTCTATTTTAGTGGTGTATTCATCAAGAATTCTCCAGAAAAAAATGGAAATTTCAGATACTACATGAGAAGGCATTTATTTTAAGAAACAGATCATGTGATTAATGAGGTAGAGGAATCCCATGAGATGCTGTCACTCAGCTGAAGAACTAAGAAATCCAAAGGTCCAGTTCTGAGTGAGTCTAAAGGCCCGAGAGCCAGGGAGCTAACAGGAGACCCACAGCCCATGAGCCCTCTGTGGTAACGTTCAGAACCTAAGGCCTGAGAACCCCAAGTTCTGGTGTCTGGAGGCAGGAGAACAGGAATGCCTCAGTTTGACACTAGGAATCAAACATGCCTTTTGTGTTACCAGGCACTCAAAGGACTAGCTTGGTGCCTGCCATATTGGTAACAGTGGATCTTCTTTACTGAGTCTATTGATTCCAGAATTAACCTTTTGGAAATAGTGTTCATCCACTTGTCTACATACTCTCTAACCTAGCCACGCTGACACAGAAAACAAGCACCACGACCAGTTACATCATCCATGGATGATGACTTGTGTTCTATTTGGACCATGTCTAGCACCCTAGACATGCGGAGGGCAGGATAAACAGTCAGCGCTAGAAGCTTCAACCACATCTGTACCTGCTAGATGCTGTGTAGCTCACCAAGCACTTATTAGCGTCTATCTTGCATCTAATGCTGGGCTCAGTGCCTCATAATAAAAAAAAAATTCATCAAAGTCCTTGATTTTAGGGTTTATAGTCTCAAGGGACAGAACCATTTCCATAACCAAGGTTAGCAGAATACAAACAACATCAGGACCACAGTGGGGAAACTGAGGACAACAGTGGCAAACAGATAAGCAGTGGACCATGCTCTCTAGGAGGGAAGAAAAGGAGGAAGGGTCTCAAGCAAGGCTTTCAAGGATGACACGTGAAGGGACTCCCAGATGAAGTGTGTGCCCAAACACAGGGCAGAATCAGCAGGTGTAGGAAGCAAGCAGGGTGTCCGTTTTGACTCAGATACATAAGCACTGAGATGTAATTAGAGTCTCAAATTCTGTGCCCAAAAATTTGTATGCATGTGTGTGTGTGTGCACGCATGTATGTACATTTATATGTATGCGTGTGCATGTGCATGTGACTTAAAAGAGCGCTTGCCTTTCAAGCAGAGAACCTAAGTTCAGTCCCTACAACTTACTATATAAAAGCACCAAGCACGGCGGTGTGAGTTTCTCATCCCCGCATTGGCAAGGTGGAGACAGAAGGGTCCTTGTGTTTCACTGGCTGACCAGCCTCACCTTCATGTGTGTATGTGCACATACATGCCTACACGTACATGCATATGCACACACAAACACTTAAACACACATGCAAAAACAAAATAAAATCTTATTTTAATAATAAAAAGGATACTGATCCTGAAGCCACAGAGGCCAGATTAATATTCCAGGAGTGAAGCCAAGGGAAGTCTAGGTGGAAAATGTGTGAAAACAGAAACACAGCAGCTGGTGAGACTCTCCCTCCCAGACCAGGCCTCAGTGGCACCTCAGTGCAGTGACCACTGAGGCCAAGAACTCCTGGCTTTCCATAAAGCAGGAAGGCATTACAGAGCAGCTCATATCAACACCAAACCTAAGAATCCCAACCCATGCTGTAAAGTTTGAAGCCTGTCAGAGAAGAAGGAAAATGCTTGCTTTACGTTCAAATGATGGGCCACTTAGAGGCACCACGGCAGAGTATTACCTAACACTAAGTCAGCCGTAAGTACTCACTAAGCAAATGGAAAATTAGTAATTGTCATTGCCCTCAGATCCATGCCCTTGCTTCACGGTATTTCCAAATCATTCCTACTAATTTATCACTTTTAATAGGAAACAGTTAACTTAAAATACTGTAAAGTAATCAAACTGAGCTTATTTAAATTTTTTTCTATAAATCAGACTTTTATTTGGTCGTGTTGCCCTTTACCCCAATTAATCCAAATCAGTGGGCTTTTACGGTAATTGGGAGTTCTGCATACTTGCCATTTTCTCTGACCCTCTGAGAGCTTGAGGTGACACTTGGAGCATTGCCAAGCATGGGTACCTTTAGTTTCTCCTCTAGTCTTCCTGCACACAATAGAAGTTTACATTGTCAAGTTCAAACCGTCTCCATGAACACTCCTTGTCTTTGACGCCTGCATCAAAGTCTTGCCCTCTCCTAACACACGTTACCTAACAAATCCTGAAAGAGAAATGAAGCAAATGTTTTGTGGTCCTTGCCTTTACTCATGTCAAACACCAGCCACAAAGCCCAAGGCCTGCTCAGCCTCTCGTGCAGCTTGGTCAGTCAGCTACAAAAACCCTGCCCAAACTGCTGCTCCTGTTCTGCCTCCCTGCCATGCCAGACCGCCAGCTCTTGCCTTCCCTGGTCCACACTGCTGTATAGGACCCATTTTCAATGTTTTTCTTCTCTAAATTTAGCTGCTTATACTTTCTCCTCCACCCACGGTCGCTTTTCTGCTGAGAAATTTTTATGTGACCCAAAATGCACAGGTATGCAAGCTAGATATACCATCAAATACTCGCTGATAACAGAGCATACACGAATTTATCGTAATTAGTCTTCACAATAGCTATGATTTACTATTTATTAAAAGTGAAGGCAAATCTGCATGCCAATGCGATAGGTGTTCTCGTGGGTCTAAATATAACATGATTCACAGATACAGCAACTGGGACTGGATAGGTGGATCAATGGTTAGGACACTAGCTGTTTTTCCAGAGGAACTGGGTTTGGTTCCCAGCACCCACATGGTTGCCCACAACTGTATGAAATTCCAGTTCCAGATCACTGCATACCTTCTTCTAGTCCCACAGGTACTGGATGCATGGGGTCGACATGTACACAGGCAGTCAAAAACACTCACAAACAAAATAAAAAAAAATCCTTTGAAAATTGGATAATGACATGGTGAGAAATGAGGACAGAAAAAGAACGAAACTTCGTTTTCTCCAATTAAACCCTATGTTTCTGTAAGAGCAGAAAACTGTGTACCGTCAGAACGCCGAGACTGAGAACACAATGCTGTGTTTGAGCTGAGGGGCCCAGGGGGTGTGCCCTGGAGGTGTGCAGTGTAATGGCAGACACGGTGTGAAGTGTGAACTCTGTGCTGAGAACCCAGCTACAGGGGAGCCCCATGATGTCACAGGGGTGAGTCCTGCCAGAAACACCTCAGGGGCATTATGTGTTTGCTTTGGAATTGATCTTCGATCGTGGCTCATTCGGAAACCTTTGCAATGTTGTCACAATTCATGACCTCCACATTAAGTCATAAACTCCCACGTGGGTCACAAGCCATAATTTACAAATCCATCTTGGATTCTGTTGTCTTTTTTTTTCTTAAAGGTAAAATTGACTAGATGATATCTCTCAGGGGCTCCAAATCCACTCAGAGGTTTGACATTCTTTAGGAACCCAAAGACAAACATTTTCTCATGGTTCAAATAGCCTTTTATCATGTAGTCACAAATCCCTTTCCAGACATGTTCACATCTCTGTTCTTCTGCATGTTTTTACCCCTCTCCCTGGAACTCTCTTCAACCAGCAGACCCACAAATGTCCCCCACCTTAAACATGGGGGTAAGGAGGCATTTGCAATGAGTAGCGTGGACTTCAGTGAGCTGCAACCTGCCTGTGAGGCCAACAGTTACACCTGCCTCCCATCTCCAGCCCTTCCTTGCTGTGGGACATGGGACCACAATGTCTTCTGAATCTAGAAGGATGCTTTCAGGGGCATTGCTGTGCCGCTTAAATGGTGGCATCCTTGAAGCCCTCAGTACAGAGCTGATAGCACAGTTGCCCACCTGTAAACACTTAAGTACCATCTGTCCTTTAGATGTCCTTCCATTCTGTCAACATCTCTTTACAATAGCATTGGCATAGTCTCCTCCTAGTGCTCAAGGGACGTTATGTATACATTTCCGCAGCTCTTCCTTTAGGACAGGGTGCTTATTTCTCTGATAAAATTCCAGTGACCCAAGCACTTAGCACTGACCAGGTACTTGCTTTTGAAGGACTCTTTCACATATTTGCCTATCATTTCATTTAAGACTCGGAGGCTCCACCAGAAAGGAGTGATGAGTACCCTTATAGAAGTGATTAGGAAAGAGACTAGGCAACCTGCCCAGTGTCACTCTGAGACCAGGGTTTGAAGCTAGGAGACCTTCCTCAAAATGCAGTCCGTTCACCATTGCAGAGCCCACTGGAACACGGGTTCTTTGAGCATGAAAATTCTCGTCTTCCTTTCTCCCTCTCCTTCTCTGGCTTGTTCTCACTCTCTCAAGTTCTCTTTCATCTCCATGCTAATAGTACAAATATACTTCCTGAAGATAAAATGCCTTTATCCAGAAGCCCGCAAAGGTTCCAAGCAGCCACTGAACCTGAAGATGGCAGTATGGAAACCACCCTTCTCCACCCCACCCATGCCCCTCTTGCAATCTGTATACTCAACACCCCTGGTCAAAGGCAAGCATGGGTAAGGGACCCTCATTGCAGCAAATATGGCCCAGCACCCTGCCTGCCCTGCAAAAGAAGCAATAGAAAGGTACCTTTGAGGATTGAGAGATCACATCAAGATGCATGAACAATACCCTGTGTGCATTCCGCCCTTAGGTATGTGAAATACCTCCCACAGTATTCTAATTGCAATTGACATGCTAGCTCCAAAGAAAATTCCTTTTGCTAGTAGAGAGCTTACCAAGGTTTTAGAAATTCTGGAAGAAACACACATCACAGTTTCTATTCAGAGACATGGCAATAAAGAAGCAACCCTTTTTTTAATTCTTTAGTGGGAAACAGTATACTTGCCACGTGTTAAGTTCTTACAAACTGGCATCCCTGTGCACTTGCCCAGAGAGGTGGCATCAGAAAGAAAAGCCCTGGACACATACTCCTTCATCTAGCTCAGCTAACTGTCCACTTACATCTATAAAACAGGTAAAAGTGAATTTGTTAAAGATTGCTTTGTACAGTTTAAATCACTCTGAACCTGAGCATTTGGGGTAAAATGTATATCTGTTATTAGCATTGTCAGTAAATGTCTAATTCAAGACACAATGGCTTCATACTGCCTGCACTCTGCCTGGGTCTGAGGTCATATCAGCAGCATGTTCATGTACAGAGCATTTTACGAACTATATGATGTGAGCAGGTCATTAATAAAAACTGAAAAAGCAAAAGAGGCCCATAATTAGCTCCTAAGGTAACTTTGAATGTAACATTTTCACCTCGGATGCAACACCATTAAACCAAATGACTGCGGTGTACTCTAATGCAGCCTGAGCATCATCCCACCGTAGTTAAACCTTGGCAAATGGAAAGACATTCAAACAGCCTTGTGTTGTGATTCATGGAACCAAAGGGCAGAGACAAATCAATAGAGATAGTTAGTTATTGCATTAAAAATGATAACCAACAACGGCAACAGTATCCCCAAGGTTACCTTGAGAAGAGCCAAGGGGGGCTTAACACCATTGCTGAAAATAGAGCCAAGGGGTCAGGCTTGAATTGAAAGCTCATTAATTCTTCTTAGCAGATTTGGGAAAAACTAAAATGAAGCAAATAGGTAATCACTGAGAGCAAACTGTTTCTGAAGGTAGAACGCAAAGGTTTGCTAGTCTTTTAATATTACAGTAGCCAGAGATGTTGACTACTCCACTAATGACATGTTAAGTAGGGCTCAGTCCAGCCAATGGAAGGGTAAATGCTGAGGGATAACAGAACTCAGGACGTTATAGTCAGAATCCAAGTATTACTGTTGGAGCACAAAAGGCTCATGTATTTGAACCCTTGTTTCCCTGCTGATGGTGCTGTCCTGAGAAGTTTGTATTATATGGAGCTTTGCTGGAAGAGGTGGGTCATAGGGGGGTCTTGATTGTTTATAAATCTATCCTGCTTCTGTCTACTCTCTGCTTCCTGTTCTGTGGAGATGTGAGGTGAAGGATCTCAAGGATGCACCTTGAGATGAAGCCACCTATGCCATGCCTCCTCTACTATGATAAACTGTATCCCTTCAAACCATGAGCCAAGTGAATCCTTCATCCCTTAGGTTGCTTTTCTTGATATTTTGCCAGAGTAAATCAGTGTATGGCTTTTTAAATCTTGGTGGGAAATGTATTAACCCAATGACACAGGAATAAAGATGTAAGCTAGCCTCACTCCTCATAGTTTAACTACACTTGATAACTCATCTTTGATAAAATCCAGTTTGTAGAGGAAATTATCGTGGTTGTTTCAACCTTTCAGTGGCTCTTTGGATAATATATTGGCATAAAGAATGCAAGTTATAAATAATCACTCTTGTTCATCCAGACAACAATATATTGATAGAACTGTAAAATGCTGCTCTACACAAGAGGAAATACCATTCATATATTTTCAGTGATAAAATTGTAGAATCATGCAGCAGGATGAATCTTTTAAGATTATTTCATCCAGTCATTTCTTTTATAATGCTCTTTCCTCAACATATTAGTGAAGTGAAATGTAACAGTTTACTTGTTTTTTTGCATTGACACTTTCTAGTACTTTTATAATGTGATTTCAACATTGACAAATTTTGTACAATGGTCAAGCAACATCAAAGAAATCAAAAGTTTTATAAATGTTATGAATTTAGATGATCATTCATGCAATGGTCACAACAAATGGTATCATTCATGCATGACAAGGCTTCTCATCACCACCACAGAGTCTGGGCTTTACTTTGGGTACCTGCATCAATTGAGACACTTTCTGAATTACTGTCTTCAGTACAATCCAGTTGAGAAGGAAAGTCCTTTCAGTGGCCTTTCAATTTAACAAAGAACAAACAAAGTTCTTGTTCCAGCCCAGAAAACTAAGGGCATATTCATGCTGACCTAATCAGGACAACCTGGGTACACAGTTTGCTTAACTTACTGAATTTCTTCTCTGAAATGAATAATTTTAGAAAATGGACGCTTCAGCTCCTATTGTAGAGGTTTGCAAGCTGAAATAACTTGATAGCAGTGATTCTCAGTAACTGAGAATGCCACAGACTCCTTTTACAATCCAATCAGAGCTGCAAACTCAGTCTCCCTTTGACTGACTATCCAATCAGAGCTGCAGACTCATTCTCCTACACAAGCACGAGAATACAAAGGTTTCTCTGCTGTTTCAGGGTCACTGAGGAAAACTTGAGTACAGACATGTTGGACCATTGCCCTAGGATAAGTTGGTAGAATTTGAAAATTTTCATTTCGAAGTCAAAACACTGAAATTGGAAATGTGTAACTCCGGCCCCCCCCCCACAGTTTCTTTTATTTTACTTCATTTGCTAACATACAAATGATGACAGTGAGGGTTTGGGTCAAGGCTCAATGTATGAGAGTGAATTGTGGCCTAGAGGGGTTGGCCTTTATGTTTTCTCTTGCACTGTAAAACCATAATATTGCTGAAATTTGAAGACATAAAAACAGGCAAAAAGCCAAATTTGGCAGATTCTGTTTTACACAAAGTTTTATCTGGTGTAGGAGGTCCTTCTATCTATATGTTGCTTTCATTGGTTAATGAATAAAGAAACTGGCTTGGCCTGATAGGGTAGAACACAATTTAGGTAGGTGGGGAAAATTAAATGACATGCTGGGGGAAAAAGAGACTCCATGGATCTGCCAGAGACAGACATGCTGAATTTTCCCTAGTAAGCCACTGCAACGTGGCAATATACAGATTAATAGAAATGGGTTAAGCTAAGATGTAAGAGTTAGCCAATAAGAACTTAGAGCTAATGGGCCAAGCAGTGATTTAATTAGTATAGTTTCTGTGTGGTTATTTCAGGGCTAAGCTAGCTGGGAGGCCATAATGAACAAGCAGCTTGCTCCTTGCAATCATTATTTTTAAGATTTATTTATTATGTATGCAATGTTACACTGAATATATTTGTATACAATGTTACACCTGCATGAATGCCTGAAAGCCAAAAGAGGGCAGAAGATCTCATTACAGATGGTTGTGAGCCACCATGTGGTTGCTGGGAATTGAACTCAAGACCTCTGGAAGAACAGCCAGTGCTCTTAACTGCTGAGCCATCTCTCTATCACCCTGTTTTATCAGTTTTAAATTATAAGTAGGCTACTTAAATATATTAACCTGGCTAAATGGGAAGTAGTTCCAATAATTTTACCAAATTCTTGTGCTGGTTTGAATGCCACCACCAATACACAAATCCTTCTTGTATTTCTGACTTTTCCAAGCAAATTTTGCATACTTGTAAGTTTACAACCATATTCAGTAAAGTTGGGTATATCTTGCTGTAACTTGCAAATTTGAGCATCTTCAAAGAAAAGGGCACTCGAAGAATACCCCATGCCCACTTCCACCTGCTAGAATATTTGATGAGTTGAAGTGGAATCTACCCAACCTCTAGGCTCCGCGGCCCATGTTCTAACAGTGAAGAATCTCCTTCATGGAGGCATTTATTCTAACAACCAGCCAACAGCTTTCTGTTAAGAGCATCTGGTCCAAGGTTGTACTTGAATATATACAAATACATTAAAGCTAAAGAGCTTCTGGTAATAAAGTACTAATAAAATTATTTTTGCAGCAATTCTTTATGGTCTGGAGAGATAGCTCAGTGGTTCAGAGCATCCATTACTTTCACAGAGAGCCTAACCAAGTCCCCAAATACTATGTCAGGCACCACAGCCTGTAATTTGAGCTCAGAGGAATGGGCACCCTCTTCTGGCCTCCATGAGTATTGCACTCATGTGCACATACCCATACAAGGACATATATACAAACTGAAAATAAAAACAAACATAAATCTTGAGATTGGAGAGATTAAGTGGTTATCAGCACTGGCTGCTCTTCCAGAGTACTCCGGTTCAAGTCTCAGTACCCATATGACAGCTCAAAACCATCTATAACTTCAGTTTCAGGGGATCCAGTGCCTTCTTTGGTCCTCTATGGGCACCAGGCACACACATGGTGCACAGACATTCATGCAGGCAAAATGCCCATATACATAAAAATAAATAAAGTAAATCATTTAAAAACATCTTGGTATATGTATTTCATTTTACTGTGCATTAAAGATGAAACAAACTACATACTGGTGAGACAGATGTGCTTGTATAAACAAAAATCTTTTAAAGATAAACTAATTTGACAATTTACATGCTGAGGAATGACAAGAAGAAAACAAGCTTTCTGTAACAAAGCATTGTCTATATAAGATCAGAAAACGTGCTCTGTGCTGTAAGATCTCTGAACCATTCATTGAGGTTGCCTGAGGTGGCAGGATGCACCCTGCAGAGGATGGGAGGCAGGGGTGTGTGCCCAACCAAGGCTGCAGTGAAGTTGCATAGAGCACTAAAGGTGAGCCCTGCCAGACACACCTCAGACTCAGTGCAAGTTTCCAACTAGCTCTTAGTCACCGTCCGTTCAAAAACCACTTGCTCTTTAGTTCTTATTTTATTATGCTGTGCAACATAAGGTCATTTTCTGTAAGTGCTTGGAGAACATCTATACCTCATACCTCACTTCCCTCCACCTCATATGCCTCTCTTTCTCACCTTACACCCCACTGCCCTCCCTACCTCATACACCTCCTCTCTTCCCCTCATACTCTATTTCTGTCCCCCACCTCATAAGCTTCTCCCCCTGCCCCCTCTATTCCCTTTCCACTTGTCCCCTTTGTTCCACTAGATGGTTTTGTTACTTTCAAGTCATCTCTGCACATGCGATTTTAGATATTAACATAAAATCTAGGACCCGTATGTAAATGAGAGAAAACACAGTAGCTGCTCTTCTGAAACTGACTTAGTTTGCTTAATATTTTAGCTCTGGGTGCATCAATTTTCCTGCAATTAACATAATTTAATTTTTCTTTATGGCTGAAAAAAATTCCATTGTATGTCTACACTGCATGTTTTTTATCCATTCCTCCAGCTGATGAACCCCTAGGTTAGTTCCATAGGTCAGCTGTTGTGACCAGTGCTATTGTAAACATGAATGTATCTGTGTGATGTGTTCACTTGGAGATCTCTGGGTAAATGCCTGGGTGTGATATTAGCTGGTCACATGGGAGATCTAGTTTTAGGCTTTTAATGAGCCTCTGTTATGACTCCTCTCCTGACTGGACTGGTTCACATTCCCATCCCTTACAGTGAGTTACAGGACCCCAGGTAGGGTCATGGCCCACAGTTTAAGAAGCAATGGAGCAATGAGGCATAAGATAGAATGTGACAACGATGACAATGAGATGTGGGGGTGCCACAGGAGTCAAGGGGGGCCCATGCATATGGAGTCCTGGGGAGCCAGGGCTGTGTTTTATAATGCTTATCTAAGTAAAACAGGACAGAAGTGGGGCTTCCCAGTACAGGCAGAGAGCATAGCTCAGTATTTCAAAAACCCAAATAAACTGTTATGGTTGGAGGAAACAAGACATGTGCTCGTTTCTGACAGAGATTAGTCCCCCCCTACACACACACACACACACACAAATGAGGGGGCAGATTGTGCTGGCCTCTTAGGTGCTCGCTAAGGAGTTTGAGTGTGGGAATGGCAGAGTCATTTAAAAGACCTCACAGGGTGGAGACTGCCACTATTACCCGCATGCCTTGATTTGCTCACTCGGCCTTCTAGAGGCTTAGTTTTTCTCACTAGGGAAAAAAAAAAGTTGAATCCAGCATCATTTTTTTTATTTTTATTTTTTTGCAAATAATTCCATTGTTCTTATGCCAAGAATGACCAAAATGAATGAACAGTTATAGTGTTTTTGCTTTGCAGTAGCTGAATGTTAGCACCCAGAGACGTTTGTGTGGCTTTTGAGCTATATATTTAGCCTATCTCTCAGTAAAGTAAACCATCACTTTGTGGTTTGGACCTGGGCCCTTCGTTTCACAGGCACATGAGAGACAGCCTGGCTTCCAAACCCCTCACCTAACTCCTTCCAAACAATGATCAAAACGTGTTTGCAGGCCCATTTATAATTTGCATAGGATATTTTTCTGTTGTAATTCGGAAAAGCAAAGAAAAAACTTTGGGGATTATTGCTCGGTCATGAGCACAGCCAGGCAGCACTTGAGCAGTTTAGAGTCAAGCAGCCAACTCACATTTACCAGCGCTTGCTGCAGGGTTGCAGCGAGTCGCACGGAACTTCCAAACCTGATCAACAGTCATACAATTTAACTTTTCTTCCCGAGACTTGATAGTTCCACTATTTTCTTGAAGTCCAAAGGGCTGTTTCTGGGTTTCATTCACACCTGACGAAACAGTAAGGAATATTCCCAGCCTCCCCTCCTTCATGACCTCCCTTGGCTGAAAAGCAGGACCAGACCACGCGAGCCAGAAAAGCTGCTAATGGTTTGCAGCAGCAGAGGTCGGGAAATGGTGTGAAGGAAAACGGCAGAAGAAAGTAGGGAGGTGGAAGAGGGAGGAGGGGAAAAGAGCAGAACAAATCAGAAATGTTAAAAGCAAATTGACAGGATAAGTGGCCTCCTTTTTACCGGGTAGCTACAGGTAAAATTCCTTGAGCCCTGACTCCTCTTGTTCAGGCCCCCTCTGACCTCCCCCTCTAACCTTCAACTCCCAGCGCTGGCAGGACACAATGCAAAGGTCAAAGGTGAAGGACTTTCCCACTATCTTGCAACATTTTTCTCTCCTTCTCCGTCTTTCAGTTACAGTTTGGGAAACCTTGAGGACAAATCCAGTCTCCATAGTCAGGTCTCTCATCTCGGCTACCCCCCCCCCATTGTCCTTGTATTCTAGAACATTCTTCCATCTCGGCTCCCCCCCCCCCATTGTCCTTGTATTCTAGAACATTCTTCCATGACATCTTTTCTGCCACACTGCTTTGTTTTCTTCACTTGGGTTGCTGCCAACCTTTCCAGCTAGGACTTGTTTAAAATCCCTGTCTTTCGAAAGACTGCCATCGCAAGTCTCATCTAAATATAAACGCTATAGCATAAGTCCTTTATCTCAGAAATGTCACCAATCCTCTGTTTTATTTAATTCCACCATGTCCTGTCTTGATTTATATCGAATTATCGGTGGACAAAATCCAAGCCTGGCTTGGCCTCTTTCAAATGGCTGAGTGGCTGTGCTTGCATGGCTTCCACTGTGCTGGACTGGGTTCTACCTTCCCCAGGCTTACCTTGTGCAGAAGCTATAGTTTATGTCCAGACCCACATGGAGCATGCTCCTGGAAGCGGCTCTCCTTAAAGTTCTGAGATACTCAGTGTGAATATGAGGGCTCCCATCCTCACCGACCATTTAGCTCAGCCTTGCTTGTTTGTTTAAGCAAGTGTTATCCAGGCTTTCTTCCTCTCCTCTATGTGACTTGTGGCCAAGCAAATAGTTTTACGAGAGAAGCAGTCCACAGTCCTGCTGGCCTTGGTTGGCTATTTCTGGAGTTCCTAAGGAACAAGATTGTTCACCACAAGCCAACAACAGAAAACTTACCCTTTAGTAATCTGTATGAACCTACTGGTCTAGGAATTTAGGACGTGTTCTATACATCTCTTGCTGAGCATGAGTCCATCCATGTCCCACCTCACTGTCCCCCCCCATTAGCCCTGCTAAGAACTCACTTAGGTGATCAAAGATTGTATATGTTTCATCTCCCTTTAAGGGCAAGAGCTTTGTCTCAGGCAAAAAGAACTACACCCATTTTACATTCTCCAAAGTCGCTACCAACATAACAACAATTACTTTAGTTGCTCGTTAAATGAGTATGAAATGAATACATAGAGAACTGAGAACTTTTCATGGTTGGAATATCAGTCATCTATGGAAATACAAATTTAAACAAGAGACATCACGGCCCTGGGGTACACTCTTTGTAGGAATAGGGGGCAGGCAAGCAAGGAGACAGCATATGAAACTGTAATTGACAGGAAATGGCATGGTATCCTTGGGCTAGGACCTCAGGCAAAGATCTGTGTATCTGAAGGATAAAGGGTTTCTGAGACTCCACCCAGACCTAACGTGGTCTGGTATTTTCTTTCCTTACTGAGCTTTCCTTCTCAGAGTCCTTACATCTAACCAGCTGCCAAGATACCTGGAGAGAAAGCAGGGTGTGCATATTGATGCATTTGGTTAGCCTCAGGATGTGTTCAGTCTCCACCTCAGCTGCTTAGAGCAGTGAATGAAAATAGTCACCTTATGTCAAAACTGTAAAGCACAGTATGTCACAGAATGAGCTGATATGGGATTTCCTTCTGTATGCTGTGATTACTATTAATGAATAAAGAAACTGCTTTGGACCTATAGCAGGGTAGAACTTAGGTAGGCAGGGAAAACTAAACTGAATGCTGGGAGAAAGAAGGGCAAAGTCAGAGAGAAGCCATGTAGCCCCACCAGAGATAGATGCCGGAACTTTATCTGGTAAGCCACAGCCATGTGGTAATACACAGATTAACAGCAATGGGTTAAGTTAATATGTAAGAGTTAGCCAATAAGAAACTAGAGCTAATGGGGCAAGCAGTGATTTAATTAACGCAGCTTCTGTGTGATTATTTTGGGGCTAAGCAATTGGGAACTAACTAGCTGCTCTCTCCTCCTACAAATTGGTGCCAACTAAAATCCAAGTAAAACCTAAGAAAGTTTAGAAAGGAATTCTAGACACAGAAAAACAAAGTTTAGCCACATTCTATTTTTGGCTGGTGGTGCGTAGCAGCTCCCTTAAGAGAGGTTGTCTTGATTCAGCAGTAACAGAAAAAAAAGCCATGCCATTTTGAAAAGCTGACTTTCTGGGCCATGCTGCCAGTGCAAACTGGCTCTTTCGGAAGGCCGAACATTTAAATGGGTTTGTAAGCAACATGTTAGAAACTGCTTAATGGCTCAGCATAGACACGCTGGATACATGGAACTGGGGCAATGTGCACAGCTTGCAGAGGAATTTCTACCATATTGGACTGTTGGAACAAGCAGTCAGTGTCATAGTTCCCTTAGCAATGGTTCCAGTTAAGTCCATAAGAAGGTCTTAGCATTTTAAGAAGCACGTCTGTACAGAAAATAATTACAGATATACAATAAAAACAAATTCAGATTTAAAAATGACCTCTAAATGAGACACAGTGTGTTTAGAAAAATGTACATAGGCTTGGGAGAGAGAAGAAAAAGAGTACAGAGAGTTATAGAAAGAAGTAAATGGTTTATAAAAATGAAACTAAGTCTTTACACAGAGAGAGTACAAACAGTCATAGATTAAAGGAGTAAAGATAATAAAATAAATATTAAAAAGTAATAGAGTAAAAATAAGCCATATAAAGATGGAAAATTCACAGAGAGTCTGGATAATGTATACTATTGTGTTTTCTTTGAATTTTTTGACTGTGAAGAAGCTAAATACAGAGAGACAGTTCTTTGAATGGGCTGCTAAGCTAAACCAACATAAAGGTATCTTGACTTCAGAATTTGGGTCTAAAGATATGTTGCTTTGGAAAAGGGGTTCTGTTTTGTTTCCACAGATGATACGGTCCTGTGGATTTCTTCTAGACTAATGTGGTTTAATGGACAAAGACCCCCTGAAAGGTTACTGTAAATGTCCCCCCCCAATACTTCACCCAATAAACAGCAGGAAGCAGTTTAGAGAAGAATATGCCCATATTCCCAAATATTGTTTATAAATATTTGTTTACATTTAAAGGGGAATATATTATGGAGATTTGAATTGGTATGGATATTGGTTTGTTGATACAACTTTAAGGTCAATTTTGTTATAATATATATATGTGTGTGTGTGTATTTATGTTCTTGATTTAGGTATTATTTAGGTATTATTTAGGTATTGTGCAGCTCATTTAAAAATGTAATGCATAATTAAGAAATATAGGTTAATAGATAATTATCTATAATAGTTAAGTTTGTTGTCATGTTAGTTAGGTTTTCTATATATTGAGAGATATATTTTAATTATATAGGTATTCTTCAAATCTTTCAGAGACCTTTAGAATGAGACACATCTGCTCCTGGCAGCACCAATCACTTCAAGGGGAAGATGGGCATCAAAGAGTTTTCTCATGGAGTTTGCTATCCATTTGGGCAAGAAACTGATCTTGCCTTGGCTGCTTGATGAACTGGACATGCAGGAGCAGCAGAGAAATGACTGCTGAACTTGCCTAAAGGTGAGACCATCCTTCGGGGTTGCTGTTTCATGAAAGAGTCTGCAAGACATTCTGTAGGACACAGAAGAAAGGGGCTGGCAAACTGCCAATATAGGCAGAACTGTCTACTGTATGGAAAAGTCTACTGGATACTATGGGCCTGTAGGCTGAATATGGATGTCTCAATAGAACAGAAGATCTTTGGGTGACTGTCCAGTTAGTGAGATGTCTGTCAATTCTAGAGCTTTGTAATTTGCTTACAATATACTTTCTGTTTACTTAGGTAATATAATATCCTTCTGGAGTCTTTGATGGAGTTGAAAAATAAATGGTTATAATTAATAGTTTTCCTTAGTTATGGTAAAAGATAAAATAGATATAGATATTGTAACTGTAATTCTTGCTTGGTAACTGTTTTGTTATATGTAATTTTACTGTGTTAAACTTAAAACCTTCTTTCTTATTTAAACAGAAAAGAGGAAGTGATGTGGGATTTCCCTCTGTATGCTGTGATTACCATTAATGAATAAAGAAACTCTTTTGAACCTATAGCAGGACTGAACTTAGATAGGCAGGGAAAACTAAACTGAATTCTGGGAGAAAGAAAGGTAGAGTCAGAGAGAAGCCATGTAGCCCTGCTAGGGACAGACACTGGAACTTTACCCACTAAGCCACAGCCACAAGGCAATATACAGATTAACAGATATGGGTTACATTATTATGTAAGAGTTAGCCAATAAGGAGCTAGAGGTAATGGACAAACAGTGATTTAATTAATACAGCTTCTGTGTGATTATTTTAGGGCTAAGCATCCCCTTACAACAATGAGCTTTTGTATTAACAAATGCCTGAAGGACCACAGTCACTCAAAATCCAAATAAGGACCACACTCTTGGATATCAAAGCAGAGCCTAAAAGAACTAGTGTAAAGCCTTGAAAGAAAAAAGGAATTCAGTTTTAAAAAATAAATTATTAAATATTAATACATGCATTTAACGTGTTTCAATAAAAAATATCCCCCATTCCTTCGACTCTTAATTCCTCTTCTACCCTCCCTACCACTTTTATCACACAACGTCATGTGCTCTTTTTAAAAACCCACTACTAACCCCACCTAGTGGTACCTGTATGTGCAGGAGCATTAGTGCCACAGGTAGTCTCTCAGGGACCATATCCCTAGTAGAAATGACTCATCATCCCTGCTGAGACTTTAACTGGTCAGATCTGGGTTAGATATTGTGCATGTAGTCACTGCTACTATGAGTTCATGTGTGTAATGGTCTTTTCATGTCCAGCAAACACGGTTTCACTGCAGACATTCACTACCTCTGGCCCTTAAAATCTTTTTACTCCCTCTTCTAAAATGGTCCCCGAACCTTGGATGCAGAATTTATGATATAGCTATCCCATTCAGAAGTGAGCACTCCACAGTCTCTTACTCTTTACGCACTGACCAGCTATGGGTCTCTGTATTAATCTACCAAAAAGAATTTCCAATGAGGATTGGGAGATGTCCTAATATATAAGGATAAAATGAAGAACTTGGTGGGAGCAATATAATACTATGTCCTTTAGGAGAAATATTAGGTTCTCCCGCAGGGCTTGTGACATAGCCAGCCATGATATTTTAACTTCTGTCTTGTGAACCAGAACAACTAGAAAGTATTTGTTACTCCCATAACAATTGTGCCCATTCTTGTACCAGTGGGCATTTCTTGCCCTGCCAGCTGGTATGATAGCTTGTAGTATTTCAGCTGGGTAAAACTATTAGTTACTTTTCTCCCCTTATAGTACTCATAGAAACTTCCAGGATATAAAATGTGACCATAACAATAAACCTTCTAAGTCAGCATTATCTTAATTTGTCCATGTCCTATGACTCAAGCATATCTTCAGAAAATTGCCTTAACATCAATTTCTAGAGCAGTGGTTCTCAAACTGGGGGTCACAACCCCTTTGGGGGTCACCTATCCTGAAGAGCAGATATTTACATTATAACTCAAAACAGCAGAAAAACTATAGTTATGAAGTAGCAACAAAATAATTTTATGGTTGGGGGTTACCAGGGCTCAAAGAGAGTCACAGCATAGGAATGTTGAGACCACTGTTCTAGAGTGTAGAAGAGGCAATAATCTATAGTCTGTAGGAGGATTATGGGACCTCACTGACCAAGACTCCACCAGCTCCTATATCAGATACATATTCAGTTTAGCAGGAAGATGCAAAATTAATGTATTAAAATCTATAGCCCTCCTATATACCAGTGACAAACATACCAAGAAGGAAACATTACCAGTCATAATAGCCTTAAAATGAATCTTTGATTAAATCTATTTATGAAAGTAGAAAGATAGTGAAGTCCTACATAAAAATCCACACTACTACAACCACCCAGTTTTTGCCAGAGGTCAAATACACACACTGGGGAAAAGAAAACACCATTCAACAAATGGTCACACTGGGTAGCTATATGTAAAAGAATGAAACTTGACCCTTCTCTCTAACCTCATATAACTCAGTTAGTTCCAAATGGATCAAGGACCTCAACATGAAACCTGAAACCTGAGTCTTTTGTAGAGAAAGTAGAGAATATATATAAACTAAGGGCCCAGAACACTTTCTAGGACCCCAGTAATGCAGGTGTTATGACCAATTAACAAATAGGGTCTTATGGAATTTAAAAGTTTATGTACAGCAAAAATCACCATCATCAGAGTGAATACTCAGGCTACAAAATGGGGGGAAATATTTACTCCAGCTATGTGTCTGGCAAATGGTTATTGTCTAAAGCAGTGGTTCTTAACCTTCCCAATGCTGTGACTCTTTAACACATTTCTGATGCGAGAGATTTGAAATAACCAAAAATAGTCCTTTTAGAATAAATCAGTTTTAATAAAAGGAGAAAGAGGGACACTTACAAAGCCAAGGCTCCAGCGAAGCAGAGGGTGATTCGGGGAAAAACAGGGCGTCTCTCTCCCATCCGGTTCTTTATAAAGGTACCCCTCTGCCCTGGGGCAGCCAATGCCCCTGAACGCAGGGATTGGGCCAGCTGCCCCAACACATTTCTTCATGTTGTAGTAACCCCCAACTGCAGTAGGATGCAGCTTGTTTGTTCCCAGCTGCTCAGTCCTGAAATAACCACACAGAAACTGTATTATTTAAATCACTTCTCAGCCAATCACTTAATTGTGTTACTAATTAGCTCTTACATCTAGAATCAGCCCATTTCCATTATTTTATATTTTATCACAAGGCTCGTGGCCTACCAGCAGGTTCTGGGTAGCAGCTTGCATTTGTCTCCAGCAGTGGCCACATGGTTTCCCTTCACTCTGCCTTATTTCTCCCAGCATTCAGTTTAGTTTTCCCACCCAGTTCTACTCTACCCTATTATAGGCCAAGGCAGATTCTTTATTCATTAACCAATAAAAGTAACATATATACAGAAAGACTTCCCACACCACCCAGACATAAAATTATTTTTGTTGCTCCTTCCTAACTGCAATTTGCTACTATTATGAATGATAATGTAAATATCTATGTTTTTCAGTGGTCTTAGATGACCCCTCTACAAAGGTCATTTGACCACTATAAATGATCTAGAATATACTGAACAAAACCAACCAAACAAAAACAATTTGAGCACCAGAGGATGTGGATGCCCTTCTGTATTTTGTGAATATGTTTTTTTTTTACCAATGATAAATAAATAAATAAGCTACTTTGGCATATGGTGGGGTAGAATATAGCCAGGTGGGAAATCAAGCAGAGATACAGGGAGAAAGAAGATGGAATTGGGAAAATTCCAGCAGCCACTGGAGGCATAAGATGCCAGAACATTACTGGTAAGCCACTGGGCGATATATGGATTGTTAGGAATGTGTGGACTTATATCTAGAGCTAGCCAGTAAGAAGCCTGAGCTATTGGTAAAACAATTATAATTAATACTAAGTCTCCAAACGATTATTTCATAAGTGGTTGTGGAGACTGGTGGCTGGGAGGGAAACCAATCCAGCAGGATAGGACGGAACAGAGCAAAGTCTCCAGCTACATTTGGCATACCAATGTGGAACTCTTGAGTTTCCACATAAAATCCAAAAAGTAAAAGGGGGAGGGGAAGGAGTGGTTCGAACACAGCATGGCAGATTTCCACCATGGTACATAGGTGTGTGTCCAAGCTTGAAGGTGCGTGGTTGATCGGCAGTTATGATTCACCAGACAAGCTTTAATATATATAATTCAGTTTTAATAAAGGAAAGGAAAGGGAACTTACAAATCCAAGGTTCCAGCGAGGAGCACAGGAAAACAATGATGGAAACAAAGATTTTATAAGTCAATATTAGCCTAAGGGGGACACGCCTTTAGACCAAGGGGGACACGCCTTACAAAACAAGGTTTTTGGCTAGGCTTCCCCTTCACAAGCTGTGTAGTATGCTGCATGGCAGATTTAGCTTTTATTCATATAGACCAAAAAGATTTATGGGCAGTATGCTACAAGCTGCTTGGCAACAACATAAAGACATGGACCCACTGCTTCCCAGAGTTGGGGCAGTGATCATGGCTTCCAGAACTAGCCATGACTGTACCTCCACCATGTTAGAAAGCCAAACAGAGCAGAACCAACAGTCAAAGCTGCAGCTTTGATACTAGCCACACCACTTAGCATTTTAAAACCTCTCCTGGTCAGAAAGTGATTACAGATATACAATAAATATATATTCGGACAAAAGAAACCTCTAAACAGGTCACAGTGTGTTTAAAAAAATATACATAGGCTTAAGAAAGGAAAAATGGGTATAGGCAGTTATAGAAAGAAAGAAATAGTTCTAAAAAATAGAACAATCTTTAAGGAAAGAACAAAAGTAATATTTTAAAAAGCTATGTAAAGATGAAAAATACACAACAAGTCTGGACTGTATATATTAATGTGTTTTATTTGAATTTTTGACTATTAATGAGCTAACTACAGACAGATATTTGATTGTGGGTGATGCTCAGCTAAACCAACATAAAGGCATCTTGACTTTAAAATTTGGGTCTAAGGATATGTTGCTTTGGAAAAGAGGTTTTGCTTTTGTTTCCATAGATGAGAAGCTGTGGATTCGTTCCAGGCCAATATGGTTTGATCAAATAAAACCCCTGAGAGGTCTCAGATGGGAGCAATGACTCAGGTGATCCAACATCCAGAATAGTTTCAAGGTAACAGGCTGAGACCATGCAGCCTCATAGACTACTACATCCAAGATTTAACCATAATTCTAAATTTTCTCAGGATCCCCATAAGATTACCAGTACCCCCACTCAGAAGAAAGTAGTATAAAAGAACTATGCCCAAATTTCCAAAATACTGTTTATGAATTTGTTTCATTTAAAAGGAGGTGATTATATATGGTTAATGGCCATAGTCAATCTCTTTCTAAAGAACAAAGGTGATGTGATATAGAAATGATTTTCAAAGGTAGATTATTAAATGTACTTTAATCCAAAAAACTGTTAATCTCAAAATACTTTACATTGGTATGAACTTTGGTTTATTGATACAAATTTAAGGTCAATTTTGATATACTAAATGTATATTTCTACTCTTGCTTAAGGAATTGTATTTATAAGTTTATCTTCAAATGTAATATATAATTAAGAAATGTAAATTAATAGTCATCTATAATAGTCAAACTTATAGACATGTTAGTTAGGTTTTCTAGATATACATAGATATATTTCAGATGGATAGGTAATCCTCAAACACTTGAAATACCTACAGAAGAATATGGTATTAAAACTGTCCTAAGAGCTTAGACTTCTCGACAGTGAGACCTGTCTGCTCCTGGCAGCATCAAGAGGATGATGGGCATCGAAGAAGCTCCTTATAGAGTTTGATTTCAATGTGGCAAGGCTAGCCATTTTGGCAAGAAACTGCTCTGGCCTGGACTGCTTGACAATATGCTATATAAACTGGACCAGCCGGACCCACAGGAAAATGATTGCTGAACTTGCCAAAACAAGGTGGGATAGTCGTTCAGGGTTCTTGCTTCATGAAAGAATCTGCCAGACATTCTGCAGGACACAGAAGAAAACAACCAATGGATTTTACCAAATTAGGCAGGACAGTCCTTCAAATTTCTTGCTTCACTGAAATATCAACCAGACGCTCTATGGCCTTTAGGCTGAAGATGGAAGCCCCAAAAGTACAGAAGAACTTTGGGTGACTGTTTAGGCAGCAAGATGTCTCTGTCATTTCTAGAGTTTTAGAAGTTGCTTACAATGCCTTCTTGGTTACTTTTGTAATATTATATCCTTCTAGGTTCTTCAATAGAATTGAAGAATAAATAGTTATGATTATAATGTTCCTTAGTTATGATAAATTAGATATGAAACTTTAGACTAACAAAGACAAAATAGATGACAGAGAATTTTCTTTAATTTTGTCCAATACAAACAAACTAAATATTGTAACTGTAATTCTTGTTTGATCATCATTTTGTTATATGTAATTTTACTATACTAAAATTAAACCCTTATTTTTAATTATAAAGAAAAGGGGAAGCCGGGTGGTGGTGGCACATGCCTTTAATCTCAGTACTCGGGAGGCAGAGGCAGGTGGATCTCTGTGAGTTCGATGCCAGCCTGGTCTACAAGAGCTAGTTCCAGGACAGGCTCTAAAACTACAGAGAAACCCTGTCTCGAAAAAAAGAAAAAAGAAAAAAGAATAAAGAAAGAAAGAAAGAAAGAAAGAAAGAAAGAAAGAAAGAAAGAAAGAAAAGGGGAGGTGGTGGTTATTGTGCATAAAGAATTTCTGTTCTAATAGAAACATAATGGTTTGGTTATAAAAGCTTTTGATAGTTCCCTATCATCCTTCACTAGTATGTAAGCATCAAATTAATATACAATTGGATTTTTCTTACTAGATATACAAGTACACCCATTGCATTAGTATGCAAATCTGGTTTTATCTATCACAAATGACAGAATTCTGTATATGCCAAGGAATTTTTTTAAATAAACTTGAGAGTTTTTATAAGTGAGTGTTTGATTTTTATACCCATAATATTTACTTGAATGTCTGGAGTATGAATTTTTCTGGGAAGGGATTGGAAGTAAAAGTTTCCTGAAGCCCTGATCTGGGAAGTAGTTTAAGTTGATCCTCAAATATGTGAGCCTCTCCAGTTTACAAAGACCTGGCAAGGCCAGTTCTCTAGTTGAAAGTTCATACCTGCCTCGAGAGTGGAAGTCAGTCCATGACAAACCAAACATTTGTATAACAATAAAGATGGAACAGTTCACTGCCCCTCTGTATGCTATGAATGTATCACCATTTGTTAAGAAAGAAGCTGCTTTGGCCTATGGCCAGGCAGAATATAGCTAGGCCAGAAATCCAAGCAGAGAAACAAAGAGAAATAAGGTGGAGTCAGGGAAATGCCAACAGCTGCAGGAGGTGTAAGATGCCAGAGCATTACCAGTAAGCCACTGGGCAATTGCAATATGCAGATTACTAGAAATGGATTAATTGATATGTAGAACTAGCCAGTAAGAAGCCTGAGCCTTCAGCCAAACAATTATAATTAATATTAAGCCTCTGAATGATTACTTCATAAGTGGCTTTGGGGTCTGGTGGACAAGAGAGAAATCAATCCAACAGGACCAGGCAGAACAAGGAAAAGTCTCCAGCTACACCAAGAAAATAACCCAATTAAAAACTGGAGCATGGCACTAAACAAAGTCCTCAAAAGAAGAAACAGAAATGGTTGATAAACATATTTTTAAATGTCTAGCATCTTTATCCATCATGGAAATGCATATTAAAATTACTTTGAGATTTTATCTTACCCAAGTCAGAATGACTAAGATTTAAAAAAAAAAAAAATGACAACCAAAGTTGGCATGGATGTTGGGAAAGAGGGACACTTATTCACTGTTGGTGGGAGTGAAAACTGGTGTAGCCACTGTGTAAGTCAGTGTGGAGGTTCCTCAAGAGATAGAAATAAATCTACCATATGATCTGGCTTTATCACTTCTGGGACTATTCCAAAAGACTCTATCCCTACTACAGAAAACTTGTTCATCCACAAACATATAGATAGAGAGCTGGATGGATGGATGGGTAGATGGATGGATGGATGGGTGGGTGGGTGGGTGGATGGATGGATGGATGGATAAAGGGATAGGTGGATGGATGGATAGGTAGGTGGGTGGGTGGTGGATGAATGGATGGGTGGATGGATGGGTGGGTGGGTGGGTGGATATGTGGGTGTGTGTGTGGGTGGGTGGGTGGGAGGGTGGATGGATGGACAGACAGACAGATGGACAGACAGATGGTGGATGGGTGGTTGGATGAATGGGTGGGTGGATGAATGGATGGATGGGTGGGTGGGTAGATCGATGGATGGATGGATGGGTGGGTGGATGGGTGGGAGGATGAACAGAGAGCTTGTTCACTGTCACCCTATTCACAGTAGCAAGGAAAAGGGAATAGCCTAGGTTGTCTACCAACTGATGAATGGATAATGAAAATGTGGTACATATACATAATGGAACATTATTTAGCTGTAAAAAGGAGATAAATTATGAAATTTGTAGGTAAATAGATGGTACTAGAAAGAATCATAAAGTACCCCTACCTAAAAAGACAAATACAACATGTTCTCTTTCATAAGTGGGTGCTAGCTTTAAATCTTTTGATATGTATGTCTAAATCAGTGCACCCACAGAAGCCAGGAAACTAGTAAGAGGCCCTCTGTCTTTCTATTCTGTTCTTCCACCAACTTCAGCTGTAGCAGCTAGCTCCTTCAAATCAAAGGATGTTGAGAAAATGGTCGCTCTTCTACTGTTCACAATCCCTCTTATTTGATTGAGTACCACTTGTTTCAATATATCTAAGAGGGACAGGAAGGGTAGACTGGAGAAGGAAACTGTAAAATAGTAGCTGAAGGAACAATGAGGACAGAGCAAGAGCAGGGAGGGTAGGGCATGCCAAGTTCCTGTACTGTGTTAAAGTCATTTCATCTCTTCCCATGGCTGGAACAGCTTTTTCAAACCATCATCATTATCCAATAGTCTGTCCTCCGCTGTCAAGCTTCCTACTGACATCAGTAAGTCATCTGTCTTCTGATCTGGGAGTTATTCCAGATAAATCTGCAGTCGTCAGATAAATCATGAGACATCTTGTTACATTTTAATTTCAGATTAACAGAAAATGTTTGGTTAGTATGTTTGGGACAAACTCATATTTTTTTCAAACTCTATTGATTGCTTATCTTTGAAGTTATCTTTGGCATTTTGTATTTTTATTCTCTGTATCCAGAAACACTGTTCTAGCAATCTGGAGATTTGGGACACCCCAGCTCAACATAGACATAGTAACAGAATTCAAGCTACTTCCAATATCTTTCATGAAAGTCTAGTCTTTACTGGGCCATTTATCAGGACCTGGACTTTCTGTGATTAAATATTTATTACCATGGTTCTTCCCAAGGGCAGTCGTTGGTGGCATTAACCTTTGAAACTGGAGGTAAACATGCCCCTGACATGAAGGGCACACGGGGAAAGGAATGCCATGGTTAGTGAAAGGAACTGTAAACATGGCGCTTGGAATCTTATCTGATTCTGTATCTCTCTCCAGTACAGTTCTAACCAGAACTGAGAAGTAAACCCCAAACATGCCTTCGGCAAGTCGTGTGCCTCCAGGTACTGACCCCATGCCCCCGGAAGCCTGTGCAGGTGGGGCACACACCAACAAGATGGCACGTTATGTCTCATATGAACCAAAGATGGAGAGGATGGGGAAACAGGGGTTAGCAGGAGCTCACGCACTCTGGTCTTCTACTAGAGCAGGCAGGTGTGGTGCGCAGAGTTAATTGCATGACTACTGAATGTTTCTACATCCAGATAAAGAGAATGCTTCCCTCTCCTTCCCAAAGGAGACAAAAGCCCTAAATGGAGAAGGGGAGACCAGAGAGCAGTGGATGGGGGAGCGGGCAGTGACTGGAGTCAGTGGACAGTCTGGGTCTGTGAAGGACAATGGACCCAGTATAAGCATGTTGTAGCATGTGTCTTCTTAGTGTGACGGTGGCTTGGGTCCAAGGGCACTGAACTCTGCCACCTTTAGAGTCATACAAATGTTTGGTCTATCCTGGACTGACTTCCACTTTCAAGGCAGGAATGAGCTTTCATCTAGAGAATCGGCCTTGTCAATTGTGAACCGGAGAGGCTCGCATATCTGAAGATGAACTCAAACTACTTCCCAGATCAGGGCTTCAGGAAACTTCCACTTCCAATCCCTTTCCAGAAAAATGTATACTCCAGGCACACAAGTAAGTAAGATGGGTATAAAAATCAAACACTCATTTATAAAAACTCACAAGTTTATTTTAAAACAATTCCTTGGCATATACAGAATTTTACCATTTGTGATAGATAAAACCAGATTTGCATACTAATGCGATGGCTGTTCTTGTTTGTCTAGCAAGTAAAATCCAATTGTATATTAATTCAATGCTTACATACTGGTGAAGGATGGGAGGAAAATATTGCAAGCCTCTATTTTCTATAACCAAACCCTTATGTATCTATAAGACCAGACATACTGTATTACAATAAGTCCCTTAATTTGTGACATACAATAGTTTTGAGTCTCAGTCTAAGGTCTGGGGCCGCACTCATTAGTGCAGGCAATGAACACTATTCATGCTGTCTGTTCAGAACCATGGCTGCAGTGATAAAGTCACATGATTCAGCACAGGCAATCCTGGCCAGAAACTCTTTGGATTCGTTGCACATTTGAATTTCAAGTAATTGTTGGCCATGGCTCATTCAAAAACCTTTTGTTTATTATAAAAAAAATTCTTTTTGCAACCTCCACATTCAGTCATATAAACCCATTGAGAAGCTTTGTCATAGATAATTAATTCTCAGTGTCATCTCTGTCTGAGTCCTGCTTCCGGAAACTTGTAGCATTGCCATGACTCCTTAGCAGATACACAGCCTTACTGAATGCTAAGCTACAGTGTGCGGGTGGCCGTTCGTGAACCCTCAGAGCCTGCACCGCCAGCTCAGAGCCCCCCAAGCCCTCACTTTCCAGGGACCTTCCACTTATTTACGGTGTGATTGGCATCACACTGTCAGTTAACCTTGTTCAACCTCCAAAAGTACTACCACAGCCATTAATGTGTTAACAGTACTCAAACGCCACCACGGGCTAGCAGCTTGGCTCTGTTGATAGAGTACTGCTTGTTAGCAGGCACAAAGCCCTGGGTTTGGGCTTTGCATACACTGGGAACACCAGCACAAACCTATACGACCAGCATTAAGCATTAAGAAGGTAGAGGCAAGAAGATCATGAGTTCAAGGACATTCTCGGCTACACTGAGGGCTTGAGGACAATCTGAGTGGGGCCCTGTCTCAAACGTGCACACACACACACACACACACACACACACACCTTGCCTCTCAGTATTCCTTAATAAATCCTCCTAAAAGCCAGTGACTTCCAGTAGCTTCAAAGACAATGATCAATTCCTACAGCTTCCAGTCCGAAAAATTTTGACTAAGGGCCTAACAGAAGGAGCCTCAAAGAAACCGACCCACCAGAAGGTGGTTGAGTGGGAGGCTTGCTTAGGAACTTGCAAGATGGCCCTGTGGTTGGTATGTTTGCCCTTGGCCACTGATCTCAACAAGTATGACTCGCATCTAGTATGAATTCACATTCTCTATGTCAATGTTTTCTTAAAATAAAGAAATGTAACATTCTATTTACTCATGTTTTATTAAAATTTGGCTTTAAAAACAGTTTTAGTGCTGGGGAGGCAGCTTAGTAGGTAGTGCTTGCCCAGCGTGCAGGAAGCCCTGACTTCCATTCCCATCCAGCATAAACTGGGCATGGGGGTTCATACCTATAATCCCAACACTCAGGAGCTGGAGGCAGGAGGATAAAAAGTTCAGAGTCATCCTCAGCTACATAACAAGTTCAAGGCCAGCCTGGGATGAGGGTACATACATGAGACTCTAACTCAAATGGAGGAGGAGGAAGGAAAAAAGGAAGTAAAGAAAGAAGGAAGGAACGAAGGAAGGAGGGAGGGAGGGAGGGAGGGAGGGAGGGAGGAAGTGAGGGAGGGAGGGAGGAAGGAAGGAAGGATTGAGGGAGGAAGGGAGGGAGGGAGGGAGGGAGGCAAGACAGAAGAAGAGACATTTATAACTTATGAAAAAACTTGTATCGGAACTCTATTTTGATCACTGATGCTATAAACCCCAGATAGCCTGGGATCTCTAAACATCAGGTACACTGCTCTTCTGATCTCAGCATCTGTACAGTGAATCCTCCAACAACTGCCCAATAGGTTCTCTTGTGCAACCAACCATTCACTCACCTGGAACTGTGTCTTCCAAAGGCCAAGTCCTCATTCCCAGTACCTAGGAATCTGTTAAGATTTTTGCAAATTTAGTCAAATTAAAATGAGGTTCCTAGGGTAGACCTAATCCAATATGGCAGGAGTCCTTACAAAAAAAGACAGACTCAGGGACAGCAGTGCTGGCAGAGGTGGAGGTACTGATACAGGGAACCATGGAGAGCCCAAGGCTGCCAGCCCAGATACCTAAACACAGCTGGCCCTGCTGGCACCTTGAATGGACGTCTCAATTGAAAAGCTGAAGAACTAGATATCTCTGGTGACAACCCAGACAGCTTGTGGCACTTCGTTAATAGCTACCCTACCCGATGACTCCACAGCAAAGAAAATGAACTCTAGGATGGATTGTGGCTCCTCATCAGGAAGTGGCATACAAGAATAAACTTTCCCAGATTTAATGTTATTGACCTCATTTTGATATTATCTCAGCTCCCATTCACTCTATCCAGAGAGCGGCCACGGTTAGAAATCTCAGCTTAAATTTGTGCCCAGCTGCAGCCTGTGAGTGATCACAGCGAGTCTGCCTGCTCTGTCTGAATTTGTCCTTGCTGTAGCCATTCAAAATGGGCACTGATCTTTTTCTTGTCTTGTAGATGATAAGAGAGAGTGTTGGGGAAGAGAAGCGGGTATCTTGTCCCAGGTCACAAAGCCACTCGGTAGAGAACTCTGATTTAAAACAGGACTGTTTGGTATTCATCCCCAGGCTGTTAACCATAATGCGTATTGATTTTACTTCACAGTTTGTCCAGCGATGTTTAACCTCTTCAAAAGTTCTTTTCTGTTTGTGGAATAGCTCATTGCTTCAAATTGGGGGGGGGGGGGGTGAGCATGCCAGAAACACCTCAAGGAACAATTTTCTCCAAGCATGTAACTCCTTGGAAATCAGTAACAGAGACTCATATTCTCATATTCTTGCATGATCTTTCTCTTGTCTGACTGTCTCACATAGCTTATATAACTTCTTCCTTTTCTGAACCCTGATGTGGGAGTCCCCTCTGTGTGCTGTGATTATCATTAATGAATAAAGAAAATTATTTGGACCTATAGCAAGGCAGAACTTGGGTAGGCAGGAAAAGCTAGGCTGAATTCTGGGAGAAAGAAGGGCGAAGTCAGAGAGAAGCCATGGAGTCACTGCTGCCAGAGACAGATGTGCTGAAACTTTCCTGGTAGGCCACGACCTTGTGGTGATGCACAGATTACTAGAAATGGGTTAAATTAAGATGTAAGGGTCAGCCAATAAGAAGTTAGAGCTAACAGGCCAAGCAGTGTTTTAACTAATACAGTTTCTGTGTGATTATTTGGGGTCTAAGCTAGCCGGGCAGCCAGGAACAAACAAGCGGCCTCCTCCTACACAATCCTACCCCACCCATCTGCCCTTCTAGTATCATTTTGAACATTATTTATTCATGTGATTTTCCTTAGTACCATAGTCGAGTTGACTACAATACAGCTTCACAGTTCCCTGCATTGCTCCTTTGGGGCACACAACACAATCAAAATGGAGCAATGATTTAAGTAGCCACATGAACCCAGTAAGGGGTCTAAGGGCCTGTGAACATGCCTCACCAACAGACTCAGTCCACTGCCCCGAGATTAATGCCATGCACAGACCAGGCTGCATCACCTGGGAGGCTGAGAGATCTGTGCAGAGTGTAGCATGCAGGAGGCGTGCTGTCCAGGCCACTCTCGGCTACTGCACGCACTATTCACTTCTAACCATGAAGTGGCTCTATTGAAGGGTCCCAGATGAATCCAGACTCAACAGCGTTCTTGCTTACGTCTGAAAGTCGTCGAGGCTTTGCTTGGAGGGGAGGGCTGTGGTTCTCAAAGATGTTCTGTTACCCTCTTTTATATACCCAACCCCCTCAGCTGGGGCCCCATGAGCTGACAGCTCAGCAATGAGAGATTACCAGCATACTCTCTGCTGCATGTCACCTTCTGCTCAGCTCCTTCTGGATTCCACCGAGAAATAAATCTTCTTTAATTCCCCAGATGATATTTGCTCTGTAAAATGAATTACTGCCTTCCCCGAGACTGAGGAAGTATGAGATATGCCTCTCAATAATTAAGATTGGTCTTTTCCAGCGAAGGGGGGTGAAGCGTGGAAAACGAAGGCCAATCAAAGTTTGTTTTCCCAGGGATGAAGAGCTAAATAGGAAAACTCTTCTTCCAAGTGTTCTCAAGAAATCCTGAAAACTTGGGACTGTCACAAACATGGATGATGGAAAGCAAATTTTTCCGTAAGGATTAGGTCTACTTGGGTGGAAAAAAATGCTGACATGCAAAGGCTGAGCCTGGATGTCAGCAGATGAGGAGGACAAACTCCCAGCACACTCCCATCTTTAACTCCTGATAGGCGTTATTTTATGCATCACCCTGGACAAGAGAACAGACATTATTGATGTGCTAATCCATAAAATCGCAGCCTTTTGTTCTGAATATTCATCCAACATCTGGCGTAGCTTTTCTTCCCAGGCATCTGAATGCCATCCTCTTCAGAAAGCATAGGCTAGTAGCCCACCAGCTGCATCCATCCTACAGTTATGTTTCATTTAAACAGCAATGAAGTCTTAATGCTTTAAGCGGCCGAGTTGCGCTGAGATGTTATGACTACTCCCCAAGCCTCGAAGGCCTGTCAGCAGCAGAGTTTCTTTCCTGTTCTTGGGTCTGCCTGTTGGCTGAGGCTCCTCAGGACTCTGCAGGAACTCACTGGCCTCTGCTGGGATTGGCTGAGCTTGGATCCAAATTGCAGGCAAGGCTGCAGTCTGCTCCACCTGTCTCCACAGCCTGGGTCTGCACAATGAGCTTTCCCCTGGCATATGCAGTACAAGAGGAGTGGAGAGGGACGGGCACTCCTTAAAGGCACAGCTTATTTTTCCCCATGTATCTTTGGACGGAGGGAGGGAGGGTTCTGCAAATGGCTAAAACCAGAACCAATGAGGTGACTTTAAAAAGCCAAATTAATATAGGGAAATTAAGTGACTTCTGCAAGGGCTGGACTTTCCAGTTTAGAGGATTCATACAATCTCACACCTCAAAATCTGCAGATTAGAGTTTCTAAATAGGATACAGCCCTATCTATCTGTCTGTCTATCTATCTATCCATCCATCATTTATCTATGTATCTATGAATCTATCTACCTACTTATCTATCCATTCATCTATCTATCTATCTATCTATCTATCCATCCATCCATCATAAATTTATCTATCATCTATTAGAAAAAGAGAGGAAGGGAGAGAGGATATTCATGTTGTGGAGGCAAAGAAACCCCAGGATGTACCATCTCTAAACTAGTGAACCAAACATATTAGTTATATAACTCAGCTTGAATTTACATGCCTGACTGTTGTGATAATCTTGTTGTACACTGTAAAGATATGTCTCTGACAAGCCACCTTCTGATTAAAATGATTGCATGACCAATAACTAGGTTGGAGAAAATATAAGGGACTTCCAGGGAGAAAGAGAGACTGTGGGAGGAAGACAGGCAAGACTCTCAACCAGACATGGAGGAAATGGGATGCACAGTACTGAGTAGAGATAATGAGCCATGTGTCAGAATGTAGCTGAATATAAACAGATTAATTTAAGTTTTAAGAGCTAGCTGGGAACAAGCCTAAGCTCAGGTCAAGTTTTTATAATTAATACGTCTCTGTGCCATGATTTGGGAGCTGATGGTACAAAGAAAGTCAGGTTACATTTAGTGCCCTAACAAGGCCTTAAAAAGCATGAAGAATGTTCTGAACACAGAGGTGGATTCACTGCTTCCCAGTAACCACAATCTCTCAGGCAGTCCCAATGCTTGCAGCACACAGGGATATGTGATTCTTTAAGAGGCCCTGCTGTGCAACCAAGCTCTTGAGCATCTGGTATGCTACTCAGTACTAGATAGAAATGCCTGCAGCACCAGCATGGACCCAACAACTTTCCAGAGCTGGGGCAGGTAGGCACAACTCCATGCCCATACCCATAGACATGAGACTAGGATCTCATGGAAGACCAAACAGTCCTGAACCAGAGGGGTAGCCTGCTGGACTGATCCGAGGTGGGCAGAGCCAGCTGCCAATGCCATGTGAAAAGTGAGCCATGCAGCAGATGACCTAGACATTTAAGGTTTGGTTCACATGGCCAGACAAAGCTGCAGGTGCAGAGAAAGTCAGGTCAAGACAAAAATCGAACTAAAAGCTCTGAACAGGTACAGTATGCTTGAGAATGTGTTTAGATGTTAAGGAAAGAAAAGAAAATGGGTGTAGATAGTTATATAAAGCAGTTTGAAATTAATAAAGTCTTTAAAGAAAGAGTAAAATAATATATAAAGAATAAGCCAAGTAAGGATGGAAAATATAGGGTATGTGGATCTTATATATAGTGCTTTACTAACTTTAAAAATTTTAAAGGCTAATGAACAAAACATAAGAGTTGCTGAGAAACATTGGATTATGTAAAATACTAATTAAACCAGCCTATATATTTTAACGATGTTTTAACTTCACAATGGAAGTCAGAAAATGTGTTGCATTGGAAGAAAGATCATGTTTTTGTTTCCACAGGAAATCAAACACTATGGATTCTTCAAAATAAATAAAGATCAGAACTGACTGGGGGAGAATCATGAAAATCATGGCTATAGAAATGAAGGAAGAAACCAAGAAAAGCTACAAGACAGGTGACATATATGTTGATCCCTCTACATGGGACCAGCTCTGAGACTGGATAAGACAGGATAAATCTTGTTGGCTAAAGAGTCCTCATGAGTTATCATCACATGCCATCCTCTCATATGGCATGGATAGAGATTTATATTACAGTTTGTTATGCAATCCAAACTAACTTAAAGAGTTGACAGATGTCTTTTATCCATGCAAACATAGAGCAGAGAATCATCTTAAGATGATTTGTGCACACCATACATTCCATACTTGTGTTAATGCATAGCTCTATGTTACCTTTAAAAGTTTGTATGTTTTTAGAAATAAAGGATCAGACATCAATGTAGATGTAGCCCACATGACCCAGCCTCTCAAAGTGCCTCTGTTGCAGTTTCTTCAAAACTCTGCATCCTAGCTAAAATGGTTCAGCCTCACAGATTACTCCAGTCAGGACTTCAGCTAAGTTCTGCACTTGCCTATCATACAGACATTGGACAACAAATGATACAGCTAGCTCTCCCAGGACTTAACCATTATCCCAATTATTTCAGGGTCTTCTAAAGATTATATTGCCCTCAGACAGAGGGAAGAAGTCTAGAGAACACAATGCCTACATTCTCAAGAGCTGGGGCGGGTGGGATTTGGTCATTCAATAAACTGTGAATGTTTATCATCATTTAGAGTATTGGTTGCAAGTTGTTATTGGTCATGGTCAGGGAGAAAACTAAGCAAAGGAGGTTAGATTCAGGGATCTCTTTCTGAAGAGAAAAAAGGAGTTACGGGAATAACAGAATAAAAAGGGTAGATTATTGAATCTACTTTTAAACTAAAAAAGCAACTACTGGTCTCAAATATTTTACATTGGTATGGATGCTTGTATATTGATACAAATTTAGAGTTATTTTTGTTACAACTTACTATAAGGTATTATACCTATGCAAGTCATTTAAATTGTAATGTAAAGTTCCATTCCTTAAAAGCTACTATTACAAACTGTTTAGGATAATGAAGATAGCAATCAAACTTGTAGTAAGGGTTTATTTTGTAAACAAAAATAAGCTTTATTTAGCCTCACAGATTTTAAGGGGATAGGTGATCTTCAAATACTTCAGAGACCTACAGAATATAACATTTAAGATGTTTCAATAACATAAAAGATTTTCATGACAGTAAACTGTATCTTCTCCTGGTAGCACCAATATACTTCAGCAGCTAGTTGGTGGCATCAAAGAAACTCCACACGGAGTTTGTTTTCATTGTGACAAATTTAGCCACTGGGCAAGAAATTGCCCTAGGTTTGACTGCTGGCAATATGCTGTCCAAATTGGTCAAGCAGGGCATTAAAGAAAGCAAATGCTAACCTTTTCCAAGACAAGGCAGTCCTTCAAAATCCTGCCTCACAGAAACATTTGTCAGATATTCTAGACCTGTAGGCTGGAGACAGGTACCCCAACATTACAGAGGAACCTTGGATGAATGTCCAGGCAGCCAGCTGTCTCTGTCATTTCTATAGTTTTGGAATTTGCTTGTTCAGCACTTCCTGTTTACTCAGGTGATATTTTATTTTCAGGTCTCAGATGGAGGTTGAAGACTAGATAGTTTTACTGTTTTCTTTGCTACCAAATTTAGGAAAGAAACTTACAAAAGAGATGTAAAGTTTATAAAAGCTGAGAAACATAAAAGCTTAAGTGTTTATCTAAGAAAATGTTTTAATATTCAAAAAGATATTTTTAGGTTAGTAATACAAATTATGATAGATAGTGATCTAGGTACAAAACTCTGAACTCACTAAGATAGGACAGATAATAAAATACTATCTCCATAATTGTCAAATACAAATGGACATTGTGAAAGTAACTTTAATTGTTCGTATTGTATACAGTTTTACTGTGTTAGAGTTAAAACCTTTCCTTTTTACTTAGACAAAAAGGAGGAAGTGTGGGATATTTTTTTTTTTTTTGCAAACTGTGAAGGTGTGTGTTGGACAAGGCACCTCCTAATTAGTTTAATAAAAGACTGAATGACCAATAGATAGGAAGGAGAAGCTAGGCAGGACTTCTGGGAAGAGAATAGAACTCGGGTAGGAAGAAAGGCAAGATTCTCCAACCAGACACAAAGAAATGGCAGAACATGAATGAATATAAACAAGTCAATTTAAGTTTTAAGAGCTAGTTGAGAACAAGCCTAATCTAAGGGCAACCTTTTATAATTAATATGAAGTCTCTGTGTCATTATTTGTGATCTGACAGTGCAAAGAAAGTCCAGCTACACCTGACGATAAGGTGATCAATTGTGTAAGTCCTGATCCATGCCCATAGTACCTTGAAGCAGGGCACCACTGCCTCAAAGAGGAATACAAGAAGCCCCAGCTCAAGGAAAGAAAGGAAAAAAATAGGATATAAACTAAAGCAAGGTAATAAGTTTGCTGCCCCCATGTATTTTTGTTGTATTCAGAACTTTGGTGGATTGAGTTATATCTGCCTACATGGCGGGGTGTTTGTTAGTACTCACTGTACCAACTCAAATAATAATGTCTTCCAGAGATACATCCAAAACCACTTTACCAAACACCTGAGTGTCCTTATCATTTCATCAAGATGACGCATAAAGTTAATATGAGATAATCACCTACCAATTTGACATCCATGCTCACTTCTTTGAGCCACATTCAGTCCCCAAATTAAACACACACACACGTATTGGACTGGATGAAATTAAAAATGTCTCTCAAGGCTCATGTATATGAACCTTTGGTCCCCAGTTGGTAGTATTTTGGGGGGAGCTTGTGGAACCTTTATAGTAGGCTAGCCTTGCTGGAGGAAGAGGATTACTGGAGGAGCTTCACAAGTTTATGTCATACTCTACTTCTGTTTCCTTCTCTTGGCCTCCTTTGTGATAAACTTCCAACTTCCTGCCCCGGCCACCATGCCCTCCTCACACTATGGACTCTCCCCTGCACCCATACCTCAGGATAAACATTTCCTCCCGTAAGCTGCCTTTGATCCTGAGGTCTTAACCAGCCACAGAAAATAGCTAATGTGCCCATGTCGAGATCAGGGGTGAACCAAATGCATTCAACACCGCTGCATCCAAATAAGAGCCCCAGTCCTTCCCCAGAGATGAAGGTAAAACTGCAGAGTGGTGTCTTCTCTTTTGATCTCCTCTTCTGTAATCCTAGGGCATAAAATTAACAATGCTCAGATATAAAATAAAGTCAATACGTCTGAGTCAGTTATAACAAAGTAAAAATAGCAAAGATATTTACCCAGTGCACTTTTTCTACTTTATAATAGACATGTTTTTATTAAAAACTGAGGATAAAGTCTTGAAAAATAACAGGCCTCGTTCCTGCAGCTGATCGTGCGGCATAACCTGACAGAGGAAACATCTCCCACAACTGCCTATTCCGTCTGTCATTTGCCTACAGCGAGTGCCTCAGCTGGTCCCACTGTCCTGTTTTCAAACGCAATAACCCCAATGAGGAAGACAAAGGAGCTCGTGTCCTGCGAGCTGAGATCTATGAATGAATAATTGTCCATACTACAGCTACTTGTAGCAGAATGGAAAGCCCACTGTGCCTCTGTGTCTGGGTTCAAATCCCAGCTCACCACTTACAACCCGTATAATGCTGCAAAAGTCACCTGTTCCTTTGAACCTGCATTTCTTCATCTCTTGGGATGTCACTGAACTAATTGTGTCAGTATACATGAAAGTGTCCTGTGAACTGAAACATGCTACATGGGTGTTGGCTGTCATTATGAGCAGGACTCGCCCAGAAGGACTCAAATTACCTTAGCGGTTAAGGAAATGGCCAATTTGCATAGCCACCTGGATTGGCACTGTCAATGACTTTGACTGGGATTAAATGCTTCCACAGTGGGGCAGTTCCAGCCACTGAAGACCCAGCTGGTGAAGCAGGTTGGGAAATACACTGAAATCTGCTTGGAAATACCTGCTGGTCTTTCAGCCATTGTGTTACAAAACCAGGTAGGGGAATCCTTTTATCATTTCTGCAGCTGAATATGCTTTAAACCCCCTGATGGAGCCAAAATTGTCAGACCGAATCCCACTTGTGACGATCCAACCAGGCTAACATGTCGTCTCCTTGTTAACCACTGAGGCTTTTCGGGATGAAATCCTGCAGGCCCTAAAACAGGAAAAACTTGACTTAACTTCAAGGAAAGTTTTGGATTTCAATGGACCTTTGAAGTTCCTTCAAAAGCAATGAGGACTTCAATGAGAGTTTTGCCTGTACAGAGGACCACGGAGGCCGGCCATTTGTCGACATTCAGTTCATCTAGGAGAAGTTGTCTGGTGAAAATTGGTTCAGTTAGGAGGGGCTAAGTGAAGAACGCCAGTTGAAACTCAGTTGGATGAAAATGAGCTGGTTTTAGACGATCAGGCCATGCCACTTTGTTCTTCTGGCGTTTATAAAGGCGTGTGTTCTATTTGCATGGCCATGAAGGTTGATCGGTGTAAGAACTGTAGTAAATTAGAGCCAACGCACACTATTTAAGATTTAGGAAAATCTTGCCCCAAAAGCTGTCTGTCGGCATATATATTTCAATTGTGTAATTAACAAACATTTTACAATGAAAAATCTCCGGACTAGGAATTCAGATTGTTACAGATGAAGGGGAAACTTCATTTATGTCAAGTGGGTTCTGTGTCAAAATAAGTTAAAGTAGCAATTCTTCAAACAGTTTTTAATCACACAATACTTTGCAAATCAAGTTAACAGAAATTGCATATTGGGAATCTTTATCTAAAACATTTGTAGTAGAGCACATTATACTACAACTAAATCATTTTTACTATGAAAGTTATTGTTTTCTAATCTGCAGGAAGTGTCAAATGCTGCCCCTGGAAGTTAATTATAGTGAATATACTTGACCAGGCTCACAGCAGAGTAAACTCCACCAAGCAGCTTCATACATATCAATGTAAATATATAATCTGTCATCTTTACCTAATTAAGGATGCAAATACATAAAGACTCCATCTTAAAAATATTTACTTTAAACATTAAAAATAATCTATAAATTTGGAATACGCATATAGTAGCCCAAGTCTTTTTAAAAGCTCATTCATAGATAGAATACTGATATTCTATAACAGGAATTTTGTTTCTGAAAATAGGTAATTTCTAAATTAATGCTGGAGTTCTGGAGTTCTTTCAACTGGAAGTAAGCACCAGATACACATTGAAGCATGAGCATCCTAACCAAGGACACTGCTGCCACAGCAAGGCACCTCTGCTACAGATCATTACACTGTTCAGAGCTCGACATTGTATGAAGACTCATCCATGGTCAAAACAGGACTTCTAAAATGCAATATTTTTCCAGCAAAGCAAATGAACATTGTAATGAATTCTAATACTTCTTAGGAACCTAAGAGCTTTATTTAGTCCACAGATTAAGATCTTGGAGGAAATATAATAAATATGCTTTAAAGGTTATGTATCAATGAGGTGTCAGTGCGCGTAAGGATAGTGCATTCTAGTCATAATTAAATTGTGAACCTAATTATAATTTCAGGCTTCCTTTTAATTACATTGCAGTATTCTCCTTTCCTAAGAAGCTGACTTATGTAGCATCTTTTATCTGTAATTTTCATTTAATTAAAAATATAAATAAATCAAGCTTTCCTGTTTAAAAATATTTACTTTGCACATTAAAAAAGGATTCATAAAGTTGCATTATATCTAGTTAATCATATTTACTTGGGGCCTTTAACATGATGAGCAAATACATAGGCGTTGAGGTCTAAATTTTCCTAACTACCATGAAGACAAGGGGGGAACATGTCGCAAGTATCTTTCTTACCAGTGACAATTCTTCTGTCACCCCAGAAAAGTCCTACTAATTTTTCAAAGCCAAGTTCAGATGTCCTCTCCTTTGTGTGAAGCCTTATATAACTCCTAATCAAATTCAAGAGGAGCCAAGGAGACAGGGGCTAACAACTTAAATCCATAGGAACACCAGGATAGACCAGGATTCTGCACAATACAGGAGGCCAGGTCTTCACTACACTTACCCCAAGGAAGAATGAATGTGGAGAGCAGGGCATCTGAGACACCTGACATCCTCCACTTCCACCACCATGCAATTGACACAAACTCAAATCCATGGTACTGAGTAGATTGAGTTCCAAGCTCAGTTACATCCTCTTGGAACACACACACTTACAGAAAAGGATTCACAGGCAGAAGATGAGAAGCCAGGGCAGGCTTGACATAGCAGCCCAGTTTCCTATACTGTGGGTCAGGACTGCATGTGAGGCCTGAACTAAATGTATAGACTACAAGAAAAAATATAGCATCTGTGAAACTTTCCTGCGTGCACTAAATAGCTGAAAACTAATCCAAAACCAAATGCTTAATGAATCTGAGCTCTTTCAGGCAGCGCTCACTCATGCCCTGAAACTGACTTCGCTGTAACACCGATGCCCAGCACCCATGTGGCATCCAGCGCCCACAGGTGGTGGCTCACAACCATCTGGCATGGAGTTCCAGGGTCTCCAACACCCTCCTCTGGTCTCCCAGGCTCTGCACAAATGTCGTGTACAGGTGTGCATTCAAGTAAAACACCCACATGCATAACATAAAAATAAATCTCAAAAAAGTTTCAGAAATACCTCCCGGCGTAATTTCTTTATAGTATGTCTGACGTCAGACCACAGAATGAAACAAGATCAAATAAATAAATAAATAAAAAGGTTGGAAGTTGCAAGAAGTCACAAAATGACAGAGCATAGTGAAAGTATGGTGTGATCAAAGAAGGGCGGGGCCTAGAGGGTGTGGGAATTTTATAGGGGAAGAGTGTGAGTGGGAACATGGCATGGAAATGACAGACACATTGTCACTGGTAACCCATGGCTGAGCAGTACAGGAGATGAATGGGAACAAGAGGGTTCAAGGTACACAAGGGCAATGGTGGCACAGACCTTGTGGGAGCAAATAACCAATAACTGATTTGGCTTAAGGTCCACTCCAGAGATGAAACCCATACACAACATTGCATGAGTGTCCAAGAATCAGAGACTGGCTAGCACAGGGGCCTAGAATAAAACCAAATGATACCAGTCAGGAAATGTAGGAGGGTTGGTGGTGGTGATGCAACAAGTCCTAAGGGCATTCTGTCTGACACACCCAGATCAGTGCCGTACTCAGCCAGCATCAGAGAAACTTCTTCCTGCAGCAGATGGGAGCAGAGACCCACAGGCAGACAGACAAAGAGAGTGAAAGACCTAGGAACACTCAGCCCAAAATGAACGTCTCCATCAAAGCCCTCCCCTCAGAGTGCAGGGAAACGAAGAGGAAGTAGAAAGACTGTGTGAGCCAGAGGGATGGTGGACACCAGGGGAACAAGGCTCTCGAAGTCAACATGAGCAAGACTCACAGCAAACACAGGGCCTGCACAGCCTGCACCAGGTCCTCCTTATACTTACAAAGGCTTCCAGGCTAATGTTTATGTGACTCCGGAGTGACTGACTGAGCAGGCCTCTGATTCTTGTGCCTTTTTGCTGGGCTCTTTTCCTTCTGTTAGCTTATCTTCAATAAAATACATTTGTTTTATTTTATTATGTTTTATTTTGTTATATTTTTAAAACCTGAATGAATGAATGAAAACCTAGCCACTGGGGTAAAGGTCAAACAACTAAACTGTCATTTTACCTTCTGGAGGTAAGGGGGGAGTCATTTTTCTCCAATAGAGTAACACTGGGTGTGTCAACTACTCCAGGTAAGGCCTCATGTCCTGGAGAAGTTGACCAACATATAACAGATTCCACAATTTTTGTGTGTGTGCTTTTATTTGGTTGCAGTTTGATAGATTTTTATTTTGTTTGGGGGAGGGGTTTTATTTTTTTCTTAGTTTTTAGAGGCTTTTGTCATTGTAATAAGTTTTTGGTTGTTCTGAAGAAGAACTTAAAGTTGGCTGGTGTAGGGAGGGGAAGAAGGTCTGGAAGGACTTGGCAAAGGGAAAGATATGATCAAAATATATCTAAATTTAAAAATTGTTACACACACACACACACACACACACATATATATATATATATGCTCCAGATATATGTGTGTGTGTGTGTGTGTGTATGTGTGTATGCCCCAAGTCCCTTCTATCGTGTAAGCCTACAGAAATGGAGAAGCCTCACCAGATACACGATCTGTCTGTGTTCATCATAGACTCCCAGATCAATCAATTTTTATTGTTTATAAAATTATCTAGCTCAACCAGGTGGTGGTGGCACACACCTTTAATCCCAGCACTCTGGAGGCAGAGGCAGGCAGATCTCTGAGTTTGAAGCCAACCTTAAAAAATAGAGAGTTCCAGGACAGTCAGAACTGTTACACAGAGTAACCCTGTCTTAAAAAACAGACAAGAAACAAAAATACCAGTTCAAAATTAAAGAGATGGCTCCATAGTTAAGATCACTAGTTTCTCTTGCAGAAATTCCACATGTAGTTCCCAGCACCCACAACCATCTATAACTCCAGTTCTAGGGGCTCTAATACTTTCTTCTGACACATGTAGGCACCAGGTACACATGCATACTTACAGCAAAACACTCATACACATAAACTAAGTCCAAAAATCATCCAGCTCAAGATAATTTATTATAGAAACCAGATAAATGAAGACCAATGTCCACATCCTAAGCTTAAGAGCTTGTAAACCTGTTGATTTGCATCACAAGAGAAGTCTGGCAGATAGGGGTGGGGAGAGAAGGTTAGGCAGTAACACCCTGCAAGCATTAAGACCACAGTTTGGCTCCCTAGGACATAGAATCGTCCCCACGGGTATAGCAACCCCTGCAACCCCAACAAATTGAGGAGAGTGGCATGACCACTAGAGGAAGCTGGCCAGCAAGCAATAAACTAGCTATATCTGCATGCTCCAGGCTTGCTTCTGAGACCCCGGTGGTTTGGAATGCTTCCGCCATTCTCAGTGTGTGTTCTTAGTCCACACTGCGTTGATTATCATTGGCTCCTTGGCACTGTAGAATAAAATCCACGGAAGTGAGAAGAGGGGATGGAAGGGGAAGGAGTAGATGCTACCCTAGGTAGCAAAAGTATGGAAAAAAAATTCTCCAAACTTTCCCAGTTAGAACAAATAAATAAATAAACAGCCTGTACCATCTCTCAGACCATAAAGAAGAAAATAAGAGGAACTGATAAGTTTGTATGTACTGCAAAGGAAGACTCAGTGGCCTCAGGCCCCTCTTTGCTCCTCCAAATTAATCTGTCTAGATTATGACTTCAATCATGTGATTGCTCTCCCCCTCACAGGAGAGGTCCCGGTGAAAGGGTGGAGATTGGTCTGAAGGAAGCGTGGGCTGTGGCATGGCCCTGTATTCATGTAGCATCCCTCCTGGGCACACGATTAGACTGTTGACGGAAATTCAATCAACTCGCAGCCCAGTCTGGCTGTCGACCTAAAAGAACAGGAAGGAGAGTACAGAATGACACATTTGAACAGAACGTAGGTGAGGCGGGCATTTGAAGAGTGGGAAAGGTCAAGGTTGTTTCTGTAATAACACAGTTTCTGTGAAGTCTCTGTGGTATCAGAGCAGAGCTTAAACACAGTTTACAGGTGTCCAGAGGGCTCTGTCCAGTGCTAAAGCAGGTGGTATGAACGAGGTGACTCATGTCAACAGGCACCAGCATCCCTATACTACCTGTTCATACCGCCCCAAAACTGAAGCTCCTCCCAATTACACTACACTGAAAGTGCCCCCCTCCTGAAAGACTCTGGATCTGCCAGCCAGCATACCAGTCTCTCAGAAGTGTCCCCCAACTATTTCCTTGTCACAAGGCTCTTTCCTTTCTTCCTGCCTTGGGAATATCACTCCTTATAGTGTACATTCCTCCTCTTGGTCTCAGTCCACACAGGGACCTGGTGGTTATCCGACAGGCCAGGTACTATGCTAGGCATGGAGAACTCAAAGGCGAAAGCCTGTTCTTTGCTCTGAAGTAATCAGCAACCATATCATACGGCAACATCATGCATCCCTGTCCCAGAATTCCAGGGGTGGGCAACTACACACTTCTACGTCCTAGACGGAGCTCCTTCCCTGAAAGGGGGCGATGGGGGCTGTCCTAGATCTCCCGTCATGTCCATTCCATGACTGTCCCATGAGATCATCCTCGTGACGTCTACCCAGTCTCATGGATAGCCGATTTTTACTATCAGGGGACAGCAGGAAGTCACTGTGTGTGTCCTTGTGTGTCAGTCGAAAATCACTGCAACAGTCATGGCTGTGCCCCTTAAAAACTCATACATTCTCTGTTCCCCAAGGACAGAGGCGCAGGAGCTTAGGACAAGGTCCTTGGTACATAGAACCAAGCAAAATCTTTGTTTCCATTTTTTAGAATTTATTCCCTGTGTGTGTGTGTGTGTGTGTGTGTGTGTGTGTGTGTGTGTGTGTGTGTGTAGGAGAAATCTATGCGTGGGTGCATGTATGGGGGTCAAAGAAGAACTCTGGGGAGCCAGCTCTCTCCTCCCACCATGGGTTCCAAGGATCAGACTCCAGTCATCACGGCTGCAGGAGCTCTTTGCCCACAGCACCTTCCCACCACTCCAGAACGTTCTGTTTGTCCGTTTGATTGCATGTGTGTGAAGGATTTGGGGTTCTGTTGCTGCTACCTGAGAGGGGTTGTTGCTGTTACAAACTGTGGCCCAACATTATCTTCAATCCCGGAAGGCAGTATTAACAGCTGTTGGTGCAGGGCTCGGGCAACTCCCTGGACGGTTCAGGGCAAAACCATAGCCTTACCGAAACAAAACGAGAAACAGTAATTTTTCACCAAACAAGCACATACATAAAGGAAAGCATTTATACTCCCCAGGGTCCATCATAAAACATCTTTAAGTCCTTGCTGCTTCAGAAGGGACTCTCCTACCCTGTCTTGGCCTGCCTGTTGCGCAGATAGCTTGTGTGTAATCTTCGCCTAGGCCCCGGTTTTTAAGACTTCTGAAGTGCCCTTCCTTCTCTTGGCATTTGGCCCTGCCACAGGAAGGGTCCTGGATGAGGAATGCCATGGTGGAAAGAGCACAGCGCTGGGGTTCCTTTTCTAACTTGGCCTGTGTGGCTGTCATTCTCTCCATGCTCAGGAAGCACACATGGTTCCAGGTACTTCCTCTGTCTGGGTCTGGTTCCGATCCTCTAGACCTCCGACAGAGGACCGGGACTTCCCTGGACCAATCATCTGTCAGCCAATAGCTGCTGCCTTTCCTTCAGCCCATGCCAGACTTTGCTGCAGCTTTGAGTATTTTCCACTCCAGCATGGCTGCCAAGGCATTCCACGGGGCTCGCTCCGCATTTTCCTGTCAGGGTGAGCTTCCTGATCCGTGTAGTATAGATTCAAATAAATCTTCAGGATGTGACAACCTTGGAGAGCCTAGAGCATTGCTTCCTGGAGGGAACAATATGGAGAGCCACCAGAGTTGTAGGACTGCCTTCTGTATGCTCCAGATGTTTGAACACTGGGTCCCTAGTTGGTGGCACGGTGTGGGGGATGGGAGGGATGCGAAGTGAAGCCTTGTTGCAGGAAGTTTGTCCCTGGAGGTGGACTTTGAGACTTTAAAGACCATACGTATCCGGTTCACTTTCACTTTCTGCTTTTAGTTCAAGATGGGAACTCAGAGCCACCCACTTGGGCAGCTATACCTACTGCCTGCTGCCACGCCGTCATGGTCACGAAGGACTCTGGCCCTCTGGAATTATAAGCCAAAATAAACTCTTTCTTCTAAAATTTGCCTTGGTCACGGTGTCGTATCATAGCAACATCGAAGTAACTGATATAGACACATATTTCCCAACAAAAAAGGTAGATTTTATTTCAGGGAACAATAATAATTTCCATACAAATGGTTCATTTGCTAATGTAACTATTGTTTTGGACACACAAATCGCAGCCTTTCATTATATATCCATCAAGCCATAGCTGTCACCAGATCGCCTGGATGCCTCACAAACACTCAGCAGGTAAGTGTCCTGCTGCCAGGCTTGCCTTTATAACCACTGTTTTACTGAAAACCAAGGGAACAGCTTATTCTGAATTAAAACAACTTAGAAATGTGCCCTGACCTTGACAACAATGCCACATGAACCACATGGTACATAACAGATCAACACAGGCCCAGTACCCACAAGCTAAACGTGCTTTGCTGGTCTGAGTTCCCAAAATCTAAAATTATCTACCCTTCCACACCTGGTACAGACTGGGATGTGCCTATCCAATAAAATAACTCAATGAAGGAGCACACCCACTTTCCCAAGGCTGCTAATTTCCCATTTGTCCTCCGCCAGTCTTCTTGAAGACACTCCAGTTCCTTGGATCACAAGTTCCTTGTGTTGACTATTCTCAGGCAACCACTTTAAAGCTATGTTTGAAAACCTGTTGAGTTTTCTTTCTGCTTAAATTATATTATTCTGTGTGTTTTCCCTAAGTAGATACACAGAAAGAGCTTTCAGAAAACAAACCTGGCAAAATTCAAGACATTCTAGTCTCCAAACTCCAGCAATCAAGACTTTTCAGTTTTAAGAAAAAGAGGGTGGTGTTCCAGTTGACTCTAATAGCTGCTTTGAGAAGCTTATGTGGGCACCCCATCCATTTCCCCTTCCCCTTTTTTCTCTTCAACCACCAACTCCTGCTTTGAAGTAGCCTTTCTTCAGTTCGTAAGCTCACCATCAGCCTTATTGAACCCTCTCCTTTCTTCAGTTGTAGAATCAGTCACGTAATAGGTGATAATAGTTCTTGAGATATTCCGCTACTGGAGTGGGTTGTGAAACTTATATGCTCAGTTGACATCTGGATGGATGTGTTCATGTATGCATGCACGCATGCATGGAAGGATCAATGGGTGCATGCATATGTGCATGCATGGAAGGATGGATAAGTGCATGCATGCATGTGTGGAAAGATATAGGGGTACATTCATGCATGCTTGCATAGAAGGATGTATGGGCTCATGCATGCCTGCATGGAAGCATGGATGAGTGAATGGGAGGGTGCATGTATGCATGCGTGCAAGAAAGGATGGGTGAGTACATGCATGCAGCCGTGGAAAGGTGAAGCATACTATTCAATTTTCCTGAGACATTTGATCATAAAGCTAGGAAATAGCTGGAATCTGGAAGAGAAGAAAGGTTACATTTCTCTCTGTATCTGAAAAGAAGGGCCATTCACAGCCTGAGAAAACTCCTTCATATAGTTTTGATTGTTAATGTTCTTTTTTTCTTTTAGGAGAGGAGAGGAGAGAAAAGGAGAGAGAGAGAGAGAGAGAGAGAGAGAGAGAGAGAGAGAGAGAGAGAGAGAGAGAGAGAGAGAGAGAGAGACAGAGACAGAGACAGAAAAAGAGACAGAGAGAGAGACAGAGAGAGTGGGGGGAGAATTGTGACAAGACTGTAAGCCCTGCTTTTCAGGGCTCCTGGCAGTTCCTGTCAACCCTAGAGAAGCTGGCCCAGGGCCACAGGCTGTTAGTTCCTCAGTGCTTCGCCGGACAGCTTGCCTCTTGAAGGACATTTCAAGAGCTTCTCAGTGAATCCTCTTTCAACCCTGTACTCTCTTCCTGTCAGTTCTACTCACCCAGCATACAGCGGGGACTTGGGACAGCCTTGCTGCTTCCAGATCTTCAGGCAAAGGTTAGCTTTCCCATTGGGTCTGGGCCTGGACTCCACCTGAATTTCTGCCGATGTCCTTTCTGGCCCCTTCATTTTGTTGTCTGTCTACCTTGTCACCTTATTCCCTGAAAAGGATGTGTGTCCTAGGAGGAGGTTCTGGTCCAAAGAGTTCATCTACTGGAAGACTCTGAGAGCTGTGGAGAGTTAAAGTGGAGAGGTGTCACATGACTTCATGTGGGAGTGCTTAAACAACAGTCTCAGTGTCCGCGAATCCAACCAGGTCAACAGAATTTAAACACACAAGCAGAAAGTCTGTGTTTTGGGGAACTGATGCTTCAAAAGGAAGCAGTGGTCTAGCTGGACAAACCGACGGCATGAGAACCAGCTCCAGGGTCACAGCAGCCAGAGCCTGCAGTATATTCATAGTGCATTTGGGTTTGGTTCCTGTCTAGAAAGACCAGACAGCATATGGGTCTGAACTTTGACTCTATACCTACTCCCTGTTTCTGACCTACGCCTCTGCCTCAGTTTCCTCTGAAACTAATTTTAGTACCTACACCAGGAGTCTTCCTGAGCATCATGGAAGGTGGTACAGGCTAAGCATTGGGGCTGCCAGTTGGGCCGAAAGTGCTCACCAAAGAGCAGAAGCTGTTCCCATGAAGAAGAGTGCTCATTGTACCTAGGATAGATCCTGTGGGCAAAGGGGGAGACAAAAATCTCCTGAGTAAAAATTCAGAGAGCAAGTAGAAAAGATAACTTTGAGATGGGATAATTAGTGCTTGGTTATTTTCGTTGCTGATATTTATGTCTTCAACAGGCATAATTGGCATGCCCTGAACTCCATATTTAAAGTTTATTACTTGATGGAGGAGAGTTATCTGTCTATGTTACTTTCATTGGTTAATTAATAAAGAAAACTGCCTTGGCCCTTTAAGAGACAGAAAATTAGGTAGATGGAGTAGACAGAACAGAATTCTGGGAGAGTTGGGGAGATGCTTCAGGCAGTCGCCATAGTGAGTCTCCATGCTTCTCCTCTCCGAGATGGGCGCAGGTTAAGATCTCTCCTGGTAAGCCACACCTCGTGGTGCTACACAGATTACTAAATATGGGTTAAAGGAAGATGTGAGAATTAGCCAATAAGAGGCTGAAACTATGGGCCAGGCAGTATTGAAATGAATACGGTTTCCGTGGAATTATTTTGGGCAAAGCTAGCCGGGTGGTGGGACACAGCCCTGCTGCTCCTTCTACAATTACTTGATGGATTTTGATATCTGCATACATCTATCATTAAAATAAAGATAATAGACATATGTATCACCCCCAAAGTTAGTTCTCCCATACCATTTTGCAAACACTGCCTATCATCTCTCCCAATTCGACCTCCCACCCTTTCAGACAATCCCTGGCTCACCTGCTGTCATCAGGTGTAGTTTATATTGTCTTAGGATTTGTATATAAAAAATTACATGGTGCTATTTTTTGTCTGGGTGGGGCCTTGAACTTTCTGTTTCCTGTCCCCAAGTGGGACAGGAAAAACCAACCATTTTTTATCGCTTCTGTATCACTCTGACACATTCTGCTTGAACAGTCCAAAGCAACTGGTTCTAGCCCAGAACTGTCTGGTGGGGAGGGCATGGGATGAACTATGTCACTGTGTCCCTTGTCAACACACCAGGAAACAGACAAGCAGGAGTGTGTCTCTGGGACAGGCTGACAGTGAAAAGCAGCAGGGATGTTCACAGGAGCCACGACAATGTGTGAGCTAAGCTAATGCAAGCGACGACCTGAGACTCCTGTGAGCCAAAGGCAGGAGATGCACCAAAGCTCTGTTCCTTTCAGCAGAGGGAGTTGAGGCCTCCCAGAGTTTGAAGCTCTGGTTGCCATCACTTACTCTGCAGCCTGCAAAGAAATCTGTTTCTAGCATGGGAGTTTCTCCAGCTTCTATCTTGATTCAGACTTGAGACGGAAACAAGTTAGGCTCAGAGTCCCAGGACCGAGCGCTGTCCCTGCCTTGACACTGCTCCCACTTCCTGATCTTGTCTGAGACTAGCTCTCACCCCTTCTCTATGCAATCAACTCGATTCTGAGGATACAGTTGAGCACTACCTGAGAAAAGCCTGTGGTAGCTGGCTTATGCCCACTGTCCCCAGCCAGGGATTGTCAACCAGCTCCTCTAATGAGGGAGGGAATCAATTTGTTCTTAAGCTTTTCTGCATGAGAGACAGAGGATTCTTACAGCCAGACAAGAACCTGTAAGGTTCACCCCTACCTCAGTACACCTGGGCCTCTCCACAGTACAGCCCTCTACAGTACACCCCTCCACAGTACACTTCTCCATAGTACACCTCCCCACAGTACACCCCTCCACAGTATACCCTCCCACATAACACCCCCCACAGTACACCTCCCCACAGTACAACTCTCTATGATGGTACCTCTCCATGGTATACCTCTCCATGCTACACCTCCACACAGTACACCTCTCCATGGTACACCCCTGCACAGTACACCCCTGCACAGTACACCTCCCCACAGTACACCTCTTCACAGTACACCCCTCCACAGTACACCTCTACCACAGTACACCCCTCCACAGTACAGCTCTTCACAGTATGTCACAGATTTTTCAAGAATGAAGATTGACAATGGGGTATAGTGTACTTCAGTAAGGAAATCTGACCCCTAGGAACTGTAGGCTCCTCTCATTTTCTCCACCTTCCCTAGGCCAGAATTCCTCTCTAACTCCAGGGCTTGGGGAATTTGGTAATCACATCTGACAGTTGCACGCTGTCCTCAGAGGATCTTCTCTGAGCCCCAGGCCTCAGAAGCACCCAATTGACAGTTCTCCTGATGGATGAGATTGCTCAAAAGGAGGGGGTAGACAGAGATGGCAGGATTAAGGCTGAGGAAAAGGGACCAGGGCAAATGAAAGATTTAGTTTTGTCGGAACGAAACTTGTCAATTGGACCTACATCCCTGTCTAATATTTTGCAAGAGCCATGTGCAGCTGTGCCAGCATTTGAGACACAAAGGAAAACTCTCCTGAAGATAAGTTAGAGACACCAGGCATTACTGTCACACCCCAGACCTGGGCAGGCTTCTGACATAGACACATATGCTTCAAACAACCATCCCAGTGGCACGGTGAGGCACGCCTTTAATCCAGCACTCAGGAGGCAGAGGCAGGTGGAACGTGTGATCCCCACTCCAGCCTGGTCTAGATAATGAATTCCAAATGAATCAGGACTATATAGTAAGACCCTCTTTCAACTCTTTCAAAATAAATAAAAGACAGAGAGAGAGAGAGAGAGAGAGAGAGAGAGAGAGAGAGAGAGAGAGAGAGAGAGAGAGAGAGAGAGAGGGAGAGGGAGAGGGAGAGGGAGAGGGAGAGGGAGGGAGGGAGGGAGGGAGGGAGGGAGGGAGGGAGGGAGGGAGGAAGGGACAAAGGAAGGAAGGAAGGAAGGAAGGAAGGAAGGAAGGAAGGAAGGAAGGAAGTTTTCTCCACCTCTTTAAGAACAGGGTGAGGCAGGAGCAAGAGGATTTTCCCTAGAACAATTTGTTCTAGAACATTTATACTGTTGTTTTTACACGTTTTCTTCTCTCTGCTGTCTTAGAGTCTTGTCCATGATAACAGGGGCTGCACCCTCTTAGAAATTTCATTCTCGGCTCTTTCAAAACATTGGTTGTCTGTGTGGCTCCTAGCTTTTAAAACACTCACTAAAAGGGTTCTATTTTAATACAGCAAATACAAAATGCAGTAAAAACTGTAGTATTGCTTGTGAGGGTATTGTTGTTTGGTTTTGTTTGGTAAAGATATAGGCCTTTCTAAGGTTTGATTATACTTAAAAAGATTTTGTTGTTGGGGTTGGGAAATGCTAATTTACTATATTGATTCCGCTGAGATATCCCTGAGCTACAAATTGACATTAATTATTCATGGACCTGATAGGTCCTATATTAAGAGAAATTTTTTCCCATTAAGATGTAATTCACTAGCTCAACACTTTCAAAACACAGTACATGGATTATCGGAGGGAGAAGCATATCCTAATTGCAGAAGCGTTAGAGGGAGCAGGGAAAGACTACCCCGATGAGGGGAGGCAGAATGCAATTGGCTGGAAGGAAAGAAACAAATCAACTACAAAAAAAATCTCTAAATCATTATCATTAGCACCATCCTGATAAAAAAGACTCTGGCAGAACCCCGAGATCTTCATCCTCAATAATCAAAGACTTTGCTCCCTTCTTAGACATCTTTTGTGCCCACTCTTCCTGTCTGTGTTAGTTCCCTACTGAGACAAACAGGCTCACAAAAACATCCCTCAATCTGGCTCCTCCCTAGGGAATAGACCACAGGTCAAGGACAGGGAGGGGCGTCATGACAGACCAAATTATCATCCAATTAAACAAAAACTAATAACAAACAGGAGGCACTGGCTAACTAGCTACAGAGCCATGAAGACAGCTCCATAAGCCAGTCCCACCTTTGAATATTTAATTTTTGATTTAACATGGATGTGGTAGTATTCTCAGCCCATGACCTGAGTTCCAGTCCCACAGTCAATGGAGAGCTGAGGATCACTGTTGTGGGGTGTGTTCATTACATGTGAAAAATGAGACTGGGGAAGAATGAATCAAACCCTAGATCCCTTTGGTGTCTGTAAGAATAACAGCAAGCCAACCACATACTGAAGGCTGCTAGGTCTCATATATATTGAGGCACTCAATTTGTAGATCTATTAAATGTACCCTATCAAAGGGGAAGAAGCTAGGTATTGTCCCCTCAACTGGCTTTTCTGTGGTGTTTGCCAAATCTAGGTGATGATATTGCATTTTTAAAATAAAATGCCATTCAAACTACGTGTAGGGTGTACATCAGAGACTCCTCACATGGCCTTGAAGGGAGATGGAAATCCTCAGCAGAAGGACAGATGTTATTAATGGAAATAATCCGTTTGATAGAGAATGCCACTAAACAGCTAACTTCATGGAATGGGAAGGAAATTCACATCCACAGGCCTGCCTAGGAATCTGTGTATTCTTTTAAATGCTGGTGGTGTTGCCTATCTGCCAGTGTGGTGCATGGTTCTGTGGGTGTGGCGGTGAGAATGAGTGGATGCCTACCTTCCAAAGGAGGAGAGTCCCGCTGTGTGGGAATTGCCAGCCCAAACTCAGCACCCTAATTACAGAGTCAGTCATACAGAAGGAAGTAGTGACACCCATAGTGCGTACACAGTGAAGCCTGACCTACCTCCAGGGAAGATTTGAGGTGCCTAGTTACAGAGTCCAAACCATAGAGTCTAAGATAATTTCATTAAACAAAGTTTGGATTTTCAAAAATCACATCCAAGGTGGGACTGTGAAATGGTACAGCCACTTCGGAAAGCAATTTGGCAGGCCCTCAAAATGTTAAACATAGAAATCCGGTCTGATCCAGAAATCCTACTTCGAGGTATACACCCAAGATGGTATAAAAGATCACTCCATTTAAAGCACATGCAGGAATGTGAGCCCCCACATACATAAGCAAGCCCTGGAATGTGAACCCCCAAGTACATAAGCAAGCCCCATTGTCCATGAACTGAAGGCTGGGTGCAGGAGACACAGTACTGACTCCCAGCGAGAACTTATTCAGCCATTAGAAAGCAATAAAGTGCCAATCCACGACAGAACACACAACAGTCTGAAGGGCCAAGAGGAGTGAGGGAATTCTGACACAAAAGACCACATATTGTGTGACTTTGTTATGTGAAGTGTCAGAAACAAGAAACCCGTGGGAACTAAAAGATTAGCAAGTGGCTTCCAGGGGTTGGGAGGAGGGACACAGATGAAGACCTGCCAGTGGGGGTAGAATCTTTATCAGAGAGACAAGACATCTTTTAAATTCATTTGGCGAAGATGATGATTTCATCTCAGTGAAGACACTAGAACACACTGAACACTGTTCCTGAAGACAGCAAAAAGCATTGTGCGATAGGTGTGCATTCATATCTTAAATCCTTTTATACAATGAACCAGTTAAGCTGGTGTTTGTTTCCAAAGGGGAATGTGACTCCTTCTTCAAATAAGGAAGAAGAGGAGCGCATAGGCAAGGCAAACAGGGCCAGAAGGTGGTGGGTGAGCACACAAAATGGAGCGAACCATCAGATAAGAGTCACAGGCCCTGTGAATGGCAGATCCCAGAGCCAGTGGGTGTGGTACAGTGTAAGACTGCTTATGAGCACTAGTTCTGTAACCATAAAGACCAGAGTTCAAATCTCCAGTATGCAGGAACCAAGTCAGATACAGCTGTGTGTGCCTGTAGCCCCGGAATTGCATATACAGAGGGGGTGAAACCCAAGTGCTCCCTGGCCGACCAGCCTAGCTGAAGTGACAAGCTTCCGCAACACTAGGAGCCATGACCTCAAGTCAGTAAGGCAAAGGGTGTCAAGGAAGACACCAGACACCTGCATGTACACACACTCTCACACACCCTAATACATTTACACACTCACTGCCGTGCCCGGGACTGAGGGATGTAACTAACCTAGAGTTCCTAGAGAGGCATAGGAGGATATCCAGTCTGTAGCCCATACACACATTTGCCCCTGAATAACAATACACTTGGCTCAATACAAGATCACCAACTTACTTAACATATAATGAGATTTTTTTTTTTTTTTTGTAGCTCGAGTACACAGTTCGTCAGCACAAACTACAAATGTGAGGTCAAGAGGTTGCCCCTCCCTCCCCTCCCCCCTCCCCCCCAGCCACTGTGCAGGCTTCCGGCCCCCCTCCTCCCCCAGGAGCCACTGTGCAGGCTTCCGGCCTCCCTCCCCCCCCCCCCCCCAAACCCCCCCCCCCCCCCCCCCCCCGGGAGCCACTGTGCAGGCTTCCGGCTACCCTCCATCAACCTGGCGCCTCCCTCTGAGCGCTAGGTCCGCATCATTTACAGGTTAGCCAGCCGATTCTCTCGCAAGCTATTTTTGATGAACTAATTTGAGTTTTACACTCTCCTTACCCTCCCATCTGGGTAGCATATGTTGGTTCCGTCACTGCACACTCATTGAACAATATCACGCGAAAACACCCTTGCTAGGTATCAACGGGAGAGGGAGAGAGGCAGATGAAGCGAGGTCCCTGACTCAAAGGCACTTACAATCTGGGAAGAAAGATGAGAACCAGAAATGCTCGCCACAGAAAGCGCCGAGGGCTGAGCATTGGAGGGGCGTGACACAGAGGAGAGCTGAGTACAGAGCTCTCCAGAAAGAATCCTTCCCTCACACATTCTGGATCATCACAGACCCTGTCAGTCAAAAGCCACCGAATAAAAATTGTCCATCGCGTGCCAGCAAGGTAGAGTGTGGCACAGAAAGCCACTGAGGTATGAGGCACGGGGCTGTAGGGCTGAACTCGCTTCAAACAAGGAGATTTTGTAGAAAGAAAACAAACGTACAGACAAACACAAAAGAGCTGGCTATTGATTCAGCCACACTCTATCCAGGTACAGCGGGTCATCCCAGCCCAAAAATCTATAGTGAGATCAATTCCTGATTGAGAAGTTTTCAGACTGCCATGGTATACTAAGCAACTAATTTCCTCTTATTTCGTTTTTAGGGATTTCAGCTCTAAATATCCAAAGACGACACAGATAAGAAGTTACCCGGGATGAAATATGAACAGGTCTAAAGTACCCCCGATCCTGCACCCCACCACTATAGCTGACCTACCACACTTCCAAAGGTCTACAAAAAACGTGAAACGATGAAATCTTGTTTGTTGTTGTTGGTTTAAGGCTACTTAAGGGAAACTGATGAACACCATTAGATACAATGACCCCCATGAGATCTCAACGTCAAAGATGGCCTCCTCTGCCTGCTAGCTTGCCTGCTGACAAGCCAGGGTTCCCTAGCTGTGAACTTTTCCTGTATCCCAGTTACTCGACATAAACAAAGGCGGAGGGAGTGTGGGCATTCAATGGGATTCATCGGAACAGAAGGTGGGAGCGGCACCCGTGTTTTCCGGGACTCGCAAGCAAAGCACAACGAAATTTAGCAGCCAGTGATATTGACTTGATTAAAAATGGTTGCAGACTTGTAAATGTCACTGGAACTTAGCAAAATGAACATTATTAAATCCTTCTGGTGACGGGGAAACTAACACAGGGATTTGCTGCGGTCTCTGTAATTAATTGCTCTGTCATGGTTTGTATTAACTTACAGTACAACTCCATTAGCTCAGACCTGTCATCTCTGCTCAAGGAACCACCAAGTAATCACTACCACATTAAAGAATAAATTAGTTTTTGGCTTGGAGCCTAGTTGTAGAATGTTTCATTCGTGTCTGCTGTAGACATATGTACCTAATAAAGTTGGGACGAATGAGTTAAAGTACATATACATCAATGTCAGTGGGTTAGATGATAGAGACAATACGTTCAGCACTGTTCATTAGTCCTAATGAATCTCGCTCCTTCAGCTGCACCACCTTGTGTTTAGCAAATGCCTTCAGGTCAGCTGCACCGTGAAGGATTCCTTAAAACTAGGTAGGTCTTCGGAGAGCTTACGCTCTTAGCAGTCTGCGGCCTGTGGTTGTCATAATAGCTCCGTGTGGTTTTTGTTAACACTTCATTACCCTAGAAGTTGGATAAATTATCCTCTTGCTTCTCCTGCTAGGTGCATACGCAGACACAGAGTCCTAGCTGCTACTTACCATAGATTAGGGGGATTTGTAAGGGTCTATCAAAATCATCTTTCACTTTGATAGCTGGACGGAGCCCTAAGCAGCGCTGGATAGAAGACTGCTTTACATTTCAAAGAAGGCTCCCGTTGCCTCCAGGGTTTGTAAGCTAAAACTTGAACCACTTCCTCTTCATTCCAGTCCAAGGAAAGCTAAATTGGCACTGGGCTGGCCAGAAGGGTAGCTGGGTAGAAGCTGTGGGGTAGAAGCCTATGCAGCCTCGTGGAAGCAGAAAGCCCGTGGCCCCTAGGAGTTCCCCAGACCTGAGAGGCTCCAAGGACAAAGTCATTTCGGCTCAGATCTTTGGGCACTGCCCAGACATTCATAGTTTGTCCTGGATCATTTCTGCAATTTGGATCATCAGCTGTCAGCACCTCCTTCACAGATGCTACGCCCGCAGTGCAAGGAGCCTGCGACACAGGGGCTTCTCCTGCTTGGCTGAATGCAGGGTGACAAATGCCCAAACCGCGGAGTGACTGCAGCCTCTGCCAGCTGGAAAATGCATACATTACTGAGGATGAAACACGAAGAGCCCGAGTCAGTCTGCAAAATACGAGAAACCTTCTGACGCCCACTCTTCCACACACACTAAGTGATTAGATTTTGTACATACAGCAGTCCATTGGGGCGGCTGACAGGGAAATCCATACATGGCCATCAAATCTGTACCCTGTATATTACCTGCGTACCCCTGACTTCATTTAAAATAAGTCATAAAGTAAACAGAAAAAAATTTCTTCTGCCATAAAGCAAATGTTTGGAGAAAAAATGGTGTTAGAAAAGATAACAAAAATTAGAAGGAGAATGGTAACTGGAACATGATAACAAAAAATGGTGGAGGAGATACAGACTTCCATAAAATAAGAATTCTTCCAAAACATCTCTCGTTACTGGTTCTCACTGAGTAACAGACTGAGAGAGGAGGACGCATGTAGCTAGTCTTTCTTTGTGAATCATCACTAATTCCTATGCCCTCACAAAAGCACCCCAAGTACACAGGCAGGGTTTAAAACCATGTCTGAAAAAGTCACTTCTCAGCCGAGCAGGCTCATATTTATTTATTTATTTATTTATTTATTTATTTATTTATTTATTTATTTATTTATTTATGTGGAGTTCTAATATGTTGATGGTAACATATCCACAACTTCATATAAAAACACATCCCCAAACTAGCCTCTGATAGTAGCCACCGCCAGGATGGTTTGCTCTAGTGAGTAAAATATCTTATCAGAACAAGAATGAAATAAAAACAGGGGCGGGCAGGGAGTGGGGTGGTCCTGAAGCCTCTCTATTAGCCCAAATGATGAGGTTAGCTGCAGACAGACTTTTCCTGAAGAAATTGCTCTCTTGTTTTCCCATCTCTCCTCTTCTCAGTCACTCTGGGAACAAAACCCATACTCGCACCGAGGCTACAGACCGGCAGGGACCGAGTTAAGAGTCACTAAGCAGAATACAAAGAGAAGCTTTCTCCGGGCAGCACTTTGTGGTTCCTGCCCTTTGTTTAGGTTCCCCCATGGGACTTTAGAAATATCAGATGTCGATTCTCAATCTATTAGAAAGCAGATCCCTTTGTACCAGGAAGCTCTGCCTCTGGATAAACACTCAATCCTTCCTTGGACGGGGAAGCCAGAAGCAACTATATTGTCTAAAGAATTACAAAATTTGGGGTGATTCAGAGTGGACAAGTCCCTCTTTTGTCTGGGCTGATGAATAATGTAGAAAAATGAATTAAATTTATGTTTCGCACATGTTGGCCCGTGTGTGTGTGTGTGTGTGTGTGTGTGTGTGTGTGTGTACAAGCGCGTGTGTACGTGCATATGCTAAACTTCAAACAAATCTTGTAGCTTTCTCCCTTTCTCCCCTCCCTGTTTGTGCTCCGATGGAAGTTCCTCAGGCGGGGCTGAGCCCTGAGTCCTTCAGCAAAGCAAATGTTTCATTTTCAGCAGAACCCACATTTCCCATTCAGACCTGGCTCTTTCACTCCTAGATATAAAGGACAGCTGTGTCCCCTACTTGTTAAAGAAGAGCCTATGTACGAAGTTAACAAAACACCGTTTGGACAATGGATTTGATCTCGACAGCGGGGAGACTGGACTTTTCTAATTCATCTCTTTCTGGCTCCAACAAATTGCAGGTCCCTGTAAAGATCGGGTGACCCTTTTCAAGTGTGCTTGTTGAACAGGCTCAGAGGTGACCGTATGATTTAGTACGGCAGGTTCACATCTCAACAAGCTCCGTGGTCCAGGAGAGACTATCTATGGAGTACAGGCTCCCTCAGTTGGTAGCTTGTCGGGGGTCCAGTAACTGCACAAGCTATATATTCCACTTCACCTTTCCACAGACAGTGTGGATGCTGATAAATGGGCACCTTCCCCCAGCCCAAACAAAAATGATTTTCAAATATTTTACAGGATTCGGGGAGGGGGGACAGCATGCTTTTGTTAATAGACTCAAATAGCCCCCTATTTGAATACTGGGAGATGCAACCAAGCACTTTGAATATAAAGATAAAAAGGCTGTGTCCCTGGGAAATCATCAGATATTCCATATATTTCAAATTTTCCTGTGACCTCAGATGATGAGTAGGTTTTGAGTACATAGTTAGAGTCATGCAATCTGAATATGCACGGTTTCAATAAAGTTGTCCAGGCTAGAAAACACTCCCTGTTAGCACTCAGCAAGAAAACGCTCGTTTGTGCTGTTTCTTTCCAATTAAAGAACAGGTATGAGAACACAAGCAGAAGAATTGGGTGTCTGCTGGAGGGCACAGCTTGCTTTGTCAGACTCCTAAATATTTGTAGGCTGCTTAGCTGCCCAGTTCTTGACTCCCCTCTCCCTTTCTCTCTTCTAAGTTGACTAGAATTGCTCGTTTCCCATACAGGACCTCTCCTGACTGGGCTGGAGAGATGGCTCAGAATTAAGAGCACACACTGCTCTTGCAGAGGACCTGAGTTAAACTTCTAGTGCCCACATGAGGTGGGTCATGAACACCTATTATTGCAGCTATGGGGCAAACCAATGCCCTCTTCGAGCATCTGCAGTCACCTGCATATACCCACATGGACAGACTCACATAATTAAAAGTCAATGGCTTAAAAACAAACGATCTCTACTGTACTTTCAGACACATCATGATGTACTTATTCTTTCTCTGCATTCACACCGATGGCATCTCCCATCTCTGTCCTCTCTCTGTTCTGGAGTGGGATCCTGGAATTTCTCAAAAGGACTCTCTGGGTGTGAAACAAAGATTAACTGAAATGATTATCTAATGAAAGCTACATTTGAATATTGTCACAAACACAAGGCCTCACCTCACATTCTCATATCCATCTACACTTGCACTCTGTGGGTTTTTATGCCCAGGTTTGCTTGTATGATAATTACATGCTGGGGAGATGAGCTCTCTAAAAATGGAATCTAGTTGACATTACACACGACCCAGGTGGTGTCATGCCAGGGAAAATGTTTGCTTTCTTTTAAGGTTCAAAAATAAAGTCCTATTCAGGAGGCATATTTATATTCTGCACAATGAGAAATTAGTGCCCTTTGTCTCGCATTAATAGTGATTTGATAGCACGAGACTCCCAAACTGTCAAACCATTCAAGAACTATTTCAAAATACCGGTTCGTGAAGGCAGGTAATAGATTTACTTACATAGTGACAGAATAAAATTCAGAAAAGATTCTAAAATGTCTATTATTAACTAATTAATCCTATAGGGAGCTTGGCATAAATCAAAAAGAAAAAGTGTAGAATCTTAACTTCTAATAGATACAATAGATGGTTTTCTCTTTTTCTCTCTCTTCTATAAATAAAACAGAAAAATTATAATAAATCTGTTGCATGCATTCATTTAGATAAGACATTGAGAAGAAATGTCATAAGTTTAAAATTTATGTAGATCAATCAGTTTCCTAGGATTGAGAAGATGCTGTTTGCCCTGTGGATCAACTCAGGATTTCTGGCGAGAGGTGAAAATCAAGAGAAGAATATGGCTGAGCCATCAGATTGGTGGTGATTCCTGTATTTTACCTTAAATAGACTTAATGCTTTGTTGATCTCGCGACTAAAAGAAGCAAAACTTCCTGTACACATTATGTATCCATTTGTTCATTAAGTTCCATGCTAAATGCAGAGGTAACGAAATGCAGGGCTAAGCTTGGTCTAGATCAGCGCAAATGAGAGAAGCTATTTGACCTAAAATCAAAGTAATAATTATGGTCACGTTGTAATCTCCCAAAGCTAAATGGAAGAACCTACTAGATTTTTTATTATTATACTGTAAACCGAAATTATAAATATAGATTTAAATTTTATTCTTTGAAACCCACCACAACATACGTTATGGGTTCACTCCTGGTTCTATCTTTGCCGTTCTTCGGTTCTGACAGCCCTCCTCTTAGAGAGCAGGACTCGTGACTGTCGCATCACTTAACCCATCAGTGTGTGGGAGAATTGTCTCCCTACGCACAACCTGAAGGGCAGAAGATGTGAATCACAATGAGAGACTCATTGCCCAAACCAGAGTTTGCCTAAAAGCACAGTGTTTACCTAATTCTGCCAGGTCACAGAGAAAGGCGGGTTTGTTGAAACTTTGTCAAGTGGATCCTCTTTCCACTGTCATCCTTAATTTATCTGCTACAGATGAAATTTCATATTATATATTCAAAGCCAAAGTGAAAACAAATTCATCAATTCACTAAGTGTTTTTAAGTATCTAAGGGATAGAAAGCACCAGAGCAAGTGCCGGGCAGACAGCGGAAAATGAAACAAAAGCTTTGTGCTGTCTCTGGCTCTGTCATTGGGAGTCTTGGGAACCGAACCCAGGCCCTCGGCAACCTGAAGAGAAGTCATCGCTTCAGCTCCTGTTTGGGCTTCAAGAATCCTTTGAAAAGCATTGTGAGGGGAAATGTCTCCAACTGAGGGTTTATTTCTCATTTTATACACAAAGGGAAATCGGACTCACTTGGTAATATTTAAAATATAAATTCGGGATCATATGTGTCCTTCAAGGCCTATCTTTTGGGAACCCAGAGGAATTCTTATTTCTCATGATGTCTGACCTCATCAGGCAACGGACCCCACTGTAGGCCGAGACTGCTTGCTTGTTTCCCCAACTGCTCAGACCTGAATAAGCATACAGAAACTGTATTAATAACAACTCTGCTTGGCCTATTAGCTCAGGGTTCTTATTAACTAACTCTTACATCTTAAATTAACCCATTTCTATTAATCTGTGCATTGACACAAGACTGGGACTTACTGGTAAGGATCTGTCATCTGTCTCCTTCAGCAGCTACAATGCATCTCTCTGACCCCACCTACTCTCTTTATATATCTGTTCCAGCCTGGCTATATTCTGCACTGCTATAGGCCAAAGCAGCTTCTTTATGAACCAATGGTATTAAAAGATATCCATAACATACAGAGGGAAATCCCTATCATCCCACCCAGGCTGTGCCTACTCTATGTGAATAGTTCTCCTGGGGGATGCTTGTGGAATGGCCAGGGCAGAGAACCACAAGCTCTATAGTGGGTTCTTAGCTTCTCAGAGAATAAGCAAGAGTGCACCCTGCCTTCTCCAAAGCAATGTTCCCAGGCTCCATGCCTGAGTCCCAGGCTGCTGAGTCTGTAATTCAGCTTACATTAGCAGACTCTGTCCTCCTAAATGGTAGCCCACAATAGTGGGGCTGAAGCGGGCAGCTGGCAATCTCTCCAGGAAGGTTCTAGAACTAGGCAACAGATCTAGAGAAAGCAAGATAAAAGTACACCATACACCTACCAAGAACACAGATGTATGGACGGTTTTTCCATCCCTAAACACCTAAAGATGTCATTGCTGTAATGTTTGTTGGACAAGGGAATGATCCAAGCAAACTTTAAGGGTGACTATGCACTAGTCTATTTCTTGTGTTGTATATATAAAAGCCTCTGGTATTATCTAATATTCACTAATTTATTTTCTTTTTAAGGAGATGGTTGGACAGAGATTTCCTGTGCTGTCCTGGAACTTGCTACGCAGACCATATTGGACTCCAACTCATAGAGATCCTTTTGCCTCTACTTCCTGAGCGCTGGGATTAAAGGCAAACATCACCACACTTTT